>NC_143264.1:59624322-60275155 GCF_984573655.1 Nuphar pumila | reverse complement strand
TGCACGAATAGCAACCGACCTGGTAAGCATTGAGCTTTTGCCTTTTGATGAGCCACTGAGGAAAATAACTCCCAATCTGCGAGTCTGACCAGTGCTCTTGCCTTTCTGCTAAGAGCATCAACGACTACATTCGCTTTTTCTGGGTGATATTTCAGCTCGAAGTCATAATTTTTCAGAAATTTCAACTATCTCCTTTGCCTCAAGTTCAAATCTTTCTGCGAAAATAAATACTTGAGGCTTTGATGGTCGGTAAAGACCTCAAATTGCTCGCCATAGAAGTAGTGTTTCCATATCTTAAGGGTGAATACCACCGCTGCTAGTTCCAAATCATGCGTTGAATAGTTGACTTTATGAGCTTTAAGCTGATGAGATGCATAAGTTATCACTTTTCCATGTTGCATCAGAACACAACCCAATCCTTTGTGAGAGGCATCGCTATAAATAGTGAAACCTCTGGATTCAGAAGATAAGACCAATACTGAGGCAGTGGTCAAACACTTTTTAAACTCAATGTATGTCATCAGACCTATTCCTCAAGATGCACTCAACTGACACATTAGGTCATGACTCATGGTTTATGTCAAGGAGTTGTCTGTTAATCATTTGCAGATGGCCAGTGGGATCCAGATAGCTCCTTTGGATAACCTATCTGCCATCTATAGTTAAAACTTCTAACACAACTAGTAATAAGTAAAAAGACAAAGAAAATTTTACTTTGTCTTGCAAAAAAAAAAATTAAAAAGGTTTCATTGCCTCGAACTTATTAAGCTAGCAAAGAAATTGTTGGATGCTTCATATGTAAAGGCCCTTATCTCTATTTTTTTTTCAAGTTGTGGATGAATGTTTTTTTTTCATTAATATTTTTTTATCAGAAAAATAGTGTGTAATTAATGATAAATGATTCTTACTTTTATTCTTATTTGGTTTGTTAAGGTACAAGGATAAATAAATTTGTTATAAGAATGCCTATTTCTCATCAATCTTCTTCAATGAAGAAGATATAAGATCTGGCGAAGGAAAATTACTTAAGAAAGGAAGCCGAATAGAAATTAATTTAGCATAATTACTTGGAGATCTAGGGTTTCATATTTCTATTTATAGTTATCATCTTCATGAACAAGGTAATGTAATGTTCATAGAGAGTATATTTGTAGGGGTCCATGTCAACCTCATTAGCACAACTTTCTACAAAAAATGATGGGGGATAAATTGTGATGGTTTAACAATGCTTGGTTTGATGAGTATAAAGGTTGGTTAGAGTATAGCAAATCTAAAGATGCAGCCTCAATGCAACAATTATTGCGATCATATATTTATTGAGGCATGGATTGCCATTTCGAGGGTACGATGAATCTAAAAAATCTGTTAATAGAAAAAACTTTCTTCAGTTGTTGAAGGTTTTTGCAAGTATTAATGATGATATAAAAAATATTGTACTACAAAATGCTTGAGAAAATCTCAAATTGGTATAACCTGACATACATACAAAAGGATGTGAGAGCTGCTATTGTGGAAACAACAAATGTAATTATGAAGGAACTTGGAGATGCATTCTTTTCTATTTTAATCGTTGAATCTCGATATATATCAATTAAAGAATAAATGGCAATTATTTTGTGATTTGTTAATCACCAAGGTTAAGTAGTTAAGCGATTTTGAGTGCTTGTATGTGTTTATGACACAAGTGTTACATCTCTTAAAGAAGCAATTGAGGATGTATTTTCTAAACATGAACTAAGCTTAGCAAAATTGTGTGGACAAAGTTATCATGAAGCAAGTAGTATGCAAGGAGAATTTAATGGACTCAACACACTTATATTGAAAGAAAATGAATCAACTATTTATATTCATTGTTTTGCAAATCAACTTTAATCAGCATTAGTTGCTCTAGCAAGAAATCACTTACAAATAAACTTTTTTTTACACAAATTTTAGTGTATTAAATGTTGTTGCAGTTTCATGCAAATGACTTGATCGTTTCGAGAGGCATGCACAAGTGATTCAAATTGCAAAAGCAATTGAGTTAGGTGAACTTGAAAGTGGGCAATGATTAAATCAAGAGAAGACACTCAGATGACCCGATGATACACATTGAAGCTCTCATTATAGTGCATTAATTAATTTTATTAGTATGTATTATATCATGATCGATGTATTAGAAGTTATTGAAGGAACTTTAAATTCAGAAAAAAGGGGGGAAGCACTTTAGGTAATTTGCAAAACTTTGATTTTGTATTTTACTTACATTTGATGTGTGATATTTTGGGAATTACCTATTAGCTTTCATAAGCACTTCAACGAAAAGATCAAGATATTGTCAATGTTATGAGATTAACTGCAATATCCAAGAAAAGAAAGATAAGGGGTGGGATTCTCTCTTGGATAAAGTCTCTATTTTATGTTGCAAGTGTGATATTATTATTCTTAATGTGATTGATTTATATAAACCTCAAGGGCGGTTAAAATATAGGGTTGGAGATATTATAATGTTGCATCATTATCGTATTGAATTATTTTATACAGTTATCGATTTGCAACTTCAAGAGTTAAACAATCATTTTACAAAAGTAAATATAAAGATACTTCTTTTTTATATCATGTTTAAGTCCAAGGAATTCATTTTCTGCATTTGATAGAGACAAGTTGATAAGTCCTGCTAAATTTTATCATAGGGACTTCTTTATATCGAATTTATTGATGCTTGACAATCAATTACAAACATATATTATTGATGTAAGACACAATATGAAGTTTTCAAAATTAAAACGCTTAACTGAGTTTGCAAAAATTACGGTAAAGATTAGAATATATAACATGCTTCTTCTGGTTTATTTGCTTATCAAATTAGCTTTGACTCTACCATTTGCGACAAAAAATGTTGAGAGAACATTTTTAGCTATGGATATTATCAAGACTCAATTGCATACTCGAATAAAAGATAAATAGATAAATAGATAAATAGATAAATGATGCTTTGGTTACCTATATCGAGAAGGATATATTTAACACCATTAGCGATGAATCAATTATGAATAGTTTTCAAAATATAAAAAATTGACGAAGCCAATTGTAAAAGGTATTTGTTAGATGTTAAATATGTTTGATGTTCTTTTCCCATACAAGCATTTACATCACATGCACAAAAGGTCTCATATTCAAACACATAATATCTTTTGATAAGGAATTCGTTTTATAATTATTAATTTCTTACTATTATCTAGGCCTCCTACCATAGAAACTTTGTGCTTGATGTTATCTTGTTAGATGCCCTTGGACATTCTGCACATAGGAAAATTGAGGTTATTTGCTCTTGTTAATGATTTTCAATTTGGGTTATATCTGCATTAACTGCTCTGCTGATGTTTTCAGATTATAGCATCACTTGTATACGTAGATAATGGATTACCAGTTAAGAAATAAAAAAAGTGATGCCACTAAAGTTTTTATTGAGTAATGTAAGATGATACTGCATCTAAAGCAAACCATGAAGCAAGAGTTGAAAATCATGGAATAGATGATATTCCATCTGGTTGTGAAGGCATTTCAATCAAAAACTCTGCTTTCAGCAAGACAGTGAGTCAATTAACAGACTTGGCCATTTTCAAGTATTGACTGTAGCTTTTCTCAATGGAGTTGCAACTTCTACAAGTTAACAAGGTTTGGCGGACTTTGTTGCACATGTTTCCATGTATACATGTTGCTCTCATAACAGGTACTACTTCAAACTCTAATTGATGTGTATGCATTCAATGCAAGTTGAATATGTTTAGCCATAGATTGTGTCACTTCTATTGATCTCTTGGAAGTTGTGTAAGTTCTCAAAGCATGTATTGTTGGATACAATTTGACTGTTTGTTGTTTGTGATTCAAAGATACCAAATATTGATTACAAAATACTTGATCTAAGAAGGGAAGTAGGGTTTCTCATGCACCAGGGCCTAGTCCATGTAGTTGTCTTATTGGTATGAAATTTAATATATGTTTGTTATTTGTGATTCAAAGATACCAAATATTGATTACAAAATACTTGATCTAAGAAGGAAAGTAGGGTTTCTCATGCACCAGAGCCTAGTCCATGTAGTTGTCTTATTGATATGAAATTTAATATTTAAAAAAAATTAGGCACTCAAGTTGTTGGCACATTGAAACAACAACTACGCCTTTATCCCAAAACAATTGGGGTCGGCGATATGAACCAAAAAAGAAAATCATTCTGGGTCTTCCACATGAATCCTTTTCCTCCAATCATTTCTATTCAATGCCATGTCCTCGGTGAGGTTCAAAGCATTCATATCCTTTCCTATCATCTCCATCCAAGTCTTCTTAGGCCTACCCCGACCTCTTTTAACTAATATATTCTCTCATTTCTCCATCCTTCTAACTGAAGCATCATTAGGCCTTCGCCGAATATGTCCAAACCACCGTAAATGATTCTCTCTCATCTTATTTTCAATGGATGCAATGCCTACCTTCTTACGTATCTCCTTGTTTCAAATCTTATCTTTTCTTATATTTTCACACATCCATCTAAGCATACACATCTCAGTTACACTCATTTTTTGAATATGATGTCTCTTGGCAACCCAATATTCTGTATCATATAGTAAAGCGGGCCTAATTGTCATCCTATAAAACTTTTCCTTCAACCGCAATGGCATTCTATGATCACACACCACTCCAGTTGTACTTTTCCATTTCATCCACCCAACCTTTATCTTATGATTTACATCTTCATCAATTTCTTCATACTTTTGAATGATAGATCCCAAATATTTGAAACAATCATCCACCAATATTTCTTGCTCACCAAGCTTCACTACACTCCCATCACTACTTTGTTGCTCACTAAACCGACATTCCATATATTCTGTCTTACTCTTGCTCAACTTAAAACATCTTGCTTCCAATGTCTCTCTCCATAATTCTAACTTTGCATTAACCCCAACGCTAGACTTATCAATCAAAATAATATCATCAGCAAACAACATAAACCACGACACATTTTCTTGAATTGATCTCGTAAGCTCATCCATCACTGTAGCAAATAGGAAAGGGCTTAATGCAGATGCTTGATGTAACCCAACCTTTATAGGAAAATTGGTTCTCACCCCTTTACAAGTGCGGACATTGGTTACTACTCCTTCGTACATATCTTTAATTATACTAATGTATTTGAGAGAAATACCTTTCTTCATTATTGTTCACCAGAGAACATCCCTAGGTACTCTATCGTATGACTTCTCCAAATCAATAAAAACCATATGCAAATCTTTGTTCCTCTCTCTATATCTCTCAATAAGTTGTCTAAGAAGATGTATAACTTCCATAGTTGATCTTTCAGACATAAAACCAAATTGATTCTTTGGTATCATGACAACCTTTCTCAACCTATACTCAATCACCCTCTCTCAAAGTTTCATAGTATGACTCATGAGTTTTATACCACGATAGTTTGTGCAATCTTGCATATCTGTTCCTCCACTCATTTTCTTCAAAGTTTCATAGTATGACTCATGAGTTTTATACCCTTATTCTTATATAGAGGCACCAAAGTACTCTTCCTTCACTCATTAGGCATCTTATTTGTCCGCCAAATCTTGTTAAAAATATTTG
The DNA here is from genome assembly GCF_984573655.1 of Nuphar pumila. Classification (NCBI taxonomy): domain Eukaryota; kingdom Viridiplantae; phylum Streptophyta; class Magnoliopsida; order Nymphaeales; family Nymphaeaceae; genus Nuphar; species Nuphar pumila. The sequence continues at coordinate 60,269,542 of NC_143264.1, read as the reverse complement.
TCAATCATTATAAACCTTTTTCACCCAAGCATTTGCAAGCCTCAATAGGTATACCATTTGGGCCAACTGCCCTTTTTTATTTCAGTTTCTTCAAAGTCTCTGCAATTTCTTTCTTTTCAATCTTGCACATGAAGTCATGATTCATCTCATGAAAAGGAATGAAGAAGTCTCCAAGATCCTGAGCATGACTTCCATTAAAAAGTTTATCAAAATAATCTTTCAATCTCTCCTTAATCTCCTCATCTTTGACTAAAATTCTTTGTGTTTCATCTTTGATACATCTAACCATACCCAGATCCCTCGATTTTCCTATCTCTCATCTTTGCAAGCCTATAAATATCCTTCTCGCCCTCTTTGGTATCCAACTTGTCATAAACCTCCTTATATACCTTATCCCTTGCGTTTCGAACTACTTTTTAGCTTCCTTCTTTGCTATCATATACTTCTCCAAATGCTCATTATCACGACTCTTACTTAGATTTCTATAACACTCTTTTTTAACCTTAATAGCACATTGAAAGTGTATATAAAATCCCACAGGAGCTCTGCATTTGCTAGTATAGTTTATTGTCATAGAAATTATTTTTATGTTTACTGTGTATTTGTGCTCACCCTAGCTTAAATTTTTAGTTCCACCCTTGATTGCAAATACGAAAAAAATGCCACGTCAAAGGCACCTTTTAGCCCATAATGGGACATGTAAACCAAAGCAGTAAATTTTTCTATTTTCTCAAAAAAAACAAACAAAAAATCTAGTATATGCTATTAAATTAACGTTTAAATCAAAATGACAAGCCTTCATGTCAAAAAGTTGGCCGGGAAGGATATAAGATGATCCACTAATCTCAAGGATCAATGGGTTCATTATAGATCCAACAAAATAAAGATTGAACTATTTAGTTTTATAGATGAAAGAAAACAAGATTTGATATCTTGGTTGCTTGGAACTAGCCAATCTATGGGTAAACCATAAAGTTACGAAAGTTTACACTTGTGAACTACCCTCCTAAAACAAAATAGGCACAAGGAAAGAGCCATAGATCGGGACCAACCTACAAAAACCAAATGGTCTCTTTGTAGCCCGCAACACATAATATCAACTAAATCATATAAACAAAGTATGAGTGGAGAGTAGGTGCCTACCAAAGTGAAGCGCCTACTAGGAAAGAGGGGGGGGGGTTGAGGTGTTTTTCCACAAATCTGACTCTGCAGATGCATTTGGCATGGTAGATTTGCTAGAAAACAATACTTTGAATGTGTTTTTTATTTATAAATAAAATATGAATATTTTTACTTGAATATTTATAAAAATTGTAGACAGTTGATTTTCAAACCTTATAAAAACCTATGTGCATGTAGGAATCGAACAATCCAAGAGTCCATTCCTATAAAATCAAGCATATGTAAAACACCTTATTTGAAAAAACACACACAAAAATTTTTTTTGAGAAGCCCAATAAGCACGGATCCAAGTAGGCAGCTACCTCATACTCAACAAAGTATATGGCATGATCAGAACTGCATTGTCTCTTCATTATCTTTCTTCAGTCATAAGCATGGTATGGTGAAAAACGTGTTTGTGCATATCTATGTATGTATATTATAAAATAAAATAATAAATTATGGTTTGAACCATAATACCATTGTCTTTTATTTGCTTGGATCATGCCACCAAATGTTACATCTAGTTTAATGATGTCTCACATAGTTTATGTACTATGTTAGTGGATTAATCAATGCCAATGTGTTATAAAATAATGGTGAATACTCAAGAATACAAGCACAATTTTATTAAGGCAAATATAAGCATGGTTTAGAAGTGGGCCAAATATATGGTTTTGGGGTCAATTTTAATGCACATATATAGTAAATAGAAGAAGACAACATGACCTAAAGGCTAGTATTTTGCTTTATAAAAATAGATCCATGTCAATTGTAAGTGTGCCAAAATAAGGTCCCTAGGTTAGGTACCATGCACACACAAATGAAAAGACACAACCTCATACATAAGATATGATGATTTTGTTTTTATGACGAGAAACCCTTGCCAAGAACCGGGTCATTTAATGAGCATGTTTCCCTTGAGGTAAACTCCTGATGGGGGGCCACCCTCACCCAAGCCCTTACGGAGCCCACCAGTTAAAATCGCTCACACGCTGGTGGGAATCAAACCCGGGGAGTAAGATTATGTTACTCTACGTAGAGTTTAATTTCTTTTCATAATATCAAATGAAAGTAGGTTGAAATTCCCAAGTTTCAATTTTGGTGTTGTATTTATAATCATATGCATTATTATTTTTTTTTGATAGGCAAACTGGGGTTAGGCAGAGACTCATATCTCTTAACACATGGGATACCACCTCGGTGGTAATCATATGCATTATTTTGTTCAGGCAAAGGCTTTAGGGGCGTTTGCTGGTCACGGAAAACTCAAAATTTTTTTTTTTTGCGAAAATGCATCAACGGGTGTGCGTTTTCGTGGGGCCCGAAATGTCAAAACAAACACGAGACCACCGATTTGCATCGACGAGCATGCCAAAATGACCCCCTTTTTTTTGCAGAAAGTGTTCCTGTGGAGGGAAGTGTCCGATTCTGTTTCCGAGGCAGTGGAACGTGACAGGCAAACGCACCTTTAAAAGTTGAAGGATGTCAAGAGTTTCATACTTTGGTAGTGTGTTTCTTGCCTTAAAGGCCAAAGCAAAGAGGAAAAGGGGAAGTAACTAGCAAGAAGAGCTCTCGGGGGTAGGCCATATGATCAGGGGGTTTCTACCCATTCAATATTTATTTAAAAAAAAAACAAAAACATACGTGAAGTGAATTTGAGTGAGTGGAAAATAAATAATCCCCTCACCAGAAAATTCCAAATCCATTATCATGATGAATGGTTCATTCAAAATAAATTTCCAACATACTGACATGACACTTCAATATAGAATTTAGTTTGATTGCAAATCTTAATGGACATTACACAAAATGGAGTAAATGCTGTTCTTCTGTACTTTTAAACAGTGTGCACAACCGAGTACTCTCTCTCTCTCTCTCTCAAACACACACACACACACATTTATATATCACATAATAAAAGATCCCACATGACAAATTAACATGATTGTTTTTGACCTAAAAGGTAAGTTTTAATATTCAAGAAAGTGGCAGCTATATAATTCAATCAATAATTTGCACAAATAGTAAAGAAAGATAATTGACATACATTAGTGCCATACTTTCATTAGTTCTTCCAGGCAATGTTGTCAGTATCGGCCCATACGTTCTACACTTGAATCAGTTTTTTTAATAAATATAAAAAATACTTAAAATTTCTAAATATTATTTTAATGACTTTAACGGGTGTTACATAACATTTTTTTAATTAATTTTTTTTTTTGGCCGATTCAAAACGATTCACTTGACTATCGGTATCGGCCGAATTAACCTGAATCGTTGGCCAAACGATACAGGGCCGATACCCATACTGACAAGGTTGCTTCCAGGCGATATACAATAATTTGTCAAAAGGCATGCGTTGTCTTGTCGCTCTACTTTTTTGGCATTAGATTTATACAAATTGTACTTGTTGGGCTTACAGAGAAAGTAGGTCACATTTTTGTAAAAATGACTTTGATTATTTTCTTTTTTTGAAAATTAGGGAATAAAAATTTTCCACTTTTCTCTCGCGAGCTTCCATGCTCCAACCATAATTTGTGATAGCGAAAAAAATATTTGTCAAAAATGAACCATGATTAAAAAATGTTTTTCCTTCATAAAAAGAATGATTTAATTGGCTTTTTAAAACATATTAAAAAATAATTTTCACCATTTTTAAGAATTATTTAAAAATAAGCTAGTTCAGGTCAGTTTTGTAACGATCTTCCACCGAATATGAATGGATTGGAAACGATATTGACAACATTGGATCGGATCTAAAAAAATAAAAAAAAGGACAATTTTTTTCATTTATTATTAATCTTTTTTAGTTTTCAAGGTTATGCTTAAAAAAATATTTTAGAAATGAAAGCTTTTGCTCCATACCTTCCTTCTAGGGGTAGTAGGATCCGATCCATTTCGGAATTGATTAGTCGGAGAATACAAATCATGATAAAAACACAGTCAATCATGGGTATTTTCGTAATCTAGCCCTGCTGCTGCTCTCGCTTCCTCAGCTATCCCTGTCCAATTCCTTCCCAAATCTCGATGAAAGTCGTCAAGAAAAGGCGCGGATTTGCAGCGTTTCATTAAACAAGGAAAATAAAATACATTGACATCCGCACAGAGGTCAGAGATTCCTTCCCTGGGCCCCACCACCACTACTTCCCATCTCGGAAATTGACGATATTGAACCTTGAAATCGTATTAATTACGTTTATGGACCGGATTCCGTCAATCCTTCTATCCAAATCCGAAACATTCTTCCAAGGATATGGATCTTAAAACAACATCCAAATCTTTGCTTGCATTGGGTCAAGTTTTTTTAATTCATAATTGAGTTGTGATCGGTGCTTTCCATTGGATATAGGTATTGGAGTACATACTGAATACAGTATGAATGTATGTTTGGGTTTGGGTTTGGGTTTGGGTTTGGGCTTGCGTGGTGATCGATTTTTTATTTGGATCCTGATTGAGAATTTTGAATTAACAAATTTTGTTGAATCTACGTAAGAGGCCCAATCAAATCTGTTGCAATCTCACTTGTCACATGTAATGCACTTGCCTTTTAACCGGTAACAATTCAAAATTCAGAATTGGATTCAAATTTACTACATAGGGTATAATCCAGAACCAGACTTATGAAGATTCAAATCTACCACGATCCAACATTCATCCCACTCGTTTGCACACTGCTGTGCTACCTGAAGTCTGGAGGTGCAAAATGGACCAGATATGAACCGGATCATGTTTGATCTGAAACGGATCTAGGTTGCTTATTAAAAATCCGAATTCAGAAACCAAATAAGAATGATGCTCTATGAACTAGAGCTGAATCCTGATCCAAAAAATAAAATATGAAGTGTTGGATCCTGTAAAACAAGATGAAATCAAGCGTGTAAAGGCAAAAATGTACCGACCCGGTTTACAACAACAACAACAATTGCGCCTTCATCTCAAAACAATGGGGTCGGCGATATGAACCAAAAAAAAAATCATTCTGGGTCTTTCACATGAATCCTTCTATCCAATGTCATATCCTTGGTGAGGTTCAAAGCATTGGTATTCTTTCTTATTATCTTCATTCAAGTCTTTTTAAGCCTAACCCGTCCTCTTTTAACTAATATATTTTCTCATTTCTTCATCCTTATAACTAGAGCATCATTAAGCCTTCGTCAAATATGTCCAAACCACCGTAAACGATTCTTCCTCATCTTATTTTCAAAACTCGAATCCACAGTCGAATCATAAGTTAGGGATCCATATTTGAAAATATTGTAGCAAATTTGGATCAACGGCCCAATAAAATCGGATCCATTTATACACCCCGCAGTGGATATAGAACCAACGGGTCGGTCAGGTCTTGTCCCGGCCCAGCGTACAAAAACCGACCCGTGGGCCTCCCGTCGTTTCGGTGGATTTTCAAGTTCCGAGGGAAGGCCCATGTTTTTCAACTTTCAACCCTAGCCTCTGTGGCACCTCTGTAATTTTCAAGCGGTCAATGCCTTGTTCTCTGGCATTACCTGCACGGTCATAAGATGGTTTATCTTTTTGTACAATAAAGCGTTTGTGATGACGAATATGCCCCTTACTCGCTGCCTAGATGTCTAGTAAGAGTAATCAGGTAATTTTATATCTTGTGGACCAATTCGGTGATCTGAAATGAAATAAAAATGCCAAAATGTGGTAGGAAGGCATACTTTTTGGGGCACGTTTGGAAGGTAAAAAGTTATAGGAAAAATGCAAAAATTGGAAATTATTACGGATTTTTTAACCTTTCCAAACGATACAGGTTCGATACCGATACTCACAATTCAACCCATAATGAACAGAACTTGAACTACCAAAGGCCAACTAAAGAATATTTTAAGGCTGTTAATGGATTGGGTTTGTGACAAGTGCCTCAGTTTATCCAAATCCAAACATCAGAATTTTTGTATACGGATATTATTTGGATTGATCCAAACCTCACTTGAGTAATAATATGGAGGTCCGGTTTGAACTTTGAACATTTAACTATGAATTTTGTTGTCAGGTATTGGACCTAACCCAGCCCCCGTCTCACTTATTTGGTATGTAAAAATAAAAAGTGAGTATTGCGCATATATTCTTTTAAATTAGATGGGCCGTGTTTTGGAATTCAATTTTCTAGACTTGATATAACCAAAACTTGACCATGCGTTATGTTGGTGGGTTGAGGTGCACCCTTATGAATCGGATACCCAAACCATTGAGATTTGAGAGTGCCCTTCTCAGATCTATTTCGTCTATCTCGGTCCAAATCTGAGTGGTAGTCTGGTATTACTATTTCCGATTTTCGTAAGCTCAAAGGTTCAACCCGAATTATGACCAGGCCAAATGCCAATCGGATCCAACTGACAAACCCGGTTCCGCAATCTTTTTGCTCGTGCCATTTTCTACAAAACATAAGGGTACGAAGGTTACATGAGTAGAATAAAAAGGTCAACAACGTAATTATCATAACACCGCTTACCCGAAGTAGATAGTGTTCCCGCGCCCGAAAAGCGAAAAAGCGGCACAACTCCCAAGAAAGAAAGAAACACAATGGGCTGTTTCGTCATTTCGATCCGATTCAAAACAAAAGTTTCAATTCGTCATTTTGGCCAGAAAACTGTGGTATAAATGTCATTTCGCATACCTCTCAGCGTCTTTTTCGTCAATTCGTTCCGCACAAGCACAGCTCCGTTTCACGCAGCGGGGGAGGACAAATGCGTAATTAATGTGAGAAGCCGAGGGCGTAAGTTGGTTCCACATCCTAATCCAAGATAATCCCCCATCTCACTGACTTTCGTAAATCACATCATCATCATCATCATCATCATCATCTCTCTCTGATAATTAAAAAAAGAAGAAAAAACAAATAAAAGGAAGAATAGGAGAAAACAAAGAGGGATTATTTATTGTTATTATTATTGATGATTATTATTCCTGTAATTTCAGAGAGAGAGAGAGGAAGGGGTGAAGAGGACTGGAAGGGAGCTCTCTGTCCGAAAATGCACGTTGATAGGGGCGGGGAGGGAAAGGGGTAGTAGGTGTACCTTCTCTCCCGTAGGGCACTGTCCTCCAATGGGAATGCTCTGCCTCTGCGCGCCTTCCTCCTCCTCCTCTTCTTCTTTCTGTTTTTCCTCTTCCTCCTCCAGCAGCTGCAGAACCAACAAAAGCTATCTGGGTGCCACCACCACCACCAACAGGTGAGAGAGAGCTGTATTATTGGTACTTCTTGTGCTATATGCATCAGCCCTTCTCTCTCTCTCTCTCTCTCAGGAAGAAAATAAAAGCGGGAAAGAGATGTTGGTTGTCGCCATTTTTCTTTTCTTTCGTCGAAACGGCTTGAAAATCGCCGTTTGTGCGCTCTAAGATGGCCTAGAAGCCTCCACGGTTTCTGAATCATGTGGAAGATTTTGGAATCGGTTCGTTTTTTCTTTTGTCAGTTTTTGGGGAACATTTAAGCTCTTTTTTTGGTCATGTTTTTTTTTTCTAGTTTATGGTGGGTTTTCTTTTTTCCGTGGAAGTTGTCGTGGAGTTGTGGTGAAATGGTTTATGTGTTGTTTATTGATTTATTCATCTTTTTTAAAGATAGCTGTGTGTTTTAGGTTTTGAACGTTAGGGTTTTCAAAGTTGGGATTTTTTTGGGGTCATTTTTGGTTTGCATGAGAGTTTTCTTCCCTCGTTTTTGGACGTGTTGATGGAATTTTTGGTTTTTTTATTTGTTTTCCGCTCTGATTCTCTGTTGGTTTTAAATATTCTGTTTCTTTTTTAATAAAAAATAAAAATGGTCTACCCATTTTTCTTGGAAAGGGAACGCCCTTGTTGCTTAGCCGATCGTTTGTTTCTGTTTGGTTTCGTTTCCACGATCAAAATGCCATCTTCGCAATTCTCACGTCTTCCATTATTTGGGCTCCAGTTGTGATTTTTCCTCGAAGTTTTGATGCTCAGGATTGTGACTTGGTGGACAAAGATTTTGATTCCGTTATGTTTCTTGGGGGTTTTCGTGCGTAGGATGACGGATTCAAAATCATGCTTTCTGGTGCTCAGCTCCCTTTTTCGAATTTCTCTTCTTTTTATTCTAAAACTGTGTTTGTTTCCCGTCTCTGTTTGGAATGATATTGCCCAAAAATGTCATCAATTTCGAAGGCTTCATGGCTGTAGCTTTCTATGGATTTTTCTTCTTTCCTTTTATATTCCTCATGGCTTTCTGCTTCTAGCGATCAACGTGTGGTTTGGTTTCAATGTAGCTTTAGCTCTCCTGAGAGCTCTTACGCTTGATGGAATCATATTGAAGATGTTGGTGTTCATGGTTCTGCTTTCCTGTTAATATCTTTGAAGATCTATGTTGGTTTTGGATTTAGATTTGTCGCTGTGTAAAAGAGAAGTAGACGGAGTAGAATCGGTCTTTCATTGAGATTCTACTGCATTTTAGTCGAAGCATTACATTCTGTTCTCTTCAGTTTGAAAAGTCTGTTAAATGCCATGGTATAGGATCTCGAGTTAATGAGTTTTGCATTGTTGATGATGGGGTTAACTTTGTGTGTTTTTGAAGGTTGAGCATTGACACGCTCCCTGGACTTTAAATGCACTTGCTTCTGCCGTCTGCGTCTTTGAGTTGGTGCAGTGCTCAAGTGCATTGGCAGCGGCCCTACAAGCATAAATGCCCAGTTGGGTATCGTGAGTAGTTGAATGAGATCAAGAGGAGTTTTGGGTATCAGCGTTGTAGCGTTTGTTTTTGTTTCCTTTTTTTTTGCTTTTCTTTTCTCTTTGCTTGGTCTCTGGAGTTTGTGGTGTGAGAAATAAATGCATGGATGGGAGGGAAGCAATGGCGATGTCTGGGTCAGCTTCGTATTATATGCAGCAGAGAGGTATTGCCAGCTCTGGTTCTGGAACACCGACTGGCTTTCACGGACAGGCAGGAATACGCCCTATATCTGGTCCCGGTTACACCGTTCAATCGAATGTAAGCAGTACAGTCTCTACCTATCCTGTTGAATATCCAGCCACCACAGTTTCGCCTCATGGTGTTAGCATGGGCATGCCTGGAGCGATGGCATCGGTGGAGCCAGTGAAAAGAAAAAGGGGTAGACCGAGGAAATATGGCCCAGATGGAACAATGGCATTAGCACTGTCACCTCTTTCTTCTACAACACCGCCATCACTGGAACCATTGCAGAAGCGGGGTAGAGGGCGGCCACCTGGGTCTGGGAGTAAGCAGCAGCTGGCAGCGCTCGGTAAATTGTGGATTTTTTGGCATCCTACAACTCGGATGTTTTACCTTTTGTTTTTCTTTTGTCTTTTTTGTTGGATCCATGCATTATGCCTAGCTCAGTTACTCTCTTTTCTGCATTGAAATATTGACCCTATTCTTGCAACAGGATTTTCTGCCTTTTGGTTGGTAATGTTCTCTCTTTCTTTGGTTGTATTGTTCTCTCTTTCTAGTACTTGAATGCTTGTTATGCATTAAAACATATGATATGTTCAAGGGTAAATTGAAATGTTCTGCTTCTGAAGGGTCAAGCAATTAATAAAACTGGGGTTTTACAGGCTATGTCACATGGACGCTGCACTTGGTATGTTTATCCCATGTCATCATGATAGGACACTCCGACACACCAATGACACTTCATGGACATGGTCAAACCAAAGTCAGACAGTCAACACTGTGTTCTTAACTTCTTTTATGATCTTATTTATGTCACAGCGACATGGCACTTAAGCTTCAAATTGCCTGTCGAGACTATCAGACACAGATCCGGATGCTTACTGACTCGGTGTTCCTGACACAGTCAAAACAGCATCACATGATCAAAATCATATTTTACCATATTTGTCCTAAAATGATTTTTTTCCCTCTCAAATTCAAACCTCTATCATCTGAATTTCAAATTTCTCTCGCATTAAAATGTCCGTCAGCTCACATATCTATGTACCGGATCCATATCCATGCGACATAGGTTACAGGTGTAGTATTGAAGTTAGGGTATCTTTAAGCAGACTGTGGACATGATGCTAAGGCTGATGACTCCATGGTACGTCTTTATGCTGCAAACTTGTATTAGGAGTGTTTACTAGTCTGACTAGCAAAATACAAAAAAGGTAAATGATAGGAAATTTATAAGCATACATTTAAAATTAAAATATCCATGTTTCTGGTCATTCTCTTTTGGTGCTTATTATCATGTCTGTTGTGACATCTTGATTTGAAAATTGGAATGTGGTCTGTTGGGATTTTTGCTTCTTTTTGCCATCTTTACTATCTAATTGAAGTAGGAGAAAGTCGAATGTATGAGAGCATGTGTATGTGTTGGCACAAAAATACATGCTTGTTATAGTTGAGAAGGTGTTGTTATCCCGGAGGGATGATATTTCGGTTAACCTTAATTTCCTGAGCCTTTGATGATAAGGTGTTGGTATCTTGGTTGGATGATACTTCAGTTAACCTTAATTTGTTGGACCTTGGGTTCTCATGGTTCGATTGGTGCACTAAAGCCTTCTTGCATTCTGTAGAGTAATCATGAACCTGAAATAAGAAAACCAAGAAACTTGTCTTGATCTTGCCAACCTATCTATTTTGTTTTAGTTTATAAATGCGTTATGTAATTGGTTAAAAAAAAATAAAGGTAAGAAGAGAGTTGATGATGTGAATCAATGTGTTTTTTAATATCAATTTGGTGAAACCCAAGGTAATGTGGTTGATGGCCATGTGTCTTGTAGAACAACAAGGGTTAACCATTGATTTCTATTGTCAATTCTGGCTGTTATAACTTTCAGAGCATATGTTTTCTTGTTGTGAATATCAAGGGTGTGATTTAGTGGGGAAGTTGCAGCAACCATTATGTGAAGAGGTCTTTGTCATGGAGTCACCAAGATCTCAGGTTATGAATTATTAGGTGCCTAGCAATCTTGATACACTGTGATGGCTTTCATATAGGTAGGATACATGCATGAGAGATCAATTCTTTTCTTTTTTCTTACATGGTTGAATATCAAGGGTGTGATTTAGTGGGGAAGTTGCAGCAACCATTATGTGAAGAGGTCTTTGTCATGGAGTCACCAAGATCTCAGGTTATGAATTATTAGGTGCCTAGCAATCTTGATACACTGCGATGGCTTTCATATAGGTAGGATACATGCATGAGAGATCAATTCTTTTCTTTTTTTCTTACATGGTTAAACTGGGTCAATATTTTTAGTGATATGAGCTAGTTTGTGGTGGTTCTCTGGTGGATCAGGTGAATGCTCAGAGTCTTCAGACCCTGTTTCAACATCTATTAGCAGTTTTACTGAGCAAACCATGTATTTCATGAGTCAACAACTTGCATGGTGGGTTATTTTATTATATTTTATGAAAGTAGCATTAGAAAATCAGAAAGAATACTCACATGTATTCTTGGATTGCATTTTCTGTTCTCTATTACTTTGTTCCATTAAATGATATGATGGTTGCCAGTTGTCAAGTTGATAAACTAAATCTTGGGAGCTTGGCCATTTTCTTTTTCTAGTTTCGTGACATAGAGACTTTGCTACAGGCTTTAACGTGCATGTTCTAACCAACTTTAAGGAAGGGCAGCTTAATTGAGATTGAGGCATGTTGATTGCATATCAAACACTGAGTTGCATTTATGACTGATTTCTTTCTATGCACATTTGAATGTCTTCATGCATATGGGCTAGTGGTCTTGAGAGAGAGAGAGAGAGAGAGAGAGAGAGAGAGAGAGAGAGAGAGAGAGAGAGAGAGAGAGAGAGAGAGAGACTCCATCTTTTTCTTTTTAAAAGAGGTAAAGAATGACGCCTGGGCCTCAAATCTGAGATGTATGCCTCAAGGCCCGTGAGGCACACGCTTCATGATGCCTTGCACACCAGTTGTGCTCCTCAAGGCAGCGCCTTGCCTCGAGGCAAGCTTTTTGTGGCTTGAGGCACGTTTTTAACAACACTGAATTTTCTATTTTACATGAATTGCCTCCTCAGCCTTTACCTTGATAGAAACCTTTTGATAAAAAATGAGTGAACCCATGATGATTAAACATTCTAGGTTACCTGAGAAAAAAGAGCAGTTGAGTTGTCATCCCAACCACACTTGCAGGTGCTCAACATAAATCAATTTAGCAAGAGTTAAACATAGCACACTATGGTAGAATCTCTTCAAGGTAGTCTGACTTTAGAAACATCATTAGATGCCATATGAAATGTTGACTTCTGAGAGTTGGCTACTATATTTAATTGCTTAGAATGGGAATTCTAATGCTAGGAGATTGTTGTGATCATTGGAAAAGGGAGTAATTTGTTTCTTAACTGCCTTTGGGCATGTTCTCATTTCTCAATAATATTTCTCTTAGGGAAAACTCTTTTGGAACTATGTGCACTATCATTCGTGTCACACGGACACTTAGTGTGTATGCTATGGCGCAATACAGCATGGCAGAACCGTGTTATGGAGGTGCTGTAAGAATTTTCATGCATTGTATGATATTTGTACAATGCAATATTTTTTTTCTAAAGAAATTGCACGATACACCCTCAAGATTAGCTTTTAATACTAGATAAACTGTATGTATATTCTTTGCATTCTAGGGTTCTAGAATTGTTTGTGACAGCATTCTTGGTATGTTCATATCTTACTCACATGAAAATTCCATGATTTTGTTCTCTCTGACTACTGTGTGGGAATTCAATGAAAAGGTAAGGGGTGGGACTTCTCGAAGGTGTATTATGGGCATGGCGGTATGCCCATCTTTCTTGGTTCTTGAAATCTTCTATTTATGTTCTTCCTCACCCATTTGTACCTCATTATGTTCTTGGTTGCTCATTTCTCTATTATTTACTTTTTGGCAATCCTAAGAGTGGAATAGAGTGTGATACCCTTTATTTAAGAAGTTTCTTCACATCACATGCAAAATTTTGCCTTGATGTATGTTTTGTTGTACAGTTAACTGAGATGATTGCTTTTTATTTGAAGATAACATTCTGTTGTTTCTTCATTAAGGTTACAATTGTTCTTGACCATAATAGCCCTTCATTGTTCTTGATCAATTACTATGTTGTGTTTACATGTTTTTTTTTTGTTGTTTTATGCTTTCGTTGCTAATGATTTTCTTCTCTGATTGACTAATTGGGGGTTGTTTGTTTTAGGGGAATGGCTTTCAGGATCAGCTGGAATGGGCTTTACTCCACATATTATCACGATTTCTATGGGAGAGGTAAGTTTGATTCTATTATCAGATTTATGGTATGCACTGCTTGCCCTATTCAGTTTATGAGATGAACTAGCTAAGGCTAAAGCTTATCTTGGCTGGAAATAAAAGTTCACAAATTCGGGGTTATTCTGTAAATAAGCTTCTGCAAAGTTGTCTTGTATGTAATATTTTTAACATCGTCAATATGTGACCAGGTTTGCACTCACATTTTTTTTATTGCCCATTTTAACCATTTCTCCTGTTTGCAGTTCTGGTTTTAAAATGAGAGTGCAATGACATTCCTAACATCTTATTAGCTATATCCAGTAGCATTGGGTTAATGTTGTATGCCTTGTGAATCTATGTGATTGAGGTTGTCTCATTCTTATTGGCCTTTAAATTTGCTAGAGGATTCACAAAATAAAGCTTAATGTTTAGCATGAGGTGTGACTCCAATCTATCTAAGCATTCTGATGCAGACAAGTTTTTGTTTTTGACTTCATGTTTGTTTCACTGCATGTCCTTTTGAAGCACGTGGGCATTCATGTGCTTTTAATTCATTAACTTTACAGCACTTTCTAACCAAGTAAACCCATTTAGCAATCTAAATGAAGTGATTAACCAGTCATTGGCAATCTCTTTCGAATTTGGTGGAAAGGTAGGTTTTCTCAGTTTTGACTAGCATGTGGCAGTGATGTGGTTCATCGTCTATTGGTTTTCTGGTTCCAGTGAATTTGAACTTGGTCCCGTTGAGGCAGAAGGGAGTCATCCAAAGCAAGGTTGTATCACATCGCCACCTTATCGGTTGGGCAAAAACTAGTCTAGATTGTATCGAATAGTAAATTTTTAATATATTTTTTTTAAATTTCCAAAAAAAAAAATCAAGAAAATTAGCAAAAAATTGAAAAAATGATAACACATCTAATAATGATGAATTTCACAAAATGCAACCATAAATCACATATCTTCATTAATGTATCTATGAGCTATATTAGACTTGCAATTAAGAACATGTCACTAGACTCACACTTTCATATTACATAAACATAAACAATCTATAATATAAAACCTCAATCATCATTATCATCTTCTTCTTCTCCTGTTAAAATCAATAACAAAGCATGCAACTAATAACTGACAATGTAAATAAGAGGCATTTAGTACATAATTTAAATTTTAGACAATTAAATCCTTAACTAACAATATTAAATTCACATCCAAGTCATACTAAAATGTCATAAGTCATAACTAAACTACTACGAGTTTATGATAACTAAAAACATTACATTTAACCAACGTCTTCTTACATGGGAGTCTTCATTTCTAAAGTTCTTAACTATAAAGATCCTAAAACTAAACTATATTCTAGAGTCTATTTGCCAAACATTAGAGCAATATTTTCTCAGTGTTGCATCTAATTGCCGTGCAATGATGTCTTTATCTTTGGCCATTTTTTTGGCAAGTGGGTCATCATCATCATCTTTAGGATATGGAACAATGGTTGGAAGTCTTTTGCATTTTTGTAAAATTCTTCTTTGAATTTCTTCGTATACTTTTAGTTCAACAATAACATCAACACCAGCCACACCTTTCTCCTTCGTTGAAAAACTTCCTACTTCTGATCCTATGCTAGGGTCTATAGGATCAGAATTAGGGAGCTCATCTTCATCATACACATCTTCCCAGGACTCCTTACTCTAATTCTGCCTCATTCATCTTTCTTATCTTTTTTTTATCAGACTACATCAAGTAATTGTTGGTATTGCCATTTCACGGTATTTGACAATTGTCTTGACTTACATGCAACAACATTATGATGTGTATCGGCTAAATAATACTTTAATTAAGAGATACCACCCAAAAAAGTATTTTGCCAATAATTCATTTCATTTTTAATCGGTTTCTATGATGGATCATCCGATGCCATCTCTCTCAATAACACTCAATAAAAAAAATAGGGTTTTTTCACTTTAACCCACTTTCTTGAGTGAAAAAATGAGCTAAAATGCACTCTTAAAAAATCTCAAAAGCTCTCTCCCTTGCGCATAAATTGGCCCCCAAGTCGATCTCATGGTTCCTAGGGTGCCTAGTTCCCCTATAACAGCCTCTGCACAAGGTGAGAAATCGGTGCTCAAGAGGCCTTTGAAACCCAAAACCTAAAAAGTAAGTTTTAGGTCTTTTAAGTGCACCACATCTGTATCGTGCGATATGCCCTATCGAACAATGTGCCCTGTATCGAACAATACAGGGGTGTATTGTATGATACACCCGATACTGTACAATACGTGCACCACTGATCCAAAGTGTACTCATGGTGGTCATTGGCTGCTGAAATATTCCTTCAATCACAAAAGCTAGATAAGTCCACAGGAGATCATCCACAAAAACTTGAGTGGTTGCTTTAACATAATAGATTTGTGTAGGATATGAATAATACAGTTTCTTTCAATAAAGTAGATCACAACATTCTTGTTAGTTCATAAAAAACAATAAAGAATATAAATGAAATGAAGCACACGCTTGACAATTAAGATGAGCATTGCTTGCATTGTTACTTGTTCCTCAGTGTTACAGTTTAGGTCTTTTGTATTGATGTGCGTATCCTATTTGATGTAGAGATGCATTTGGTTCCAGGTGGCTCAGAGAGTATCGGGTGGAAACAAGAAAAAATATGGATTGACATAGTAATTCTGTATTGTGTCACCTTTCTAACTTTAACTTATTTCTGTGCAAGGACAATTTGCAATTTTTCTGTACTTCCTAGTTTGTTTCTGTATGTTATCTGCATTGTTGATGTCATCTTTGTCTACTAGTCGGTGCTTGTATAAGAATACTATGCTACTGTTTGCTCTGGGCCCTCCCTTACTGTCAGGGCCCTTACTGCCCACATGTTAATAAATGCCAAGTACCCCTTTACATTTCAGTATTGTTCCATATATCCCCTAAAGCTCCTGAGTTGGGTTGATGATAGTCTTAATCTTTTCTGTACTTCCCTTCTATGGATAAATTAAACTAGTGCAATACCTTTAGGTGACCAAAATAAACTGTTGGGTATAGAGGTGAGTTTAATGATAATCCTTCAGCGTTTCACACTTCAATGTTCTGATTTATGATGTTCTTGGAGGGGGTATAGATTCCCTTTTCTTGGATATGTTTGTAATCAGTTTATCATTTGTGGTCGATGTGGATGTCCAAGAGGCAAGAGCAGGAAAGACGGGTTACAAACCTTCTTCTGGGTCTTTTTGTTTTTTCAATATTGCCAGCTTATACTGTCACTGTTTTGTTGATTACTTAATATCCTTAAACTGTTATCTTATACTGCAAAGAATGGTTGATTAACACATGGGAGAATATCGTGATTTTTTCTTGAGATATATAAACTTTTGACAGACTGACTGTGGATCTTTGCAGTTTACTGGTTTATTTATTTATGGAGACCATATAATTTGATATTTTTCTGCATCTTTTTGTTTTCTTCTGTGAATACTGTGATTGGAATAATTGGACTTTTTAGGCTGATTGAATATGCCATGAGTTGAACCTTATTGTTTGAGGGCTGTTAGGATTGATTCTAGGGTTCCATGGATGCATATTGTCCTTGAATTATCATTTTCAGTATTTCGATTTTTATAAGTTCCTTCTTTTGACCTTTTGCAGGATATAGCTACAAAGATCATGTCATTTTCACAGCAGGGCCCTAGGGCTGTCTGCATCCTGTCTGCTAGTGGTGCTGTCTCTACAGTGACACTTCGCCAACCATCAACATCTGGCGGTACTGTGACCTACGAGGTACACAGACACTTTTATTTTCATTCATGTCTTGTGTTGCTTGATTAAATGCCTGATGTTGCTGATACAGGGTTGCAGGAACCTTCTTACCCCATCTTGGTATTTTCTTGTGTCAGTCATGACTTGGTTTGACCAAATAAGGCCATATTTTTAGTTCATGGCTGGGGACCAAGTGAAAGCAGATCCCAGTGGGGCAGCCCTAAGTCCTAAGATTGTTGATAAATTTTTTTGACATACTGTATGACCAACTTGGAATCAAGTTGGATAATTAAACAAACGTTGCAAATAATTTAGGTATGCTGCTCAGCTAGGTAAATCGGTTCCTGGAACTAATGCTGTGAATCTCACTAGTGGTTTTCTTTCCCTCAAATTGCTGATAGTATTGTGTTCAAATATTTTGTGTAGTGCTAATTTACCTATCATATCGATGAGTGAAACTTCGCATGCTCATATATTTTTCAAGTAGGTCAGACTGTTGATGGATAAGGCATGTTTCATTTATTTTAAATCATTTCCTATTGTGATGTGAATGGCATCTTTTCAACGGCTTCACTTTGATGGAATCAGAATCATTCATTTGCATCCTTCATAACGAAAATCCCATTGGCTGAGAGAGTTTGTTTGTGTGGTCGGGCTCACTTAAAAAGTGCATGAATAATGAGATTCTACTCACTGATGACCCATCCATGCACATCCGTGCCAAAGAAGCAGATGCATGCAAAATGCCATGGCTTTACAATGTTTGATGATTGATGAAGCGATGCATGCAATATTGGATGACTATAATACCATTATTGGCCGGTCTTAGACAAGCATCCTTTTTCTGTGACTTCAATTCTGTAGTGGTCCTTGCGCCAGTAATAAGGTTTTGATTGCTTTTAAACTGCTGTAGGGTAAAATCTTCTGTGGTAAACATATGTAATGGTCCATCTTTATGTTTCTGCATCTGCTGGCGATATTTTTTGTTTGTGGGAAATTTAGTCATACTAATTTCGTCTTCATGTTCACCTTTAAAATGGTCTTGCTGGGCACCAACATTTTGGGACTGTAATTGAAATTAGCTTTTCTCTGCCAATGAAATCTTCTAACTACTGCCCTGCACTTTTTTTTTTCAGGGCCGTTTTGAGATTCTGTGCTTGTCAGGTTCTTACCTGTTGTCGGAAAATGGTGGCACACGCAGCCGTACTGGTGGCCTGAGCGTCTCTCTTGCCAGTCCTGATGGTAGAGTCATTGGTGGCGGTGTTGCTGGTCTGTTGATTGCTGCCAGTCCTGTTCAGGTAGGAACACCGGGAACTTTCACATGCACATAGAAATTATGTAGGTTCTCATACAGCAGTCAGCACAACCAAAATCTATATAGGTTTTTTAACATACCGCAAAACCTGTATGAGCAGGTCGGTAATTAAATTGGGGTGGCCTGTCAGGCGAATGGTATTTTAACTTTGATTATCTTGTGTAGGTAATAGTTGGAAGCTTCAGTTATGGAGGCCGGAAATCACAACCAAAGGAAGGAAGCAGCGATCAAGTCCGACCGGAGTCTGTTATGGATTCCAATGTTGGCCTGTCTGAGAAAGCTGGATCTACAGGCATCCTACCAAGCCAAAACCCCGGTGTTGCTTCTCAAGCTGGTTGGGCTGGATCTCGATCTATGGATATCAGAAGCTCACATAGAGACATCGATTTGACACATGGCTGATCTTGGTTCTGCCGGACCACATTTTGGGAGCTATATTCTGGTTGATGGTTCGGCATTCAGATGGAGGTTGAGGTGGGCTTTTTGTGAAGTGTAGTCAATTGATAGTGGTGTGTAGTCCACGCAGATCGGTTGCATATAAACTTAGAATTGTTTCCATCCGACGACACTGCTTATTGCGCGTCCCTGCAAGGCAGTTTCAGGATTTTTCGGGTGAAATGTACTTGTGCTTTCTGATTAAGTAAACTAGCTTTCCTTTTGCCCTTTCCATCCCTTGTTTTTTTTTTCTATTGCGGGGTCTCGTTTCTTAGGTTCAATTGCAAGCTTTGTGTGCCAATGGGTTTCTGTCCGCACTCTGTCAAAAAGAGAAAAGTTGAAGAGGGCATAGGTCATGTTATCTACAGGTGTAGGGGTGGTCATCGGGCTGTTCCAGCCCTGGCTGGGTTCTTAATGGGCTTGGGTTTGAAGAGTACCAATGGCCCGCGGCTCATTTTGCTGGCGAGAGCTGGCCTTACCCAATCTTAAAATGCATAAATGCTTGACTGAAATTATGGGTTAGCAAGTTTTCATGCAATTAAATTTTAATTATGTAAATAGTAATTATGAACAAATATAAAGTTCTCATTGCAATTAATTAGGTATAAATAATAGTAGTTATTCAAGTTAATGTATAATAGTTAAATTTTTTTAAATATTATATTATTAAAAAAATTTATAAATAATTCAAGCCTATTGGGCAGGCTCAGTAGATTTCCGGCTGGCCCAAGCCTGGCCCACTATATAACAGGCTGGGTTTTGGCCCGGTACCTAATGGGCCTTGTTGGCTTGACCCATCGGGAATGCTTGCCCACCCTATATACAGGTGACTTCTCTGCTGTATTCGATCTTCATTGGACGTCTCTGTTCCTGAGCGAGATGCATGGTTCCCAAGTTAGATATGCCTTAGGAATTGAATATAACCAATAATGTGTTATATCTACACATACGACCTGGTTTATTATGGAAGCCACATGTGGTAATGAGCCATTGAAGTTGTATGCTTATAATGCTAGATGGTGTTGGATAAAATTCTTGTTTTTCACATTAAAGGTGTCTTTGGGTGCTCCTTATCCAGAAAATGCAAGATAAGTTGGCAAGCTAGGATGTGGGGTAAACAAAATTTCCATCCGTCATATTTTGCGTTGAAGTATTTATGAAGTGCAGGGTGAGACAGGTTAACTAAAGGTCATTACTTGAATGCTGTGCGCCATTTATAACAGAAGGCATGCTTAAGAGAGTTGGTGTTCCAGCATCTTTTAATAAGTGGATGCATCCAAACAGCCTCACTGTATCAGCGGCCTGCCAGACGCAACAAGCTAATGGTGAATCCCATTCTTTGAGTTCAATAGGGGCACATTTGCTTTTGGACAGAAGAGCAAATCATTTTCTTTATTGTTGGGAGAATGATTCAGGAGAGCCGTCTTCTCAATTGATTACCAACATGAGAAAAAAATGGTTCCCTTACGGTTGTAAGGGAGAGCAGAGCAGGTGATCTGCCAAATCACTTTGGCATCCTCACTGTCTACAATATGCACAAAGACCATGAGGTCCTTGTGAGATGAATCAATGGACGGTGAAAATGTCATATCACTTAAAGTGATTTGGCAGATCACCTGATTTGCTCTCGGTTGTGATACCCGGTTTTATGATAGAAGGGGACTGATGGGGTGGAGGAAGTGGCTTTGATTCTAGGGGTTTCAACGGGTTTGGATTGGTTTGGTTTGAACCCATATAGAACTAGACCCAAACCTGACTTGAGATGCTGCTGCCAGGTACAGATCTGGGTCCAATCGAACACACCATACCCAGATCTTATGAGGATTACATGAACTAGGCTCAAACCATACTCTGTAAAATAATATTTTTTTTTATCATTTTTACATTGAAAAATTGTGGATCTTGATCGGAACTCGGGTCAGGCCTGGGTCTGGTATGAAATTTAATAAATCATACCCGGCTCCATATATTAATCAGACTCTTCAGGTCTGACCCGGACCTTGACCCTATAGGGTTTGGTATGGGTTGGGTCTGGGTCAAACCCGACCCATTGACACCCCTATTTGATTATAGAGAGGTTCAAAATCACTTTTGCAAAGTGTTTGCGAAGGAGCCATATTGCAGTGAGGCTGCTAGAATGTAGGAATATTAAAGTGTATATGAGCTTTCAAAAGTGATTCAAAATGGTTTCTGCAAAATGCTTGAAAGATGCTCTTAGTATTGCAATGAAACGGATAGAATGTAGGAGTATTAAGTGTATTGTCGGAGATGATGTGCAGTTTCGATTTTCTGGAAAATGTAACAACAAAAATGTTTTGGAAAATGAAGAAATGGCTGTATGTCTTGGGTGTAAATGTGCATGATCCTTGTAGGATATCCTTATAGGCTTGGGAGAGCGAAACGGCCATGGATAGCAAACTTGGAAGCATCAAAAGCTAAAAAGAAGTGTTGAGCATTGTGGTGTTTCATACCATAAAGAGTTCTCTTCTAAATTGTTGGGGCACAAAAAAGATATAAAAAGGCATCAATACATGAAGGAAGCAGATTGAAAAGTAGAAGTTCTATTGGAAAGGATCCCTTTTAGATTGAAGAGGTGATCAACTGCAAGCCGAAATCTACTATATCGTAAAAATCATTTCTATATCTTTTAAAAATTTATAAATGTGCAAATTTCCTATCTACAGGAGACCAGCATCTTATGCATTGGGATGTTCGAGCCCAAGCTTAGAGGAAAGGGTGGGTATTTGGAAATTGCAGAATGTTAACTTGGCACTACTTCCTAATCATAACAACCCCCGAAAAAGGTTGATCAGAACCAAAAAATGAAGTCAGATTCTTTATGGGTTGGACGGAGTAAGTTCAAGGGCTCTTGTGGGGGTGAAAAGCATCAAGAGCCAGTTTCAGTATTTTAGCTCAGGGAACACGATGGGAAATTGGCAATTGGCAATTGGCAAATAGAAAATGTGTAGAATTGTGGATTAATCCTTAGAAGGGCATCTATTCTTATGAAGTTACCAAATCATTATCATGTAAATATCTTCATTCCGACATTATTTTCCCCTAGATTTATGGAGCTTATCGGCAAGTTCAAACCTTCTTAACCCACTTTGAACCCGATTTGAATTGGCAATTCAACTAAACAAACCCGATTCATTAGACCCGACCCACTTACATCGCCGCTATCAAATCTTCCATGACTTCAACGGACGGTTGAGATTTAACCGAAAACATTTTCTTAATACAACGACGAAGATCCATGATTACCTTCAAAACGCATAGAGATGTATAACAAAATGAGATAAACCTCCACCTGCATGCATGCCTGTGTGCCTGCCTTTGCATGGGAACCAAAACCGAAAAGGTCCAAAACAAACAACTAACAAAACCACCATTACGCCAATCTACCCACCTTCATGCAGGGGATTAGAGCAAGCTGTCCGTCTTGGCCGGGAGTCGCCGGAAGAAGTTGAGGGGGCTGGAGGGCAGGCTGTGCCTGAACCTGGGGTGCCTCATCTGGTAGAACCCTAGCACCACCAGCACCACCTGGAAAGGCGTCACGTACAGCACCATGGCCGCGCAGAAGCAGAACACCAGGAATATGGTCGTCGCCCTCGGGTCCCTCCAGCTGAGCAGCGAGTGCAGCCGCTCCCCCTGGGTCGCCACGTCCCCCACCACCATCTGTATCCTCCCCGCGACGCTCCTCAGCCGGTCGTATCTCAATCTCACCAGCTCCGCCCCTCGGCTCGTCGGGAACGAGTCGAACTCCTCGTCCAGCTCGTCCGGGTGCACCGCCTCCGCGTACGACAGCTTAGTGTCCATGTGCGGTGGGTGCCTCGCCCGGTACCGGTAGTTCCACAGCCCGATCAGGAGCATGTAGAGGAACGCCGTCGGGAATATCAGCTCCGGGAAGGACACCAGGATCAAGAACAGCAGGTGCACCAGCGCCGTTGTCACCGGGTTCGTCCACGTGCACACCTCGCCGAACCACTTCCCCACGGCGAACAGCCCCGAGAAGACGTTCATCAGCCGGAAGAAGTTGGCCTTGCTCCGCCGCATGCTCCACATGTGGGAGTCGACGTCCGACATGTACTCCACCACTTCCTTCCCCAGCGGTGGCTCTGACCGGCTCAGCCTCGACGCGACGATGCTCACCGCGTGGTGCCGCAGAGCGTCCACCTGGTGTATGTGGAGCGGTCGCACGTAGTGCATCTTGGGGAGCAGCGGCCTCGAGTACGTGCACATCATGTTGAGCATGGAGGTGCAGGAGAAGCGCAGGGCGAGATGCAGCTCCCCCATTTTCTTCACCCCCGACGGATGCAGCACCAGCAGAGGGTACGAGTGCGTGTACACCCGCCCGGTCTCCAGGGTAGACAGCCGGATCCTCAGCTTCCCCACCCTCAGGTCCTTGTGCCCGTTCTTGTCACCATTAGAGCTCAAGTGGCCGTTGTCGAACACTCCCACGATGAGCACCGTGCACGGATCGTACACCTCCCACGTGTACTGCTCGTTCCACCTCGGGCACGGGTCGTCCATCACGGTCCGGGTCCGGACCCATTTCTGCCCGTACTTCGCCACACAGTACGTATCGGACGAGCCCTTCCCGTCCCGGGTCTTCATCGGGTGCAGATTCAGAGCGCTCAGGATGCCGAGCTCCAGCACCCCGATCGACGGCTTCCAGAGCTGCTTCGCAGTGGGCCGGAGGTCGCTGCTGTATTGAGTCGACTCGTCGAAGACGTGGTACCCGCCGTCGAACCAGATCCGGATGTGCAGCCGGGTCGAGAACTTGTCCTTCTTCAGCGCCTCGGTGTCGATGAGGACAGACCGCTCCAGCTCGTACCACTTGGGCTGGACCAGCTTGTCGTCGGCGCGCTTCTCGATCGAAGATAGCGGGATCGAGCACTTCCCGATCGACTCGTCCTTGTTGGGTCCGACCCGATCCTCGATGGTGAGAACCAGGTGGTCCTCAAACGGCTCGGCCGCGACGAACATGTGCTCCTCGTTCCAAACGGGGTTGAGATTCCGGCTCTGTGTGAACCGGGTCTTCATGATCTGGTTCCCAAGCTGGGCCTTGACGTAGACCTCGGGGTACCGGCTCTTGTCCTTTACGTAGAGGTCTTGGGCCTCGATGATGCCCACGCGTAGGTACCACAGCCTGGGCGAGTGGTAGACCTTGGAACGTGTGTGGGAGATGTGAAACCCGTCCTTCTTGGAGATGGCGTCCGAGTTCCAGGCTTCCGGGAACGACTCGTCCGCTTGGGTGCCGATCCAGACGGCGAGCATCAGCTCACCCTTGTCCAGCTTGTCCCCGTCCTTGGCCTCCAGGCGGTACCACTCGGGGGCGAGCGGGCTGTCGGGGGGAACCCGCACGGGGATCTCGTTGAGGTCGAGGAGCACCCGTCCCACGAAGTCGTCCTTGACCACGTCCTTGTCCTTGATCACCACCTCCACCACCGACGACTGCACCCGCTCCCGCGCGAAAGCGAACACCTCGTTCCACTCGGGCTTGTTGTTCTTCTCGAAGTGTCGCGTCGTGCCCTTGTAGTTGCCGAGCTTCACCTCCACGTAGGGGTCTAAGCTTCCCGTGATGTCCTTGGAGGGGAGCTCCCTGGCCTTCACCACCCTCACGAAGAGATAGCGCATCTCCTCCACCAGGTCGTAGGTGTTCATCGGCTTCTCGGTGCCGCCTAGCAGCGGGCTCGTCTCCTTGAGAGCGAACTCGGCCGAAGACGAGGGGCCGGTGTTAATGAATGGCATGCCTCCGCCTCCAGCGTCGCTGTTGTATATGCGCACCACCGGTGGGGGAGCGGGTTTGGACTCATCGGTGTTGATCACCACCCTGGGTGCGGGATCCCGGGAGGAGTGTTGGTTCGGGAGGGTGAAGAGTTGCTGGGCGTCTCGGTGGTTGCCTTTGAAGGGTTTCTCGATCGCCGGCTCGATCACCGGCACGGTGTTAGGATCGGGGACGAACGGGCTGGAGGGCTGGAGGTTCTGGAAGAGGTGGTCGTCGAGGAGGTAGATCCGGAGGCTGAGCTCGCCTTTGACGCGGGAGAGGAAGTTGCGCTTCTCGAGCGGGTAGCTGAGGGTGACGGCGTCCTGCTGGGAGACGAAGGAGGTGGAGTAGAGGCGGAGCTTGCCGAGGAGGGCGCGGGAGTGGGAGGGCTTGACGTCGTGGTAGACGTAGGCGTCGAGGGTGAGGTCGGGGAGGGTGGCCGGGTCGGAGATGGTGAAGGAGAACCTCTCGTTCCACTGCGGGTTGAGGTCCTTCTCCTTGACGGTGGTGCGGTGCCGCTGGCCGTCGAAGTGGAGCTCGACGAAGGCGCTCGATGTGCCCTCCCCGTCCTTGGCCATCAGGTTGGTGGCCCCCACCACCTCCACGCCGAGCTTTACGTTGCCAATCATGGCTGCTGCAGCTTCTCGCTAACGGTGATGACTGATGACGTTCCTGCGACTGCATTTGCAGGGGGGGAGGAAAAATAAATGGAGTCTTAGAGAAGAACAGGTTAACCTATAGTAAATTGAAAAAATCAAAGACAAAGCTGCTGGGCCACAACTTGCGTAGGGTTGGGTCAAGTTGACCTTAGCCAAGTCCGGGTCCATATCTGACCCCTACACAACCCTCTTCCAACCAGAACTTGACAGACCTCGGCCTTGTTTTACAAGTCAAACCCGGGTGGGGCGTGTTATCGAACCAGGGGTCCAAAAAGTTGGCTGCTCGGACCCTTTCATGAGGCACGCTGTGAGCCCACCGAGTGGCTTGTGAAAAGCAGATGGCTGTACCAAGAAATAGACCAACGGAAAATCTGGGTTCATCTCATTTATCGCCCTTTTGATCAATAGGCTGGATCAGGTGCAATCGCATTGAACAATTTTGATGTGCTGCTGCAGCTGACCACCCTCCATCTTTTTCATGGAGACTGTCGACTGTAGGACCAGACAGTAGATGTGGGTGTTTAAGTGTAGTAGCATATTTGAAATGTGCACATCATTGCACCTGATCTTTTTTCTTTGAGAGACGGGTACTAGTGTCAAAGCGTCAAAGATCCCCGAGACGAAAGTTTTAATGGGTCAAGATTGTCAGCATCCAGGATCGTGTGGCAAAGCATGTGAACCATGTGGATTCAATCGCTCGTGAAAAACAAAGAAGACGAGAAGGGAAAAGAAAGGCAGCAAAAGGCCAAAAAAAAGGAAAAGAAAAAAGGGAGGAAAATTATATTGAATAGTAATTGGTTTGGAATCTTTGGATCAGATGGGGGTCTGGATCAGGAAGATTTTTCACCATATCGCCCATATATTGACCGTTACTTTAACATTACTCGTGAGGAACCGACATCCGTCTCCAAAATAGAAAAGATAAGAATGAAAAGAAAAAGAGAACGAGTCTCACCTCATTTTCAGTCCAATCAATCAAAAAAGGCCAAATGCTCTAGATTCTCTCACTTTCAAAGAAAAACCGGGGGTCCCGCAGGCTTTTATAAAAAGTTAATGAAAGATTTTTGGCTATTGGCATTTGGAGAAAAGACCCTCGCCGCCAACCCTAAAGAAAAAAGAGCAACCCCCCCCCCCCCCTTAAAAAACAAGGAGAGGGACCAAAGAAGCACCCAGAGGCTGTGTTCGGGAAGAGGACAATTGAAAGAACAGAAAGGCAATTAGCATTTCACACAATTCATGGTTTTCCCTGCTACATGGTGAGGAGGCATTCACAAACATGGGAAGGAACTTGGCCTTCCCAAGCCTCACTTGTTTCCTGAGAATTAAGTGATGGGTTGATTGGGTTGCTTTTTTACCTTATTCTTTCACATGGTCAGATCTAAGGAGAGAACTCAACCAAACGTGGATAGGGATAGCCATTCACCCAATTGTCAAGTTCTAAAGGCAGCCTTAGAGTTTAGGCAGGAATTAGCATTAAGAACGGTGTTTAATTGTCAATTGGCTATTCTAGGCCAGGGGCACAAGAGCAAAAGAAGAGATCAGATTTGGGGAAATTTGCAATTGCCAAACTCCTTGGACGGCGACGGGAGACGGAAAATAGAAGGGCTAATCGTACGTGTTTAGAGTCTCTAGACCAAGGATGTTAAATGCGATGAGGCGAAGCGAGGCATTGAGCCAACTGGTATGAAAGTGAAGCGGTGGGAGGGGAGGCAGGGAGCGGCGGAGGAGGAAGACTTGGGGATGAAGGAGGGGATTCTGGAGGTTGATGAGGGGCAATTTGCGCATCACAGCACGCCTCAGTACCTTGAGCGTGTGCCTCGCCTCTGAGGCGTACGCTTCAGGTACTGAGGCGTACGCCTCTCACAACACTGCTCTAGACTCTTGATTCGTCTAACCCACCGACACACGAAAGTAAAAAGATCAGGTGCAATATGATTGCACAAATATTTGTGCCTTACGCACCATCTTGAGGACATGCCCTGTCAGTTGTGGGGCCCAAGGCCTTCTGGAGGGTTTTCAGGTGCTTAATGCACAAATTTTGTGCCATGGGATTGCAACCCATCGTGACTCCCCACCAAGCCTAATAACCATCCTGGGAAAATTTTCATTAGGTCACTTTCAACTGGCACCACCATTCCCACCAAACAAAAAAATGCACGATAACAACCACTTAGTCATTTTCATTGGAAAATGCTCGCCACTGTACCAGGAAGGTGGTGGTGGGGTTTGGATGTGAAAAGATCCGATGGGAATATGATGGAACAAATATTTATGCATTAAGCACCTGATCATCCTCCATCTTGAAGACAAAGCCTGTCATATTGGGGACAGAGCCTGTCACTTGTACAGCCCAAGGCCTGATGGAGGGTAATCAGGTGCTTAATGCACAAATTTTGTGCCATGTGATTGCACCCAGACTCCATAGTGTCTCTTCAGTTAAAATGTCATTTTCTTTCCTTCCCACATTTGCCCTTTTGAAAAAAAATTTCTCAACCATTTTTTTCCTTTGAATTTATAACCCCAAGAAACCGTACTTAGCACGAAGACCTGGCTGTAAAACTCCTAGGCTAAGACCCATGCCTCCCAGGCCCACGTTGGCTTGCTTAGAGGGGTAACACCCCATGAGAATCAAACCTTGACGGCTCATCTAGCTGCCAAGGCCCCACACCACTATGCCAAGCCCCCATGGGACTAACTGTAGAGTGGTTTAATATGCTAAAATCATATTCTGGACTCTGGTAAACCTGTTACTCAACCATCAACATGACACTTGACCTATAGAGAACTCGTGTGGATCCCCGAGTTCGACCAACTTTCATGAGACATGTGTAAGAAATCGAACTCTACATGACCAGATTTGTAGCGGAACGAAGGCTTCGCAGTTATGCTCGAAATCGCTAAGGAGTCCGAACTCTCAACTCATTCACAAATCAAAAAATGCCTTTTCACTGTAACCGTGAATGTAACCGTGATTTTTGTATTTTCATATATTTTTAATCATATCCTTTGCATTGCATTTTATACTTAGTGAAGAGTTCTAATTTTGAGACATAACCCCTAGAAGAAATCTCTTCATCCATCAAGAGACACGTCTCTTGAATTTGAATATTGTGACTGTTGAAAAGCCCCCAAGAGTCACCTTACAGCCACACGGCCTTACATCTCTCACTTGACCATAATGGATTTCCTGTGTTTACATGCTTGTTCTCAATTCTCAACTGAAACCTTGAATAGACATTTTTCGAGTAATCTTTACTCTTATTGTGTTTATATGATTGTTCTCAACCGAAACCTTGCATACACATTTTTCGAGTAATCTTTACTCTTATTGTGTTTATATGATTTTTCTTAACAGGAACCTTGCATACACACTTCCTGAGTAATCTTTACTCTCATTGCGTTTGTATGCTTGTTCTCAACCGGAACCTTGCATGCACACTTTCTGAGTAATCTTTACTTTCATTGTGTTTATATGCTTGTTGTCAACTGAAACCTTGCATACACTGCCTGAGTAATCTTTACTCATTTATTACTTAGACATATCTGAGTTCCATCTGACTTAACGATCTAGTAAAAACATCCTCAATGACTATCTTGGTTAACGGGTCTACTACCATGTCACCTGAAGGAATATAGTCCACTGCTATTTCATTTTTCATAAACATATCATGAATATATTGATATTTAACTTCAATATGCTTACTTTTAGAGCTATCAACTCCTGTTTGTATTAGTCTTATAGCAGCTTTATTGTCACAATATAATTGAACTGGATCTTTTAGAATGCTCAATTTCAACTCATTTAAGAAACAATTTATCTACACACCAAATGTAGTTGTCATGTTACTCTGCCACGCACCCTTGTTTCTTACAGGACCATGCAATTGCCCCACCTCCTAACATAAATACATAACCAGAGGTGAGCTTTGCTTCAATCTCTATCACCAGCAAAGTCAGCATCTGAGTAC
The DNA here is from genome assembly GCF_984573655.1 of Nuphar pumila. Lineage (NCBI taxonomy): Eukaryota > Viridiplantae > Streptophyta > Magnoliopsida > Nymphaeales > Nymphaeaceae > Nuphar > Nuphar pumila. Next base: position 60,240,299 of record NC_143264.1, on the reverse strand, counting down.
CATACAAACTTTAAACTATCTGACTGATAGCATAGCTTAAGTACCTTAATTCCTTTTAAATATCCAAAAATTCTCTTCACTGCTTGCAACTTAGGATTACTTAGATATCTACTCGCTAGACTTATAAAAAAACTTAAATCAAGTCTAGTGTAAAGCATTGCATACATCAGGCTTCTAATTGCTTGAGCATAGAAAACATTCAACCTTTCTTGTCTATCTTTTAGACAATTATTCTTACTTAGCTTTTGACCTTTTACTACTGAAGTACCCTTTGCCTTTGTACTTTTCATTCTATTTTTTTTTAGAATGTGATCAAAATACTTTTCTTGACTTAGACATAGCAATCTCGATTTTCTATCTATGTGAATTTTAATTCCAAGGATATATGAAGCCTCTCTCATATCCTTTATTTGAAATTGAGGACTTAATCACGATTTAGTCATATTTATCATGTCTATGTTATTTTCTACAAATTAATATATCATCAATATAGAGGGATAACACACTAAACTTACTCCCACTAATCTTGGCATATACACATTAATCAAGACTATTTTCCTCATAACCCAAATTGGTTATAACATTATGAAAAGTCAAATACCACTATCTTGATGATAGTTTAAGTTCATACAAGGATTTATTTAACTAGTACACTTTATTCTTTTGACCTTCAATTTCAAAACCTTCTGGTTGTTGCATAAAAATTATTTTATTTAATTCACCATTTAAGAAGATCGTTTTCACATCCATTTGATATAGGTCAGGATCAAAATAAGCTACCAAAGACAATATAATACGAATAAAAACCAATTTAGCTACATAAAAGTAAGTTTCTTCATAATTAATCTCTTCTCGTTGAGTATAACCTTTTGCTACTAATATTGCTTTGAATATATCAATAGATCCATATGCCTTGAGTTTTTTCTTGAGAACCCACTTGCTATCAATTGCCCTATATCCATTAGGCAAAGTAGCTAGCACCCAAACTCTATTCTTTTTTATGGAATCCAACTCATCTTTCATTACTTCATTCCAGAGTTCAAACTCATTAGAAGCAATTGCATCTTCAAAAAGCAAATTGTCAAGAGTTTCATCCAAATCCATGAAATAACATAATTCCTCACTCAAGAATGTGTACTAATCATTCAAATAGGAACGAGAAGTTCTTGTTCTTTTCTGTCCAGTTACCGATTATGAATTTTGCTTATAATTTACAACTAGATAGTTAGGCTCTAACTTTTGACTTGGTACCCCTGGATCATTTATGATATCCCAAAAAATATTATCTTCAGGATAAAAAATGCTTTCTTGAGTTTCCAAGAATTTAACCTCTCTACTTTCTATAAATCCATCTTCAAGATTATATAGTTGATATCCTTTTGATCTCTTTGGGTATCTCATGAATATGCATTTGATAGGCTTGCTAACTTATCCCTCATTTGGGCAAGAATAACACATGAGCATGTGACCCTCACTTTTGTAAATAACTCAAGTCTAGCTTCCTACTAGTCCATAATTCATGCAGAGTAAACTCTACAGCCATAGAAGAAACTTTATTTAGGATATACATGACAATGCAAATTGATTCTCCCAAAAACTTCTTGAGAAAATTTGCATGTGCCAACATGAATCTTGTCATATCCATTAAGGTTCTATTTCTTCGTTCTGCTACACCTTGTGGTGTATAAGACAAAGTTGTATGAGAAGTTATATTATTATCAATGCAAAAGTTTTTTCTTCCTAGTAATACTTCAACTTCTTGTTTGTATGTCTTAAACTTTTCTAGAGCTTCAAATTTATAAGAAATTAGGTATATGTATCTATACCTAGAGTAATCATCTGTAAATGTGATAAAATATGATTTCTTTTCATGTGTTTGTACGGTAAAGGTCTACAGATATTTGTGTGTACCAGAACTAACAAATCACATGACCTACTTCCCTTAAGAAAATATTTTCATGGTTCACATTTTTCAAATTCTATATTTCAACACCGTCTTTAAGTATGCAAGAAACTCAAAAAAATTGCTAAGCACTTTTTTTTACAAAAATAAGTAGCAGGTAATTTTCTGAAACCCATAACCACTTTTCAGCAATTTTAAAAAGTAAGCACTTTAATAAAAATAAGTGTATGCACTTTTTTATGTATTCAGCCGATACCTCTTCGGACGTCTTCCACCTAGTTCGAGCCCCTTAGAAAAGAGAGAAAGAGGAAAGAGGGAGTCGAACCGTCTTTCTCTCAATTTTTTTTTCTTTCTCTACCGACACTGCAAAATCAGATGGTCCGACGCATAGAGGGAGAGGGTAAAAAAGATCGGGCCACCACCGGTGGTGGTTTTTCTTTCTTCTTTCTGGAAAACACAAAAATCCCGAAGAGGGCCGAACCCTCTTCCTTTTTTTTTACGATTTTTTTGCAAATCGAGAACGCAATGACTTTTCTGATTTAAGTAAATAAAAGAAGACAAACCTCTCATTTTGTTTTTGATTTTTCTCTATCTGTGCTCTTTTTGAGTCACTACCGTTTACTGGCATTCAATTTTCTGCGTCAACACGCCCGCATGCACAAGGGACTTTCGGCGGTACCATCAAAGATTTATTGAACCTGCTCTGAGACCATTATAAGAAATCTGATACCACTGTAAGAAATCGAACTCTACAAGACTGGTTTTACAACGGGCTGAAGGCTTCGCAGCTCGAAATCGCCCAGAAGTCCAAACTCTTAACTCGTTCACAAATTAAAATTGTTTTTTCACTATAACCGTGAACACCTATATGATTTCTGTATTTTCATATAGTTTTAATCATATCCTTCACTGCATTTTATACTTAGTGAAGAGTTCTAGTTTTGGAACATAATTTACGAGAGAAATCCAATATTGTGACTGTTGGAAAGCCCCCAATTACAGTCACCAGACCACACGACCTTGCAACATGAGCCGACTTGACAATATTCACCAAGTTACCTGAGCAAATCTGGTGTGCGCTAAAGTATGGTGATCGAGTACTCTCCAGACTAAGATGAACCTCGCTAGGTGGTCCCAGTAGCACTGGTGACTCTACGGTCAACAAGCGTTTGGAGTTTCAGTTGAAACAGGGCAGAGAAATAATAAAATTAACTTCTCGATAAAACCATGAAGTTGAGGATAGGACTAACAGTAGACCAGTTGCTCGATGTATCCAATTCACATGAACACCAATTCAACTAAACTCCAGGGCAAACTGTTACACAGTCAACCATAGTTTAGGGCATGATCGAAATCATAAAGATGACGACAATGACTGTGGCGATGATGTGTTGCAGGGAACATACGGCAACTACTAAGCTATCATTACTGTGACGCGCAGGTTCCCTAGTCAATACTGTTCTGGAAATTTGCGAAGAGATATAAGAAGATTTGGAGAAGAAAACTGCTACCATTTATGGTAGCACGCAGTAACAAAAAGGTCTTGGTCTTCAAAGCAACACGGTGATATTGATGATGATGTTGACGATGACACATGAATGTACACTTCTTGAGACTCGTGATGTTTGGCCGTGTAGTTCACAAATTGGGTTAGGGGATAAAGGCTTGAATGCAAGATATTGATTCCGCGCTCATTATGTTTCCTGGTTGCTAGGTGTCCTTACATAGGATCCTTTACAACATTTAGAATATGATACTGTGGGACAGGACGTGTTGTTATCAATGTCACAATTTTTCTCGTCGAAGAGAAAAAACTCTCCATAAATGCAAAGTATTTGTTTATATAAAATCTCCAGAAAATATCATCATATAAAAAAAGCAAAGGAAAATATATAACAATATAAAAATACAAAAAATAGTTGTAGCATGACAACCAGAATTTGACGCTTTAAAACAAGAGATATCACATCTATTGGGATTTTATCTGTTTTTGAAAATATTGACATAAAATCATGATATTTTTAAAATATTGGACAATATTTGTGACGATGGTTTCGACCAAACTAGAGTGTTAGGTCGGTATGGTTGAATTGAACCCCTGTCTTTTTTTTTTCTTGAGAGAAGGTTGAACCCCCTTTTGCATACCTTCAAATGTCAACAAATAGATGCACGTATTAGGGGGTGTTTAGGTGCATCAACTTATGAAAATTGGAGTAAGCAAGAAGTTTGACGTACAAGTGGGGACTTAACTGCAAGCACACACCTCTTAGGAGCAAAAGAGGAAATTACGTGGAAAAGGCAAAAGGAATCCGAAGCCTCAACTTTGGACTCAAATCGCCAAAAGGCTTCCGCCTTTCTGGATCTCAAGCAGTAAGAAAGTAATACAAAATAAATAAACCTCCCCAGATGCAAAAGTCAAATGAAATCTTGAAAGGAAATGAAATTCCATGACAGGGATCATAAAAAAAGAGAACACACCATAAAAGAACTACCAGAAAACATAATTGTGGAAAATAAATTAAGATCTTTTTAATTTAATAGCCGGAGAGTTAATCATAAAAAAAGTTACACCTGAAGTTCTACTAAGAATGGTTTTAAAAATTAAATTATTAAAAGAGTGTAAATGCATTTCAGATCAACTGGAGAGTATAAGCTAAGGATTGAGAATGCATCAAATGTCAATCGAAAGGAGAAAATCGTGAGAAATTAGCAGGGGATAACAGCTGATCTATTCAAGAAGAAAATTGCTGCAAAACAGAAGGGAAAACTAAATCGTATGCGACCAAAAATTTACCTCCTTAATGGAGATAAGATTACTTGCGTCCTTCCTTCAGATTTTCATAAGAGGGAGAAGAACAAAAAATCGGGGAAAAAAGGTTCGAAGAGGGAGCACTTTGATATTGACGACTCTGCTTGGAAAGGGATGAAAAACAAAAATCTACTCTCTCTCTATGTGTGTGTCCCGGTTCTCGTTCAGAAGTCAATGAAGGAAAATGGGAAAAAAGGGAGAAACATGAACCAGTTTACCGAAATTCAAGAGTCTCCCTTAGCTTCTAAGGGAAGGCTAAACCAAAGGCGAGAGAAAACTTTTTGGGCAGAGGAGGGAAACTGAGGAACAACAATTAAATTGAAGAGCAAATCATAGGAAAGCGCAGACTTACCTCTCTGAACAGAGATTTAGATAATCAGCAGCTTTTGTTTAGTTTCTGAGAAAGGAATGGGAAAAAAGGAAAAAAAGAGTGAGAAAACCCTTGAAATTAAAGCGACTTCTTTCGGTCACATGAGGAGCTATAGAGCAAGCAGAAATTCACCTTTGTAATAGTGATCTAGACCGTGATATGCCTCTTTTCTTCAGATTTCTGCCAAATAAATAAACAGAAATGAACAAGAAACAAGTGAGATGCAGAGTTCCTATGAAATTGAAGGCTTTACTACTAAAACACCTATAAACTCTAATCAAACCAGAAATTATGACATGAAGAATTCCTACAGAATTGAAGATTCCTCTTCCAAAACATCTACAAACTCTAATCAAACCAGAAACCGTTTATCTCTATAAGAATGATTTGGACCGCCAATCGAATTTCATCGATCCTATAGAAATCGCACGGAAAACAGAAAAATCTGAGTTTGCAAAAAAATTCACCTGATTAACCGTGATTTCGATAACGATTCGCGTTTCTTCTTTAGACTTTCACACCAGAACAAAAATCGAAGCAGCAGAAAACGAAGAGGGAGGAGATCGAAGTAGGTATCTCTAGATGTACAAAAATCTTACCTTTTTAAGAGAGATTCCTTCACGATTCGCACTTCTTCCTCAGATTGCACCGAAGGAGAAACGAAGTAAGAGAGACTCTCCTCCTCTTCTTCTGGTCAGAAGAAAAGCGTCACAAAAGCGATCTTTCTTCTTCTGGTTAAAAGAGAAACCAGAGTAAAAACAGAATCAAGTGGATCGATGGAGAGAGAAGACAATATCCGAGAAATTTCTGGGATTCATACATGGAAGGTACGCCATGAATCTTTCGCTGCACCTTCTCTGAGAGAGAGAGAGAGAGACGTGGTTGACAAGCCGTAGATAACAAAAGCAATACCCACAATATTTTAAAAAATGCGAAAATTTTCGATCGTATCCCTTTCAAATAAACAGATTACCGCATTTGCCACCGAAGACCACGGCGTCCTTGGGGTTGGGCGATTGTGCCGAAAATGCCTATATCTTTTCTAAAATGACCAAGTTGAAATCGAGCCTTTCGTACCTAGTAATTTTGACGGGAATGAAAACCTACCTAATAAAAAAAACTTCCAAACCTACTCAATACAAAATAATAATAATAATAATAATAATATCAAATTTTCGTTATTTAGTCTGAAATTATGATCTCACAGATGCAATCCATGCGCTTGTTTTTATAGGAATCAGTTCATGAAGCATTTGATTCCGATGCATGAATATATTTTTATAAGGTCTAAAAAATCAATTTCATAAACTTTTGAGGTTTCAAATACAGTTTTTTTCATCCAAAATACATGACCGAAGTGTCAATTTTTAGTAAATCAATAACGAACACATATGTAAGGTCAGAATTTAAAAAAAAATATCAAAAATTTGATAAATATTTTTTATTGGGTAGGTTCTCATTCCCCTAATTTTGAATATTGTTTTAATTGATCCAGTGTTTATGAATTGTGTCATGCATTTTGGATACAGACCCAACCTTGGTTGGTAAAGTTTCTTTTTTATTTGAACTTGGATTAAGGTGTAAATCCGTAATTATCCTGTCCGTATCTGAACGATCTCTGCACAAAGCATATTTTTGACAAAAGCACACAAGAGGAGGACAATATTGTAATCAGGTCCGCGACTCTGCATGCATATTTTAGAAAAAAGTACACAAAAAATGGACGCTATTGTAATTTAATTTTTCTGAAAATTTTAAAGTTTATTTTCTCACCTAATCGATCGAGCACTGACCCTCTAACGTCACGATTTTTAAATTTACCAAAATGCCCCTAGTTTTGGGATAATTACAGAAAAAGGCTTTGACTTATGATGAAGACCAAATATACGCGGATGTTCTTCTGGGAAACCCTCAGTTCAAGGAATAACGAGAGTCTCGTTCTCGAGATCCTGAAGTCAATCATCCCGTGAAGACCATTTTCGTCCATCATGTTATTGTGCTTTAACTGAAGGGTAATTTCACATCGAAGGTATCATGGGAAACCGCCATCTCAGCCGGACCCGACCATCTTAGCCACTTGCGCAAGCCTCACAGCCAATAAATCTTCGCCACGTGTCCATCTAGTGTCAGGTACTTGTACGTCGATGATGAGCAAAAGCAGAAACAAAAGCGACGTGAATAAGGCGGAGATCCCTATCCGTAAAATGACTAAAATGCTCTTCTAAGCTAACCTCCTTGCAAATGAAACCCGTCCTATGTAGATCAGACCCGACCCGCGTGAGGTTATTTTGCTTCCCGGTGATCCACATTGTACACAGGAGAAGGGATGCAGACGGATCAGTTAAATACATGGAGAGTCGGATCTGGATCGGATCCAGAACAGCCAAAATTTGCAAAGATCCAACTCATTTGCATCCCTACACAGGAGGTGGACATTTGGTAGGATACGCAATGGAAAATGAACCAAGTTTTGGGCTGATTGCGCACTGGAATACTATTAAGACTTTGGGCCTAATCCAACCTGAGTAGCGGGCTGGGCTGGGTTGGGTTTCATTATGGGTAAGAAAACCGTCTCAATGGAGCGTGACCTGGTCTGGCTCAAAAAGATTAAGGTTTCTACTTGAACTGTCCCAACTTCAGCTCTGTAAGATCGGGGTTGAGGCTGAACTTGAAAAGGTTTGGGTTTGGTGGGTCAATATTGGAGTATGGTCTGTTGGGCTCTAGTAGACATCGGGTCGGGTCAGTCCTATAGGCATGATAACCAAACCTAGTTGGATACTGTCGGGTCCAAGGACTAGTTTTGTCCTCCAGCTCCAATAGGAAGTCATTTGGGAGATAAATAGCTGTAGAATAGTGATGATGTGAATTCATTTATGGCATGCTTGCATCTCATGTGATTCCAAAATCACAGTGCAAATAATGTGATTTTGGAATAAAACTGAGAAGCGAGTAAAATTACCCAAATGTAAATTTGAAGATCATAACTTCATTTTCTTACGTTGGACAAACGAGAATAATTTTCTCATAGTTACCCGAAGCGCCACCCTAAGGGCATAAGTGAGCTTCTCCACGATCGTGCTTTCAAAGTAGGAAATGCCATCATTGGATCTTGGATCTTGGATCTAGCATGGTCGTAAGGTCTCACAAATGAAACCTCAATAGGCACAAAAATGGTAAACTTATTATGATAAACCATGTAATATAATTATATGATTTAATATAATTTATAGGATGCATGAAACCTAATTAATGAATATAGGTTATGGAGGGAGTTATTGAGTTTAATGAGCACGATCCAAGCCTCCATGAATCCCTGTATAAGACACTGGTTAAGGCAGAAAAGAGATGCATGTAGAGAACAATCTGTGAACTCTTTTTGGAGGATTGAGAAGGATCCCGGGTTATAATAGCTCAACCAACAGAGCATGTGTCTTCACAATAATGGAGGTTTAAGCACATGCCCCCATTCGATTGTGGCCCCCATCCGTACCAAATTTCGGAACCACAATGTTTCAACATTGGTATAATTAGAATAAGACTATCACCGATCATGAAAAAATAAAACATAAGAATTTTAAGAACAGAGTGCCGGAGAGCCCATCATTGGAGTGCTCGTTGTCAGAGATTTCTTAGTGACACTACAAAAAAAATGCATATTAACGACAGACTCCGTCACAACATCCATCACTAACGTGTTTAGCGACGGATTAGCACTAAAAAAAATGCTAATTAGCGACAAATATTTACAATAAAATTTTTTTGTCGCAAATTTGCGATGAATTAGCGAGAGAAAACTATTCATCGCTAACATTCAAAATATTTGCAAAATTAGCGAAGAAAAGTTTTCTCTCGCTACTTCCGTCGCTAATTAGCGATAAAATTTTTCCGTCGCCAAACACTACAAGAAAAATGCTAATTAGCAATGGAATTAGCAAGAGAATATTTCCATCGCAAATTTGTCGCTAATTAGTGACAAAATTAGCAAGAGAATTTTTCTGTCTCTAATCCGTCGCTACTTTTCAATTTAAACCGACCCATCTAAGGCACAAAATTTTTTCTCTCTTCTCGTGCGAAATTTAAATCGGCTACTTCGTGGAGGGCCTCCTTGACTTCTCGAAAGAGGATGACCTCGTGGCGGAGGAACGCGAGGAAGAAGAGGAGTCAGAATCGCCTGCCGGCGCTGGAGGACCAGACCGACCTGACCTCTCCGGTCCGATAAGTGGTTTTCTTTTCTGAGCGTGGCTTTCTGTTCCCGGTCTAACGATTATGTTGGGGGTTCTGGTTTCAGGTCAACAGACAAGCGAAAGAACCAGGTTGGGAGGGCGCCGGAGAGCACGCCAGTTCAGAGGTGCAGCCACTGCGTTGTGCAGAACAACCTGCAGTGGCGAGCCGGGCCAGACCAGACAAGTGAGGAACCAGGTCAAGAGCGCGCATGAGATTGCACCGGTTCGGAGGCGCACTCTCCTGCATTGTGCAGAAGACCCCGCAATGGCAGGCCAGGCTAGAAAAGCAGGGAACAAGGTCGAGAGCACGCCAGAGAGTGCACCGGTTCTGTGCAAAAAACCCTGCAGTGGCGGGCCAGGCCACTCGGGTGCAACACATGTGTGGTGCGGTACAAGTTTGGCCTATTGCTGCCAAAATACCACCCGGCATGAAGCAATTTTTTTTATTTAGCGACGAATATTATCCATTGCTAAGTTAAAATAGCGACAGACTAGCGATGGATATTATCCGTCGCTAATTTAAAGTAGTGAAGGACTCGTGATGGATCATGTCCATCGCTAATCTATCACAAATTAGCGATGGAAGTAGCGACAAATCATTTCTGTCGCTAATTAGCAATGAGAAATATGCGACAGACGCTATCCATCGTTAATCCATCGCTAAGCTGTTTAGCGATGCATTAACGACATATAGCATCTGTCGCTAATCCATATTTTTCTTGTAGTGTAGTGATGGCTTAGCGATGGATAGTGTCCGTCGCATAACCCTAGTCGCAAAATTGCGGCAAAATTTATCTGTCGCTAAGTAGCGATAGATTAGCGGCGGATCATGTCTGTCGCCAAATAGAGACTGATTTGGTTATACAACGAAATTTAATCCGTCGTTAATCTTTAACGAGGGATACACATCGGTAGCTAATGTCCGTCGCTAATTTAGCGACGACCATTAACGACAGCTTAAATCCCGTCTCCAACCATCGACTGATTTAAATTGGCAACGGATAATATTCGTCACTAATTTAAAAAAAAAAAATTCTTTTTTGAAATATTCTGAAACTCGAGAAAAATTTCTCGTTATACAATTCATATAACCTACTATAAAAAACAAAGTACATATAAAAAATACATATACAGGTGAAACAAATTCCTAAGTTAAACAAACTTTAACAACCAAATACAATCCTTGCCAAGTTATAATTAGTTACAAGAATGTCAAACAAATTAAATAAATGAATCTAATCATCGCCAAGATTCTGGGCATCATCCTCTTCATTTTCTCGATCTGCTCCTCCCTCCATGCCCCCATCAGCTCTTCTACGCTGATCATCTTCAACATCCTACAAGAGAACCAAAATGTTAGTATTTATAAACAAAATATACTGAAATAAATTATATGCAATGCACCTAATCTAATGCAACAAAGTAAATGGCTGAATGACACATAGACTAGCAATAAACTGAAGGACATTAACAGAATTCAGATATGTGTTCTAAGACTGAAAAAAAAATTATAATGATTCAATCATGCAGATATGTGTTCTAAGGTTGTCAAAGAATATCACAGTGATTCATGCATGCATATATGATTTACAAGGCTGTCAAATAAATGTGTTATGTATCACAATCATGCATATATGTGCTACAAAGTAGTCAAAAAACTTTCATAGTGATGAAATCATGCTTATATGTGTTCTAATGTGGTAAAAAAACTTTCATAGTGATTCAATCATCCTCATATGTGTTCTAAAGCAGTAAAAAAACTTTCATATTGATTCAATCATGCATAAATGTGTTCTAAGAAATTTTTTTATAGTAATTCAATCATGCATATGTGTGTTCTAAGGCAATAAAACAATTTCATAGTGATGAAAGCATGCTTGTATGTGTTCTAAGGTTGTCAAAAAACTTTTATAGTGATTCAATCATGCATATATGTGTTCAAAGGTTGTAAAAAAACTTTCATATTGATTCAATCATGCATATATGTGTTCTAAGATTGTCAAACGACTTTCATATTGATTCAATCATGCATATATGTGTTATAAGGCAGTAAAAAAACTTTTATATATGCCAATATCATGCTCATATGCGTTATAAGGCAGTCAAAAAAACTTTCATAGTGATTCAATCATGCTCATATGTGTTCTAAGGCAGTAAAAAAACTTTATATGTGATTCAATCATGCGTATCATGTTCAAAGGCAGTCAAATTTTTTTATAATGATTCAATCATGCATATATGTGTTCTAAGGTTGTCAAAAAACTTTCATAATGATTCAATCATGCATATATGTGTTATAAGTCACTAATAAACTTTTATAGTGATGAAATCATGCATATATGTGTTGTAAGGCTGTAAAAAAACTTTTATAATGATTCAATCATGCACATATGTGTTTTAAGGGTGTCATAAAAATTGTATAGTGAATTAATCATGCATATATGTGTTATAAAAAATCTACTCAACTCAAACAATACCCCCCATACAGGTTTGTCTAACATATCATGAAATGCTAGGGGTATCAACCGTTGCATAATGATATGAGAATCATGGCTCTTCAACCCATATAACTATCTCTGGTCTATCTTCACAGCCCGAGCAATGTTAGATACTTATCCATCTGGAAATCTCAAATGTCTCAACCATTGACATACCTGCTTTACTTGATCTGGTCCAAGCACATACCTTGCCTTTGGTTTCAGTACTTTGTTATTGTACTCTTTGAGTTTCAATTCTGGTCTTTTACATATTATTTTTAAATCCGTACGGGCCTTCGGATTATCCTTCATTTTTTCTTTCATATTCATTATCGTATTGAACACATTATCAAACACATTTTTCTCTATATGCATCACATTCAAATTATATCGTATCAATAAGGTCGACCAATTCTTTGTTCAATTGTGATCCTTCCCAAATCTAAGGAAGGGCGTCGGGCTACGTGCATTTGTTAGTCCACATGGAAAGTATCACAATCTTCTTAAAATCTCTATGCCAGACAACCTTGTGGATGAACCTTCCATTTTAGTTGTACCTGCTCAAAACACATTCCTTTGTCGTTAGAACAAATGGTCGCTGGATAGAAATTGACGGTGACAATCAAAATGACACGACTTTCTTTTATGCGTCAATCTAAAAGATTTTACATTCTCCATGCAGTACAGACATGCCAACCTACCATGTGTGCTCCAACCAGATAACATACCATATGCAGGGAAGTAACTGATTGTCGATAGAACAACAACCTTCATATTAAAGTTTTATTTTTTATGGGCATCATACGTTTGAACACCGTCATCACACAATATTTTCAGTTCATCAATCAATGACCTTAAATATACATCAAGATGTTGGCCGGAGAAGTCAGACCAGGGATCAATAGAGACAAGAAAAGATTTTGACGCTTCATATACAAGCTTGGAGGAAGGTTGTATGGGGTGACAAATATCGGCCAACACGAGTATATGGTTGATCTACCCCAAAATGGATTAAATCCATCTGTACATAAACCTAGCCTAACATTTCTCACTTCTATTGCAAAGTTCTGATGAGTACGATCAAAGTGCCTTCAAGCTTCTGCGTCAACAAGATGTGTGATATTGTCTTCATCATGTCGAACTTTATTTGCATGCCATATCATTTATTTAGCTGTCCTCAAAGACATATACAATCGTTGCAATCTAGGGGTGAGAGAGAAGTAGCAGAGTGACTTGTATGACACTTCTTTTGACCTCGTGCTACCGTTTTCTCTTGTCTTTGGCTTGAATCGAGGATGTCTACATGATGGATATGATTTGCTATTTTCTTGATCTTTGAAATACAACATGCAGTGATTTACACAAGCATCTATCTTTTGATACCCCATACCTAGAGCGTTGACCATAACCTTCGCACGGTAGAGATTTTCTGGCAATTTCCCATCTTTGGGCAGCATACTCTTCACAATAGAGCACACACGGTCAAAACATGATTGACTCAAATTATACTCTGACTTCAAATTCAATAGTTGAAGAACTACAGACAAGATACTGTGACTCTCGCAACCATTCCACAGTGACTCATTAGCATCTCTAAGTAAGTCATAAAATCTACTAGCTGCATCATTTGTTGCTTCTTCCTCTACCCCAGTTGGTGCATCACTATGCCCCATAACAAAACCCATTTCTTGTCCCGCGATATCAAATATCAAATTTATATATGGATTATCGTGCACCATATCCACCCGTGCGTCAAAATTATTCCAAAATTCTTCACCATGAAGCGTCTAATTCTAATAACCACTAACAAAACCCTTCCTGTATAGGTGATGTCTAACGCCATGAGGTTTTTGCAAATCGATTGTTCTTACACATCATGTAGAAGCATCTGATCCGACCAGTGGGATCCACTGTACTGACACTTGCCGTTGCGAATTCAATAAAGCTATCAACACCATCCATATATTCATGCGACACCTCATTATCAACTATCCTACGGTATATCCATTCATGGTTTGCAGTCATTTTGTCCTATAATATTACAGATATTATCATCATCGATTAAAAGAGAATCTTAATAATGCTATGATGGAAAAAATATCTAATTTATCTATTAATTCTTGTTTGGTGATTGTTTATGAGTAATTTTTTGTTTCAATTAATGCATAATTTTTTTCCCTCTATACCACAAACATGCTTAACATAAAATGCAATTCCATGAACTATTATGCATGCATTTACAAACTCAATATTTTTGTGTGTAACACCATCACATCATATTTATACACATCACGAGGATATTTAGAAATATGAAATCACATTCTATAAAATGATACATTCATTTGAAGCATGTTTTCATGATACAATTTCACATGGAAGGCATAATCAAATAGAAAATAACTTCATGCAAGCATGAATACAGACACATCAAACATTGCAATACATTCAAATCATTCATATCAAAACAATGTCAAACATGTACCTGCAACAAACACACTCCCATATCCCGCTAACAACTACCATGCCTAGCATGGAATTCGTACTCCAAAAATAAGAACACTTCTATTTTTGTACATTAAAATCATGCTCAGCATGATCTCCAAACTCCATCAAAGCAGTCCTACATATCCACAACTAATTGAGTATGTGAACAGAAAAATATTGCATCCAAGAAATTAAATAACATGTGATGTGCTTGCATCACTTACTCACCATGGGTATTTACTCGACTTGAATTGCTTCTGCCTTTTCATTTTTTTCTTATTTCTTTTTGCATTGCATTTTTAGCCGCATGCGATGCTTAGCACTAAGCATCACACAATTAACTCAATAATGTACCTGCAAAGAACAAATATACAAAACAATACAGAGAGGAGGCTCGACCCCTCCTTGGTGAAAAAGGAAATAGGAAGAGGTCAGAGTCCCTCCCTCGCATCTCGTAAGACAGGGAGTAGGCTCTACCACTCCCTGACAAAAAAAAAGGAGGGGGGCTCAGCCACTCCCTCTCATCCTGTAAGATAGGGAGACAGGGAGGGGGTACAACCCCTCCCTAGCAAAAAAAAAATAACAGGGAGGGGGCTCGGCCCCTCTTTGGCAAAAAAAAAAGAGGGGCTTGGCCCCTCCCTGGCGAAAAAAAAAATTAAGGGAGGGAGCCGAGCCCCTCCTGCGCATCCTGTAAGACAGGGAGATAGGGAGGGGGCTAGACCCTCCCTGGCGAAAAAATAGGGAGAGGGCTCAACCCCTCTCTGGCGAAAACAAACCTGCGAACGCCACCGACGGGCGATAGCAAGGAAAAAAAGAAGAAGGGGAGGAGGGTCAATACCTGCGAACGCCGACCGTTGGCTGGCAATGTCGTCAATGGCTAGCAAAGAGAACACAGAGGAGAAGGAGCAGGGCGGTGACTCAAGCAGATGCCGATGGACACAAAGAGGGGAGCGACGATGGTGAGGATGCTGACGAATGAGGTCGAAGAGAGACAATGTCAGGGAGGGGGTGGCTTACCAGAGCTCCGATGCGGGTCGCCGGTTGGCATAGGGGAAGCAAGAGGAGACATAGAGAGAGGGGGGGGGGGGGGGTCTCAGGGTCGTTAGGGTGTCTGCCAGACACAAGGAGGAGTAGGTGGGCGAGGCGGTCGCCTGAGGGCGAGAGGTGGGCGGGGCTATCGTCGGAGAGCGAGAGGTGGGCAGGGCGGTCGCCGAAGAGAGGTAGGTGGCCGGGGCGAGCAATGCGGGTGTGTGAGTGAGTGAGTGAGTGAGAGAGAGAGAGAGAGAGAGAGAGAGAGAGAGAGAGAGAGAGAGAGAGAGAGAGAGAGAGAGAGCAGAGTTAATTTCGTACCCTAGATAGACGTTTTACATAAAAAATTAGCGACATATTCACGACAAAATAATTCCATCGCCAACACCTACACTACTTAGCAATAGATTCCAGACAAAGACATTCCATCACAAACACCATCACAACTTAGCAACGGAATAGTGGTGGTTTTTTTCTTCGTCGCTACTCCGTCGCTAAGTTGTGACATAGTTTGCGATGGATGTAAGTCCATCACAAATTCATCGTTACTGAGCGACGAATTTAGCGACAGAATTGTTCTGTTGCAAATCTCGCAACTAAATCAAACTTTAGGGATGGCTTATTTTCTCTCGCTAATCCATCGCAAAATTGCAATGAACAATTTTTGTCAACAATTTTCGTCGCTAATTGACAATTTTCTTGTAGTGTGAGCCAAATCTTCTCTTTGATGTGAAACAAAATACATATAGTGTGATTAAATAAGAAAAAAAGAACAGACAACCATTAACATCACCTTCCACGTGCAATGGTCCCTCCTCTCGTCATGCCCCAGACCCATCATTGGGAGGAGACGATGCCTCCACCAACACGTCAGGATGTCACATCAGTGGTTCCACCACTGACCCACTGATCGACTTGATTTGCTTCCTCTTTAGGTGGTCCCTTCAGCGACGATCCTCATTGGCGTTGTCTGAAAATTGTGGACCACAGATTGGCACCTCATGATGAGCCAGATGACTCCATCTAATGGTTTGACTCCTACTCTTGGGCGACCAACACCTTTCGTCAGGGAAGCACGACCATCCTTGGCCTCTTTGTCTATCATTTTCATCCCTTTGTGGGGCTTCCTTGCTTGTGGGCTTACCAGACCTTGATCGTCCATGCCCTCAAGGATCTCGAGTGCATCATGCTAGTCTCCATTGCATCACACGATGCAAATGATAGCAGATTGACGTCGAGGGAGGTGTATGATCTCAGGGAGGGAGGTTACAATGGTAGATCATCGGTCCCAATGTTATGGGATCTGACGAAGGAAGAACATCTTCTTCAACGAGAGCCTCAACATTGTGGATTTTCTCATCAATTACTTTTCAAAGTTGACCATGATCTCCATCCCGAACTCCACCATGGTCAGCCATGAGGTTTCCTCATCACCATCAATCTCCTTGCCTTTCTTCTCCTTCCGACTAGCAAGACAAATGGTATGCCTTAGGCTTCCTTTCAACTTGCGAACTTGCCACGAGCGGCTTCAAGCACCCACCAACCCTTCAACAGTATGCAACAGTGGCACATGAAGCTATGGCCTCTAGAAGACTACCATATTAGGAGGTGGGTGCATCACCAAATATCTGGGACTGTAGGTTTGTTTCCTCTTTTCTTTTTTCTTTGTGTTTTTTAGCAAGAGATTTGTTGGAGGCATCACTCGATCAAACACCATCGTCTAACTGAATGCGCGCCACCTCCGGGATCCTTGTCTTCGACCACATGCCTCTCGCCAGACAGCCGACCCCTGGTGGTCGACTGATCCCGCTGTCATTTTGATGTTGGGGGATTGTAGATGAGGTAATGGCCATCCCTATTGATAGGCCTTGCCTTGCAAGTTGCCATATGGTGGTGCTAAAAGTGCAACAACATAGGTAGGATTGTACTTGGTTTC
Source organism: Nuphar pumila (assembly GCF_984573655.1). NCBI lineage: Eukaryota > Viridiplantae > Streptophyta > Magnoliopsida > Nymphaeales > Nymphaeaceae > Nuphar > Nuphar pumila. The sequence goes on along the minus strand of NC_143264.1, from coordinate 60,223,068 downwards.
AAAAGGTCTTTTCGCGAGTCTGACAGATCCTCTAGTGTCAGGTGACGACAACATGAAAAGAGGGAAATCAGAGGGCGAGGAGCTAGGGTTTCAAACCCTATAATTTTTGAAGGGTCGAGAACCCTTGGGTTCCTTTTTATATTTTTCATTTTTTAGTATTATGTGTTAATGTGATATTATATAACTACCCTTATTTTTTACTGTTCATTCATTATATGCCCTCTATTTTTTCAGAATAGAGCTCTGTTTATGAGAAATTCTAAAAACAGATTTGTTCTCTAAAAAATATTCAAGATAGGGTTGTATAACTTTTTGAAATTATAGTAAACCAAATGGACTTTTCAGTTTAACTCAAAAAGTTTTGAAAATTCTATTTCATTGTGTTGGTTTCTTGTTTTTTCTCATAATTGCCTTCTGACTTTTCTGATATTGCAAAAAAGTATTTTTGGTTTGCTGCATACCACCTAGTGGTTTATTCAAATAGGTTTGGATTTATTTTATTTGGATCATGAATTATTTCATGAGTTTGATATTCAGTTAAGGAAATCCACATTAGGTTAGAATTTTATATTCAATTTTGACTCAAAACTCATGGTTTATTTTTTGATCTAGTTGTAATCTAGATTTGATCTCTACCGTGATATGAGAAAGTTTGAACCTTTTTGTGCATGTATTTATATTGGATACTGAAATGCTTTGTGTGATTGCATATTATTTTTACATACTTTATATTTTTTTTTATGTTTGGATCTTATTAATATATGTATTTGGTATGACCTAGTTTTGGTTCAATTTTTATGATTGATCAAGTTCAATTTTTATGATTGATCTTATTAGTTGACCATGATCTCCATCCCGACCTCCACCATGGTCAGCCATGAGGTTTCCTCATCACCATCAATCTCCCTGCCTTTCTTCTCCTTCCGACTAGCAAGACAAATGGTATGCCTTAGGCTTCCTTTCAACTTGCGAACTTGCCACAAGCGGCTTCAAGCACCCACCAACCCTTCAACAGTATGCAACAGTGGCACATGAAGCTATGGCCTCTAGAAGACTACCATATTAGGAGGTGGGTGCATCACCAGATATCTGGGACTGTAGGTTTGTTTCCTCTTTTCTTTTTTCTTTGTGTTTTTAGCAAGAGATTTGTCGGAGGCATCACTCGATCAAACACCATCGTCTAACTGAATGCACGCCACCTCCGTGATCCTTGTCTTCGACCACATGCCTCTCGCCAGACAGCCGACCCTGGTGGTCGACTGATCTCGCTGTCATTTTGATGTTGGGGATTATAGATGAGGTAATGGCCATCCCTATTGATAGGCCTTGCCTTGCAAGTTGCCATATGGTGGTGCTAAAAGTGCAACAACATAGGGAGGATTGTACCTGGCTTCAAAAGGTCTTTTCGCGAGTCTGACAGATCCTCTAGTGTCAGGCGACGACAATGTGAAAAGAGGGAAATCAGAGGGCGAGGAGCTAATGTTTCAAACCCTATAAATTTTGAAGGGTCGAGAACCCTTGGGTTCCCTTTTATATTTTCCATTTTTTAGTATTATGTGTTAATGTGATATTATATAACTACCCTTATTTTTTACTGTTCATTCATTATATGCCCTCTATTTTTTCAGAATAGAGCTCTGTTTATGAGAAATTCTAAAAACAGATTTGTTCTCTAAAAAATATTCAAGATAGGGTTGTATAACTTTTTGAAATTATAGTAAACCAAATGGACTTTTCAGTTTAACTCAAAAAGTTTTGAAAATTCTATTTCATTGTGTTGGTTTCTTGTTTTTTCTCATAATTGCCTTCTGACTTTTCTGATATTGCAAAAAAGTATTTTTGGTTTGTTGCATACCACCTAGTGGTTTATTCAAATAGGTTTGGATTTATTTTATTTGGATCATGAATTATTTCATGAGTTTGATATTCAGTTAAGGAAATCCACATTGGGTTAGAATTTTACATTCAATTTTTGACTCAAAACTCATGGTTTATTTTTCGATGTAGTTGTAATCTAGATTTGATCTCTACCCTGATATGAGAAAGTTTGAACCTTTTTGTGCATGTATTTATATTGGATCCTGAAATGCTTTGTGTGATTCCATATTATTTTTACATACTTTATATTTTTTTTTATGTTTGGATCTTATTAATATATGTATTTGGTATGACCTAGTTTTGGTTCAATTTTTATGATTGATCAAGTTCAATTTTTATGATTGATCTTATTAGTTGACCATGATCTCCATCCCGACCTCCACCATGGTCAGCCATGAGGTTTCCTCATCACCATCAATCTCCCTGCCTTTCTTCTCCTTTCGACTAGCAAGACAAATGGTATGCCTTAGGCTTCCTTTCAACTTGCGAACTTGCCACGAGCGGCTTCAAGCACCCACCAACCCTTCAACAGTATGCAACAGTGGCACATGAAGCTATGGCCTCTAGAAGACTACCATATTAGGAGGTGGGTGCATCACCAGATATCTGGGACTGTAGGTTTGTTTCCTCTTTTCTTTTTTCTTTGTGTTTTTAGCAAGAGATTTGTCAGAGGCATCACTCGATCAAACACCATCGTCTAACTGAATGTGCGCCACCTCCGGGATCCTTGTCTTCGACCACATGCCTCTCGCCAGACAGCCGACCCCTGGTGGTCGACTGATCCCGCTGTCATTTTGATGTTGGGGCATTGTAGATGAGGTAATGGCCATCCCTATTGATAGGCCTTGCCTTGCAAGTTGCCATATGGTGGTGCTAAAAGTGCAACAACATAGGGTGGATTGTACCTGGCTTCAAAAGGTCTTTTCGCGAGTCTGACAGATCCTCTAGTGTCAGGCGACAACAATGTGAAAAGAGGGAAATCAGAGAGATAGGAGCTAGGGTTTCAAACCCTATAATTTTTGAAGGGTCGAGAACCCTTGGGTTTCCTTTTATATTTTCCATTTTTTAGTATTATGTGTTAATGTGATATTATAGAACTACCCTTATTTTTTACTGTTCATTCATTATATGCCCTCTATTTTTGTAGAATAGAGCTCTGTTTATGAGAAATTCTAAAAACAGATCTGTTCTCTAAAAAATATTCAAGATAGGGTTGTATAACTTTTTGAAATTATAGTAAACCAAATGGACTTTTCTGTTTAACTCAAAAAGTTTTGAAAATTCTATTTCATTGTGTTGGTTTCTTGTTTTTTCTCATAATTGCCTTCTGACTTTTCTGATATTGCAAAAAAGTATTTTTGGTTTGCTGCATACCACCTAGTGGTTTATTCAAATAGGTTTGGATTTATTTTATTTGGATCATGAATTATTTCATGAGTTTGATATTCAGTTAAGGAAATCCACATTGGGTTAGAATTTTATATTCAATTTTGACTCAAAACTCATGGTTTATTTTTTGATCTAGTTGTAATCTAGATTTGATCTCTACCGTGATATGAGAAAGTTTGAACCTTTTTGTGCATGTATTTATATTGGATACTGAAATGCTTTGTGTGATTGCATATTATTTTTACATACTTTATATTTTTTTTTATGTTTGGATCATATTAATATATGTATTTGGTATGACCAAGTTTTGGTTCAATTTTTATAATTGATCAAGTTGTATTGGATTATATACTATTGGATCTGATGCTTGGATTAATAAAACTAACATGGGAGCAGGTTTGATCAATTATGACAAGTCAAATTTTAATAGACCTGGTTGAACCTGTATGCATCTTAATAGATCTAGTTGAATGTTTTTGGATCCATACAACACTATTGGACATGAATCCAGTAATGGTCTGAATGAAATTTATACATGATACATGTGAGCTGGATTCATATTGACACTATGAGATCTAAGAACATTTTTATATGATTGCATATGCTTTATAGATGGTTCATGTTTTGGATCCAATTTATTTATATTAGATCCAATTTATTTATATTTGATCCAAAGTTATGTAATAAGTCTGAATTGTTGTATCCTATGTGACCCATGGTTTAGCTTGAGTTATCTAAGCATGTATGGAGATCCATTTTTCAATATAGGCCATGTTTAACTTAAGTCAATTTTGGATATGGACTCATATAAATCCAATAAATTTGAATATAGATTTTTTGTTTGGGTCCGTTAATGGATTTAAACTTATATGTCGACATGCTTGTGGTTTGATTGCTCATTATCATATTTTTTTTGAGTTTTACTTGGAGAAACTACATGAAGTACAGAGGCCTAGCAACACTAGCTCATCCTGCTGGACTATGGTCTTTGTCCATGTTGGCGTAAAACTCCAAGAGCTACCCTTGGTGACACATGATTTTAAAACCTGGTGACTCATCACTTGGCTCATCCTTGAGTGACTCGTGACTCGGTTGGGTCAACTCGGTGACTCGGTCGTGTCATGTTAACTTTATATTTTATATAAAATATATGTATATATTATCTATATTTTTTAGTATTTTACCATTATATTATATATAATACATTATATGATATTTTTATAATATATTTAATATATAATTTTATTAATACATGTATAATCATATTTTTATATATACTATACATAATATTTATAATATATTTCATATAATATATGTAATTATATATAAAATATATTATATATGTATATATATGCATGATTCGCCTATGACTCGGCCAAGTTTTGTAACAACCGAGTTACACCTATTTTTTGACCCAGTGATTGGGCGATCCAGGCCAAGTCAACCGAGTCATTGAGTCAACTCAACAAGTTTTTAAATTATGGTTTGACATATCCAAAAGGTAATGAAAAACTCACATTGATTATGGATTTGGTGCATATCCAAATTAAATCTTGATATGAGGACTTAAGTTGTATTCTTAATGCATTTTGTTTTCAGTTTGTGATGTCCTAATATGCACGCATTGCTTAAATGAAATGAGTTAGAAAAATGAGAGTTAAATTATAATTTGCATATGTATGTGAATATTTATTTATATATAATGATAAATAATCATTATAAATCATGCTTTCTATAGTTTACTTGTATGAATGCATGAAGGAATATTTTAATTCTTTGGAAGCTTTGTGCATGATATGCAAGATGGTAGTATTCATATTTTTGATAATTATATTTATGACTGTTTGAATCTGAATATATTGATCCAAAATGATGTGGTAGCGGTTAACTTGATGAGAGTTAAATCATGTTTTATGTGATGATGATGCACATGAATAATAGGAGTATTGACTATGGTGAAAACTTGAAAAACATGAGCATTTGCCAAGTTTTGGCAATTCAGAATTGATCATGGATCAATGGATTGATAAAATTTCATAGTACTCCATCAGTGTGCATGTAGACTTTATGCAAGGTTATTAGTACATGATAATGTCCTATAGTATGGTTACAAAAGAACAATATGAACCCCATGACTAATTAAGATAAAAAGCATTGGTTGTGGTGTAGCATAAATGAATGCTGTCTAATTTAGTTGCTTCATAAGAGACTTTGAGTTGAAAGTAGTCGACAAACAATAAAGTTGACTAAGGCAGAAAATGTTGCTTGTAGTATAGCACGTTAAGGGTTATGATTGAAATTTTGACATAGTTGTGTGAAATAAGTGCATGAAAGGACCATGATGAAAAAGCTAGTTTGAGAATAACATCATGAAAGAAAAATTAAATTAGTGTATGGAAAACCTCATAATGTCATGACTAAATTCATACTATATGTGAGAAAAATTATGGTTCATATGATAATGTAAACATCTACATGATTATGTGGGAGATAACCCATAACATGTGAGAAAAATATCATAGATATTGATATTACCCTTGAAATTGTGTAAATTTATTTGATGCATGTTTTGACATTAAGTGCTATATGCTATACATGATGCACCGGTTATGAATGTTCGCCCCATGTGATCAAGTGAGATATGTAGGATCATGGTGTACTAAATCTAATGTGGCAATAGGGACTCATAAATGGAATCTCAAGAACCACAAGAATAATGAGCTCATAAAGATAAATTATATAATATAATTGTGTGATTTAATATGATTTATGGAATGCATGTAACCTAATGAATATGAGTTACGGAGGGGGTTATTGAGTTTAGTGAGACACTAACTCTAAGCTAGTGGTAAAATTAATCCAATTCCCCATGAATCCTTATATAAGACCATGGCCATAGCAAGGAAGAGGTGCAGATTATGCAAAGAGTGATCTATGAGCATTTTTTTAGAGGATTAAGAATAATCTCATGCTTAAAGATGGACTGAATTCTCTTTTTAATACATGCCCTATTTGATTCAATGACCTCATCCATGCCAAATTTTAGAACCACAGTGTTTTAGTAACACCCCCCCACAATGAGGAAGTGTGGGGGAAGCACGCTTCCCACTTATTTTCGAAAGCGTTTTTCTCTTGCATTCTTTTTGTTGGCACAACTCATTCCCCTCTCGCTTTCGGCCCCCTCATTTGTCCCTCACTTCTCTTTTATTTTCTTGTGTGTATCGTGTTATTATTTATTTATTTTTTTGTTTCTCACTCGTTTTCCTTTCCGTGTGCTTTTCCTTTGTTTTTTACGCTTCCCCTCGTTTCTCCATCACTTCTCTCTTAACTTTTGTGTTTTATTTTCGTTCAGCATTCACTTTTTCTTTGTTTTCCCTCGTTTATTTCACGTTTCCATTGTTTACCCCTCGTTACAAAAATTACCTATCAAAGAATACAATGTAATGTACATGAATAGTGCAATTTATATCAAAGAAGAACTATATTGTATTAAAAAAACAAGTTATGTTTTTTATTACACAGAGAAACTGTCCCAAAGATCGAAGGCCTAGTCGCGTTGGCTCAACCTGTCGTACTTATCATGGTAGTGTAAAAACTCCATGAGCTCGAGAGCACACTGTTTCACGCTTTCAAAACCAGCTACCCAGGTCTAAAACAAGCTTCCAAGGTTTTAAAAGCTTTTGATATAACCATGGATGGGTATGACCCGATTCCTGTAGAGTCAGGGTTTGGTTACAAATAAGGGGTCCAATTAAATATCCTGGTCAAACTCATGAAGTCCGATTATTAAATGAGTTGGGTATGATTTATGAAAATTTATAACAAACTGAGTTCGACCCGAGTTACGATTTAAGATCCATAAATTTTCAATGTAAAAAAACTTGGAAAATATTATTTTATCAGTTATGAATCGGATCTGGATTATGTAATTCTTATCAGATCTGAGAAAAATCTGGTCCAACCCAAATTCAAATCTCATACATTCATTACTTAGTCGGATCTGAGTTTGTACCCATCTATTTTAGCAGGGGTACGCTCCATTGACACCCCTAGGTTAGAGACGGCTTTCAAGATAATCTAACCAGAGCTGCTCTTGATATCATTTATCCACGAGAACTCATGGCCTCCATTACACACCGACTGTCTTGTTATTTCCTTTACAACTTAAATTAGTCCTACCAACAAAATTTTTTGAGAGAAGTTGATACTCTAGATGAAGGACTAAAAATAACCCCAAAATTAACCTTGCGTTTGAAAGGCTATTTGTCCCGTGAGTGAATGGCATCACATGCAGTTCTGTTCTGTCAGAGCTGCCTCTGATCCGAGACGCTCTCCTATGCATAATGTAATGACTAGGATCCCGAGCCTTGAAGAATAAGCCAAACAAGCTCGAACTGAGTCCTTGCACTCCGTAACTATTCTCTCACACTGATGAATAAGCCAAACAAGCTGACCTTGCTTGGTTCAAGCTTAGCTTGCTTTGGCTCAATACAAGCTCGAACTGAGTCCAATGATCTCTCACAAGCTCGAGTCCAGTCACTTGTTATCAAAGATGAAAAAAAAAACGAACTTGAAGGTAGGGCTGGACAATGGGCAGGCCGTGACTGGCCTGGCCTGGTTAGTGGTTGGGCTTGACTGGACCTGGTCAATCATGGGTTGACTCGGGTCAGGTAACTAAGTCATCTTATATATATTCACGATATCCCACATTCATTTCCTTGAATGTTTTAATAAAAATTTGAAAATACAAAAAACTAAATGGGATCCATTTTTTGAATGACACACACAGCAGACCTGAGATTGTATTGGGCTGGGTTTAAGCCAAGTTCATGTCAGGCCTTTTTTCCAAAACTAAGCCCAGGCCAGACTCCTTTGGGCTCAGCCATGGGCGCCCGGCACAGAACGATGTCCAACCCTACATGAAGGTATGTTTAAATAATCAAATAATTTTTCAAAGAAGCACAAAGGGGAAAAAATTGAGCACTCATGAACTAGAGCTGCGCATGGGTTGGAGAAGAACCGGATCATAATATGTCCAAATTTGAAACTAGAGCTCACAAAAAGCTGGTTCGAACTCTTAAAATAGGCTCATGAAGCTGAATGAACAATAGGTACTGGGCTAAAATATATTTTACATGTATTTTTTTGTAATACTATTTCTTCCAACTCTAAATCAATGTATTTTTTCTATAAAAAAGCCAGCTTGATCTCGGCTAGTTTAACTCGGGTTCATTATGAGCTCAAACTCGCCTTGGCTTGCCACAAGAATTAGCCAAGCTTGAACACTTCAAGCTCGGCTGGTTTACTAGCCCTAGATCCAATTCAGATATGCATTCTAGGCCAAGATATAATTCGAGTGCATGTGGTACTGAACCCTCTCAAATGGATAACATTATTAATTTTTCTCAAGTAAATGGATTGAGTTGGAACCAATTCTGAAGCAGATCTATCCCAATTTGTTTACCAATTCCTACCCAGATCCGACTAGACACAACCATGTTTGTTTCGGATCCTACTCAGGTTCACGTATATACTGCACCAAGCCAACAACAAAGGTCGGATCTGATTCAGACCCGGGTTGGAACACCAACCAATTTGCATCCCTAGGTAAGGGCGAACCTTCATCCTAAGTGTAGCAGACTGGATCCAGTACATTATTGAATATGATTTGGTCAAAGACTGTTATGGGTCAGTCCCACATAAATTTATCATCTTTTGACTGCATTAAATCATGATAAACTGATTAAAATTTTCAAGTCAATGAAGACTTGAGACAAAGATAAGGGGGTATCCAGCCAAAGGAAACATCGCAGTCCAAAACTTACTCGGTCAAGTCAATCAAGGCTGGTTCAATGAGACTTGCTTGACTTGGACCGAGTCAACCAACAAAGTCTCTGAGTCTAGCATATGCCAAGTCGAGATGTGAATTTTCAAAAAAAAATGATCTGAAATACATAAAATATGTTCTAAATCCAATTTAGATCCCGCAAATAATTTGATTTGGCAAATCCAAATTGCATCCTATTATAAAGATTTATATTTCGGAAAAAAAAATCTGATTCATGTAGGAATTGTAAAGGGTTTAGATTCAGATCGGATGTGGGCAATACCATATTCGACTAAGAAGTTGGCTAAACGGATTGAAACTCAGATGGTGAAAAGCTCATACCAGATCCTCCTTTTTACATGTAAACGGATTTGGATATCTGTCAAATTCGAATATTAGCCAGATTTAGTAGTAAAAAATAAAAAGATTTTTTTTTTAAATACATACAAAACTTTTCGATCTAATTCATATATATAACAAACTTTTTTTTTAGGTTTTCAATTACCCACCAAAGTGTGGCTTGGGTTAAGCAAATGTCACCTAGATCAGTTACCATCCATGACCTCCATAATTAGTTATCTATTCAAATGACAAATATATCCGTAAAAAGTAGGTGATAAACATTTCTCAAGCAAGAAAGTCTTGAATATTGAAATAAGAACCATATCCGTATCTCATTATAATTGGATATGGTATTCCTTTAACCAAATGCAACTAAACGGAATTGAATTCGGTCAGACATCGGATAAAATCTGATTCATTGACATCCCTGGATTCTCATGTCAGAGGTCCAACCAAACCCGATCCATTTGTGCCACGGGTCTCACCTATCAAAGAGCACGGTCAATCATGGACATAGATGGCAATGCTGAAGCCACCACATTGTGATCGTGCATGGGCCCACCATGGTCGATCATCTTCAGCTACGCAACAAAGAGTAGGTGGATTATAATTTTGGATAATATTGAAAAAGACAAAAAAGATTACTTTGGTCACTAATTATAAAATTATAATGACAAAGATGGCGGACCAGACCAAAGAGTAACAGTTAACAAAGAGCAGACTTGTAGAAACCTAATCCACATTTTCAACGTAATAATAATAATAATAATAATAGTAATAATAATAATAATAGTAATAATAATAATAATAATAATAATAATAATAATAATAATAATAATAATAATAATAATAATAAGAAGAAGAAGAAGAAGAAGAAGAAAAGCCAGAAAGCCTAAAGGGGGGGTTGGCGCAGTGGGGTGGGGGGGGGGGCTTCTCCACTAGACGGGTGGTCAAGGTTCAATTTTCATGGTTATCTCCTCTGCGCAAAACGATGCCCAGCATAGGCCCCGGGAGCGAGAGTACTAGCCTCGGAGTTTTATACGTATGGCAAGGTCTTCGTACCGAGTGCGGTTTCTTCTAGTTATAAATTAAAAAAAAAAAAACCCAGAAAAGATCATTAATTAAGGAGTAGATAAATGATCCAATCAGAATCCAACGGGCTGGTAATGTAAGATTAAGGATCAATATCACAAGCGGAATCAATGTGTTCCAATTTCTAGCTTTAAACCGACCATCCAATGGACCATGGACTATACGGTCACTGCCTGAAATGAAAAAGACTGTGAAGGAGACCGCACTTTTTTTTTTTATTCATAAGAAAAGATCTGATTGCGTCATTACTAGGGGTGTAACAGGGTCGGTTCGGGTCAGGTCTAAAAGTTAGACCCAAAGCGACCCAATCTAATTTGGGTCAAAGTCGAAATTCGGGTATGGCTGGAAATTGTAGACATATATTGGTTAACGGGTCCCGGGTATGATTAGTTCGGATCTTTAACAAGTTCAGGTTTCAACCCAGGTCTCAATATGATTGGCATATCCTTAATTACCCATCGACCAAAAAATATGTAAATTAATAGAATCAGCTGTTTATTAAAAAAAAATATGTAAATAAATGAGAAGCTTATTAACTACTCTAAACAATAGCGGCTCGGGTTTTAAAATTCATTTCACACGCACAAAAAAAATGCCAGTTGTTGAGCAAGGTACAATTAGATACCTCTGAAAATAAAGGTGATTCACGTGAGTTCAATAACAAGGCAAGATTAAATGGTACAAGTGGTCCACCATTAGCTATTATTAGTTCTGTTAAAGCACAAAGCATTTATAAAAAAAATCATTATTTTATCCTTTATCTTTAATGCTCAAATTATGTTATTAATTCATCTTTTCCTAACCCTCCCTATTGTCTTAGGCTTTGTTTGGGAACCCTTGTTGGAGGGAGTTGCAAGGAGTAGGGGAAAGTACAACAATTGGATTTGCAGTGAAATGAATTTTAAAGGAGTTGTCAACTCCCTTTTTTGTTTGGAAGCATAAAAAAACTCTTTCAAGGATTCAAGCTTTCAATTACTTGATTCCTCACCATATTTGAGAACTTGTAGCATGGTATTTGGTATTTGAGTAGCAAAAAATATAAAAAATACTAAAATCATAATTGATGTTTATTTTTTTTAAGAAATAAGTAATATTTAACTTAAAACACAAATATTAATTAAACCCACTACAATCTCATGTATTCTAAAATAAGTTTAAAAGTATGAACATAAAAATAAAAGTACATTACAATGAAGTATAATCACTTTATTCAAAGTTTATCATTAAAAAAAATCTAATTTAGTCTTCATTTTATTCCCATATCTTCAAGTATCCATTCATGCTTCATATATGTAGGCAAAGATAAGAGTGCATTATGAGCAAATAGTCTTATTAAATATGCTTGAAAGCTAGTTTGCTATAACATGTAGTAGAGGGCAGAAAACTAAACACTTTAATTGTTATCATTAGAACTAGTAACCTTTAAAAATTATCAAAGTACAAATCTATAAAATTAGAGCTGAAACATAAGAAGTCATTCCTTTTGTGTTCAAGCAATTGATACTTTTTCACACTGATTTAGTTGCGTTTACAGGAATACAACTATTTTCATTGGGTATCTAATTATTAATAGTATATAAGAGGGCATTTTTCAGCAGTACAAAAGGATTATCTTTTTGACACAGTATGCATGTTTTAAATTTGCCAAACATAGGAGGGTACCTTGGATCTACTTTACTAAATCCAACTCTTATCACATTTCCTGAGTTACTAGTCCTTGTCTAACAGTTTATGCTCCAGTAAGCTATCTCAGGCGGTTGCTGGTTTGAAATCTTTGAGTGCCCACTACAAGAAACCTGTGAATTAGCGACAACCTAAATCCGTCGCTAATCCGACGCTAAACAGTTTAGCGACAGATTAGAGACGAATAGATTTCATCGCAGAATTTTTGATGCTAAGTAGCGACAGAACTTATCCGTCGCTACTTTCGTCACTAATTTGAGATGGATAAACGACGGACATGATCCGTCGCGAGTTCTTTGCTATTTTAAATTAGCGATGGATAATATTCGTCGCTAACCCGTTGCTAACTTTTAAAAAAAAATTGCTCCCTGCCGGCGCGTTCTCCGGCAGGGAGCATTTTTTTTTGCATAAAACTGGCGTGGTCTCCGGCGCGTTCTCCAGCGTATTCTTTTGCACAGAACTGACACGTTCTCCAGCGTGGTCTTTTTGCACAGAACTGGCACGTTCTCCGGCGTGGTCTTTTGCACAGAACCGTCACGTTCTCCCTGCCAGCGCATTCTCCAGCGCGTTCTCTCTGCCAGTGCGTCCTCCGGCGTGGTCTTTTGCACAAAACCGGTGCATTCTCCGGCACGTTCTCTGGTGCGCTCTCCAGCACCCTCCTGACCTGGTTCTCTGCTTTTCTGGCCCAGCCCGCCATTAAGGGGTCGTCTGCAATGCCCGTAATGCTTGTTCGTCGACCTTCAACCATAACCCCCAACAAAATCATTAGGCCGAAAACGGAAAACCATGCTCGAAAAAAAAACCCACTTTCTGGACCGGAGAGGTCGGGCCGACCTCGTCCTCCAACACCGGCGGGCGACTCCGACTCCTCTTCTTCCTCGCGTTCCTCTGCCATGAAGTCGTCCTCGTTCGAGAAGTCAAGGAGGCCCTCTGATCCGGTAAGTGAAACAATTTAAATCTCAGCCGGTTTAAAATTCAAACGGGGGGGGGGGGAGGGAAGATTTCACGCCTAAGGTGGGACAGTTTAAATAAAAAATTAGCGACAAAATTAGCAAGAGAATTTTTTCGTCGATAATCCGTCGCTAGCGACGAAAAAATATTGTTGCTAATCCATCGCTAATTAGCGACGAATTTAGCGAGGGAGATATTTTCATCGCTAATTTTTGCAAATATTTTGAATGTTAGCGACATATAGTTTTCTCTCGCTAATCCGTCGCAATGCGACGGAAAAAATCTATCGCAAATTTTCGTCGCTAATTAACATTTTTCTTGTAGTGGCCTTTTCTTGTTAGGGATAGCAAGGTATTATGATCATTAAACATGAAATATTGCAATACCTACTCAATGAAATTTTGGCATGGTCAAATGATATAAATGTTTTCTTGGCCTTTCATGTTTGTTTCCTAATTATGTTATCTAGGGAGTGGTTTTCTCTTAGAGATGGTGATTGATTGCTTGCTAGATCTACCCTAGGAAAAAAATAATTTTCTTTGGTAAATTTCAGAATAATTAATGTAGTTTCTAAATTAAAATGTCATTTTGCAATGTTTTTGACAGGCATTCATTGATAAAATTGTTTAGCTCAATGCATATATAGATTTGTTTCTGACGGTCTATATAAGCTTTTGTTACTAACCTAACTTTGGAAGCTTTCTATTTAACCACCACCCATCAAACCAAATGATAGCTGTCTCTCTTAAGCCCTCCTGAAAAAAAAAGAAAAAAATAATAACAAAACACATCAACAGACCATAATCATGGAATTGATCTTGAAGTTGCTCAACATGTTGGTATCCAGATCAGCAAAAAAACTAAGCAATCTAAACCATATGATCTAATCCCAATGACTACGTTGATGCCTGCATCATTTATTAATACATATATTAGGTAGCACACTTTCTTATCTCTAACATCTTTGATGTAGATGTTATGTATTCATGCATATACTACCAGTATAAAAACAACTTGAATGTGGGAACAAATGACTTTTGAGTACCTATGCAAAGCCACCCTAAGCATGGACATAATGATGAAAATTAACGCTCATTAAACTGTGGATCTAGCAATCATGGTGGACCAAACAACCACATCCTTCTTAGACATTCCATCAAACCCATTGTGTGAATCATTTTCTGACCTATGACCTACATTTCACCTATATCTCCATGATTGTTGTCAACAAAAACATGCTCATCTTCATTGAATAAATCCCAAAAAACATAAAACTTTTAATATTTTTTGATTATCAGAAAACCGAACTCAAAAAATAGAACTATGTAAACCACGAATGGTGTGAACATCATGTGAGTTTATATATGAACAAATATGAAATCACAAATCAGAGTTATCAATCACCTGTATATAAAATCAAATGCAGAGATAAGAGTTTCAGAATTATAAACCTTTCTGCACATTGAAAATACAACTAATAGTGTTGTAGGGACCCAACATATGCAATATTTGAGAGAGTCAAAATATATAGGTAGGAGGCACAATAGTCTCAAGCATTTACTATAGTAAATGCTGTGATACATTTAAAAATCCAATTTTTAGGGGACTCATGGGAATCCTAGTGAATTTGGTAATCACAAATACCTCATCTTTTTAAGAGTTCATCTGTGTATTTTGGAGGAGTTGGAGTCAGCTGATTCCTAGCTGAAAATGTCGTCTCCCTCTAACTCCTTCTCCCAAACGACAGCCAAATCTGTGCGATGAATGACACATAGGTTAACTATCTTCGATTACACTACAATTTCTTCGGTAATGTGCTCCCAAATAGAGCCTTAGAGTTACAACATGTAACTCTATCCCATGTTTATCGTGAATTGTGATCTTCATCCTCAACCAACTAGAGATGGCAATTTAGGTTTTTTTGTTTTCTTCTTCGGCACATTCAAATATTTAGATTACTTTTCATTATTGTGATTTATTATATTGTAAAACTGTAGATTTTTCCATCCTTATAATCAAGGGATTGTTATTGTTGGTTGTATATACGTTTAACTCATTCAATGAGATAGATATATGTTTTACCTTCTTTCCTAGGATAGCCGCTTCTCATGGTATCAGAGCAAGTACCAAGAATATATTTGTTTTCCCCTTAATCAATGTGTCATCTCCCTCTATCATTCTTTTTTCCTTGCAACATTCTCTATGGCTGGTAAAGATGATGGAAATCAACCAGTCAACAATCATAACTTAAATATAGGTGCATAATCATCTATGTATTTCTTGCACCACTCTGACAATCCACACACTATTTTGATGTCAGCCCAGTTAGATAAGGACTATTACTCAACATGAAAGTGAGCTATGAAAATGACGTTAAATGTAAAAAACAAATAAGGATTTGTAGATGAGACTCTCTCTCAATCGTCTCTATCTTCTTTTGAATGACAACAATGGAGTCACTGCAATGACATGATATTGTCATGACTATTGAATATATTGATGAAAGACATTCCAATCAACATTATCTATGTTGAGACAACAAAGGATGTGTGGGTAGATCTTGAGAAAAGATTCTATCAAGGTATTGCTACTCGTATATTTCAATTAAAGAAACTAATCACAGAACATTGACAGGAGCAATCATCCTTGTCCATATATTTTACTGGTCTAAAAGCCTTGTGGGATGAACTTGCTTCATATTCCAATGTTCATGTGTGCACATGTGGTGCATCGAAAGAGCAAAGTATTGCTCAAAAGTGTTTTAGTTCTTCATAGGACTGAATGAAAGCTTTGCCAACATTCGAAGCCAAATTCTTGCTATATAATCCTTACCCATCATTAGTAAGGTGTATTCTATGGTCATTCAAAAAGAAAAAAATGCTTGCTGCAACCCATGAATAACCCATCTGAATATGCAACATTCTATATGAAAGGTAATCCTAACACTCAAACCAAATTTAACTTCAATGGTCGCAATCCTGGAAGAAACTAAAACTATCCCATGTGATCAATGTGAAATGCTTGAATATTATAAATCCAAGTATTATGTATTGCATGGTTACCCTCCAAACCATCATAAAAGAGGAAGTTCATCGATTGCAGTGTGAGAATGCATGAAATGCATTATATAATTAACATAATATGCATGTAATTATCCATATTTTTAGAGTTAAAACCCATGTTTATGTGGAGTCTAGTCATAGGAAGCTACGTTTTGAATTTCGTCCAATTCGAAGTTAAATTGGTGAAGTTATGAGCATTTTCGTGAAACAAAGCGAATTTCGATGAGATCCAGATCCATATGAGAATGACAATTTTTGGATCAGAATTGGATCATATTGATCCAATTCAAGACCCATTTACATTTGCCAAAAGGCGGTACCCTGCAATTTCTGAGAAACTTTGAGTGTTTTTTAAAACATTGTTTCATAAGTCTTTTTGAAATACTTAAAAGTATTAGACAAGGGGGGGAGGGGGTCCCATTTGGAGTTTTTATACAAGAATTTCTGAAAAACCTCCATTGAAGCTTCAACCACCTTCATCATCTAATCCCCACCTCCCGACAGATGCACCAAGGTTAAAAGGAACTTTGTCAAAGCGCGAGAAAGTTTGAATTGGTGAAATGATAGAAATGCCCTGACAATCTGGAGAAGGCTTTAGCAACCTGTTTAGGAGTTAATTTTTATTTTTGGTTTGTAACTTAATTAGAGTTGTAGTGTTTGACTTAGTTGTAAACATTTATAATATTAATAAATTAAATTTTTTAGATTTAATTTGAATATTTTCTCGTTCCCTGAGATTTGACCCGTACTTGCCACATTCGTGGAAAGTCGATTTTTATACTTTTGGTTGATGATTACCAGAAGCTTTTTATTGAAAAATATCTTTTAAAAATACCACTGCAAAAAGATCAACCAAATTTTGGCACCTTTGCCAGGGAACGACAGTTGATATTCATTATCTCTAATATTTTAGTTTATTAATATTTATTTATTGTTCTTTCCTTTTTAGTTAGTAGGATTAGTAAGTGAACATAGGATTTAACATAATTATTAAATATATGATTCACATACCATTTTTCTAGGATTCACTAAATTATATGATCAAAGGAGCGAATAGACAAGTGAGTTTTAGATAACTTAGTTTATAATTTCCTGTATTTGCTAATTGTGTGAATTAGATTAGAATTTTGTATTTAAATTTCATAGAGTAGATTGACTTATTCTGATTTTGTTTAGATCATTGTTATTTTCAATTACTTTGTGTTTCTGTGAATTTTTGTGTTGCGTGTTAGTTTATTTTAGTTTAGGTAGAATAATTAGACTTAGTTGACCCATACACTAGGCTAACTCGGTGTATGCAAGGGCGGAGAACTTTAGGAGCTCCACTTCACCCGTTTGACCCAGAACAAGAGAGTATTATGAAAAGATCTAAAAGTCCGAATCGGATGGTGGAGCAGATGAAGCAACGAATTGAACCCCATCCTTTGAGGAATTTCTTCATCCCTAACCAGTACACCCAGACATTTGCCATTAGGAGACCTAAGATATGAGCACCTCAATATGAGATCAAGGCCAACATTATTCAAATGCTTCATTTATTTTATGGCCTTGCACATGAGGATCCATATGGGCATCTTAATGAGTTTCTCGAGATTTGTTCAACAGTCCGAATCAATAATTTTGGAGATGATGCTTTGAAGTTGAAACTCTTTTTATTCTCTCTAAAGGACAAGGCGAAACATTAATTCAAGACCTTGAACCCAGGGCAAATCGAGACGTGGATTCCATTGCAACAGGAATTTCTTATGAAATATTTTTCCATTGGTCGTACAAACCAATTTAGGTGAGCCATCACCAGCTTTTCGGAGATGGATGATGAGCAATTTCATGAGACATGGGAACGTATGAAGGACCTGCTTAGGAAATGCCCACATCATCAGGTACCTAGGTGGCAGATAGTTCAGAGCTTTTATGATGGTCTATTCGAGAGGAACAAACGAATGATAGATTCGTCCTGTGGTGACATATTTATGTTGAAGAGCAAAGATAAAGCGTGGGGGTTATTTGAGACATTAGCTGAGAACTCCCTACACCACACTACTTTGTCTTCAACATCTCGTTCTGAGAGGATTACATCGAGTGGTCCCAAGAAGGGTGGGTTGCTAGAGGTAGGACCTACTGATGCGATTCAGAATAAGGTTGATATGCTTGCGCATAAGTAAGACCAACTTTTAGCCAAACCATCCTATCAACAAACGGTGTGTTCTCTATGTGCTAGTCCAGTACATTCTGTCATTGAGTGCCCGTCAGCAACTCAGTACCCTAAATTTGTTCACGAACAAGTTTAGGCTGCTCAGAGGTTCGTCAGACCCATGCATGACCCGTATTCTTCTATACATAATTCGGATTGGCAAAACCATCCTCATTTTTCGTAGAGAAATCCACAAGCATCAATTTCTGTCTCTTCCACTCAGCAGGTTAGGCCCAGCATTCCCATGCAGACATACCAGAGGCCTAGTTACCCGCAGTCATCCCCTACTTATCCCTCAGTTTGTCCTCAGGAGCCTTCGCAATAGTCATCTTTAGAGGAGAGATTTCTCCAAGCATTTTAGAAGGTAAAAATCTCCAATCAAAATGCGTTCGAGAAGTGCACTCAAGTGTTGAATACCCATACATAGTCTATTGCTAAACTCGAGACACAAATGGGTCAATTAGCAGAGGCATTGAGTAGGAAAATCGACGGTAGCTTGCCTAGCCAGCTTATCATGAATCCTAAAAGCAAGGAGCATAGTTCTGGAGGCCTGTACATGATCGATACATCACAATAATATGGAAAAGCAGTGATGGCCCTTAAGAGTGGACACAAGTATCATGTAGCCCTGAGAGAGATGACTGATGAGCCCAGTGAGACCATGCCATCTACTCTTGCTCAGTCATCTCCCCCCGATGAGGACAAGGATAGAGGCGAGTCTTCTCACACAGAGAAGGAACCCCCAAAATATGTCTCTAAACCACCATATCCTGAATCATTAGAATCTCTCGTTGGCATCAGCAAGCAAGGGGATAAGATGCAAGACATGCTTGAAGTATTCAAGCAAGTACATATCAACCTTCCTTATTAGATGCCATTCAGCAAGTTCCAGCGTATGCCAAATTCTTGAAGGAACTATATATATAGAAGAGGAAATCTAGAGAAAAAGTTTCTACCAAGGCCCTTCTGACCGAGCAGATGAGTACGATACTTCAACATCAAACTCCACCAAAGCTCAAGGACCCTGGTGCCCCGATTATTGTATGCATCATAAGAAATATTCAGATTGAGCGTGCATTGTTAGATCTTGGGGCAAGCGTGAACATCTTGCCTGGATATTTCTATGATTCTTTTGGGTTAGGAGAAATGAAGTCGACACCTATAACCCTACAACTAGCAGATCATTCTGTCAAGGTTCCGAGAGGAATCCTAGAAGATGTGCTAGTGAAAGTGGAGGATTTTTATTTTCGAGTCAACTTCATTATTCTAGACATGGAGGGCGTAGATAGTCATCATCAGACTCCGATTATTCTGGGCTGACCATTTTTGGCGACGACCAATGCATGTATCAACTGTCATACCAGAGTGATGGATTTATCCTTTGGCAACAAGAATGTGAGACTGAATATTTTTAATGTTGTCATGGGACTCGCCAGAGATGAGTCCTGTTTTCATGTAGATATTGTTCATGAGTTACTGAAAGAAGACTCAGATTAGTTATTGTTTTAAGATCCATTTGATGTTTTTGATACAATAGAAGATAGCCTAGACAGTGATTTTGTTAAGATGTCTTCTGTTGTGTCGGAGGAGGGGAGTGTGCTCGGGCATATTATGCCCAAGAAAGGAATAGAATAAGATCTGAGCAGAAATCATGTACTATATGTACAATAGTAGGAGTAGAATTTGATTTTTTTTATTTTTATTTTCATTTATTTTTCAGTATCTGCTTTGCTTTTTAGTTTCTTTTACTTGCATTAGTCTTTTGATCTAATCTCTTGTGCTAGAATGGTGATTATTTTTACAGGACACGAGGATGGAACAACAATTAAAAAGTCAACTTCATGTCAAGTTCGTAGAAAATCATACATCTGTGTGTGCATGATGGTGGTGCAAAGGACGCAACAATGGAGTAGTCAGACGAACTTCAACATATAGTCAGGTTGTATCTATCATTGTCTCAATTTATTTTTGTTCTTATGGCATATTCATTCATGCATATAGTTTCAGCTAAGCATGAGGGAGTGCTGCTGAGGACAATATCATTCAAGCATGAGGGAGGGATCATTGAAAAAATTGATTTAAAAAAAAATCAATTTCTAGCTTTTCATGGAATGTCTTTTGTAGAATTTAACATATGTTTAGAATTTTAAATCCCATGTGCAATTTTTTTCAAAAAATTGATCTAAAAAGAGTTATTGTTGCATAGATTTTGATGAAATGAGAACATATAATTGTTGGAGTCTTAATGGAATTACTTATATGACAATGCATAGTATTTATAAATAAAAGCAGTGAAAGAAATATATTGTAGAGAAAATGTAGTTGCTCTAAGTCTTCTAAGTTGTCACGTGAGTAGTGGAGATAGACACTAGTTGACGTGTTTCGTTTATGCGAAAGAGGGCAACTTGGAAGGTCGAACACTTTGCTTAGACATCGTCAGTGAGGCCTGTTGGATTTGAGTAAGTAAGTCTGAGGGGTGTTTTACACCTGATGCCCTAAAGTCATTTGGCTTGGAAGTCATCGACCTAAAGCTCGCTACACAGACCCAATAGAAAGCCTAATAGGCGATGACATTACACTCAACCAAGGCTACATATACTACAGAAGTCTAGGACCTAGTAACTCGAGCTATTAAGGCCGAAGAATCTTTGTATTTGGTAGCCTGAGGTCGTCTGGTTTGGGAGTTATCGCCCCAATGCTCGTTACAAGGGTTACGAAGTCTGATGATGGATGTAGAGCTCAATAAAAAAAAAGAGAATAAGAGCTTGAAAGAAAAAAAAATCGCTGCTTAGAAAAGAAAAAGAAAATTTAAACTATGCAGAAATCATATAAGAAGAGAAAGAGGCCAACATGAAGGTGTTCAATTTTTTTAAAAAGTTATGTAAATGATCATGAATTTTAGAAAAAATTAAGAAAAATATTTATACTGTGGGGGTGTGGTTTCTTTTCATATGTTATCTCTTACATTTACATAAAATGAAAGCTGAAACTGATTAGTAGTTAGTTTTATTTTGTTTTTAACTTTGGTGTTGCTCGAGGACTAGCAACATTCAAGCATGGAGGAATCTGACAATGCATGAAATGCATTATATAATTAACATAATATGCATGTCATTATTCATATTTTTAGAGTTAAAACCTATGTTTATATGTAGTCTAGTCATAGGAAGCTACATTTCGAATTTCGTCCAATTCAGAGTTAAATTGACGAAGTTATGAGCGTTTTCGTGAAATAGAGCGAATTCCGGCGAAATCCAGATCCATATGAGAATGACAATTTTTAGATTTTTGAATCAGAATTGGATCACATTGACCCAATCCAAGACCCATTTACATTTGCCAAAAGGAGGCGCCCTGCAATTTCTGAGAAACTTTGAGTGTTTTTTAAAACATTGTTTCATAAGAGTCCTTTTGAAATACTTAAAGTTTTAGACAAAGGGGGGGGGGGGGGGGCAGCCCATTTGGAGTTTTTGTTCAAGAATTTCTGAGAAACCTCTATTGCAGCTCCAATCACCTCCATCATCCAATCCCCAACTCCGTTTCGTCACACCGAGGAGCTTTTCGGGTGTTGCGCCGCCGAGGAGATTTTTGGGCGTCTTCCATTTCTTTCCCTTCATGTCTTTTTGTGCTTTTATTTTTTTGTGTGTCTAGTTTCTACTAAAAATCTGATTTTGTGTGCAACACTACATCAGCCATTGAAGAAGCTTGATCTTTGCACCGAGGAGTTTTCTGGGTATTTTTTGGTCAAGGAGTTTTTCGGGTCCTCACGCAAGCCGAGGAGTTTTTTGGGCTAGCGCTTCTTTTCCACCTACTGTCCTTTGAACCACCGCCACTGTTTCGTTCGTTGAGCTGTTGAAAGTTGCAGACATTAGCAAAGGATTAGTGGAAGTTGTGCGAGGCCTCAAATCACAGACCAAGCACGGATCGTCCGGTAATATTTGTTGCTCTTTTTTTGTAATTTATGTTTTTGTTATTTGGCAAAAATCGGCTAGACAATGTCTAGCCGGTTTTGAAATTTTACAATTTTTTAGTCTGATTTTTTTTACAGCAACTCAAATATCTGAAAATCCATTTTGTTGATAGCCTAAGATCGAGTCTAAATAACAATTTAGTGCAAATAAAAATCAGGATTTGATTGGGTTTATTTTTTTTGTTAAAAATCAGTTTTTGGAGTCTTTTGTAAAAACATGTTTCAAAGGCTGTTGTCTTTTCCAAGAGGACGACATCCATTGTTGGTTCAACAAGCTTTTTAATGTTTTTAGTAAGTTTTAATTAGGTTTAGCTAAATTTTTTATTTGGTCTTTAAAGCATTTATAGCATGATTTCTTATTAGGTATTAATAAGGTAATTTAACATAGGTAATTTCAAATTTAGTCAAAGTAGCCATTCATGCTTTTCTTTCTTTTATTCCATGCTTTAGTTCAGCCTTAGTTACATTAGATATTATATAGAATTAGTTTAGTGTAATATATTTTGAAAATGTCTAAGTTTTATAAAGTGTAGGTAGTTAATAGTTAACTTAATTAGAATATTCTTTTTTTTTATTTAGCTCCCAACAATTTTATCTTTTTTTTTGTTTGAATTCCAAGTTTAACCATGCATTTAGCAAGTACTAATTAGGTTAGTATACAGTTAGATTAATATAGTTAGCCATAGTATAATTTTCAATTTTCGAATTTTGAATAGGGGGCAATTTTGGAATTTCGCAGCTAGTGGCAAGTTTGGTAAGTTGGAGGGTTTTCTAAAATTCGTGAATTCTAATTGGGAAGGTGATTGGGTCTTCTTTGAAGATACCAATCTGGAGGGATTCCTTGAATATATAATTAAGGATTCATTTTTTTTTAATTTCTACTTAATGGTTGTATTCACTTGCCTTAAGAAGAGATTGCAAAATTTTTTTTTAGCAACTAGCTAGCCAAAACGTGTGGGCCCATAGTGGCTGACATATTTTTTGGCTCTCAAAGGTAAATAAGCATCTTAAGTAAGGAGTAAATGAGACCCCACCTGAATTCCAAGTCAACTTGACCATTCATATATGTCCTTTCTCTTAGCTAGGTTAATTTATTCATATAGTTGCATATTGCATATTAGGTAAGTTTTAATTAGAGTTATTTATTTAATTTTTTATTTTTGTGTTAATTAGAACCTAACATGACATAGGGAGTCAAGTATCCAGTCTTACATGGTTCATTGTTGCTTTGTTTACTTTAAATTAATTTTTATGTTTAGTAGGTCCCACATAAGGGATGTTTTTTAGTGAATAGTCATTCCTTTATCTCTAACGTATGAATTTTTTGTAAGTTGGTGTTATACATGAATGTTTAAAGTTCATATTATATATTGCTTGTCACTGATTGATTAGATATTGTAGTGATTGATGCTACTTTAAGTCTAGGTTTAGGTGTTAGGTTAACCTTGCATGTGTACTAAATTTTACTTTAGGATTAATACATGATTCTTTAAAATAAGTAAGATTTTATTCTAGAATTAATTTTTATTAGATTAATTACATTCTGTTAGTGTGTTTTAGAGAGTAGTGTGGGTGACTAGTATGCTTTTGTCTGAAAAATTAGATCACTAGTGCATGCATTGAAAGATAGATAAGTATTTTTCGAATTGAATTTTTAAACCAGATTTTGCAGTATGTGGCAGTCATCATTTTATGTGGATTTTTCAGAGTTTTTTTGAAAAATCACTTTCATTCTCTTCATTGATATGTTGATTGTCAGCAGACCAAAAAGCAACTCAATTGGAGTTGATTTGGTCAGTTTTTAAAGCATTTTTCAAAAACTGGTTTTTTGAGATTTCAAATTTCGGAACAAGCTTGTTTTTAGATTTTTACTAATTTTGAAACGCTTATATTCGGAGCTTACGAATGAATTTTTAAACTCTGTAAAATCTGACAGATTCATGTACGTGTCAAGAATCCAACAAAACAAAGTTCATTCAATTTGATATTTCACTACAAAAAAATAGTTGATTAGCGACAACATTTAGCGACGGCGTTATATCGTCGCTACTTAGCGACGGATTAACGAGAGAAATGAATCCGTCGCTATAATTGGAGAATTTTACGAAACTAGCGACAGATTATATTCCCTCGCAAAATCCGTCGCTACTTAGCGACGGATTGTGTGAGAGAATATTTTGTCGCAATAAATACGACAGTTCGCGACGGAATTGCGACGGCTAAAATTCCGTCGCAAAATAGCGACGACCTAGGCGACGGAATATTTTCTGTCGCCTTTTTCGTTTTTTGAATTACGATGGCTTAGCGACGGAATTAATCCGTCGCTAAGCCGTCGCGAAATGTCGCATTACCCCTAATCCCAGCCCTCTTTTTCATTTCTTCTTTCGCTGCTCCCGCCCGCCGCCCTCTCCCTTATGCCGCCCTCTTCCTTCGGCCACCCTATCCATTCCATCGACCTCTCTGCCGACCCCCACCGTTCGCCGGAAGTCAATCTTCGTCAACCTTCCGCCGTCGTCGCCCGGAGCAATCACAGGTATTTCCGGGCCCCACCGTTAAATGGATTGGGGGTCGACCCCCTGCGTTTTTCAGCAGGGGGTCGACTCCGCCAGGCTGTCGACCCCGGTACCCCCTGCCGTGTCTGGCCGGGGGGCGACCCCCTGCCGTGTCCGGCTGGGGGTCAACCCCGGCGGGGGGTCAACCCCTTGTCATGTCCGGCAGGGGGTCGACCCCGGCAGACGCTCGACCCCGGCAAGGAAAAGCCCTTTCCCATTGCACCCTCTCCTTCGTTGCGCTCGAGTTCAACTCTCACACCTCTCCATCCGCAGCCTCCTCAGCCTCTCCCATGTCCGTCACAGCCTCATCGGAGTCACCTACATGTGCCTCCAATCGCCAGAGCCACCTCAACTCATCTTCCACAAAAGCTGAGCCCCATTGAATGCTCAGCGGGGCCCCTCCACACCTCATTTTCCAAACGGCGCTGCCCATTAGGTCTGATAATAAAAATATAATTAAAAAAAGTAAAGTTCTAATGTTAAGTGCATTTTCAGCATCAAGAAAGTTTGATTTCACATTTAGAAAAACAAATTTTTCATTTTTGAGAAGTGTCATTATAAGGTTTTATAAGCATAAAAAAAGTTGTTTGAAACAAGCTTCTTACCTTCCTCATGGCAATTTCTGCCATCCCTAGTATTCATCGGTTCTTTGTAAAGGTTTTTTTCTCCATTACAATGGGGAGGTCATCCAAATGACTTCTAACTGGTTCAAGTCATGAGCAGTGATGTGTTGTTAATGGATAGAACCTAGAAGTAACCAGCGTGGTGAAACTCGAGCAGTACTATAGTTAGGTGTGAGCACCAGAGGTGGATGAGATAGGAGATTTGGTTCCTATGCTAGGCTAAGTTGGCTTAGCTAGGCTAGAGGTATTAGGTCTAGTGCAGATAATTCAATAGTGTAGTTATGTCTAGATCTCATACTTCATATACTGGAATACTGGTGGGGTAGACCCCAATTTATAACTTTTCTAGCAAATTTAGTCACAATTCCTACAAATATGATATTCGTGGATCCATATCCGCCCAAAGATGAGTTGGCAGGATCCTATTGTCCTAAGTTTGAAAGGGTTTTTTTTCATGGTGACTTCATTTTAAAACATCATTTTTTTGTGCAGATTTCTCAACGGAACTCGCTTGTGCCACGCCACCCGTGGTAAGTAAGTGACAAAAACAATGCAAATTGGGTAAATACCCGTGGTGAGTAAGTGATGTAAGCGCATCACATGTTATTTAATTTATTGAATGTAACACTTTATTGTTCACACACTCACTTAGTTGTTGATATCTAGGACTGCTTTGTTGGAGTTCGGAGATCATGCTGAGCATGATTTTAATGTATGAATATGGAAGTGTTCTTATTTTTGGAGTACGGAGTCCATGCTAGGCATGGTAGTAGTTAGTGGGATATTGAAGTGTGTTTGCTGCAGGTACATGTTTGACATTTGTTTGATATGAATTATTTCGATGTATTGCAATGTTTGATGTGATTGTATCCATGCTTACATATAGTTACTTTCAATTTGATTATGTCTTCCATGTGAAATTGTATACTGAAAGCAAGCTTCAAATGAATGTATCATGTCATGAATAGTTTGCACATGAAAATATTAAGTTATCAATGCATGCATCATAATTCTTGTGATTGTATGACATCATATATTGCATGATAAATTTGATAGTTTCTTCATCATAGCATTCTGATGGTTCTCTTTTAACTAGTTAGGATACTATTCGTAACATCATATGACAAAATGACTGCAAACCGTGAATGGATGTACCGTAGGATAGTGGACAATGAGTTATCGCATGAATAAATGGATGGTGTTGACAGTTTTATTGAATTTGCAACGGCAAGTGTTAGTACAGTAGATCCCACAGGTCAGATTAGGTGTCCCTGCAAGATTTGTAAGAATAATCGATTTGTAAAACCTCATGGCGTTAGACATCACCTATACAGGAAGGGTTTTGTGAGTGATTATCAGAACTGGACGTTTGGAACATATGAACCATTCATATTAGCCTCGCAAGCTCAACAAGTTTATTATACTTCATATCCGAGTATAAAAAAGTCAGATAGAAATGAATGGTGGGCAGTTTATAAGGTGAAATCCAAACTATACCCCGAGTATGATCAGTTACAGGAAGATGAGTTAGCTGAAGACAGCGATTACTATCAATCAGATGATGTCTATGACTTTGCTTATGGTCACGATGTTGCGCATGATATACATGTCATATCTCCACTGGCCGATGAAACATTCATAGAGGAATGTGATCCAAATGATGTACCAAGTGGATGGGCAAACAATGAAGAAGAAGAAAAAGAAAAAGAAGAAGAAGAAGAAGAAGAAGAAGAAGAAGAAGAAGAAGAAGAAAGTCAAACTAGTGACGAAGATGAATTCTCAAGCTAGTGAGCAAAATCTTATACTACAAACCTCTATTTAAATGCATTGCAGTACTTGATGTGAGTTGTATTGCAATACTTGGTGTGAATGATTAAAAATTTTATTTGAATGTATTGTAATACTTGATACGAATGATGCGAATGCATTGTAATACTTGATGTGAATGATTTCAATTATTTAAATGTATTATAATTTATGCAACAAATGATTTGAATTATTGCAATACTTGATGTGAATGATTTGAATTATTTGAATGCATTGTAATACTTGATGCGAATGATTTGAATGCATTGCAATGCTTGATGTGAATGACTTGAATGCATTGTAATACTTGATGTGAATTATTTGAATGTATTGTATGACATATGTTATTTGTTAGAATATGGTTCATGGAGGTTATAGTGGTCGCTCATCCAGTAGTAGCCAGGCTCAACCTTCATCTTCACGGGCTCCTGTGATAGGTATATCATATAACCAATTAGATGCTTGATTAGTTCAAATGCGCATTCTGAGAATTTCTAATGTATTTTTTTACAGATGATGTTGCGCCTGTACACGACCCACCTACACCAGTTGATCACACAAGTCAACAACCAACACAGGAAACAAGGTCTTCTCAGGCTGGCACAAGAAGACTCATTCGAATAGTGTATATCGATAATCGGCCGTAAGTATTTTGTTTTCAATTATTGCATATCTTTTAAATATTTTATATTGATATTTACTGTATAAGAATTCATGTGCAGCACGAGGTTTGAGTCACAAGAAGTAGTACGAGAGATTAGGAATTCACTTCTTCAACATCTACCAGGACCAATTGCTCAATGGAAAGAGTACCCAAAGGAGGTGTTAGACAGATTGTGGTCCTCATTCATGGTATACAGTTGTTCCTCATAGTTAATGTGTTTCATATTTAATTTATTTAAGCAATGTCTACTAACTTTCTGAAAATATTTGTAGGTTTCGAATCGCTTCGCAACTACGGTGGAAGAAAATGATGCAAGGAAGGTGTGGCAGAAGGTGGCTGCCAATCGATTTGTAGACATGCTGCACACTATGAAGACTGCAGCAAAAAAAGCATCTGGCGTAGTAGATGATCCATTATTGTGAAAGGGCCATGGTCCTATTACTATCAGGAGAGATTACTGGGATGAAATGTGCGATAAGTGGGCGGAAGATGCATTTAGAAATCTCTCTGCGAAGGCTGCACAAAATCGATCGAAGATGCTTGAAGCCCATCTACACAAAGGTGGATCTAGGACATTTGGGAGCTACCTGAAGAAAATGGTAACTCATTAATATATAATATTAATTTTATAAGTATTGTTGCAAACTTGTGTACTAAATCTTTTGTTATTTAACTTCGCATGAAGCAAAAAAAGGAGGCAGTGTACCATATAAGGATGTGTTTGTTGAAACACATAAACGTAAGACCACGGGAGTCTTCGTATCAGAGAAGGCGAGAACGACAACGGTATGTATTAATTCTATTAATAATCATTGCAATATATATGCAAGTTATCATAATGTTATCATTAATTATTAATGAATACTTTAAACATTATTTTGTAGGAGGCATATGAGCAACAGATGGTAGAGCGATGACGCTACTCAGCATCCATCATTTGATCCTACAGCATGGGTGACTGCAGCAGGTGAACCCAAAAAAGGTCGCGTGTTTGGGTTTGGGAGTAATATGAACACTTCACCAGTTATTGGTTCTTCCAGTTACGGCTCACCGACTTCTTGCGCCGACATAAGCTCCAAGCAGCCGACTATTCTTTCCGGTGATGATGTACACCAGATCGTTAATGAATCACTAAATAACTACTGCCAATACACCGTCGCCTCCTTTCTCCGAAATGAGATCAAGGCCGCTGTTTTGGAAAGGGGATCTTCGATTCCAGGTCCCTCTCAGGTATAATCACATATTCAGTTTTTTGTCTGCCTTAGAACACATATGAGCATAATCGAATCACATATATAACTTTTTGCCTGCCTAAGAACACATATGAGCATGTTATAATCACATATTCAGTTTTTTGATTGCCTTAGAGCACATATGAGCATGCTATAATAACATATAAAGTTTTTTTATTGCCTTAGAGCACATATGAGCATGCTATAATCACATATAAAGTTTTTTTGCCTGCCTAAGAACACATATGAGCATGATAGAATCACATATAAAGTTTTTTTGACTGCCTTAAAACACATATGAGCATAATCAAATCACATATATAACTTTTTGCCTGCCTAAGAACACATATGAGCATGTTATAATCACATATTCAGTTTTTTGACTGCCTAAGAACACATATGAGCATGATAGAATCACATATAAAGTTTTTTTGACTGCATTAGAACACATATGAGCATGCTATAATCACATATTCAGTTTTTTGACTGCCTAAGAACACATATGAGCATGTTATAATCACATATTCAGTTTTTTGACTGCCTTAGCACACATATGAGCATGATAGAATCACATATAGAGTTTTTTTATTGCCTTAGAGCACATATGAGCATGCTATAATAACATATAGAGTTTTTTTATTGCCTTAGAGCACATATGAGCATGCTATAATCACATATAAATTTTTTTGCCTGCCTTAGAGCACATATGAGCATGTTATAATCACATATTCAGTTTTTTGACTGCCTAAGAACACATATGAGCATGATAGAATCACATATAAAGTTTTTTTGACTGCATTAGAACACATATGAGCATGCTATAATCACATATTCAGTTTTTTGACTACCTAAAAACACATATGAGCATGTTATAATCACATATTCAGTTTTTTGACTGCCTTAGCACACATATGAGCATGATAGAATCACATATAGAGTTTTTTTATTGCCTTAGAGCACATATGAGTATGCTATAATAACATATAGAGTTTTTTTATTGCCTTATAGCATATATGAGCATGCTATAATCACATATAAAGTTTTTTTGCCTGCCTTAGAGCACATATGAACATGCTATAATCACATATTCAGTTTTTTGACTGCCTAAGAACACATATGAGCATGTTATAATCACATATTCAGTTTTTTGACTACCTTTAAACACATATGAGCATGCACAAATCACATATAGAGTTTTTTTACTGCCTTAAAACATATATCATTTATGATAGAATCACATATAAATTTTTTTGTTTTGCCTGCCTTAGAGCACATACGAGCATGCTATAATCACATATTCAATTTTTTGACTGCCTTAGCACACATACGTGCATGATCAAATCACATATATAGTTTTTTGCCTGCCTTAAAGCACATCTGAGCATGGTAGAATCACATATAAAGTTTTTCTAGCTGCCTTAGAACATATATGAACATGCTATAATCACATATTCAATTTTTTGACTGCCTTAGCACACATATGAGCATGATAGAATCACACTTATATATAACTTTTTGTCTGCCTTAGAGCACATATGAGCATGATAGAATCACATATAGAGTTTTTTTATTGCCTTAGATCACACATGAGCACATGATAGAATCACATATAGTGTGTAATTTATTTCATTATATTTTGTTTATCAATACTGACTGTTCTTTTCTTGTGTAGGCTGCTAGCGATAATCAGCGTAGTGAAGCTGAAGGGACAGATAAAGACAATGAACAAGAAGACGCACAAAATCTTGGCGATGATTAGAGAACTGTGTTGAAGAAGTTCTATTTTTTTATATTTCCTAATTGTAATTATTGAATTGTAAATAATTAAACTTGTTAATTTTAAGGTGGAACGATTAATTGTTGTAGATTCTTGTTATATGAAATTTTTTGTGTGGTTTATTTTTTATTTACAGGAAATATAAATTGTACAGGAAATATAAATTGTACAGTTCTCGGTATTTAATTTTCAAATATTTTTTTTTTAATTTTTTTTCGTGTTTGCGACGGATTAGCGACGGAACCATCCGTCTTTATTCATATAAATCTAGCAACGACATAACGACGAAAGTAAATCCGTCGCCAAGCCGTGGTCGCCGTTTAGTACCGGCGGATTGGCGACGGAATATAACGCTCGTTAGTCCGTCGCAATTAGCGACGGACCTGGCGACAAAATAATTCCGTCGCCAGTTAGCGTCGAAATATTCGCGACGTAAGCATACCGTCGCCTCGTTGTCGCTAATCCGTCGCTAACATGGGTAGCGACGGATTAGCGATGGATTAGTGACAGAATGTGGTCGTCGCTAATCTACTGCTTTGTTGTAGTGTTTCAAACTACCTATTTTCAAAACTTATCAAAAATTGATTCATGCATTGTAGTGAGGGAAAAATAGACATTTCACTAGTTTCTATATTTTTTGTTATTTTTTTGTAGAATATTTAACATAATTATAGTAGTTAGCTTAGTTAGATTTAATATAATTAGTTAGTTTAATTAGATATTGCATTTTAGTTTATTTTTATTTTAATTATAATTTAGTTTTAGTAATTAATTTTAGAATTAGAATTAATTGTAATTTTTACATTATTTATAGTTATTTCCATTACTGACTTGTTATTTTTTGTGTTTTAGGTTGATAAGTTTACTATAGGTTAAAATGAACTTTGTCAAAGCACAAGAAAGTTTGAACTAGTAAAATGACAGAAATGCCCCTAACGATCTGGAGAAGACTTTAGCAACCTGTTTAAGAGTTAATTTTTATTTTTAGTTTGTAATTTAATTAGAGTTGTAGTGTTTGACTTAGTTGTAAACATTTATGATATTAATAAATTGAATTTTTTAGATTTAATTAGAATATTCTCCCGTTCCATGAGGATTCAACCCGTACTTGCCACATTCGTGGAAAATCAGCTTTTATACTTTTGGTTGACGATTTTTTGAAGCTTTTTATTGAAAAATATCTTATAAAAATACCATTGCAAAAAGATCAACCACAATGCTTAACCAAGGCCCCAACGCGATAACCAACACAACTAATAAAATGTCTGGGCCTTCTCATGTTATTGCCACTAATGGATTGATGCAAGGTGCCGTGTTTAATGCTGGTCACAACTTGCCACAACTATCTCAGGAGCAATATAAGCATTTTCTTGCCTTCGTCAATAGAGACTATGCATAGGCCTATGCTAATCTCATAGGTAATGCCGCTCTCAATCTCATTGATAGTTTGTCCTCTTAGATCATTGACACCCGAACATTTGATCACATGATGCCCCCACCTTCACTCTTTATCCAATGTCAAGACCTTTCAAAGGCAAAACTGATAAAACTTTTTAATGGTCAAAATTTGATTATTTTACATGTGGGTGACACTCTTGCTTCACCCAATCTCAAACTTTCTAACGTTCTTTGCATTTCAAAATTTTATTTTAATCTTCTTTATGTCAATAAGCTAACATAATCATTGCAATGTGTTGCAATATTCTTTCCAACAATTTGTGTATTTCAAGACCTTTCGTTGAAAAGGTTTATTGGAGCAGGTAAAGTGCATGATGGGTTATACCATCTTTCCACATCTCCAAGTAGACATGCTCTCTATGCTGAATCTTACCCTGATTCTCGTGTTTAGCATCTAAGTCTTGGACATCTGTCCAAAGAATGTATTCTTTTCTTATCTCATGAAGATTCTAGTATTATTCCTTAAGCTGAACCATTTTGTGATGCATGTTATAGAGAAAAGCAAACTCATTTGCCATTTTTTGTTAGCACCCATAAAGTGATTTACCTTTTGATTTAATTCATTGTGATATATAGGGTGATTATGCTACACCTTCACATATAGGAGCACATTATTATTTTACTATTGTAGACAATTTTCTACATTATACTTGGGTATATTTAATAAGATATAAATAAAAAACATACTTGTTTTCTGACAAAGTTCATTGCTATGGTCAAGACTCAAGTGAAACATTTGCGCACCAACAATGATATAGAGTTTCTTTCTCATATGACTTCACCAAAACAATATTGACCATCAATGAACTTGTGTTGGAACACCTCAATAGAATGGTAGAGAGTCGAACACAAACACCGTAATCTTCTTGAGGTTGCATGGGCTTTGCAATTTCATGCTAATTTATCATTTTCTTTCTGGGGTGAATGCATTCTCATAGCTACATACCTTATTGACCGTATGCCCATTCATGTTTTATAAAATAAAACACCCTATGAAGCACTTTTGAGTTGGATTTGGTAGATGGATTGTATAATAATAGAATTGGCCTTGGAAGTATGTTGTTTTACAGGTTGTACCTTAAACATTAAAAGATAAAACTAGTATTTAACTGTTAATTGGCTGCATGTAAAAATGGACCTAAATTATGTGCTGTGCGAGCGTATGCCATCAAGGCATACACATCAAATATGTATGATGTGAATTGATACGTATAAGATTACGACATATGTATGTGACTGTTTGTTTGTGCTCATGTGCTCGGGGTGTATATCTCTATTGCACTGATTTCCTGAGGTTGAGCCCTTGTTATGGATCATTCCTTTTGTAAACTATGTATTGGTGGGTTAATATAGACTTGCGCTTGTGCTCAGGTAGGCCCCCTAATGCTTAGTTCGATTGGTGCATAAGAAACCAAAATATGATCACTTGCAAGATTTTGGTTGTCTTTGTTATGCTTGTGATTTAAATGCATCCAAAGATATTTTTTTCTCAAGGGCCAAACAATGCATTTTCTTTGCCTATCCCTTTGGTCAACATGAATATTGATTTTATTACCTTGACACTGATGGCATTTTCACTAGTCGTGATGTCGTGTTTCATGAGGATGTGTTTTCGTTTCAAACATCCATCCCGAACATGTGAAAGGAACTTGTCTTACCTAAACATATCATTGACCCTTCGACTGATTCCATTGAGCCAACACCTAATCTCACACCACCAGATATACCAGCTGAACTAGCCGAACCAAACATTGAAGATCAGAATTGCATAACATCACCAATTCCTAATCCAAGATCTACACAAAATCCAGTTGAGCTATGCAAATTCTTCTGAACACACATACATATACAAACTATCTTTCCGATTATGTGTGTTCTTCAACTTATACTCTGCCTGCATGTACTTTATCAAGCTCTAATGGTCAGCTCTCTTCTGGTACAATATATCCTATTGCTTATTTTCTACCTTCTCATAAATGCACCCTTTTTCATTTTGCCTTTATGTTTGTTGACCTTTATGAGAGAAAACATCACAATTATAGCTAAGCGGTAAAGAGTTCACATTGGCAAGAAGCAATGTCTGCAAAAATCAAAGCTCTAGAAGAAAATGGCACTTGGACCATTATGTCTCTTTTCTCAGGCAAATGACCTATTGGGTGTAAATCAATCTATAAAGTGAAAACATTAGGTCGATGGTTTCATCTAGTGACATAAAGCTCGATAGGCAGTGAAAAGCTATACCCAAATTGAGGGATTTGACTACCACGAGATGTTCACCCCAATAGCGAAACTGGTCACCATGCATTGTTTGTTAGCATGTGCTACAATCAAATGATGGACTCTACACCAACTTGACGTAAGTGACCATGCATATATTTTGCATGATCCATAGAAAATTTACATTAAAAACCCATTTTTATCGTTAGTTTCAAGAAACCGCATTAAAACAGAAATTATCAAAAAATCATGTATTTCAAAGCTTGCGCTACGTTTTTAGTGTTTTTATTAGTTTAGGATTTTCCAATTGTATTTTAATTAGGTTAGGTTTGAATTAACTAATTTTACTTAGTGTAGAAAGTTTTGATTTTTAGAGAAACACGTTTTTCTAAACAAAGCC
This sequence comes from Nuphar pumila, assembly GCF_984573655.1. NCBI lineage: Eukaryota > Viridiplantae > Streptophyta > Magnoliopsida > Nymphaeales > Nymphaeaceae > Nuphar > Nuphar pumila. Next base: position 60,187,954 of record NC_143264.1, on the reverse strand, counting down.
CTTTTTGGAAATTATTAAAAATTCATTGGATATATTTTAAAAATTTTGTTTTAACCTAATTTTATATTATAAATAGATTTGTTGAGGGCTGGAAAATATTTTTTCCAGCAGCCTCAATCCCTCCTCTCTCTTGCCTCTTCTCGTTTCTTCTTCTTCCTCCCTTCCTTTCTCTCCTTGCCGATTTCTCTGCCTCTTCGTCTTCTTCTTCCTCCTCTTATTCTTTTTGCATCTAGCCCTTCTTGTCGTCGACAATACAATCTTTTTGACAAGGAGATACTTATTTGTATCTGGGATTAGCCACTTTATCTTCTCATCCAATCTGTCGGAGGCGATCCACAATGGTTCATTTTTTTCTCTCTTGTTTCACTGTAGTTTAGGTTTTGCATGACATAAAACATAGCATCACACGTAGTTTTAGTTGATTCTCACATCATCTGCATATTAATCTAGTTTGGTTCATGTTTGACATCTAAAAAAACAAAAAGAAAACAAAAATATATTTCATTTTTGATAGTTTAGTGGTTCTTGTTTTAATCCTTAGGTTCAACATTTTAGCATTTTTTTTTAGTTTTTAGTCATTTTACACTAGGGTAGACGAAGTCTAAACTGCAACAATTCTTTTTACGTCTTCCCTTTTTATTAGAAGTAGCAAGTTATTTAAGCGTGTTCTAGGTATTTGAATAACGCTAAGCTCAGAGATATATTTTTAGTTTTTGTTGCATTCAACCATCATAGTTAATCTTCCTTGTAGGAATTAATTCAGAATCTGCAGTGTCAAACAAGTAGTCAGTGTGCTTGATGCTGCCTTAGCTAGTTAAATTCTTTTTATTAACTTATGTTATGTGCTACAATAAGTAATTTTATGTCATTAGTTGTTTAATCATTTGTTTATCTCATACATTAGTTGATGAATATTTTTTTAGTTATTTATTCCATATGGTAATAGATGTTCACTTCATTAGATGTTGATTGTTTTAATGATTCTAGTGTGTGCGATTCAAACTTTTCATCGAATACAGGCTAGGTTAAGTAATTTGTAGTTTGCGTTTTTGTTGATTGCATATAGTTTCATGTTAGTTGATTTCTTAGTATAAGTTGTTACATAGTTAATGAAATTTAATTAGAAGTTTAGTTTAGTTTAGTTTAGTTGCAATCTATATGTTTTGTTTATTTTATCAAAATAGTTAATTCATGGCACAAAATTCATAGTTACATTCAGTATTAGATTTCGTGCAGTTGTGTTTAAATTTGTTCAAGCCATTCGGTTGATTGAGAATCCATGATTTAGTTCACGGCTGCATTGTTCCAAACTATATAATCATAGCCATTCAAGTATCATAAATCCATTAGTATAAATCAAAAATAGTTTTTTTTAGTTTATGTTAGTAAATAAGTAGTTTGATTCATCATTCTCTTGAAGTCGTTTAGTTATAATTGTTTATTTCATGATAATAGATTACAACCAGTAATTAGTTGCCATGTTGCGTGTTTTCTTTCTTAGTAATTAGTGAGTTCTTTTTTAGCCACATTTTTATAGATATATAACCAGTTTGTTTCAACTGTTTGCATGTTATTGGTTTATTCTATACAAGCAGTTTGTTTATCTTGCATTCATTAGTTTCATAATTCAATAGCATAGTAGTAGCTGAAGTTGTTATAGGTAGTTAGTTAGTTTCACTAATTCGTCTTCTAGTGAGTATATAATAGTTAGTTTAGATCTTATTTTTGCTAGTGTTTACACTTAAATTTGCTTTAGTTTTCTTTGTACTGCTGCATTTGCATTTTTGTTTCTTGCAGGAAAGCGTTTGGACGTATGGTGATCCCCTTTTCGTACCCTCGAAGTGCCTTCTGAGGTACCTTCAAGCCCTCAAAAGTGCCCTCAAGGAGTCCTCAGGGCAAAACTCTTCCTCTGATTTATCAAACTATACAAAAGTGTACAATGAGGGAAGGATAAAGGTAAGCAAATCAATTATCAAGGCTACAAGAAGACTCAAGGACTGAAGGCCTTTTTCCTTTATTTTTAGATTAGGATTTTATTTTTGTTATTTATTCATTTAATTGGGTTGTAATAAGGTCGCTTAATTATTGCTTAAAGTCCTCCATAGAGGGCTGCACTCTTTTCTTATTTACTTAATTAATTGATTTTTCTTTTTTTGGCAAAAAAGCGTAGTCTAGAATGTGTGTTGAATATAAAGTATTTTTCGTTCTCTGAGTTTGACCCGAACTTCACTACTTGTGCGAGCCGGTTTTTATTATTTGGTGTTGGCTTTCACTTAGTTTTCATTCAAAATATTATTTTAAAAATTATTTTCATAAAACTCACACCAGTAAGCAACACATTTTTGCATGATGACCTTGATGAAGAGGTCTATGTGTTGAGATTCCAAAGTTAGGGGTAGAACCAAGTATGCTGGCTTAGAAAATCAATCTATGGTTTGAAACAATCGTCTCAAAATTGGTTTAGCAAGTTGTCACTTGTATTAAAAGTTGTTGTTTTTTCACAATCTAAGGCTAACTATTCACTTTTTACTCATAATTTGGGAACAAAAATTTTGGAGTTTTAGTGCATGTTCATGATATTGCCATCAAAGAAAATGATGACCAATTTATCGCCCAATTAAAGAAATTTTTATATGCCCAATTTTATCTTAAAGATTTAGGAAAACTAAAATATTTTTTGGGCATCGAAGTGGCATGGACACCAACAAGCATTTTTTTAAGTCAACATAAATATACTCTTGACATCCTACATGATGCTGGTCTTCTTAGAGCTAGACCTACTCATTTCCCTATGGACTAGAAGCTTCACTTAACTGCAGATCAAGAAGAGCTACTGAAGGATCCCACCAGATATCGACGTCTCATTGGACGATTGATATATCTACTCGTTATCGACTTGATATTGTTGACTCAATTCACGTAGTTAATTCATGCAGCAACCATAGATCCTGCATTATGATTCAGCAGTTCAGGTCTTGCGATATTTGAAATCCACCCTTGGCAAGGGCATCTTATTGTCTTTCCAAAGTGATATACAGTTAATAGCATATTAGGACTCTGATTGGGCAAGTTGTTCTTTGTTTTGAAGATCTACAACTCTTTATTTAATGTGTTGGGACAAAGCCATCTCTTGAAAGACTAAAAAACAACCCACTGTATCCAGATCCTTTGCAGAGGATAAGTATTGGTCGATGGCTGCTACAACATGAACTTTTGCGGTTACAAACTCTTATGATTGGTCTGGAGTTTTCTCATAGCCAAACCATATGATTATATTGTGAAAATTAAACCACACTTCATATTGCGGCCAACCTGGTGTTTCACAAACAAGCCTAGCACATAGAATTTGATTGCCACCTTATTCGAGAAAAGATCCAAGCAAGCCTCATCTCTACGCCTCATGTTCTCACAAAATTTCAATTAGTTGATTTATTCACTAAACCTCTTGGTAAATAACAGTTTCAGTTCTTTATCACACAAGTTGGGCATCACATATTTGCACACACCAACTTGAGGGGGAGTCTTAGAGTTACCACATGTAACTCTATCCCACATTTATTGTGAATTGTGATCCTCATCCTCATCCATCTAAGTGATATCGTGATCCTCGTCCTCAACCAGCTAGAGACAGATTATGGAAGGCACCAATTCAGGATTTTCTGTTTCTTTCTCCAACTCATTCAAATATTTCGATTACTTTTCATTGTTTTAATTTATTGTATTGTTTTTTTTTAAAGAAAAATATCATAGGAGAAAAAACATTAGGCAAACCACACAATGAGATATCGTTTGGGGAGCCTCTCAGTACAAAGATACATAATTAGAGTAACTTATCAAAACAAAAACAAAGTCAATTCTCTGAGAAATATTGGAAGCTGGCAAGCTTTAATCCTTCCCCAACATCTATTGCCAATCCAGAATGGACATAGAGAAAACCACATACAATCAGCAGAAGCACCAATCCCGCATCCATTGAACGAGCATATCTTTTGAAGACGAAAACAAAAAATTGAAAACCTTGAAGAGTCCTCTTAATGTGAGTTTAAGGTCATGAGATCAGAACCCTGTAATTTCAAACAAAGCATCAAATGAACAATAGCTAGCGAGACCGATGCCCCACCTGTAGAGAAGAAGTTGAGCTGAAGTAGAAGATCGTGCAAGATGACCCGCAGTGCCAGATATGCTGTCGAAGGATGTGCAGAAGAGAAATAAGTGAAGAAGCATACAATTGGTGGAAAATTCCCTCACCATATAGGCACACTAATAAGACACCCAGTGAAAACTCACACAGACTTGCACTCACGCATGCATACCGACCCTCACACACACACACACACTCACATACACACACCTGCAAACATCTGTTAACCAACAAACTAGAATCCTTCCCCTGCCATTTTTGCTGCACCCTTCTACTTAATTCCAACTTTAGCAGAAAACAAAATTTTTCATAACTTTGTTGCTTCCCCCTGAATATTTTGTCATTCCTTTCTAACCAGACCAACCATCATGCTAACAGCCACTAGACGCCAAACGAATCTCTAAGTCTCACCACAAACTCGAAGGTGCTCCATTGTCAGTACCCCCTAGGGAAAACCAGATTTTCCCAATCAATGTTAAGTCATCCCAAACCTGAATTCTTAAAGACCTCATGAACAAACACTCCAAGAAAATATGTTGCACCTCCTCTTCGTGACATTGGCAGAGAGAACATCTATTGACCAAATGGAAACCCCACCTTCTCAACCATTCATCAGTTTGTATTTTTTCATTAAGAATAAACCAACCTATTAGGGAAGCTCTATACAATAAGCCACTTCCCCATAGCACCTCCTTAGGCAACCAAATGGCAACTGGGTCGCTCGCTTAAACCCAAGTATAGAGAAGCGACTGAAAATCTTGCATCCTAAAGCTTCCACATAACACTGTCAAGAAGATGAGATAAATGGATGGGATTGATGCGATACAAGAGAGTGATCCACTGCTGGAATACCTCCTCCGATGGGCCTATTCTAAGAATTATTTTTTTGTGAGATTGATTTATTGTATTGTTAAACTATAGATTTTACCATCCCTATATTCAAGGGATTTTTTCAGTTGGTTGTATATATGTTTAACCCATTCGATGAGATAGACACACACGTTTTATCTTCTTTCCTGGGATATCCTCCTCATATTCCACCGAAAACTGATGGTCTTCTCTTGATTTTTCCTAAAATATAGCATACTAGCTGTTGCATCACCATACTTTAATAAAAGTGAATGCTTTTTTCTGATATAATTCTTGTGATCCATCGGTAGAAAAACCAAAATCCTAACTCTCGTTAAGCTTACTATTCCAACAGGGCATATGCAGCTTTTGATCCCAACTATCCATCAAGTCTGCTATAACTGTATGTGTGGAAGTTACATATCAATATGTTGCGATCTTGTGCATTTTTGTGGGACTGACAACGGGATGATTGTGTGTTGTGTTCAAACAGAGAAACATATAACTTTCCACTTGTCCTTTTCTTTGTCACCATTCATGTAAGACAACCACATCTTGCATCTACTCAAATAAAACTCTTATTTTTTCAGAATAACCTTCCTTGACTTATTTCACCTTGACTATTCTCGTGGAATCCGAATGCTAAATCCTTTTGAATGACCATATGTTCTGTAAAAGGTACAAGTTTAAAAATCGTCATTAAATTTCATGTCAATCTTTGAAACCAAATTACTATCCTCTAAATTAGCATCATCTTCCATACGACAATGTGACTTACTAATTCCAATATCACTTTGTAAAAGAACATCAATCACTAGAAGAAAAAAGAATGACAAGCTAAAAATTGTGAATGATATCATAAACAAAAAAGAAAAGGCAGTACTAAGCATATAAATATGCACAAAAAAGATTATAAAGAGTAAAAATGTACAGACAAAAATAATCAAGTTTTTTTTAAAGCTTCAAGCAGAGTTATTATGCCAATATGATTTCAGCTAATTCAACTAACTAGATACATGTAAACAGTGGGATTGGAGCTTTGACACCTTAAACACTTGGTGAGGTGTTCCCTTTATATATATATGCTTATATGCTTGACACACACATATAAATTTATGCATGTTCACATTCATCCATTGTCAACACAGAAACACACACACCTAACACCATTTCTACTAGCTAGAAATAAGTGCACGTCTCTCTCTCTTACATGTATGGCTCAAGTATATGATATTACAGGTATTCAATAAATTATATCTAATTAATCATGACCCATTGCATATCATGAATCATTCCTTGTGGATATAATCTCCATATTTTATTGAGTGAAGAACATGTTTTAAATGACATGATTTTGATGCATAAAATGGTTTCTTAAGAACTTCAAAAATCAATTTTCCATATTGCACAAAAGCCTTGTCATTAAAATCCAAGTTTTTGTGGAAGAGAACTTGTAGTGCAAGATGTTTGATGTAAGAAGAGCTGAGTAAATAATTCAAAGTAGAAAGCAATTTGGGGACCACTCCCTTTATGAAGTACTTTTTAGACTTTGATGATGTGGAATAGTCCCATATTGAAGAATCACAAAATGGTGGTGGGGTTTATATCCCACTTGGTGATTCAATCACTTGTTCCAAAGAACAAGGGAATGGTATGGTAACCACACACATACGTGTGTGTGCACCTGCCCGTCGCGCCGTGCTGAGCCAAGCCGGTTCAGGTTTGGGTATTTGGCCCTTTAGGGCCATATCCATTAATCGAAGTCCAATGTTCTTTTTGTCTCGCATTAATTATTTTATTTGGATTAAATAAAGGGAAAAGAGAAAATGGATAATGGATCATTCCGTTGATGGGTCACGTGACTTCGTAACAGGTAACAGATCTCTTCCACGTCTTTAGTATCCGTTCAGAGATTATAAAGTGTGGTTAGAGGGCTGCGGTTATGCAGACGCTAGTGACTCTCGAGACTTTTGTTTTCTCTCTCCCTGCTCTCTCTTGCTTCTCTAAAGGGCGTTTCTCGAAAAAGGAGAGTTCAGTAGCACTCGTTCGCAGATGTTGTTTTCGAAGGGTGATCAACCATCGGAGTATACCGATCTAAATCGTCAATGCTAATGTATCTTGGGGAAGGATGCCAAACCCTTTTTGCACCGTATGTGGGGGCGAATCTTCTCTAAGAGGAGTATTTTTATACGCCTTAGCCTATTGCAGAATATTAACATGTTTTTATTGTTGTTCTTATTCTGTTCTATGCATCAGTTTGATTTGTTTTCTTTGTCTGGATTTTGGTATAAAACAGAACATGACATGATTAAACCCTATTACAGATTGAATCAATGGTTTAACATGCATATCGTATTGATTTATTATTTGATTTGCTTTATGATACTATGTTTGATTCTAACAGTCTTATAGAAGATTATTCTAAGAATGTCGATTTTATCTAGTTTTATACCGCAAGTAGACATGTCCGGTATGCCTAAAAATTTTGCCGGTCAGAATTTCAAGCGTTGGCAACAACGTATGAAAGTCTAGTTCATGACTATAGGCTTGATTTATATTCTGGAGTTTGAATGCCCCATGGTTTCTGATACTAATCCTGATCTCGCCACTATTACTGCAACTGTAGAGTGGAAAGAGAAGAATGATATATGTCGTGGTTGCATTCTGTTGGCTTTGTCCAACACTTTATTCGACGTATACAATTCCTACTCTACCACTGTTAAATCCCTATGGGATCAACTTGACAAAAAGTACAATACTAAAGACCAAGGTCTTGAGAAGTACTCTGTTGCCAAGTTTCTGAAATATCAGATGGTTGAGGGCAAGTCGGTCACTGAACAGACACATGAGTTTATGTTATTGCTTCATAGTTTGGCTGAGGCTGATATGAAACTTTTTGAGAAGTTTCAAGTCATGACCATCATGGAAAATTTTTCCAAGTCTTGGGTAGACTTTGGCATGTCTCTCAAGCACTGTAGAGGAAAGATTTTTCCGGATGATCTTATGGTAGCCATATCTATTGAGGAAGAACATAGGAGTCATAAACAAGTTATGATGCCAACTGAATAGCCTAAAGTGAATATGATGACCAGATCATTTAAAGGCAAGGGTCAAAAAGTTAACCCTGCAATGAAAAACTAATTCAAACCTAAGGCTAAAATCCAGAAAGACAAAGAACAAACCTTGCTGGAACTGTGGACAGATTGAGCACTATGCCAAGGAATGTCCTTCCAAGAAGGCCAAGGCTCATGGGACCACAGATAGTACTCCTCAAGTCAATATGGTGACTAAGGTCATTGAAACCAATGCTAGGTATGTTTCTGTTAACCCTCAAATCCATCATGTTTATGAGCCAACTGAGTGGCTGGTTGACATTGAGGCAAATGTGCACGTTTGTGCTGATAAGTTTGTCTTTGGCTCTTACCAGGTTACTGCAGACAGATTCGTGACTATGGGCAACTCCACGATTGCAAAGGTGTTGGGGATTGGATGCGTGAACTTAAAGTTTCCTTTAGGATGAATTCCATCTCTACACAGAGTGCACCATGTGCTTGTAGTTAGAAGGAATATTTTAAATGGTTTACATCTAGTTAGAGAGGGTTATGAGTTTAACTTTAAATGTAATAAAGTTGTCATTTTATATTCTAGAACTTTTATTGGCAAGTGGCATTTAGATGATGGTTTGTTTAAACTTCGTGTTGAACATATTTGCAGTAATAAATTAGAGAATGATATTTCTTTTGATTCACTGTCTAATGTTGCTTACAATATAGAATCATCCAACTTGTGGCATAATAGATTGAGTCATGTGAATTTTAATTCTGTAAAATGCATGATGAACTTGAAGATGATTCTTGAACATTCCATAGATAAAACAAAAAATGTAAAATTTGTGTGCAAGCAAAACAATGTAGGAAACCATTTTATACGATTGTTAGAGATTCTAAAATATTGGATTTGGTGCACACAGATATCTGAGTTTAATGGAGTGTTAACTAGAAATCATAAAAAATACTTTATCACTTTTATAGATGATGACACTAAATACTGTTATGTGTATCTGCTAAAATCAAAAGATGAAGCGTTTGATAAGTTTCTTATTTTTAAGAATAAAGAAGAAACACAAATTGGTAGAAAACTTAAAAGATTAAGGTCTGATAGAGGAGGACAATATACATCTAACAAATTAGATGAATATTGCCAATCTGTTAGCATAGTTCATGAGTTTACCGCTTCATATTCACCCCAATCTAATGGGATTGTAGAAAGAAAGAATAGAACTCTAACTGACATGATAAATGCTCTACTTGAGAGTTCTGGATTACCTACCTATATGTGGGGGGATGCTCTAAATATAGTTGGCCATATTCTAAATAGAGTTCCCTAAAAGCATAAGGATAGTAGCCCATTTGAACTCTAGAGAAATAAGAAATCTACCTTAAAATACTTCAAAGTGTGGGGGTGCCTTGCAAAGGTACTTGTCCTAGAGCACAACAGGAAGAAACTGAGTCCTAAAACCGTAGATATTGTCTTTTAGGGTTATGTAGAGAACAACTATGCTATAAGTTCTTAGTAATTAAGTATGAGATATCTGGCATAACTGTAAACTCTATTGTTGAGCTTCGAGAAGCTACATTCTTTGAGGATGTATTTTTCATGAAAGTTGGTGTACCTCAGAATCTTTCTTCTTTAGATGTACCTTCAATTTCTGGTTTCATTCCCAAACATGTGAAAATGATGACAGATATGGGGGTTGAGCCATCTTGTTTTCACTCTAGACCAAATGAGTTCGAGAAAGTGGTTGAACCAAGGAGTAAGAAACCATGGATTACCAAGGATTTGGGAAGTGATTATATCACTTACCTTATCGAGGATGATCCTCCTACTTTTTGAGATGCAATGGCTTCACCTGAAGCAAGGCATTAAAAAGAAGCCATAAAGCGTGAAATGGAATCCATTGTCTCTAATGGCACTTGGGAACTGGTTGACCTCCCTCGTAGTAACTCTACTATTGGGTGCAAATGGATCTTTAAGAAGAAGTTAAAACCAGATGGATCCATTGATAAGTACAAGGCTAGACTGGTTGCCAAGGAGTTCAAACAAAAGGAAGAAATAGATTATTTTGACACCTATTCTTCGGTTACATGGACGACCACAATTAGAGTGCTTATTGCACTGGCTTTCATTTATGATCTCTCGGTTCATCAAATAGACGCGAAGACTACATTTTGGTATGACGATCTTAAAGAAAAGATCTATATGGATCAACCTGAGGGTTTTATGGCTTCTGGTAATAAAAATAAAGTTTATAGACTTGTTAAGTTATTATATGAACTAAAACAAGCCCCTAAACAATGACATGATAAATTTGATAAAGTTATTTTATCATTTGACTTTGTTGTCAATGAATCAGATAAATGTGTTTATTACAAAGTTAAAAGTAATGCATGTATCATTTTATGCCTGTATGTAGATGACATTCTATTGTTTAGTTCCAATATGGGAATTGTGAATGAGACAGAGTCGTTTCTTAGTAGTAAATTTGATATGAATGATATAGGTATAGAATAGCTATTTCTAAATCTCATTATGTTGAAAAGTACTTAAAATTTTTGGCTATAACAAAGGAAGATCTGTAACAACTCTATATGACCCTTCTACTCCTCTTTATAAGAATATGACTGGTGTTCCTGTGTCTCAATTAAGGTATTCTCAGATTATTAGAAGTTTGATGTATCTTACAAATTGCACGAGTCTGGATATTGCGTTCTCTATGACTAAATTAAGTAGATACACAAGTTATTCAAATCACACTCATTGGAAGGCATTGGACAAGGTACTTAGGTACCTGAAAGGAACCATTTCCTTGAGTTTGCATTACAAGAGATTCATTGTCGTACTTGAGAGATATAGTGACGCGAGCTGAATAACCATGAACTCTAGGAGTTATGGCGTAACTGGGTATGTATTTACCTTGGGTGGCGGTGCAGTCGTCTGGAGGTCAGTAAAACAGACCATCTTGTCACGGTCTACTTTTGAAGCTGAGCTTTGTGCTTTAGATATCACAGAAATGAAAGCTGGATGGTTAAAGAGACTTCTAGAGGAACTTTCTTTAATGAGCAAACCAATTCCTACGATATCTGTGCATTGTGACAATATGACCATAATTGCAAAGATTAAAAGCATAAAATATAATAAAAAACAAAGAAGACACATCCAAGTCAGAATAAAATCTGTAAGAGAACTGGTGTCTCAGTTAGTGGTTGTTGTGGACTATGTTGGATCCAAAGAGAACACAACTGATCCATTAACGAAAGGACTAGATAAGTCATTAGTCCTGAAATTCAGAGAGGGGATGTGACTGAAACCCATCAGTAGTTCATCTACAATGACAACCCAACCTATCTGAGTAGAGATCCCACAAAGTAGGTTCAATTGGTAATAACAAGTTGTTGGGTGAACTGGATAACACCTTCTTAATGAGATACTACGTATCTGTGTCTTTTCTCCTGATTACTTTGAAAAGGTGTTGTAGCTGCAAGTAAAGGAATAGTGAAAACTCTGAATGGATTCAAAGCCTTCTAGGCGAGATGTTAGCAGTGCATCTCTAGAGAAGCCCACCTATGTGTGTATGACTTGTAGCCGTAGTTTAAGGAATTGGGTTATTCTTGAAGTCACTCATGAAACAAGATTCATGTGCATGGCCTTTAACGCGTTGTCTCTAAAGATTACAACCAGAACCTTTATCATGTTGTTGCTAATGGATACTCCTACATCAAAGGTTCAAGTTTAAGACTTTAGTTTACTTCATTCCTGTGGGGGTAAAGTTAGCCAACTAAGGTAGTGGTTCAAACTGGAAGGTATCATTACTGAAAGCATGATATGTTCTGCTTCAGATTACTCCAGCTTGCATCTTTGTTTCCTCCTGTTTTCATTCTTTGAATTTGTGGGAGAATGTTGGATGTAAGAAGAGATGAGTAAATAATTCAAAGAAGAAAGCAATTTGGGGACCACTCTCTTTATGAAGTACTTTTTGGACTTTGATGATGTGGAATAGTTTCATATTAAAGAATCACAAAATGGTGGTGGGGTTTAGATCCTACTTGGTGATTCAATCACTTGTTCCAAAGAACAAGGGGATGGTATGACAACCACACACGCGCGCGCGCGTGCCCGCTCACCGTGCTGTGTCGAGCCGAGTCAGGCCAGGTCTGGGTCCAGGTTCGGGTTTGGGTAATTGGCCCTTTAGGGTCATATCCATTAATCTAAGTCCAATGTTCTTTTTGTCCCACATTAATTGTTTTATTTGGATTAAATAAAGGGAAAAGAGAAAATGAATAACGGATTGTTCCGTTGATGGGTCATGTTACTTCGTAATAGGTAACAAATCTCTTCCACGTTTTTAGTATCCATTCAAGGATTATAAAACATGGTTAGAGGGTTGCGATTACGCAAACACTAGTGACTCTCGAGACTTTTGTTTTCTCTCTCCCTGCTCTCTCTTGCTTCTCTGAAGGGTGTTTCTCAGAAAGGGGAGTTTAGTAGCAGTCGTTCACAGAGGTTATTTTTGAAGGGTGATCTACCATCAGAGTGCACCGATCCAGATCGTCGAGGCTATTATATCCTGGGGGAAGGATGCCAGACCCTTTTTGAACCGTATGTGGGGATGAATCTTCTCTAAGGGGAATATTTTTATATGCCTTAGCCTATTGCAAAATATTAACATATTTTCATTATTGTTCTTATTCTGTTCTATGCATCTGTTTGATTTGTTGTCTTTCTCTGGATTTTGGTATAAAATAGAACATGACATGATTGAACCCTGTCACGGATTGAATCAATGGTTTAACATGCATATCATGTTGATTTATTATCTGATTTGCTTTATGATACTGTACCAACCCTTTGACAAGCCATAACCTACTGATAGGTTGGCTGGCCCACTACAAAATAGATCAATTTTTACATCGCCAAAGGGAAATTTTCTGATTCAGGTTTCAAACGAGTAACAAAAATGAAAACAAAAAGTTTTCATACTACAAAACAAGTAAAACCAAAAAGTGCATTTTTTATAGAATGGATTCTTTATGCTATGATACATACAAGTTCTTCATGTTGGATAGTCAATGGAGGAACACCCACTCCGCACCTCTCCAATCATCAAACACAAAAACCCACTAGCTATGTCTAAGAGAGATTTTGTTTGTTGCTCTTGTACAGGTGATTGTTAACAAAATGGTTCGAGGCTGTGTGATGATGCATGAAATGCACATCATGTAAACAAGTTTTTCATGCATTTTGTATCAATTTTAAGGTTTTAAACCCATGTTTAGATGTGTTTTGATAGTAAGGGGCTATGGTTCAAATTTCAGAAAAATCAGAGTTAAAATGAGAGAGTTATGGCTATTTCAGTGTTTGGGCATGGATTTCGAGGTGGATCGGATCCATATCCGACCCAATTAGGTTAATTGGACCTTGGATCAACTCTTTAAAAGTCCAAAACCCAACCCACACGCCTATCCAGATCCATTTCAAAAAGTTTTTCTGAAAACCCCCCAGAAAGAGGCGTCTAGAAAATATATTTTTTATAACATTGTTTTTGCAAATTTCAAAAAGTATAAATATACTTTTTAGAGAAGCCCTAGGCGTCTTTGGCTGTGTTTGGACGCCCCCTACAGTGACTCTACAGCAACAGCTCCTTCCTCTCCATCTCCCCCACGTGTTGGCCATTGAAGATCGACCTATGCTTGATTTTCAAGCATATTTTTGAGCTTTCTTTTGTTTCTTTTCATTTCTTTCTTGTTCCTTGCTGTCTTTTCACCCCTTTTCCGTACTTTTGCAGGTGTAGCAGAGGTGGAGACCATTAACCTTGGGCGGGAGTGCGCAACACACCACCAAGGTGAGCCGGCCCTACCTCCATCCGGCTTTCTACACCCTCCGATCGCGAATCGGCTCACATTCCATCGTCGGTGGATCTCCAACGTGTAGCAGCTGCAAAAGGTACCGATTTTGGTGAAGTACAGCATTCTCGAACTGTATAGGACGTCCATCTCCAGCCACGGTCCGCTCTTCTTCATCCCCCCGGTCGTCGGATCTTCCAAAAGGTAGGTCTTCTTCTTCCTTCTCTTCTAGATAAAACCGATTTGTGTGTGGATTTTGTTTTGTTATTTTCTGTGTGTTTCTTAGTTTTCTTTTTGTTTCAACCTTAGAGTAGCATTCGTGCATAGACCAACACGTTAGATTAGGTTTATGTGTGTGGTTGATTCGTTGGAATCGAGTTTTTATTGATTTTTCATCCTTTTTATAAAAATCGGCTAGATCTTCATCTAGTCGATTTTTCAAGTTTGTCATAAGTGTTCTTGGTGTTGTTTTACAGAAAATCCAATAAAGAAAGTATTCATTTTGATTCATCTTAGTCGGTTTTGTGTGTGGGTTGCATTTGATTTTAATTGAAAATAAAAATCCAAAAATCGGCTAGACTTATTCTAGTCGATTCTTGATTTTTGCAAAAATATTTTTCTGTTTTGATATTTTTGTTTTGTCCAGCATGTGTCTTATATGGTGTTGCTGAAAATCTCATTAGGAAATTTCATTTTAGTTTATTCTAAGTCGTGGGTTGTGTTTGTGTTTCGTTTTGATTTTATTTTTGAAAAAGAAAAGAAAAAAAAATCGGCTAGAGATATTCTAGCCGATCTTTACAGTTTTGTTAAAAGGGTGTTTAGAGTGGTAAGTCGTGTTGCTTGCTGTGTGTTTAGTGTGTTAACAGTAGCATAAATTGGTGTTAGTCATTCCATTGTTTTAGGATTGAGTTACTTAATTGTTCTAATCATTTTTCGTTTCTGTGTTTGAGTGTATTATTGAAAATTATAAAAATCAAGTTTTCTTTACTTTTTTTATGTCTTTAATTCCAGAATAGTGATGTTCTTGTTAGCTTTTGTGTAATTAGGAGTCATTTTTAGTATTTTCTAACTTAGTTTTATCAAAATAGTAGTTACTTAGTTTTATTGCTTTTCGTTAGTTTATAATTTTTTTTTTCGTGTAGTTCTTCTTCTTCCCCAAGGTGGGGCGGCAGCCATTAGAGCTCCCCTTGAGCTCTTGGTCGAATTTTTAGAAATTATTAATTGTCATTAATTGAGTTAGGTAAGTGTAATTAGGTTGTCTAAGTTCCATGTATTAGGGTTTATTGCTTTAGACGTTTTTAGGAGCCATTTAAGTGAGTTTTGGAATTCGTTGTAGACCATTTAAGTTTCTTTTAGAAAATTGTGTTTTCCCTTTAGGTCCTTTCATTACCCTAGGTAGATATTACTGTAGTTAGAGTGTAATAACTTTAATTAGAGTGGACGATTTTTGAGAAGGAGGGTACACAAGTAATTAAGGTTGAAAACGTTTTTGGGAAAATTGACTCCTCTAATTTCGTGAAAAGCAATTTAAGAAGGTTTGAATTTGGATATCCCTCCAAAATAGAGAGGAATTAATGTTTACAATTAATTCGGGAAACAAAATTTGAAATTTCCAATTTCCTTCTAAAAGAGGTGCACGCGATTTTAAGAAAGGAGTAAAAGCTAATTAAAGTTTTGTTGGAAGGATAAAACCGTGTGAGTCTCTAGGTTGGATTGTTTCAATTCCCAAATTGATTTGTAAAACCCAAGAAGGAAACGTATTAAATCCTTTGAGTTGGATAGATTTACTTTCTCCACTTTCCAAGTTGATTTTTAAATGTCATTAAATATTTCAACTCCTCTCTAGGTTGGACGGTTTTACCTCTTCAACTTTCTAAATTGGTTATTAATTGTAATTCGGAAGGTTATTGGTTTTCCCAAAACCGTGTCTAGTCAAACCACACCTAGGTCGAGTCTAAGACCAAAGCCCAACCTTAGTCAAGCCTAGTCGAGTCAACCCCTATTCTAAATCCCCTTTGAACCGAGTCAAAGACCTAGACCTAATCCTAGTCAAACCTAAGTTAGGTCGAATCAACTCTAATCCAAGGCAAACCGAGTCTACTTAAGTCAACCGAACCTAGTTGACTAAGTTAACCCAAACCCGAACCCAACTAGTTAGGTCAAACCTAAACCGAGTCCAAGACCTAGACCTAACCCTAACCAAGTCCAAGTCAAGTCAACCGAGCCACCTAAATCAAACCGCCCCTAGTTGACTAAGTCAAACCCAAAACCAAACCTAGCCGAGCCCATACTAAACCGAGTTGAGTCAAACCTAACTCGAGCCTACCCAAGTTAACCCCCCTTAGCTAAGCCTAAACCGAGTCCATTGGAGTCAACCGACCCTAGTCCTAGTCGAACACGTGTCCTATTGGTCCATTTTAGTCCCCTAAGTTTTTGATTTACTTATAGCGATTTTAGATTAGCTAATGTAGTTATCTCTTTAATTGTTTAGCCAAAATTTCTAATTGTTGATTTGATTGGTGTTTGTTAGTTTACCGTTTGTTGATTAGTTAGTTAGTATAGTTAGTTTATAGAGCATATATCATTTAGTCATATATTTAACTATATTATTTAGTGTATTGCTTGTAATTGCATTAGTATTTCATTTAGTGCATAGTCATAACATGCATGTCATATTCCGTGTAGAGTTCATTTAGCTTCATTATAGTTAGCATCTTCATATAATCAGTTATATAGGATTAATTAAGTTTGCATTGCATGTAGATTACATTCTTAGAGAGTAAAATAGTTCAAATAGTGAATAGTGCACTCAAATCAAAACCAGATTTTTGACCTGTCGCACCAGCCTTATTTTCTGTACAAAATTTCTGTGTTTTCCAAACATTTTTATTCTATTCAC
Organism: Nuphar pumila; assembly: GCF_984573655.1. Taxonomy (NCBI): domain Eukaryota; kingdom Viridiplantae; phylum Streptophyta; class Magnoliopsida; order Nymphaeales; family Nymphaeaceae; genus Nuphar; species Nuphar pumila. The sequence continues at coordinate 60,171,165 of NC_143264.1, read as the reverse complement.
TTGCTAGACGTGTTGTTTGACTGCAGACCAAATTTCAGCTCATTCGGAGTTGATTTGGTCTGATTTTTAAGCGTTTTGTGAAAACCGCTTTTTCTGGTTTTTTAATTTCGGGACTTTCGATATCCTGATTTTTCCCAGTTTTGAAACGCTTATATCTGGAGTTCTAGATACTGTTTTTCAATTCTGTAAAAACTGTCAGATTTTTTAATCTGTCAGTTGCAGAACAGAACAAATTTCGGGAAAATCGGACCTCGTTTGCTCTGTCAAATAGTGGTTTTCCGATAACCTGTCAGAATGCTATTTTACACTAGTTAGGGGCAGTTTCGTAATTTTCTTAGTTTCGGCAATTTAGACTTGTTTTCAATAATTTCTGCATTTTAGGAGTTTCATCATCATCATACAGCATTAGTAGAGTTAAATTGGTTAATTTTAGAATTAATTTAGTATTTTATTTAATTTTTGCTTGATAAATAGTATTTGTTTTGTAATTTTCGTAAAATTAGAAATAGTTTTAGTTATTGTTTTAATTGTTAGAATAGAAAACTAACTTTGTATTTTTCTGTATTTTTAGGTTGAAAAGCATATTTAGTGTCCAGGGTTATTGACCAAGTGAGAAGATTCTCTACGTGGCGAAAAGACGGAAATACCCTTGGCGTGGAGCAGAAGACTGATTGCTTGATTACTTTTCTTTTAGTGATTATTTGTAGTTGTATTAACTTTATAATTGTAGATTGATATTTGTCATTAATAAATTAAATTTTCTAGAAATATTGTGTTTAATTCCTGTTCCCTGAGGATTCGACCCGTACTTACCACTTTGTGGAAAGTCGGTTTTTATATTTTTGGTTGACGATTTTCCAAAATTTATTGAAAATAATTGTTTTAAAAAGATCATTTCAAAATATCAACCAAATTTTGGTGCCGTTGCCGGGGAACGGCGAATTAATTACTTTATTTCTTAGAGTTTGATTTATTAATTAGTTTTAGTTAATTAGTTGTTTTATTTTTAGTTAGTAGGATTAGTAAGTGAATATAGGATTAACATAGTTAGTAAATATAGGATTCATGTTCTGTCTTTCTAGGATTCACTTGAAATTCATTCTGCAAGGAGCGATTAGACAGGTGGGTTTTAGAAAAACTTAGTTTGTGATTTCCTGTATTTATCTGTTCAGTACTTTAGAGTAGTTTAATTTGTTATTTCATTTACTTAGTTAGATCATTCTGACATAATTAATTTAGTATATTTGTTTAGTAGTTGTTTATTTTGTGTTATTTACATTTTAGTACCTGTGTAGTTTAGATTTAAGTTAGGTTGTTTGCTTACATCTGGTCTTAGTACCAGTGTATGCAGGGTCGATGAGGTCTAGGAACCCCATTACACCCATTTGTTGACAACCCAGAGAGAATTTCACATTCTCATCGAAGTTCGGCAACAATGGCTGACATGGATCCTCCACCTCCACCCCCAGTTCTTTCACGCCCTCTGCAGGAATACTTCATTCCCACAGACTATGTTCAGGCATCCTGCATTCGGAGACCCGATGTAAAAGCGCCACATTATGAGATTAAGGCCAACATTATTCAGATGCTTCCATCCTTTTATGGCCTTAGTCATGAGGATCCCTACCGACATTTAGATGAATTCCTCGAAATCTGTTCTACTGTTAAGATACAAAATTTCGATGATGATGCTTTAAGGTTGACTCTATTCCCCTTTTCATTGAAGGACAAAGCCAAGTATTGGCTTAAGTCCTTAGATTCTGTAGAAATAGAGTCATGGGATCAATTGCAACAGGAGTTTCTTCGGAAATATTTTCCCATTGGTCGTACGAACCAATATCGTAGAGCCATCACTAGCTTTTCAGAGCTAGATGGTGAGCGCTTTCATGAGACCTGGGAGAGAATGAAGGATCTCCTCAGGAAATGTCCCCATCATCAGGTGCCGAAATGGCAACTGGTGCAGAGCTTCTACGATGGATTGTCTGACAAAAATCGTCAGATGATCGACTCTTCATGTGGAGGGACATTCATGCTGAAGAGCGAGGACGAAGCATGGAGGCTATTTGATACATTGGCTGAGAATTCACTCCACCATGCTTCGAGCTCTCATTCTGATAGAGCCACACCCAGCATTCAGAAGAAAGCTGGTGTTCTTGAAGTTGGTCCATCTACTGCACTACAGTGCAAGGTAGACATGATTGCTCAGAAGCTGGACCAGCTTCTCTCAGGACCATCCACTACACAGCAGGTGTGTACTCTTTGTGCCAGTCCGGCACACGAGATCACTGAGTGCCCTTCAGCAGCTCAGTACCCTGAATTTATTCAAGAACAAGTTCAGGCAGCTCAGGGTTACGTCAGACCGCCAAATAACCCATTTTCATCGACATATAATCCGGGTTGGCGTAACCATCCCAATTTTTCATGGAAGAATCCACAGTCTTCCATGCAGATGCCTACTTCCTCTCAGCCAGTTCGGCAACCATCTTTTACTCAGTCATTTCAAAGACCGAACTATTCTCAGTCTTCTTCTTCTTCTGTCACTCCCCCGATTCAGCAGGAGTCTGCCCCGCAGACATCTTTTGAGGAAAGACTTCTTCAGGCATTCCAAGAAGTGAAAACCTCTAATCAAAACGCCTTCGAGAAGTGTAGCCAGATTTTGAGTTCGCATACGCAGTCCATTGCGAAGTTAGAATCGCAAATGGGACAGTTAGCTGAGGCTATTAGTAGGAGACCCGAGGGTACATTGCCGAGTCAGGCTGTCATGAACCCGAAGGGCAAGGACCAGATGACTGGAGGCCTATTTCATACTGAGACACAGCATCAGGCCAAATCGGTTATGGCCCTGAGGAGTGGACGTGAGTATCACGTCGAGAGCAGAGAGCGAGAGAGTAGAGAGAGGATAGAGGAGCCAGAGACCATTGTTTCACCTACGTCGGCTCAATCATCATCCCCATCCCCATCATCACCTTCACCATCTTCATCATCTTCATCCTCAGAGAAGAAGAAGAAAGATAGGAGTGAGCCTTCTCACAAAGAGGAGGAACCAGCAGAGTATATTCCCCCACCACCCTATCCCAAAGCATTAGAGTCTCCTGGTTATAGAGGGAAGCAAGGTGCGAAGATCCAGAACATGCTTGACATCTTCAAGCATGTGCAGATCAACCTACCTTTGCTCGATGCTATTCAGCAGGTGCCGGCATATGCCAAATTCCTGAAGGAACTATGTACGCAGAAGCGTAAATCTAGAGAGCGAGTTCCTAACAGGGTCCATCTGACTGAGCAGGTGAGTTCAGTACTTCAGCATCAGACACCACCAAAGCTCAAGGACCCTGGAGCCCCTATCATTGCGTGTACTATAGGGAACATCCAGATAGAACGCGCATTGCTCGATCTTGGAGCAAGCATGAACATTCTGCCCGGATATTTCTTTGATTCTTTTGGGCTAGGAGAGATGAGATCGACTCCCATTACACTGCAGCTGGCAGATCATTCCGTCAAGGTACCGAGAGGTGTCTTGGAGGACGTGCTAGTTAAGGTGGATGACTTTTATTTTCCAGTCGATTTCATTATTCTTGATATGGAAGGAGTGGATAGCCAGCACCAGACTCCGATTATTTTAGGTAGACCATTCTTGGCAACTGCCAATGCGTGTATCAACTGCAGAACCTGAGCCATGGATCTCTCATTCGGCAATCGAAAGGTCAAGCTGAATATTTTCAATGCCGCGATGGGACCAGCAGAAGACATGGACTGCTTTCATGTAGATATTGCACATGAGTTAGTGGAGGAGCAGCCTGAGTTGTACATTACTGAGGATTCTTTAGATTTATACCATATAGAGAAGAATAGCGGTGTAGATAGTGTAGATGTGTCTAGAGTGTCGTCAGAGAGACTACCTTGGGGAGCGGTCAGGGAGCCTCTTCCGCCACTTGCTGAGACCCCCGCCAAAGTCTTCGATCGAGTCACCTCCGAAACTTGAGCTGAAACCCTTACCAGATTCACTCAAGTATGCATATCTCGGAGATGAGGAGACTCTGCCTGTGATCATCTCGTCCTTGCTCACTGAGGAGCAGGAACAGAGATTGCTGACTATTCTTCGAGAGCACAAGGCAGCGATTGGCTGGGGAGTTGCTGATCTGAAGGGGATTGATCCTTCATTCTACATGCATACAATCCATTGTGATGAGGAAGTCAAGCCATTTAGGGATATGCAGAGAAGGCTAAATCCCAACATGAAGGAAGTGGTGAAGTGGTTGGATGCCAGAATCATTTACCCTATTTCTGATAGCCAGTGGGTCAGTCCAATTCAGGTTGTGCCGAAGAAGTCAGGACTCACTGTGGTTGAGAGCGAGAAGGGTGAGAGAATTTCAATGAGGACCACTACAGGATGGCGAGTCTGCATCGATTATAGAAAACTGAATATGGCAACTAGGAAAGATCATTTCCCATTGCCATTCATTGATCAGATCTTAGAGAGACTCGCAGGGCAGAGCTACTACTGCTTTCTAGATGGATATTCAGGATACAATCAGGTAGCTGTCCATCCTGACGACCAGGAGAAGACCACGTTTACATGTCCTTATGGCACCTTCGCGTTTAGACGTATGCCGTTCGGGCTCTGTAATGCCCCGGCTACTTTTCAGAGGTGCATGCTTGCTATCTTCTCGGACATGATTGATGATGTGATGGAAGTTTTTATGGACGAATTTTCAGTGTATGGCTCTTCTTTTGAAGATTGCCTCCAAAAACTTGCTCGAGTACTGAGTAGGTGTGCGGAGACCAATCTCGTCCTGAGTTGGGAAAAGAGCCATTTTATAGTCCAGGAGGGGATTGTGCTAGGACACATTGTGTCCAAGCATGGTATTGAGGTTGACAGAGCGAAGGTGGAATCCATTTCCCGTTTGACTCCACCCACCTCTGTGAGGCAGATTCGATCATTTTTAGGGCATGCGGGATTTTACAGGCGGTTCATAAAAGATTTCAGCAAAATCTCTCGACCGCTTTGCACTTTATTGGAGAAAGACCAACCCTTTGTTTTTGGGGAAGATTGTATGAAGGCTTTTGAGATTCTCAAAGAGGCCTTGATTACTGCACCTATTTTGAGACCTCCAGATTGGACTCTCCCATTTGAGATTATGTGCGATGCATCTGATTACGCTATGAGGGCCATTTTAGGACAACACATTGATAGGAAGCCCTATGTGATCTACTATGCGAGTAGAACTCTGTCTGATGCTCAGATGAATTATACTACGACAGAGAAGGAGCTACTTGCGGTAGTTTTTGCATTGGATAAATTCATGTCCTATTTACTCGATTCAAAGGTGGTTGTCTATTCTGACCATTCTGCATTGAAATATTTGTTGAATAAGAAAGACACCAAACCGAGATTGATTCGTTGGGTCCTACTACTACAGGAGTTTGATCTCGAGATTCGAGATAAGAAGGGAAGCGAGAATGTAGTAGCAGACCATCTTTCCAGACTGATCGTGGAGACCACACAGGATCAGAGGCCGATCAGTGATTCTTTCTCCGACGAGCAGATCATGTCAGTCAGTACATCGCAGTTACCCTGGTTTGCAGATATTGTGAACTATCTGGTTTCGAGACAGATACCTGAGCATTGGAACAAGAATGAGCGTGAGAGATTCTTATCTCAGGTGAGGCACTATTATTGGGATGAACCAGAGTTGTTTAAATACTGTGCAGACTAGATCATTAGGAGATGTGTTCCGGAGGAGGAGTACCAGTCCATTCTGAATTTTTCTCATTCATTAGCCTGTGGAGGGCATTTTAGTAGTAGGAAGACGGCTGCAAAGGTTTTGCAGTCAGGATTTTATTGGCCCACACTCCACAGGGATGCTCATGAGTTCTGTAGGCGATGACTGCGATGTCAGCAGATTGGGAACATGTCTAAGAGGGACATGATGCCCTTGCTTCCGATTTTGATAGTCGAGATTTTTGATGTTTGGGGCATTGATTTTATGGGATCATTTCCGCCTTCCTTCGGAAACTTATACATTCTGGTGACGGTTGATTATGTGTCCAAGTGGGTCGAGGCTGTGGCAACCAAGACCAACGATCACAGAGTAGTGCTTAAGTTCATTAAGCACAACATTTTCAGTCGTTTTGGGGTGCCACGTGCGATGATTGGCGATGGTGTCAAGCATTTTAGGAATATACAGATAGCTTCTCTGTTGAGAAGATATTATGTCAATCATAGATTCACCACTCCATATCATCCGCAGACTAGTGGACAGGTTGAAGTGTCCAATAGGGAGATTAAGCGAATTTTAGAAAAGACAGTTCGTCCGGACTGCAAGGATTGGTCCCAACGCTTAGATGATGCACTTTGGGCATATAGAAGTGCATTTAAGACTCCCATTGGCATGTTCCCGTATCGCCTTGTATTCGGGAAAGCATGCCATCTTCCTGTCGAGCTAGAGCATAGAGCGTACTGGGCTATCAAGAAATTGAATTTTGACCTCACCCAGGCTGGCAAAGAGAGAGCACTGCAGCTCTCAGAATTAGAGGAACTCAGGAATGATGTATATGAGAATGCCAAATTATACAAAGCTCGCACAAAAGCATTTCATGATAAGCATATTGTCAGAAAAGTGTTTGAGCCAGATCAGAAAGTATGGCTATACAATTCTCGTTTACATTTATTCCCAGAGAAGTTAAGATCGAGATGGACAGGTCCGTACATTGTGAAAGAAGTATTTCCCCATGGAGCAGTGACATTATTCGATCCTATGACCCAAGGTACATTCAAGGTAAATGGGCAAAGACTGAAGCCATTCATTTCAGATGCCTTGCAGGATGGTGAGTGTGAGATAGTGCATCTCACGAAGGCATGAGGGTTCGACCAGAGGGATGTATCATATGTACATTATTTCTTTTTCATTTCAGAGTTTTTATTTATTTAGTATTTCATTTCACATGTGCTAATTTGTGTTTTGATGTATGCAGGATGAACTTAACAATTAGTGTATCAATTACCAGGTACAGAGAAGAGCTTTCAAAGAATTCAAGGATCAGAGGAAAATCAACTTCAGAAGCTCAGAGAAAATCAGGTTGTATCTATCATTTCTCCCATATTTTTGTAAGTGTCTTTTAGTGTGCATTTGCATTACATTTTTATTCATTTTGTATGCCACTAGGGACAGTGTCATTCAAGCATGGGGGGGTGGTTTAGATGCATGCACACAAAAATTTACATTTTTTTTGTATGACTGGTAATCAAAATAGGCATTTGAGAACAAAGTGTAGCATATATGATTGTTTTTTACATAATCTAACAGTTTATAAATTTTTAAGCCCCATAAAAAATTTTTATTTTCTGAACTGAGTCAAATAGAGTAGTATTCATGAGAAAATTCAAAGAAAAGATAGTATTTGATTGTTCGAAAATTTTGAATCACTTTAGTATAAGTATGCACAATATGTTTTCTGAAAGAAATAAGCAATGGAAAGATGTGTTTGAAAATGAGTTTAAAAGAATAGAGCTACGTTTAGTTGTTGATGTCTTCGTGAATCCTAGTAGTAGAACTCAGACACGAGATGAAGTGTTTGAGTATCTTAACGAAAAGGATAACGAAGGAGATCATCTTCTTGTCTAAGTCGATATCTGTGGCCTTTGTAGTTCGAGTAAGTAGAATCTGAAGGGTGTTTTACACCTGGTGCCCCAAAGCCAACTGGTTTGGGAGCCACTGGTTTGAAAGCTTGTTACATGGACTGCATAGAAAGCCTAAGAGATAGAGACATTGCACAGGACGAGAGGAAGACTATACGTAAACTATTAGAATAGAAGGTCTAGTGACTCGAGCAATTAAGTCCGAGGGATACTCTGTATCTAGTGCCCTAAGGTCGGCCGACTTGGGAGTCACTGACCCAAAGCTCGCTACACGGGTCACGAAAACTGACTATTCGAAATAGTGCTCATATGAGAAGAATGCGCAAGAGATCAAAAGTTGGAAAAAAAGAGTGAAAAGGAAAAAAAGAATGTGCTGAAGGAGAAAATTTTCATTGCTTAGGCATATATGTGTATTACTGTGCAGAAAATATACAAGTGAGAATAAATGAGTAAAACATGAGAATACTTGACTTTCAGAGAAAAATCATGAACTAGCTACAATATTAGAAAAGTGAAGAAAAAGAATTTTTACTGTGGCGGCATGAGATTTTAAACTTGTTTTGAGAATGTCAATTACATGAAATATTTGTTCCAACTGCATTCTTAAGAGCCTCATATTTTTGAAAAATCATCCTCGTATTTCATTGATGTTTGTGGGTAGCATCTCTGCAAACCCTCACGAGACCTTACTCGTCCACTAGTGTAAGCTAGGGGTTTAAAGGGCTTGTTGCATACGCTAAATGCAACTGTGATTCCTACGAAAGTGAGTTAGTATTAGGCATTCATGCTTAGCATTTCTTGTCTTCAGTGCATATCATGATTATGGTTTGTTAAGGGACTAACAAACATTCAAGCATGGGGGTATTTGATGATGCATGAAATGCACATCATGTAAACAAGTTTTTCATGCATTTTGTATCAAGTTTAAGGTTTTAAACCCATGTTTAGATGTGTTTTGATAGTAAGGGGCTATGGTTCGAATTTCAGAAAAATCAGAGTTAAAATGAGAGAGTTATGGCTATTTCAGTGTTTGGGCACAGATTTCGAGGTGGATCAGATCCATATCCGACCCAATTAGGTTAATTGAACCTTGGATCAACTCTTTAAAAGTCCAAAACCCAACCCACACGCCTATCCAGATTCATTTCAAAAAGTTTTTCTGAAAACCCCCCAGAAAGAGGCGCCTAGAAAATATATTTTTTATAACATTGTTTTTGCAAATTCCAAAAAGTATAAATATACTTTTTAGAGAAGCCCTAGGCGTCTTTGGCTGTGTTTGGACGCCCCCTACAGTGACTCTACAGCAGCAGATCCTTCCTCTCCATCTCCCCCACGTGTTGGCCATTGAAGATCGACCTATGCTTGATTTTCAAGCATATTTTCGAGCTTTCTTTTGTTTCTTTTCATTTCTTTCTTGTTCCTTGCTGTCTTTTCACTCCTTTTCTGTACTTTTGCAGGTGTAGCAGAGGTGGAGACCATTAACCTTGGGCGGGAGTGCGCAACACACCACCAAGGTGAGCCGGCCCTACCTCCATCCGGCTTTCTACACCCTCCGATCGCGAATCGGCTCACATTCCATCGTCGGTGGATCTCCAACGTGTAGCAGCTGCAAAAGGTACCGATTTTGGTGAAGTACAGCATTCTCGAACTGTATAGGACGTCCATCTCCAGCCACGGTCCGCTCTTCTTCATCCCCCCGGTCGTCGGATCTTCCAAAAGGTAGGTCTTCTTCTTCCTTCTCTTCTAGATAAAACCGATTTGTGTGTGGATTTTATTTTGTTATTTTCTGTGTGTTTCTTAGTTTTCTTTTTGTTTCAACCTTAGAGTAGCATTTGTGCATAGACCAGCACGTTAGATTAGGTTTATGTGTGTGGTTGATTCGTTGGAATCGAGTTTTTATTGATTTTTCATCCTTTTTATAAAAATCGGCTAGATCTTCATCTAGTCGATTTTTCAAGTTTGTCATAAGTGTTCTTGGTGTTGTTTTACAGAAAATCCAATAAAGAAAGTGTTCATTTTGATTCATCTTAGTCGGTTTTGTGTGTGGGTTGCATTTGATTTTAATTGAAAATAAAAATCCAAAAATCGGCTAGACTTATTCTAGTCGATTCTTGATTTTTGCAAAAATATTTTTCTGTTTTGATATTTTTGTTTTGTCCAGCATGTGTCTTGTATGGTGTTGCTGAAAATCTCATTAGGAAATTTCATTTTAGTTTATTCTAAGTCGTGGGTTGTGCTTGTGTTTCGTTTTGATTTTATTTTTGAAAAAGAAAAGAAAAAAAAATCGGCTAGAGATATTCTAGCCGATCTTTACAGTTTTGTTAAAAGGGTGTTTAGAGTGGTAAGTCGTGTTGCTTGCTGTGTGTTTAGTGTGTTAACAGTAGCATAAATTGGTGTTAGTCATTCCATTGTTTTAGGATTGAGTTACTTAATTGTTCTAATCATTTTTCGTTTTTGTGTTTGAGTGTATTATTGAAAATTATAAAAATCAAGTTTTCTTTATTTTTTTTATGTCTTTAATTCCAGCATAGTGATGTTCTTGTTAGCTTTTGTGTAATTAGGAGTCATTTTTAGTATTTTCTAACTTAGTTTTATCAAAATAGTAGTTACTTAGTTTTATTGCTTTTCGTTAGTTTATAATTTTTTTTTTTCGTGTAGTTCTTCTTCTTCCCCAAGGTGGGGCGGCAGCCATTAGAGCTCCCCTTGAGCTCTTGGTCGAATTGTTAGAAATTATTAATTGTCATTAATTGAGTTAGGTAAGTGTAATTAGGTTGTCTAAGTTCCATGTATTAGGGTTTATTGCTTTAGACGTTTTTAGGAGCCATTTAAGTGAGTTTTGGAATTCGTTGTAGACCATTTAAGTTTCTTTTAGAAAATTGTGTTTTCCCTTTAGGTCATTTCATTACCCTAGGTAGAGATTACTATAGTTAGAGTATAATAACTTTAATTAGAGTGGACGATTTTTGAGAAGGAGGGTACACAAGTAATTAAGGTTGAAAACATTTTTGGGAAAATTGACTCCTCTAATTTCGTGAAAAGCAATTTAAGAAGGTTTGAATTTGGATATCCCTCCAAAATAGAGAGGAATTAATGTTTACAATTAATTCGGGAAACAAAATTTGAAATTTCCAATTTCCTTCTAAAAGAGGTGCACACGATTTTAAGAAAGGAGTAAAAGCTAATTAAAGTTTTGTTGGAAGGATAAAACCGTGTGAGTCTCTAGGTTGGATTGTTTCAATTCCCAAATTGATTTGTAAAATCCAAGAAGGAAACATATTAAATCCTTTGAGTTGGATAGATTTACTTTCTCCACTTTCCAAGTTGATTTTTAAATGTCATTAAATATTTCAACTCCTCTCTAGGTTGGACGGTTTTACCTCTTCAACTTTCTAAATTGGTTATTAATTGTAATTCGGAAGGTTATTGGTTTTCCCAAAACCTTGTCTAGTCAAACCACACCTAGGTCGAGTCTAAGACCAAAGCCCAACCTTAGTCAAGCCTAGTCGAGTCAACCCCTATTCTAAATCCCCTTTGAACCGAGTCAAAGACCTAGACCTAATCCTAGTCAAACCTAAGTTAGGTCGAATCAACTCTAATCCAAGGCAAACCGAGTCTACTTAAGTCAACCGAACCTAGTTGACTAAGTTATACCAAACCCGAACCCAACTAGTTAGGTCAAACCTAAACTGAGTCCAAGACCTAGACCTAACCCTAACCAAGTCCAAGTCAAGTCAACCGAGCCACCTAAATCAAACCGCCCCTAGTTGACTAAGTCAAACCCAAAACCAAACCTAGCCGAGCCCATACTAAACCGAGTTGAGTCAAACCTAACTCGAGCCTACCCAAGTTAACCCCCCTTAGCTAAGCCTAAACCGAGTCCATTGGAGTCAACCGACCCTAGTCCTAGTCGAACACGTGTCCTATTGGTCCATTTTAGTCCCCTAAGTTTTTGATTTACTTATAGCGATTTTAGATTAGCTAATGTAGTTATCTCTTTAATTGTTTAGCCAAAATTTCTAATTGTTGATTTGATTGGTGTTTGTTAGTTTACCGTTTGTTGATTAGTTAGTTAGTATAGTTAGTTTATAGAGCATATATCATTTAGTCATATATTTAACTATATTATTTAGTGTATTGCTTGTAATTGCATTAGTATTTCATTTAGTGCATAGTCATAACATGCATGTCATATTCCGTGTAGAGTTCATTTAGCTTCATTATAGTTAGCATCTGCATATAATCAGTTATATAGGATTAATTAAGTTTGCATTGCATGTAGATTACATTCTTAGAGAGTAAAATAGTTCAAATAGTGAATAGTGCACTCAAATCAAAACCAGATTTTTGCCCTGTCGCACCAGCCTTAATTTCTGTACAAATTTTCTGTGTTTTCCAAACATTTTTATTCTATTCACTTGCTAGACGTGTTGTTTGACTGCAGACCAAATTTCAGCTCATTCGGAGTTGATTTGGTCTGATTTTTAAGCGTTTTGTGAAAACCGCTTTTTCTGGTTTTTTAATTTCGGGACTTTCGATATCCTGATTTTTCCCAGTTTTGAAACGCTTATATCTGGAGTTCCAGATATTGTTTTTCAATTCTGTAAAAACTGTCAGATTTTTTAATCTGTCAGTTGCAGAACAGAACAAATTTCGGGAAAATCGGACATCGTTTGCCCTGTCAAACAGTGGTTTTCCGATAACCTGTTAGAATGCTATTTTACACTAGTTAGGGGCAGTTTCGTAATTTTCTTAGTTTCGGCAATTTAGACTTGTTTTCAATAATTTCTGCATTTTAGGAGTTGCATCATCATCATACAGCATTAGTAGAGTTAAATTGGTTAATTTTAGAATTAATTTAGTATTTTATTTAATTTTTGCTTGATAAATAGCATTTGTTTTATAATTTTCGTAAAATTAGAAATAGTTTTAGTTATTGTTTTAATTGTTAGAATAGAAAACTAACTTTGTATTTTTCTGCATTTTTAGGTTGAAAAACATATTTAGTGTCCAGGGTTATTGACCAAGTGAGAAGATTCTCTACGTGGCGAAAATACCCTTGGCGTGGAGCAGAAGACTGATTGCTTGATTACTTTTCTTTTAGTGATTATTTGTAGTTGTATTAACTTTATAATTATAGATTGATATTTGTCATTAATAAATTAAATTTTTTAGAAATATTGTGTTTAATTCCTGTTCCCTGAGGATTCGACCCGTACTTACCACTTTGTGGAAAGTCGGTTTTTATATTTTTGGTTGACGATTTTCCAAAGTTTATTGAAAATAATTGTTTTAAAAAGATCATTTCAAAATATCAACCACGGTGCTTTCCTCGGCGTTTCTTATCAAAAAAAAAACTTTGGCACTCACCTTCAGCCCTTTTGTGAGAATGAGAAGGTATAGATGAAGAGTGAGGGATTGAGGAATGAGTTTACGAAACAGGAAGAGTTGTATGCCAATGTTGCTCTCTAACAACAAAAAATAAAACATGATGACAAGGTTTTAATATGGTTAGAAACTACCATCCGAGCCTAGAATGCAGAAAAAAAACAACGTGAAAACATAAACATCACAAGGAAAAGGGTGAAGCAGTTGCAGTAGGATATGCACAAGAGCAAAGTTGTATACTATATATTAACAAGGTTTCAACATTGTACCAACGGGGCCTCCGCTTGTCTGGTAGGAGCAGTTACTGCACCTCACCTTGTGTTGAGATGTTGCAGGTCCAAAACCCAATGATAGTTGTATAACTGGAAAGGGTCTGCCTAACCTAGAGGTGGCAGACATGCTTAATTCAACACGACCCGGCATGCGGCACGCCAGTTCAGGCCCATTAACGGGTCCGGTTCATTGAATCAGACCGTTTGTGAGAAGGCCAAATCACACTGGCCCAGTGGAACTGGCACGGTTGGGTCGGGCCGGTTCATGGGTTGAATCGACTGAACCGAAAAAATTGGAAAAAAAATGGACACCATGATTTTACATGGAAAACCTTGAAAAGAAAAAACCACGGGACCAAAGTCCGAAATTTCACTATGAAAAAAATTACAAGTAGAATACAAATTAAAATTAGAAAGAAAAAAATATCAAACTATAAATATTACAACTAAAAATAAAATTAAGACTATGTGTCAGATGGACTTGAACTTGAAACCATCCCTTTTTTTCTCTTCTTCGTGACAAGCCAATCTTTATAGCATACAAACATTTCTAATGCATCGAGGGTAAGTTGACTTCTTTTTTCATTAAGAATCCTATTACCTGCACTAAAAGCAGATTTTTCGATGGAACTGTGGACACCAAAGGGGTTAGTAGATCATGCGTTATTGCGACAAGAATAAGATATGTTTTTTGATGTTCTTTCCACTATACTAAAATATCAAAATTTTCAATTTCTATATTAGTCATAAAACTAACATAATCTTGTTGTAAATAAAAATTAAGCTCACTAAAAAATGATTGTGTTTGTTTTTATTTTTTTTATTATAATTGCTATTGTTAAATTTTTACAACTACGTGATTGATCAATTATGTTAGATTATTTTTACTATCAAATTTTATTTCATATAAAATATACATATCTCTTAATAAAGTTATAGTTTGTTGCTTTACTTTTTCAATTTCAATAATTTTGGGTGCAATATTTTCTTTAAAAGTTTGTAAAAGAGCATCTTATTCATTTCTTTAATTCTTGGTCGATCCATGATTGTAGCTAAACAATATAAAAGTGAAATATTTTTTTGATATTTTAAAATTTTCATTTCCATAAGTTTAACAAGATTTGTAAAAATAAGATTTTTTTATATTCTATATAATATATACTAATATTTACAATTTTGAGCGAGAATTAAATGAGAAGTAAGATAATAACAACCCAAAAATATATTTGTAAGACTATAAAATACTTCTAAAAAATTACAAAGTGTTGATGCTTGAATCCAATCTTCATTAGTTAAAATATTATGTGGCATTTTTTCCATTATAAAAAATACTAATAACATCTTTATAATCTAAACAAGATCTTAACATATCAAATGTAGAATTCCATTTAGTTATAACATTTGTTTTAAATTTTCTAAAATTTTTACCACTTTGTATACATAATTATTTAAATTCTTGTTCTCTAGTTTGGTGTGATCTAATATATACAATAACATTTTTTATTTTTGAAACAAAATATTCTAGTGCTTGTACACTATCTTGAACACATAAATTTAAAATATGACATGCCCATCTTAAATGAAAAATTTGATCACCTAAAATAGGATTTAGTCTTTATTTTAATAAATCAATTGCTAAAGTATTATTACTAGCATTATCAAAACTAATAGATATTATTTTATTTTGAAAATTATATTCATTTATAGTATTTAAAATATGATAAGTAATGGCATGGGCAATGTGTGAATATTCTATTTGTTTAAAACTAATTATTCTTTTTTGCAAATGTCAATCACTATCAATATAGTGTGCAGTAACACAAATAAAACTATAACTATATGTAGATGTCCATATATCACATGTAAGTGCTATTGCATAAGATAGTGAAGTTAGTGTAGCTATTAAAATTGTCTTAGATTCATTATAGAATTTAAATAATTTAGTACTCATAGTACTTCAAGGAATTTTAGTATATGAAGGTTCAAAAGAATCTTTTATCATATGTTCAAAATTTTTGTATTCACATATTTAAAATGGTAATTTATATTGAATTATTGATTTTCTTATGTTATCCATAGCTCTCTCCTTAGAATAAGAAAAATTAGCTAACCCACCACTAGTGGTAGTTATTTGTGTTTGGGTGCCTTCTCCAATAGAATGTTTATTTTTAATGTGACAGGTAAGTGTGCCTAAACCGGCTCTCATTGGATGGCTATATGTGTCACCACATTCATTACATATAGCTTTTCTTTGAACATTTATTGTTTTAATTATAAATATTTTTAAACTTATGAGGTTTTTCTCCTAGTACTAGTTGTGGGAGTAGATGTAGATGGAGAGAAATTTGTAGGTAATTGTGTAACGCCCCGAAATTTTAACCCAGATTTTTTTAGGATTTTTTTTTTAATGCGGAAACTACTAATGATTCCAGGGTTAAGCATTTCAGAAACGATACAGGAAGGTAAAAGCAAACCACACCATTTATTTTTATTTAAATAATAATAGAATCCAACATCAGAGTTTTCACATTATGAGTCTTAAAATAAAATTTTCTATTCGAAAGAAAGTAGGACCGCCAGGGAACAAGTAGATCAAGTCTTGGTCAGCGCCTCATCCCGCTTCGCTCATAGAACTACTCTGTGCCTGAAAATGATAAAAATTATAGGAATTAGACTACCACGTCTAAGTAGGAAAGACTGTACTCTTAATGCAGGTATGTCATGAATCTAGTATGTGATGTGTGAATTTTTCCGTCTATTAAGAATCGCACAAAGCAGACTAGGCATCAGCAGTAACAGACATATATCTAAGCAGGCATGCAGATTATACAGCAGTTATAATTAAGCAATTTAAACATTTTATGCAACGACAACAATTAAACAGGGCATTAAGCAATCAAAACA
The DNA here is from genome assembly GCF_984573655.1 of Nuphar pumila. Lineage (NCBI taxonomy): Eukaryota > Viridiplantae > Streptophyta > Magnoliopsida > Nymphaeales > Nymphaeaceae > Nuphar > Nuphar pumila. The sequence continues at coordinate 60,154,968 of NC_143264.1, read as the reverse complement.
TTTTATGCAACACAATAACCGTCATACCTAACATTCGTGTAGTAGCCCCAATACGAATTTGATTATCTCATATCTACACATTGTAGGACATCATTTCATCACCAGCTCAGAACATGCTGGAAGAATATAAACCAGTCTCCCTAGTAACTCCACTCACGGTGATACCTAACATGTTCTAATTGATGTTTATCTTGTCTTATCCCGTGGGTACACACAGGCCGAGGCAACCATCACAGAAAAGAACGTTTGGGGGTGTATTATTCAAACTTGTTTTATTAACCCGATCATTCTAACTGTGACTGAAATCCCAAGGGAGCGGCCAGTGACCGAGAGAAACTCCCAAAGGCCAAAACCAAAAACAGGATGTATCCCTAACTTCTGCAGAAGAGCAAGGAGCTACCACCTAGGACATATTGGTAGTGCGGGTCCCCCAACTTTGAGGACTGGGGACCAACGAGTCACTTAAGCTCGAAACAACAAACATGTCCCCGGAGCTTTGTACCACCTACCCTCTCCAAGGTAAGCCTGAAACTGAGTGGGTAAATCCTTTTTATTTAGTTAACCTTTCAGAGTGTAAGGGCATTTTCCCTAAACTTTCTACTACCATAGTAGTAGATTCCCAACCTTAGTCATTTTACCAAGGTGTATAAACCAACCCAATCATTTTCCATATGGTTTACATAAACCCACTCCGAGTGCTCCGGTACCTTTAAACCAGTCAAGCACAAAAGTTAATATTTAATTTTCTTACCAGTATAATGGAACCAGACCACGTACCTACATTAGGTACTTAACCCGTATCGCCTATTGGGCAAGGTTTCCCAAACCACCCCCCTAGCAGGAGGGGATAATCATGACTAACTTAATCATTTACCTAGTTAGGTTACCCCTATATTATTTCCTTTCAATTCACAATGCACCAAGGAAAAGTATTTTACATAATCTGAGTACATGCAAGGCCAATGTCCATACATAACATATCTTTAATATGCCTCACTCATTTCCTATGTAAAGGGATCAAGTGTTGCATACAGTTTCAGTTATGGATTAGAAAGAAAAAGAATTCCATCCTTAAGCTGATATAAATTGGGAATATAGAACTACAGATGCATGGATGCTAAATACAGACATTTTCAAAATTACGGTAAGATGCCAAACATAAATTTTGTTAGAGGACTTCACCAGAAGTATTCTGCTGCAAACAGTAATTTACCTTAACATGCTTAAGTACTGCACCACAAAATCTGATAATTCAAGGATTTGACACCAATATGCTGTTTTTACCTACGAAATTTAGACATGTACTGCTAACAGTATTCACCTAAACATGCTTATGGACAGTTATAAGAAACAAATACAGAAAATCAGATTTGGTAAACTCCACAAAATAACATATTTCTCAAGTATTAAAATTGTCAAAATAATGTGACATCTTTAAACTATCACGCACTTCTGATTAACTATGTTAATATGGCAACTACGCAAACTCCCAATCTACTATCTAAACATATTACAATTCTGATCAGCCGTTTCAACCTTGAAGACAGGCAACCAAATTTTTTTTCCTGACCATTCACAACTATAACAGAACCATGAACTGTGTGGATCTGATGCAAACTCTGAACATTTTCAAATACTCAGTATAGCAGGCAATCATTGTATGTGTCAAACGCTAAAGACTTAGCCTACTTCGACCTGTGATGCATACATGCATTGAACCAAAGGGGACTGCACATATTATTTACCAACCAGTGATATTGCATACTAAAGTTTCCTCGTTAAGCAATTGAATTCCAATATGCTTGTAATATTAATAGCGGGAAGTCATAAAAAACAAATCGATAGGCACCATCCGATCCGATCGCAGGTTCAACCATTTAGCTTAATGTACATCACATATATCTAACTTTATTAACCGTGTACAGGAAGGTAAGTGATCCACCATTTTTTTTTTAAATGGTATATCTAATAGTGATTTTCCCTTGGAATTAGACATGCTTCGGTCCACAACCTCACACCCCAATTACACGACAGACTAAACCCTCTTAACAGGAATCGAACTCCCTTGGCAAAAATCTAAAATAAGCCCTTAACTGAAAACAAAACCCCCTTTTTTTCATAAAAATCCCCTGTGAAACCCTTGAATCAATCGATAACAATGTTTCTTCCTTGACAGACCCATCATAACCGGCTGCAATCAACACCAAACAATAAAAGTGCAGAGTTCCTACCATTTTCCGGCGAAGGGGTTGCGTCAACCACGATGGGAGGTCGTCGGCCTGGACAGCACCACCACTGGAGAGGTCGGCTTCTCCCGGCAAGGTCTCGAGCTGCAACCCGAGATCGGAGGGTGATTCGAGGGTTAGAGAGGTAGAAGAGAGTGAGAGAGAGAATGGGACAGCGAGAGAGGGAGAAGGAAGGGTTCGGGGTCCCCCTTTGTAGGTGGGTGGTCTTCCAAAAAGGAAGGAAGACCGGCGGCTACGGCTTCCCCCTCCCCCATTCTAAAAAATGTTAGGGTTCAAAAGAACCCTAACCTGCGGCTTATCGGGGAAGAGGGTTTCCTCCCTCTTTATTTTTATCGGGCGACCCTCTTATCCCCCCCCCCTTTTGTATTTTTTTTTTACAGTGTGTGGGCCGGGTCCGAGTCCGACCCACGACCCGCACTCGGGATCCAACCACATGTTGGATCCGGGTCTTATAAAAAAAATTATGGATTCTTAATTGGATCCAAACCCCGCTTATATGTTTATTTTATTTATTTTCTTATTTAGGTATTTTAATTATTTAAATAGGTTTGTCTTGTATAATATGGGTTCTGGATCCGAAACTTAGATCCGTAACCAGATTCGCCCATTTTACTCCTAAAATGCTAAAAAATTTTAAATGTAAATATTGCGGTTATTACATCCTTTCCCCCTAAAAGAAATTTCGTCCTCAAAATTTACCTGTGGTTGTTCACTCGAAAAGGTTGGGGTACTTCTCCCGCATATTTGCCTCTGGTTCCCACGTGCTTTCGTCAATGCCATGGTGCTGCCATCTCACCTTGATGAGAGGAATGGTCTTTGATCTCAAGTCTCGCTCGCTTCGTTCCAATATCTCTACTGGTTTTTCTTCCATTGTTAGGTCTTCCCTTATATCTACGTCCTCATACTAGATGACATGTGACGGATCTTGAAGATATTTTCTTAACATAGATACATGGAATACGTTATGTATCCCCAGCATACTGGGGAGGTAGGGCTATACGATAGGCCGTTTCTCCAATCCGTTCCAAAATCTCAAAAGGTCTGACATATCTGAGACTCAATTTTCCATTCTTACCAAAAGGAAACACACTTTTGGTGGGTGATACTTTCACAAAGACCCGATCCCCCACATCAAAATTGAGCTCCCTGCGCCTTTGATCTGCATAACTCTTTTGTCGACTCTGGGATGCGAGCAGTCTATCTCTTATCATCTTGATCTGTTGGGTGTAATGTTGTAACACGATTGGTGATTCTACTGGTCGTTCACCAATTTCATCCCAATACAGAGGTGATCTACATGGTCTTCCATACAGGGCTTCGAAAGGAACCATGCCGATACTCGCATGGTAACTATTATTGTAAGCATATTCGGCTAAAATAACATGCTTGTCCCACTCACCTTTCCAATCTAGCATACATGCTCGCAGCATATCTTCTAGTGTCTGGATAGTCCTCTCTGATTGTCCGTCAGTCTGGGGATGAAAAGTGGTACTCAGCTTCAGTTTCGTACCCAAGGCCTGTTGCAACTGACCCCAAAACCGAGAAGTAAAGCGAGGATCTCGATCTGATATAATAGAGACCGATACTCCATGCAGTCTAACAACCTCTCTGATGTATAACTCTGCTAAACTCTCGAGGGATTGATTTATTCGTATGGGTAGAAAGTGAGCCGATTTGGTCAATCGATCCACTATTACCCATATAGCGTCATGTTGTTTCCGTGTTTTGGGCAAAGCCACCACGAAGTCCATGGTGATTTCTTCCCATTTCCACTGTGGAATCTCCATTTGCTGCATCATTCCACCAGGCTTCTGATGTTCCACCTTGACTTGCTGACAAGTCAAACACTTCGAGACATAACTTGCGACCTCACGCTTCATTCCATTCCACCAATACCCTCGTTGTAAATCTTTAAACATTTTTGTGCCCCCTGGGTGTATGGTGTACTTGGACCTATGTGCTTCACCCAATAGTTCCTCTTTCAACTTGGGATCTCTAGGAACCCAAAGTCGCTTTTGCATCCAAATACTGCCATATTCTTTGAGTGAGAAGTGTAAATTTTCTTGTTGGGCTAATGACTTCAGTTTCTTATACTGGGGATCCTTTTTCTGACCTTCAATTATCCTTGTAAGGATCTCCGGATGGGCAGATAAATTAGATAGATTGATACTTCCCACGACATCTGCAAATGGTTTCCAATCGATGAATTCCTTCACCAAATTCCACTCTTTTGTCAATAAACTGGACAAACTGCAACTAGCTTTGCGGCTGAGAGAGTCAGCTACCACATTTGCCTTTCCGGGATGATAGGAAATGGTAAAATCGTAATCCTTTATAAACTCCAACCATCGTCGTTGTCGCATGTTCAACTCTTTCTGGGAAAATAGGTACTTGAGACTTTTGTGATCTGTAAATACCTCGAATTGTTCTCCATACAGGTAATGTCGCCATATTTTCAAAGCGAACACCATGGCTGCCAATTCGAGATCATGAGTTGGATAGTTTTGTTCATGAATCTTTAATTGGCGAGAGACATATGCTATCACCTTACCATTTTGCATTAAAACACATCCCAACCCAGTACCTGATGCATCTGAGTAGACCACAAAACCACCATGACCTGAAGGTAAAGCCAACACTGGTGCGGTGGTAAGCTTCTTCTTTAAGATTTGGAAACTCTCCTCGCACTTATCCGTCCATTTGAACTTAATTTCTTTCCTCAAGAGCTTGGTCATGGGCATAGCAATCCGTGAAAAGTCCTGAATGAATCTTTTATAATAGCCTGCTAATCCTAGAAAACTCCTGATATCGCTGATATTCTTCGATTGACGCCAATTTAATACAGCTTCAACTTTAGCAGGGTCCACAGCGACTCCATCTCGCGATATGACATGACCCAAGAACATGACCTTCTCGAGCCAGAATTCGCACTTGGAGAATTTGGCGAACAACTGGTGTTCCTTGAGAGTCCCCAATACGATCCTCAAATGTTCACGATGTTGTTCTATGCTTTCAGAGTATATAAGTATATCATCAATAAAAACAATCACAAAAGTATCCAAGTACGCTCTGAATACCCGATTCATCAAATCCATGAATGTGGCGGGAGCATTTGTCAGTCCGACTGGCATAACTACGAACTCATAGTGACCGTACCTTGTTCTAAAGGCTGTCTTGGGAATATCATCGTCCTTGATCCGAAGTTGGTGATACCCAGATCTAAGATCGAATTTTGAAAACACCTTAGCCTTTTGCAATTGATCGAACAAGTCTTCAATGCGAGGTAGGGGATACTTATTTTTGACGGTTGCTTGATTCAACATCCTATAGTCTATACACAACCTCATAGAACCATCTTTCTTCTTCACAAAAAGGACTGGTGCTCCCCATGGTGACACGCTCGGTCTAATGAAACCTTGCTCCATCAACTCTTCGAGTTGTTTCTTCAGCTCCTCCAACTCTACTGGGGCCATACGATAAGGCGCTTTCGAGATCGGTGCCGTCCCAGGCACCAACTCGATATGAAAATCCACCTCACGCTGTGGCGATAGTCCAGGCAACTCATCCAGAAACACTTCCGAAAATTCACGAACCACTTCAAGTTCTTCTAATGGTGTGACCTTTGACTCACAGGAGAATACATTTACTAGGAATGCTCGGCACCCCTATCGCATATACTTCTGAACCTTTAATATTGATACAATTCGGCCTTTCACTGTAGGTCTAGAGAGCCGAAACTCAACCTTTGGCAATCCTGGTCGGGACAAAACCACTTTCCCTTGGCGACAGAGAACATTGGCATAATGTTCATATAACCAGTCCATCCCCAATATGACATCATATTCAGTCATATCGAGCAAGATTAGGTCAGCAGGTAAGCTCTGCCCTTCAAGTACAATTATGACATCAGGGATGTAGTTTACACATATCGAATTATATCCTATCGGATTGTACACATATAATTCATGTTTCAGAGATTCAGTATGTGCACCAAGTAATTTTGCAAACTCTATGGATATGAACGAATGTGTAGCACCACAGTCAAATAGAACAAGTGCAGCACAACCATTGACAAATACCGTACCTTGTACCAGATTTCCTTTCTCCAACTCCTCCACAATGGTGGCATATACTCGTCCAGGCACCCTCTTTTGTGCATTTTGCTGTGGTGTTTGCTGCGGCTGAGATGGTTGATGTTGCTGCCCTCCTCCAGCATTACGTTTCTGCATATCTGCCATCTTCTTATGGCACTGACGGGCATAATGACCCATCTTTTCACAGTAGAGACATGCACCGGTGTCTCTGGGGCAAGGTTGTTCGTAGTGGAACCGGTTGCACTTCTGGCACACCCGATTTTGTCCCTGTTGTTGCGGAGGACGATTTCCACCATTGTACTTCTGCTTCTTGTAAGGTGGTTGGTACTTCTTGCCACCGTGGTGCTGTGGCGGACCGGCTCCCCGTTTCCCCGGTGTGTCCTTTTGACTCTTCCTTGATCGCTCCCATTCTTCATTCAGCATAGTAGCCACTTCAATGGCTTGTGCGAGGGTGGACGACAGATTTATCATCACTCGTGGTCGTAATCCGTCCTTGAGTCCGCGGATATACCTAGTTGCTCTGGCTTTATCATTCGTGAACAAATTTGGGCAATAACGCTTCAAGGTCCGAAATTTGGTAGTGTATTCTACCAAGTTCATATTTCCTTGAGTAAGCTCCAAGAACTTCTGATGCTTCTGATCACGAGCGTACTGGGGGAAATAGGTCTCTCAAAATGTCCGCTTGAAATCTTCCCATGGAATAGTATCCACTCCGGCAAAGTGGATGGTTTGGGTGGTGTCCCACCACTTCTGTGCATCTTCCGTCAAGCGGAAAGTGCCGAAGTCTGTTTGCTTATCATCGGGAACAGACAGAACCCGAAAAGCTCATTCTGTCTCGGCAATCCAACTCTCGGCTAATTCAGGATCAGCCTTGCCTGAGAAGGTAGACGAGTTCAACTTCAAGAACTTCTCATACGTGATTGTGTTCGTGTTATGCCTTTCACTCATGGCTGCGGCTAACTCCGCCTGGTGGCGCATTTGGGTGTCCATGGTTTGAGCCAGATTACCAAGAGTTTCCATCACGAAACCCCTTTGGTCCTGCCATTCATTCGCCGTGCTCGAACTAGCTTGGGATCGACGATACATCTAATAACCATTTCAATACACACAGTTTTACTATCTTTGTATTATAGTGTTTCAAAATCATTACATGTATATATATTTATACTTATATAGGAGAAACAATGTAATCATCAAGACAACTAAAGTAAAAATAAATAAAAATATACTCACAGAGCGATCTCAGGATGTGGCATGACCGTGAACTTTGATTTATTGTTCCCAGGCTCTGATACCATAACTGTAACGCCCCGAAATTTTAACCCAGATTTTTTTAGGATTTTTTTTTAATGCGAAAACTACTAATGATTCCAGGGTTAAGCATTTCAGAAATGATACAGGAAGGTAAAAGCAAACCACACCATTTATTTTTATTTCAATAATAATAGAATCCAACATCAGAGTTTTCACATTATGAGTCTTAAAATAAAATTTTCTATCCGAAAGAAAGTAGGACCGCCAGGGAACAAGTCGATCAAGTCTTGGTCAACGCCTCATCCCGCTTCGCTCATAGAACTACTCTGTGCCACGTCTAAGTAGGAAAGACTGTACTCTTAATGCAGGTATGTCATGAATCTAGTATGTGATGTGTGAATTTTTCCGTCTATTAAGAATCGCACAAAGCAGACTAGGCATCAACAGTAACGGACATATATCTAAGCAGGCATGCAGATTATACAGCAGTTATAATTAAGCAATTTAAACATTTTATGCAACGACAACAATTAAACAGGGCATTAAGCAATCAAAACATTTTATGCAACACAATAACCGTCATACCTAACATTCGTGTAGTAGCCCCAATACGAATTTGATTATCTCATATCTACACATTGCAGGACATCATTTCATCACCAGCTCAGAACATGCTGGAAGAATATAAACCAGTCTTCCTAGTAACTCCACTCACGGTGATACCTAACATGTTCTAATTGATGTTTATCTTGTCTTATCCTGTGGGTACACACGGGCCGAGGCAACCATCACAGAAAAGAATGTTCGGGGGTGTATTATTCAAAGTTGTTTTATTAACCCGATCATTCTAACTGTGACTGAAATCCCAAGGGAGCGGCCAGTGACCGAGAGAAACTCCCAGAGGCCAAAACCAAAAACAGGATGCATCCCTAACTTCTGCAGAAGAGCAAGGAGCTACCACCTAGGATATATTGGTAGTCTGGGTCCCCCAACTCCAAGGACTGGGGACCAACGAGTCACTTAAGCTCGAAACAACAAACATGTCCCCGGAGCTTTGTACCACCTACCCTCTCCAAGGTAAGCCCGAAACTGAGTGGGCAAATCCTTTTTATTTAGTTAACCTTTCAGAGTGTAAGGGCATTTTCCCTAAACTTTCTACTACCATAGTAGTAGATTCCCAACCTTAGTCATTTTACCAAGGTGTATAAACCAACCCAATCATTTTCCATATGGTTTACATAAACCCACTCCGAGTGCTCCGGTACCTTTAAACCAGTCAAGCACAAAAGTTAATATTTAATTTTCTTACCAGTATAATGGAACCAGACCACGTACCTGCATTAGGTACTTAACCCGTATCGCCTATTGGGCAAGGTTTCCCAAACCACCCACCTAGCAGGAGGGGATAATCATGACTAACTTAATCATTTACCTAGTTAGGTTACCCCTATATTATTTCCTTTCAATTCACAATGCACCAAGGAAAAGAAATTTACATAATCTGAGTACATGCAAGGCCAATGTCCATACATAACATATCTTTAATATGCCTCACTCATTTCCTATGTAAAGGGATCAAGTGTTGCATACAGTTTCAGTTATGGATTAGAAAGAAAAAGAATTCCATCCTTAAGCTGATATAAATTGGGGATATAGAACTACAGATGCATGGATGCTAAATACAAACATTTTCAAAATTACGGTAAGATGCCAAACATAAATTTTGTTAGAGGACTTCACCAGAAGTATTCTGCTGCAAATAGTAATTTACCTTAACATGCTTAAGTACTGCACCACAAAATCTGATAATTCAAGGATTTGACACCAATATGCTGTTTTTACCTACGAAATTTAGACATGTACTGCTAACAGTATTCACCTAAACATGCTTATGGACAGTTATAAGAAACAAATACAGAAAATCAGATTTGGTAAACTCCACAAAATAACATATTTCTCAAGTATTAAAATTGTCAAAATAATGTGACATCTTTAAACTATCATGCACTTCTGATTAACTATGTTAATATGGCAACTACGCAAACTCCCAATCTACTATCTAAACATATTACAATTCTGATCAGCCGTTTCAACCTTGAAGACAGGCAACCAAATTTTTTTTCCTGACCATTCACAACTATAACAGAACCATGAACCGTGTGGATCTGATGCAAACTCTGAACATTTTCAAATACTCAGTATAGCAGGCAATCATTGTATGTGTCAAACGCTAAAGACTTAGCCTACTTCGACCTGTGATGCATACATGCATTGAACCAAAGGGGACTGCACGTATTATCTACCAACCAGTGATATTGCATACTAAAGTTTCCTCGTTAAGCAACTGAATTCCAATATGCTTGTAATATTAATAGCAGAATGTCATAAAAAAGAAATTGATAGGCACCATCCCATCCAGTCGCAGGTTCAACCATTTAGCTTAATGTACATCACATATATCTAACTTTATTAACCGTGTACAGGAAGGTGAGTGATCCACCATTTTTTTTTTTAAATGGTATATCTAATAGTGATTTTCCCTTGGAATTAGACATGCTTCGGTCCACAACCTCACACCCTAATTACACGACAGGCTAAACCCTCTTAACAGGAATCAAACTTCCTTGGCAAAAATCTAAAATAAGCCCTTAACTGAAAACAAAACCCCCCTTTTTTTTTAATAAAAACCCCGAGTGAAACCCTTGAATCATGCAATAACAATGTTTCTTCCTTGACAGACCCATCATAACCGGATGCAATCAACACCAAACAATAAAAGTGCAGAGTTCCTACCATTTTCCGGCGAAGGGGTTGCGTCAACCACGATGGGAGGTCGTCGGCCTGGACAGCACCACCACTGGAGAGGTCGGCTTCTCCCGGCAAGGTCTCGAGCTGCAGCCCGAGATCGGAGGGTGATTCGAGGGTTAGAGAGGTAGAAGAGAGTGAGAGAGAGAATGGGACAGCGATAGAGGGAGAAGGAAGGGTTCGGGGTCCCCCTTTGTAGGTGGGTGGCCTTCCAAAAAGGAAGGAAGCCCGGCGGCTACGGCTTCCCCCTCCCCCATTCTAAAAAATGTTAGGGTTCAAAAGAACCCTAACCTGCGGCTTATCGGGGAAGAGGGTTTCCTCCCTCTTTATTTTTATCGGGTGGCCCTCTTATCCCCCCCCCCCCCCCCCCCCTTTTGTATTTTTTTTCTTTACAGTGTGTGGGCCGGGTCCGAGTCCGACCCACGACCCGCACTCGGGATCCAACCACATGTTGGATCCGGGTCTTATAAAAAAAATTATGGATTCTTAATTGGATCCAAACCCCGCTTATATATTTATTTTATTTATTTTCTTATTGAGGTATTTTAATTATTTAAATAGGTTTATCTTGTATAATATGGGTTCTGGATCCGAAACTTAGATCCGTAACCAGATTCGCCCATTTTACTCCTAAAATGCTAAAAAATTTTAAATGTGAATTTTGCGGTTATTACAAATTGGGTGTCTTCTACTTGATTGGAACTAGTAAACTCATTAATATAAGGAAATTCAGCTATTTTTTTGAAAATAATAAAATATAAAAATTTAGAAAGTAGTGGTTTTGTATTTTTTAAAATAAATAATATACTATAATGACTATTGGATTAGTAGTGTGTAGTGACCTTTTTTAAAGAAATGTAAAAGAGAGAGATTTTGTTAAAAAAAAAAGAAAGGTAAAAGAAGAAGAAAAATAAAATTAACAATAAATTTAAATCACCTCAACTTTCAAAATTTGAAGCTTCTAAAAAACAATATATTGAACACTTCTTCTTCTTCTTGAAAGTTGTAGAGCACTTGTAGAGAGAGTAGTGAGAGAATGCGAGTTTTAGAAAGAGAAAATGTAATATTGGGGGGGGGGGGGGGGTATTTATAGATTTTTTTAAACTTTCATTTTTTTCAAAATACCCTTACAATAGTTGTTGGGAGAGTTAAAAAAGTCTTTTGGGTGTTTTCAGCTCATTTGACCATAAACCCCTCAAACAAGCCGTTTATAGTCGTCGAGAGAAGTTTTTTTGTAAAAAACTGAAACTAGCCATTTTATAACTGATACGGTTCACTGGACGAGTTGTTAGACGGGTTGAGGTAGGTTTGCAGGTTGGTCCGATCCAGTTCACAGGTTAAACGGGTTCAGGTTGTAGCGGGTTTTTGGGGCAGGGGGAGTGAAACCAGCACGACCCACTACATGGTTCACAGGTTGAGCCCGGACTGTTACTGTAGCTCTTGGGCCGTGTCATTCCAGTTCCAACGGGCCGGACCTCTAGCCTAACCCCAGCTAGCCTTAAAAAAAAAAAAAGTGGTTTCAGCACTGCACATGGGGATGCAAACACAAAGGCTTTCAATATGAAATATAAAAGATAGACAAGTACGAACATACCCTTCAACAAGCTTGGCTACACTCATGGGCCCCAAATCCGCTAATTGAAACTCATAGGGGAGGTCGTTTGATAAAATCTGACACCATGAATGTCTTAAACATAGTAAAATACTAAGAATTGACTTTTGAATAGTTTTTTTTTCGTCATAAAAATGACTTTTACAGGTTGATTTTAAAACCCCCCTTCCAATTTGATATCCGCGTAAGAAAAACATGATCTATGGGTCGGTTCCCACTAAACCAAACATGTAGACTTGCATTTCGAGGGTTAAATATGCAAGAAAATAAAAAAATTAATAACAATTAAAAAAATATGACTAGGAGGTTTGGAACTCATGAGAGTAACAAATATATCCCTATACATAAACATTTGGTGCTAATGAAAGTATGGAACCATTGAACTAAATCTTAAGGCAAAGCTGTGTATTGATTCAATTCAACCATATAGATGTGTTAGGCAGTGTTTTCTTGTTAAATATCTGACCTTTGATCATGTTTTCTTATGTAAGAATATAAATTTTTTTTTAGTTGTAGAGTTTTTGTATATTATGGGTCATTCATTTTTTGCAACTCTTAAAAACCTTCTTAACAAAATCACATTGATCGGAACTCATTTCCTATGAAGCAAATCATGTATATCAAAAAATCAAAATATGAAAAAGAGGTGATTTCTTCTCAAACAGTTCCATACCAAACATTGGAAAAACATGATCTAAGAGCTAGTTTCTACCAAACCAAACATGTAAACCAGATATGCAAAAACGTTAACAATAATAAAATAAAGACAGAATTCACTAGGGATTCCTTGCCCACAGTGTTAGTAAACATTTATTTAATTATTTGTATGTGTCGAATTATATTTGGTCATGTTGCCATGATGCATGAACGCCTCTCCTTTTTCTCTTTTTTAGTTTTTTTCTCATCAATCTAACTCATAGATGTGATGCATGTGTTTAGTTAATGGAAAAAATAAGAATATATCAACGGTGGCTCAGCTTGTTTGGCATGAGCTGTTAGTGGACGTCACCATGTGTTAGAAAGTTGCAAGTTCAAAACCCAATGGTATGTTGGGTAACTGGTAGGGGTCTGCGTAACCCCAATTTGCCTCTAAAAAAAAATAAGAATATACACTTGGATCATATTTTTTAGTTTTTATGATGAGGAACCCTCGCCCAAGCGAAAAAAAACCCAAGTGGGGCAATGACCTGATGAGTTGTGGAGATTGATTTGTTTAGGTTTAGGATTGTCGCCCTTGCCTTGTATAAATTCTTTCTTTTCTTTCTCTCTTGTAATAGTCGAAGAAGAACAAAAAAGTAATTTTTTTGGGCGGCCGTGGTTTTTACTCTCTCTCGGATTTGAAGGTTTTTTCACATAAATTTGTGTCCTTGTTGTATTTGGTTTGATCGTTCTTGTTTATTCTTTCGGTTGTTTCTTGCTTGCGGTTTTCCTAACATGACCACCCCCTTTAAGTGGCCCACCTCTGAAAGGTAAGGACACACCCGTGAGCCAGCAGATCTGGTGACCTCATCTCAGCACCCTCACAACCACCTGCTGGCTAAGCATGCAACCCCAAAGTATTGATCATATTTTTTGATTAAAAAATGTGTTTTTTTGAGGATTGAAAATTTTGGTAGATCATTGATTTTACAACTCCTAGAAAATCCCACCTATATGTCAACAAAATTTATCGTCTATAACCTTGTTTAAGGACCTAACGACAGGGCTAACAAAATAGAACCATACATATATCCAGATTTATTCCTTAGAATTCAGATATGGAGCATCCATGATCTGGCCCCTCTTATCTGTTTCCACTTACTAGGGCTCTAGTGGGTGCAATGTGCTCGGCAGGTTGCATTGAGCAAGGTGAAACTTATATTCACCTGGATTTGTCAATAGCCTAGCAAGATAGGGTAAGAAAGGATTGTAATCTGGCGAGATCACACCAGATCCAAATCCAAACCCAGAATTGAATGATAGATCTGAATCCAAATTAGATTCCAATGAGGTAAGGTTAAAACTAGATGCAAACTATATGTGGTTGTACTGGATCTGAAAAAGTCAAGATATATACTTGTAAAAATGCACATAGATCAGATTTTGATTGGAATCCAAATTTGATCCGAAACAATATTGGTTTGAATCCAATCTAAATGTTCATTCAGATCTTACTTCCAGGATCCAAATTCGGAAATAACATGTCGGACTTAGATTCTTCACAAAAAAAAAAACATGTCAAATTAGATCAGATATCCATTTGTGTCCTACCTAGAGCTGTAATTGGTTTGGGTCAGGTCTTATCAGACCCGATTTTGAACCGGGCCTAAAAGTAAGACCCAAACCTGACTCAATCTAATTCGTATTCTGATTTTCTTGCTAGAAATTGTGGACTCATATGGGTTAACGGGTTTGGGTATGTATTGGGTCAAGTATAATCGGGTTGGGTCTTTAATAGACCTGTTTTGATTTGGGTCAGGTTAGGGTCTGAGTATGGCTGAAAAAAATTGACCTATATGGGTTAATAGGTTTGGGTATGATTGATTCGGGTCTTACCGGGTTTCGGTTTCAGCTTTGGTCTTGATATGATTGGTATTCTCGACCTAATTACTCACCAATAAAAAAATTCTGTAAATTAATGGAATTAACTATCTATTTATTAAGAAGATTATATGCTAACAAATGAGAAGTTTATTAACTATTCTAAATAAAACTAAATTTATTTTATACGAACCAATCATTTCAAGTCAAAATGAAAAGTCATCATTGATATAACATTTCCAGTTGGTTCTGGGTTTGAGTGCATAATTGGTTTGGTTCGGGTACAAAGCAGGTTTGGGTTCGGGTTAGTTCAAGAATAAAAAAAGTTCATCTACATAATCGGGTCAGGTTTGGGTCAGTTAGGTTTTACAATATGAAGAACCTTTTGGGTCAGGTATAAAAAGCTGCTCGGGTTCAAATGGGTTTGGGTCTTCATTTGCAATACCCAAGATCCAACCCATTTTCATTACAGGTCTGTATTTTGGATCTGACCCAAATCCATTGGTCCACTAAAGTCTGGTCGGGTCAGGTATGCCCGACCTAGTTACACCCCTATTAGAAGACCAACTTGGATACACAGGAATGCATTATGAGATGAAATAGACGGTGATGACATTTAGTAAGATCATCCTAGCTTTTAGTCTCCAAGTTATTGTATTGCAAAACTTCGTTTACAGCAATTATTTTTTTAACAAACTTTGAAAAACAAAATGCAAATGAAAGTTCAATTTTTTCCAGACATGCTGTCAAACAAAAACTTGTTCTTCTGAAAGCAGCAGTTACAACACATGAGTTAAATTTTAATTGAAAAACATTTAGGAAAATTTATAATGCATGTTCAATTTTACAAGATTTGGCATTCAAATCACATTGGGTTATTGGGTTCAAATCACATTAGCTTGGTTTTCGAGTACAAATCTCGTACATGTCAACTTTTGTTAAGTTCTTTTGAAAACATAAAACAGAAAAAACACGTATATATATATATATATATATATGAGAACTGAACGTATTATGATAGATTTGAACTGTTAGATGTGTTTAACGTGCTTGATTTAGTGAGAATCGACTCTTGGATCATGTTTTTTCGATGAAAAACATATATTTTTATGAGCTGAAAAAAATTGGTGCCTAAGTGGCCATGGATTTTGGATCACCAGAATCGGAAAAACTTGATTCCGACTGATCCAAAAGCCAGTTCCCACTAAACAAAACCTATAGATCATGTCTATGGTGTTAGATGTGAGAAAGAAATATTAAAAATTACAGTTGTTGAAGGGACCTAATGGGTGGCATAACAAGAAAACAGAGCATAACGAGAACATTACTCTCTCTCTCTCTCTCTCTCTCTCTCTCTCTCTCTCTCTATATATATATATATATATATATATATATATATATATATATATATATATATATATATATATATATATATATATATATATCAGAAAGGTGCAGAATCTATAACCAACCACAATGGAACGGCTTCCCTTCTCCAATGCTTGAGCATCTCATCGATGGGACCCCTCATATAATTTATTTAGTAAGAAATATGCTTTACATGAAGACTTTATGACATATAAGTATGTTTTTTGAAACGTGAAAAATCAACTGCTCACAATGCATTTAAAACTTCATAATACAAGGTATTGTGGGTCATTGATTTTTAGCCCTTTAAAAAATGCATCAAAATATTAAAAATTCATAATCTAAAACATGTTGCTCACTATACTGTTGATTATCATCGGTTGTAATAATTTAAACCTTTCTTTGGTTGGACGGGTCTCTCTCTCTCTCTCTCTCTCTCTCTCTCTCTCTCTATATATATATATATATATAGTAGGTGTATCGTCATACACAAAAAAATTAACTCAGATTGTTTTGCACTACTAATCTCACGTGTGATCAACGGCACAAAAAAATTTGTGCAAAATGCGACTTTTAGCGATGGTTCAAAACTGCTGAATGTCTGAAAACTGCATAATAAAAAATATGCAGCATTGCACCACACGTCTGACTTTCGTCTGACAGAAGGGGGTCTGAAGATACCCCTTTCATGCGTGTGTAAGTGTATGTTAGTAATCGTTGGTGATGCCCACTTTTTAGTTTTGCTCTGTTCTGCCCCATCAAAATCATATTTTTTTGCTGTTTTTTCTCACATCTAACACCATAAATATGATCTATAGGTTTTGTTTAGTGGGAACAGGCTTTTGGATCACTAGAATCTTACCTTTGTACAGTTTTTGTCTGGTGATCCAAAATCAAAGACTACCAGTTTTTTCCCTCTCATAAAAACATGATTTTTTGTTGGTATTTTTTCTCACATCTAACACCATAGATGTGATCTATAGGTTTTATTTAGTGGAAACTGGCATTCATTTGGATCACCCAAATCTGACCTGTATGCAGGTTTTTCCATGCAGTGATACAAAATCAATGGCTATGAAGGCACCAATTTTTTCAGCTCATAAAAATACATTTTTTCATAAAAAAAAACATGATACAAGAGTCTATTCTTAGAGCATGTTAAACACATCTAATGACTCAGATCTATCATAAAACACTTCAAACTATGGGGCCTAATGGGGCAGATCGAGAAAAGAGGGCCTCTTTCTCTTTTTTATATATATACGTGTGTGTTGAAGGTATGTGGACCAGCAGAAGATGATCCAATATAGGGTTGATTCAGGTCCAAATGAAGAATCTGGACACGGCACCATGAAGACAATTGCTCTTGAGATTACAAGGATGCAAAAGAGATGGATTTCCTAATGTAGTAAAGTCCCACCCTAAAGTTAAAGGAAATCTATCAATGAAATGACATATTCTCAGTTGTAACTTCTCCTGAATATGAGGGTACTTATAGAGAAATCTCCTTATGAATACATGAGAGAAGAGATCATGGTTTCATGGTCTGTTGACCGAACCACATTGACTCTATGTTGCTTTCTTGCTGAGTACAGGGCTCTTGCCTCTGCCACTGCTGAAATTTTCTTCATTGTGAACTTTGTGTGCATTCACATTCTTTTTTTTTTTATAAGCAAGCTGGGGTTAAGCAAACCCCAACCATATCATTTGGGATTTGAAGTTGCAACGTCCCAATACAAGGTGACGTGGACTAACTGCTTCTACCAGACAAGCAGAGCTCCACTGAGACTTACATGTCTGATAATCCCATGTTTCATAACAGGATCAAACACAGAGAGATAGATTTTCACCCTTGATCAGATTGCCGATCTGTTAACCAAGCCTTTATCTATACTGTTCGGTTCCAGCTTTTAAGAGGCAAGCTCCGCATCCTGTCCAGGCCGTTCACCTTGAGGGTTGTTAGTTGAAGGTAATGTGGATCAGCAGAAGAGGATCTAATACAGACTATGTTGATCCAGATCCAAATAAATAATCTGGAAATGGCGCCATGAAGAATGCTGTCAAGATTACAAGGATTGATCAAAAGGGATGACTTTCCTAATGTAGTGAGTCTGATTCTGAAGTAAAGAAAATCTATCAAGAAAGAAGAAATGAGGTACTCATCTGTAACTTCTCCTAAATATGAGGACACCTATAGAGCAGAGTAGAGAATTGGCAGTCAAAATGTAAAGAGATTCATACAAATAAACCGTTTCTTCTCATGAATACGTGAGAGAGAAGAGATTATGGTTGGATGTACGTCTTTTAACCGAACCATCGTTAACTATGTGTTGCTTTCTTTTTGTGCTCCTTTAAAATATAAATATAAATACAAGTGTGCATGTGACGTTGGAATTGGACGATTCAAGAGTATATAAAATCAAGCTATATTGCCAGATTTAAGGAAAACATAGAAAAAACCATTCGAAAGTCCAGTAGGCTGGTGGTAAGTAGTTGTCACACATAGCTAAATGAAATATGTTAAATGAAACATGCTAAATGGTTTTTTTGATTTTTTTTTTATCGTGGTTATGACCCCCACAAACATGCTAAATGGTCAATTTACTAGTAATCTATAACGTGATCACGTGTTTTCAATAAAAAAAATGATATTTTGAGCCTCAAAATTTTATAAAGATTTTGGACGGCTGATTTTTCGAACCTTATAAAAACCCAACGATGTGTCAGAATCGAACACGCTTTAAGAGCTGATCCCTATAAAATCAAGTACATAGAACGCTTCAAGTATGATGGATATATAAAATGCTTCTTTTATTCATTTTTTTAATGCAAAAAAATAGCCATATATGATTTTTAACTGCTGCTAACTGGTTCAAGCATAGGAAGGATCCATAATACCACAAGAATTTTAACCTTAAAATTTTGAGTAAATTTTCTTTTCGTCAGCAACAATATTTTTCAACATCTTGAATAAAAACCTTAGGCGAGTTACAGGCACTAGTACTGAATTTTATAAAAAAGAAATATATCCTTATAAACTTTCATTGTAGCACATAGGGTATTATTCATTACTAAAGTTCATAAAACTAAATAACAAAATAACAGAAGTTTCAAAATCTAATCTTCAGAAATAAAAAATGGAATGGCTTTTAGACTCTGCCACAGCTCCTCATCATCACCCCCGACAATTCATTCGGTTCTTATAATTGTATAGAGGGTCAAAACAACACCCCAATAAAATATAATGACAAAGTACATGTATACAAAAGTAGGCATACAGGAAACATCATTTTCAAATAGACATTGATAAATCACAAAATGGCTGAAAACTTACTTTAATACTTATGCATGATCAAGGATCTTATGCTCGACTTGCCAATATAATAGAGTATCCATCTATGACATGAGTAGCTTAAGATTATTTAATTTAGGTAATCTTTCTTAAATGATGCATGTGATGCTTTTATCAGAATGCACATTACACTTTTGTTTCTTTGTTAACAGTTCCTATAGGTACAATACAAACAATATTCGAATTGGAGACACGATCAAGAGGTACATTCAAAAAATTTGTCTTATTACCTTGACCTTGTACATTTTTTCTGGCCCTCGGTGAGGCATGAAACTTATCGAGAGAGAAAACCCAACACCCTGAACTTGGTATACCAATCTTTTCTTTAGCTGAAACCTTATTCACTACCACCTCGCAGCATCAGTGGTAGCTATCCCCTATCTTCGTAGATGAAGACGCAACCCTCCATGATTTACAATACCCCATAGAGCCAATCGTACTACTTACTCTCTCATTATAAGTAACATGAGAGCTAACATTTGCATTCTTAATTAGTTAACTCTTACGTACTTAAACATTACTTTTAGACTTTCAATGGCCTCCATAGGGCACAAGTACTTATGATTTTCTTTTTAACTTATCACACCGTCATTGGCCACCACTTTGGAGTACAAACATTACAATTCCTTTTGAGAGGTTTTGAGCACATATAGCTAGGGATGGCAGTGGGGCGGGGCGGGAGACAAGGTCTCCACCCCCGCCCCACCTCAAGATTAGAACCTCCATCCCCGCCTCCATCCCCGACGGGGATGGATTTTAACCTCCACCCCCGCCTTCATCTCTGTTTCATGTCCTCCATCCCCGGTTCAAACGGGAATGAGGCAGGCGGGGCAGGCATGAGGCGGGGAAAAGTGGTAGGGATCATGGCGGGGCGGGGAAAAGGGTACGTCCATCCCCGTTGGATTTTAATCTTCGTCCCTACCTCCATTCATGTTTCATCCCCGGTCCAAACGGGGCGAGGCGAGGCGGGGCTTCGCTTTCCCCCGGTCCACTGCCATCCCTACATATAGCCTCTCACTATCATATGTGTCAATTTCAACATTTCACTAAAGTGTCTTAAAATAAAACATTAACACATACTTTCTTTGCATTCATCAATTAGCATACACGTGTCTCATGTTTTTATCATTGTAATAATTCATATTATGTGCCGACCACTCACTTCGTTGTTAAGCCATATGCATCACATGAATAGCTAACTTTGCTTAACTGAATACGTGCACTTTTTCATAAGGTAAAGTATTTGTTTCAGATACTCCAAATCACATTTATGACATATCTTATAAAAATTCATTTGGGTTATGGTAAAAAAAATGCACACGAGGCTAACATAACCCTTAATCTCTTAATGTAAATATGTAGTTTAAAATTCACTTAGACAAGACAATGTGACTATATTTTCTAAAACTTGAATCATATGCAAAACTCAAATAAAAACTAGAATTATTTTCTAGGGCAAAAACATATCCTAAGTAGTTTAATCATATTTATTTTCAATAAGTCATATTTTTAAAATCGTCAATTATAAATCTTGAAAATCATTTTTCACAAAGTCCAAATTTCAACTTGGCGGTCACCATATATTTCACAAACCACATAAATCATTTTATTATTTTTTTTATATAAAATGCATTGAATGGTGTCACTGAATGGAAACACACATTTTAAAACCTAATCTGATTTTTTTGTCATACGTGATTCTCTCTCTCTCTCTCTCTCTCTCTCTCTCTCTCTCTCTCTCTCTCTCTCTCTCTCTCTCTTGTTTTATAAAAACCCGATTTCATGAAAACTGTTATGTTGAGCCAAAGCACGGTTTGCGCCCACCTATATATATATATATATATATATATATATATATATATATATATATATATATATATATATATATATATATATATTTTTTTTTTTTTGAAACCAGACTTATGCAGTTTAAGAAAATGCAGACCATTCGCATAGTACTAAACCCATTTTTTTCTTCTGGAATCAACAAAAAAAAGATGTCGACATGATATAAGCATAACTCTTTTTTTTTCTTCCTTTCATGTAACAGTATATTTTCGGCCAGCTGCTGACCAAATCTGATTAAGTGCATCTTTCATACATTACAAATCAATTTAACAATCTTGCTAAAGAAGCAATTGACAGGGTTGTTCAGATTAGAATTTTAGAATCTCATAATAAAACAAAAAAATAGATTAACACAAATCCTCTTTTGATGTCAAAAAATTACTGTAGCTAACATGAACATTTTCAAAAATCAGAAATAAATCAACATCTCATGGAGTCTTACTTTCACACGCATATACTTAAATCAAAGTACGTAACTTAACCAGAAGCTTCAAATCGATATCACGTTGGTTGGACACTAGTAGTTGGCTACGAAACCATCTGACAATCTTCACCACTAATACAATCTAGCTATAGCACAAGAGAGAGAGTATGGAAAAACGTGTAAACTCTCTTAGCATTTTATAAGGAGGAAAAATAGTAGTTACAAAAGGGAGTTTCAAATCTCAAAGGTCATCTTATGGTAGTGGGGAGGCTACCATTCACTCTTGGCTTAATGAGAGAGAGAGAGAGAGAGAGAGAGAGAGAGAGAGAGAGGTGGGTGGGAGTTTCAAGAAACTCTAGAAGCCTTCTTCTTTTATATATATATTGTAACTCTCCCCATTCACGTGAATGAACCCACCCTTGTTGGCTGCTGTAATTCTTTCACTACCCCGGTCCACCATCTTTGAAAAAAGGTTTTTAGGCTTGATTGAGTTTATTAATCTTTTTCTTATCTTTTTTTTTCTAACTTATTTTGAAGTAAAAAGTGCAACTCCCCCATTTACATGAATGGGAGAGTGGGTTCAGCCCACCACTTCACTTAAGTAAAACCTCTAATGATAAAGAAAAATAGTTTTTTACTTATCTCTCTTAGGTATTGAATAATATTTAGTATTTTATATTTTTTCCTTTTGGGTCAAGTGGGGTCCACTAGAGAGGACACCCTTTTCTTTTAATGTATTAACTCTCATTCATGTTTTATTAGCTAATATATATATGTATGTATCCCTAAGTATATACTATGTACATATTTCATACATTATAAAATCCATGTTATGTATTAATTGTATTTCTAATACTACTTTTATTTTATCTTATCTTATGTTACATCAACAATTTCTGGATCCATGTTGGATCCAATCCTATGTACATCGATCCACACTCATATCTAAAAGTCATTTTGGATTTTGGATCTTGGGATCCATTTTCATTTTGCATCCTTTCAAGATCTAGATCTAATCACCAAAATTCGACCCATACACTTCTACTATATATATATATATATATATATATATATATATATATATATATATATATATATATATATATATATATATATATATTTTCTACTTTCGAATCTCGGATTTACCTATGCACTAGATCCAAGTATTGGATCCATTTCCCTAGATAGTGAATTTTTGGATATTTTTGGTATTGGATCAAGATCCAAATCCCAATAGTTTTGAATCCACGAAATTAAATTTTTACATTCCTTATAAACCTTTAGTTTATATTAACCTTTCACAAATTATTTTCAAAATACTTGAAAAAATTCTCAAAAATTTATGGGTCTTGGTGCTATGTAATTGCACAATTTTAGTATGCTGCTGCACCTCATCACCCACCATCTTTGGGATACTGCTGACGAGCTGTGAGGCCCAACAACAGATGGAGGGAGATCAGGTGCAGCAGCACACTTAAAGTGTGCAATCATATTGCACCTGATCTCAATTCGTCCAAGGCCCGTCAGACTATCGCTGGTTTCCACATTCAGGTTGGTGTTGTGGGAATCATCTGAATTGTAAACAAGTTCGTGAACACCAAAGTTTATGATGTTCTTGAACTTAGTCAGGTATCCCATCATCAAAACTGCCCTTGTGAGGATTAATTTGATAACGGCTTAGAATAAGCGAGTTCTTGCTTATGACACAAGTCTCATGAATTCAGTGGAATAGCACCAACTTACATGAAGGGTTTTCTTAATCTGGTAAATTTGTCACGTATCAAAGATTATCCAAGAAAAAAAGAAAACACTTGTCATGTGTCAAAGGATGACGTACCCATAACCTGTTTGAGTCTAATAAATTCTTGTCTCAAGTTGACTGAATCAATCCTGCAGGACCATGGCTTAGATTGGCCAAGTGGAGGGTGCTAAAATTAATAACGGTTGGGATCATATTGTTAGTAATACTTTCAAATCCTGCATCACTAAAAGTGACATTAGTAGCCTGTAAAATAAGCAAAAAAACAAAAATCAGTCAAAATTTATCCTACCACTTTAAGCTACATCCCATAAGCTCCATAAACATGCCTACATTTATTTATCATGGCCTAAGAATAAAGGGATAACGCCAACTAAAGATAGACATAACTTGTTCTTGTCCCATTCCATCACCTTCACAAGGAGATAAAGATGACTTCCAAAGCTCGATAACTATCACACAGTATTGGTTCTCATTCCTTATACCACACGTAGGCTTGGATATTTATATTGGCGTTACTTGGCTTTAGTTTATCTTCACACTAATTTGGCCTTTCTGCTATGCAACTTGAGGAATAGCTGGCCCTACGTGCCACTGAAAAGAGAGAGCCATCTAGTTCGGGTCTAGGGATCCTGAGATGGCATTTTGTTGCTTAGGAGTTGGGTTTATTTCAGTTTGTTCATGTTTGCTTTCTTTATACAAGCATCCAATCTGAGCTCAACCATAAAAACCAACGCCCATATGATCCATCATCAACCATCTTAGACATAACACAGATTGGTTCAATCTCTGCTCAATTCCAATATAGTCCAATAGTTTTGCACGTTGGTTCCCAACTCAAATGACCTAGTTTCAGCTCGGATCCTCCTACCAATGTCTAGATCTTTTTTTCTTTCTTCATTTTTTTTATGACTAAGAGCCCTTGCAGAAAACTGGGTCACTTAATGGGCCCACCCCCCTGCGAGGTAAACCCTGGGTATGGTCACCGACACCCAAGCCCTTTAGGGAGCCCACCAGCTAAAGGCATGGACCCGCACAATCGGTGAGAGTCGAACCTGGCACAATGGGGTCAACACCTTCTCCCTAGGCCTGCTGCCACTTGGGCAAACTGTTCCGGCGTACAAAGTCTGGATCTAGTTGTTAGAATAAAAAAATGGGTGCAAGAATTGGGGTGTTTTAACGAGATGCCATGAAACATGAAGCATTTAGGAAATATTACGGTAAGCCAAGAAGCTGCAGTGGAAACAAATATGGAGCAACATATATAGAAAAAAAGCAGTAAAAACACTACAACAAAAGAAGGAAACATTGGCTATTATTTCAAAAACACTACAACAAAAGAACATATATTTTTATGTATTATATTTTTTTACAGCCAATTATTTAAAAAAAATGTGTAGGTTGAAAGTAGTGGCAGTTTACAAACTGCCACTGTTTGTTTGATGTTGAGTGGTCAACAGTGGCAGTTTGTAAAAAACTGTCGCTGTTGGTACCAGTGGCAGTCCAAAATGGGCCCCAATAAGGACCTGTAGTGGCAGTTGCATAGGATACCTACAGCAGCAGATTAAATTGTAGTGGCAGTTGTAAATGCCACTATAGGGAAACATTGGCAATTACCTAATGCTGCTATAGGTATCCTACAATGGCCGTTATATAATTGCCACTGTTACCAAACAGCGCCTGCACCTACAATGCCATCAGTGAACTGCCGCTGTGTTTTTATGACTAAGAACCCTGTAGCCTCATTTTGTTGTAGTGAGACATGTGTTTTACTTAAATGCATTTTCTTCAGCTTTATTCAAAGCATGTAATTTTGACACTGCTAAAGTGCCAGTAACTATGGTCTAGACTTAACCATACTGATGGTTTCTCCTTCTAATCGAAAAAATAAACTATTGTCTGGACCTAGCTAACAGACCCCTTGAATTCTAAGAATGAATCACATTATTGAGTTCAACCATTTTTATTGTATGAGGTGGCATATGGAAGCAATTTTATGTCTACTATTTTTTTTTTTGAACTGCTTCTTTCACAACAATGAATGTATTAAAGGTTGCGCAATCTGAGAAGAAAACATCTCAATACTTTTAAGAAAATCGCAAAATCATCTTTAATCATTTAAGCGTTGAAAATATCATAATTGTATCAATATTTGCGTTTTTTGGCACTATCTTGGAATATTTATGTTTTAGTTTTTGCATATTTTTCGTCATAACTTCTAAATTTATATACTTTATTTTCTGATTTTTCTCAATATATTTGAAAATACCACAACGTTTTGAGGGCTGGATAATTACCTATTTAAACTTGTCACTGTAAAAGAGAGAGATTTTAATAAAGCATTGGTGGATTAAGCTGTGGGGTTGGCTTCAAATTCAGGGGTGCAGTGAAATCCACTGCAATTGTTGCAACTGTGGATTTCAAAAAATCTTTGCTCTTTGGGGTTTTATTGATCCAAGTTGTTTTATATAGTGAATATCTACAGTTAAATCACCGAAATCTGACTTGTATGTAGGATTTATTAACTATTCGAAAATCAACGATTGACAAAATAAAAAATTTTATGATTTAAAAAATTACCATCCAAGGGTCGATTCTTATTAATTTGACCATGCTGAATCCAACTGTTGGGTCAGATTTGATAAAAAACAACTTAAATCATAAGATTTAAGAGGGGGATCAAGATGAGGGATGACATAAGGGATGAGTGGAACCGAACTTGGATTTCAATGGTCCCTACAACTAAATCCTTGAATTTTGGGAAAAACACCCTAAGAATTGGTTGGGATGCAGGTACATATATAGGTCTTTATATATTACCTTGGCCATAGCCAGATTTAACCTGCAACGATGAGATCTCACACAACTCAAGGCAGGTTAGTGTCATGTGGGACTAGGCCTGGTAACGTGCCAAGTGTTTAAGCTCGGCTAGTGCATGTGGTGACCCGAGGCAATCTTGAGCTCATGTCGAGGCTGAGCTAAACAAAGTCCAGCTCAGGTTGTCTTCTTTGTACAAAAGTAATATGTAGATTTGATGTGGAGAAACTACCACCTGTTCATTGGAGATAGTTTCTCATTTGGATTTAGCATTGCAACAAAGGATGCGCATGCCCCCCAAGGGGGGTTGGCATGGGGTGAGACCTTGGCCACCAGAGGTGGGTGTCTCCTCTCTAGAAAAGCTTATCTCTAGCATAATGATGCAGGAACGGAACAGAAAACCCGGGTTCATAAGGATCTATTTGGATTTGATTCATATTTTGGATTTTTATCATTTGAATATTTTGTATATAATTGTTTTCATTTATAACGGATATTGAATTTACATATTAAAATTCAATATTCAAATCTAATTAGATTAAGATAAGTTTATCATTCAAGAAAGGTTATCTGATTTAGGCAGCTTAAAATCTCATCTATTTATAGATGAGAGATCTATGTAAATGAATAGTTAGAGATAAATGAATTATGAGTTATTTTCAATGGTTTTCTTTAATTTTCTATTAATTTCTTATTTGTCGTGGCTTTTTAGTTTTTAGTTGTGCTAGGGTGTTTATTCTTGTGGGGTTCAACAACGATCCCCCTTACCATTGCATCAATTTGGTATCAGAGCTTTAGTTGCTCTCCTCGATCAACGATATTGCGAAGTTTGAAGAAAGATACTCTTAAAGAAAAAAGATGATTCACCTCGAATCGTTCAATCAAACAATTTTAAGAAACAATCCCATTAGATTCAAGATTGAGCACAATATTTCAACTCAAAGAATATCATCAATTAATCATGCCTTACCGCTACCAGGAACAACAACAAACTTGGCCGATCGAAGATATTGTGTGGTAGCTTAGATCTTCAACACAAATACCTATCATTACATCCAAGCAATCACTCATTGGACCATCGTGGTTTTTTGGTGACCCGTTATCCGATGAGGACATGAGAACGAATCACTATAAGAAATTTGACTTGTCTTTACTGGCACAACTTTTGCGTCAGTAGATGAGAAATCTAGATGAATGAATTATAAGTTATTTTCAATGATTTTTTTTATTTTTTATAGTTTTTTTTTAGTTTTTAGTTGCGTTAGGAGGATTATTCTTGTCGGGTTCAGCAATGATCCTCTTGACCACTACATCAAATTGGTATTAGAGCTTTGGTTACTCTCCTAAATCACAACTTTTGCGCTTGTAAACCACCTCCGTTGAAGCATGTTCTTTGTGTGTTTTACCAAATGCATCATTTACATAAAGGTTCACAAGTGAAGCTAGTTTTTTTTTCTAACTCAGGGTCATTCTTTTCTTCCTTCTTGTAAAACCTAACATTCTAAAGAAGTAAAACACCTCCACCTAGAGGCAAAGCCACTTTCTTCATCACCTCCTCATCAATGCAGTCATCAACTTTTTCAACCTGTGATATGGTAACGCATTAATCAACAAATTGATAATTTTTTGTTTGGAAAATGTGAAAAAACAACAAATGAGTTTATCTTGACATAGAAACCTACTTGGATACCAAGAAGTTCAGATAATCTTGGAACAAGAGGGCTCAAGCTGTACTTGGTTGTAACACCCTTTGGACGTCCCTAAACAACAAAAACCCTTATTAATCCATGAACAACTAGTATTACTACTTTGTGCAAAAGTGAAAGGAAAACACAAAAACAAAATGATCTCATATCAACACAAGCAACCGCAACAAAAGCATTCAAGAGGAATAAAGCCCTATAACAAGAGCCAAATTCCATATTATGTTTGGCATATAAACAACTAAATAAATAATATGCAACATAATCACTAGTAAACTCATGACACTGGTATGGAAAAGAGTATTTTGTTCAAACAAAATTTGTAGATCTAGTAAGTATCTTGTGTCAATAAATTAAATTAAAAGACCCAAATATGATTATTGGCCCAACACTCAGCATATCTAATCTTGTACTGAGGTTGAAAACATTCATGAAAACAACTAAATTCAAAAACATATTCTGAAAGGAGTTGCGCTCATAAACCCTTTTATTATCATAAACCATCCAAACGAGATTAAAAACTTCAAATGTGAAGAATGAATTTTATCGCATAAAATACACATAAACTGAAGAGAATAAAATATAAAATGGAGAGAAAAAGTGGAGAACGATGATGGAGAATGACTTCTAATACTTTTACTCAAAAAGGCTCTTCACACTTGGATTCATACAATGACTTTTAAACTAGGTTTTTATAGCACTAGTAAGACCTTTCTAGATGTATTAAGACTGTAAAAGACTCTTAGAAACTAGTACCTACTTAATAACTCTAGAAGACTCTTAGAAACTTATACATACTCAATAATTTTAGAAGACTCTTAGAAACTTGTACATACTCAATAATTCTAGAAGACTCTTAGAAGCTTGTACATGCTCAATAATTCTAGAAGCATTATTCCTATTTAATTTATTCCCAACAATGCCTCTTCTAAATTAAACTTGCTCCTTACGCTTACTCTTTCTGCATTTCTCTTGAAGACTTGTCCACTTAGTGGCTCCACATGAACACTTATAGCCATCTGATCTTCCGTTATGTAGTACTCCACATGAACATCACCTTCATTCACAAGTTCCCTCGGAAAATAATACCGAATCTGAATGTGTTTCGTCCTTCCATGAAGAACTGGATCTTTCGCAACTGAGATAGTTGAGTTGTTGTCACAGAAAAGAGTTGTTGACTTATTTTGCTTCTGCTTAAAACTCTCCAAAATTCCACGCAACTAGATTAATTGGCAACCTGCAAAAGATGCAACAATATATTCTGCTTTCATAGTAGAAAGTGCAACAATTGGTTGTTTCTTTGAGCTCCACGAAATTGCTCCATTTCCAAGATTAAATACATAACCTGAAGTACTTATGCTATCATCAACACTCTCTGCTAAGTCACTATCAATATAACCAATAAGGTTGACTGCAACATTAGTTTCATAAAGAATTCCATAATCGATAGTTCCTTTCACATACCTTAGAATTCTTTTTGCAGCTTCCCAATGATTTGAATATGGCTTCTCCATTAATCTACTGACCAAACTGACAGCATACATAATGTCAGGCCTTGTGGATGTGAGATACATTAGATTTCCAACCAAACTTCTGAACATAGTGGAATTGACAAGTTTTCCTTCACCTTCTTTAGATAGCTTCAAACCTGAAATGCATGGAGTCGAAACTGGATTAGCATTCTCCATCTTGAACTTCTTTAAGATCTCTTTTGTATAGCTCTCTTGCGAAATAAAAATTCCTTTCTTGGTTTGATAAACTTCAATACCAAGAAAATGATGCAATTCACCCAAATCTGTCATCTCAAACTCTGCCATCATTGAGTTCTTGAACTCATTCAACATTTGCATATCATTCCCTGTGAAAATTAGATCATCAACATAAAGACTTACAACAATGAATCTTCCTTCTTAATTGACTTTGATGTAGAGAGTATGCTCATATGGACATTTCTGAAATCCATATTTTTCAAAATATGAATTGATGCAGCTATACCATGCTCTGGGTGATTGCTTCAACCCGTATAAAGCTTTCTTCAACTTGTACACTTTCTTCTCTTCTCCTTCCTTGACAAACCCAGGTGGTTGGTTAATATAGACTTCTTCATTAAGAACACCATTCAAGAATGTAGATTTTACGTCCATTTGAAAAAACTTCCAATTATTCTGAGCAGCAATAGAAATAATTAAATGAATAGTCTCAAGTCTTGAAACAGGAGCAAATACCTCTGTAAAATCTTCTCCTTCCTTTTGCTTGTACCCTTTTGCTACCAGCCTTGCCTTGTGCTTGTTGATAGAGCCATCTGAACTCATCTTTGTCTTGTACATCCACTTTACTCCAATAGAACTTTTGTGTGGTGGTAAATCTACAAGCTCCCATGTATCATTGTTTTCAATTGAACCAATTTCTTCTTTCATGGCTCTCCTCCATTTTTCTTCTTGACATGCATCATCAAAAGAAATTGGATCTTCACCTGCAAATAAGGCAAAAAATATGGCATCATTCTGACTAACTTTTTCTATGATGTCATATAATTCTTGGATGCTTCTCATTTTTCTTATAGGTCTGCTCAATGAAGAACTTGGGGTAGCAGAAAAAATTTCTGCTTGGGCACCATTTTCATTATTTTCAAATGCTGGATCATTCTCTTCTTCTTCAATCTCAAAAGGAAAGATAGGCAAATTTTCTTTTTCAACCTCCAAGTCTTCAAATATAGATTTTTCATCAAATCGAACATTTTGACTGATCACAATCTTCTTTGTCACCGGGTTGTACAGCTTGTAAGCCTTACTTCTTTCGCTGTAGCCTATGAAAATACACTTCTTTGATTTATCATCCAACTTGTTTCTCATAGCATCTGGAACATGAGCATAAGCCACACTCCCGAATACCTTAAGATGGTGAACATTGGGCTTTGAACCATACCATGCTTCATGTGGTGTGCAATTTTTCAAGCTTCTTGTTGGTGATCTGTTAATAAGATAAATTGCACAAGAAACAACTTCTGCCCAAAATCTTCTTGACAACTTCTTCTTCTTAAGAATGCATCTGGCCATCTCCATAATTGTTCGATTCTTTCTTTCACGCACACCATTTTGCTGTGGTGTATGTCGGACCGTCATTTCATGTCGAATACCATTGTCCTTGCAATATTTTTCAAACTCATTTGAAAAATATTCACCTCCGCGGTCAGTCCGCAAAGTATTGATTTTCAGCCTAGTAAATGTTTCAACTTCCGTCTTGAAGTCTTTGAATTTCTGAAAAGCTTCAGATTTTTCTTTGACACAATACACCTGAACTTTTCGCGAGTAATTATCAATAAAAGAAATAAAATAATGATTACCTTCCAAAGATGTCACTGTCATTGGACCACAAAGATCTGAATGAATAAGCTCCAAAGGTCTTGTTGCACGCCATGATGATTGAGGAGGAAATGAATTTCTGTGTTGCTTTCCGAGTTTGCATGCTTCACAAACTTCATCAAGATGATCAATTTGAGGCAAGCCTTTGACCGTCATTTTCTTTGAGATAAGCTTCAAATTTCTATAATTCAAGTGTCCATATCTATCATGCCATAACTTAGAAACTTCATTATCAATACTAGTAAAACAAGACATATTTTTATTTTGAAGAGTGAGTGAAAAAGATTATTTGAAGTAACTCCAACCCTTGCAATAACTTGCTTTTTCTTTAAAAAGTAGGAAGCCATGTCATAGAAATGAATGTTGTATCCCTTCTTCAAAAGATGCCCCACACTGAGCAAATTATTTTTCAAACAAAGAACGAAATAAACTTCAGACATTATCTCCATTTTTCCTGATTTTGCTTTGAACTCCATTTCACCAACGCCACTAACTTTGTAAGCCTTTCCATTTCCTACTTTAACTTCACCATAATTAGATTCAAACAACTTAGAAAATAAATTTTTGTTACCTGTTATATACTTGTTAGCACCACTGTCTATGTACCAGACATCATCAAGATCTCCACCATGAGACACAAGCAACAAAGTGTCATGATTTTGCTCTTGGTTTTTGTTTTCATACACCAAACGAGCATCATGCATTTCTTTCTCCTTGTACGAGAATTCACTTGCCATATGACCAGGTTTATGGCAATTATAGCATTCAAAATAGCTACGGCCTCTCCCTCTTTGATTTCCATGACCTCTTCCTCTTTGTGAGCCTGTGAAATTTTGATTTTGATTCAAGCCATTCTCCTTACTTGAATAATCGCCCCTTCTACGAGCACATGAGCCTCTTCCTCTAAAGCTTTCACTTCTTTCACGATCACGTCCTCAACCTCTTTGATTTTTGAAATTCTCTTTCTCATTTAGAGACAATTTTGACTGGAGTGCTTGATCCAAAACTACTTCTTTCTTCTTTTTTATTAGCCTTTCTTCATGAGTTTGCAACGAGCCCATAAATTCATCAATGGTCATGATATTCAAGTCCTTTGATTCTTCAATGGCTACCATAATGTAGTCGAATTTTGAATCCAAAGAGCGAAGAATTTTCTCAATGACACAAACATCATTCATAGTTTCACCATTTCTTTTTAATTGGTTAACTATAGACAATACTTGTGAACAATAATCAAAAACTGATTCAGACTCCATTTTATGCAAACCTTCAAACTCTCCTCGAAGAGTTTGCAAACGAACCCTTTTTACCTTTTCACCTCCTTTAAATGAACTTTCCAAAATCTCTAGGAAGTAGCACACACAATCTTCTCAAAAGCGACTTCATTTGAGTTTGCTCCTTGGTAGATTACCACAAGAACTCTCTTATCTTTCTTTCTCGACGCTTTTAGACTCTCTCTTTGAGCCTGTGACATTTTTTTTTCATTTTCAACTTTAACATAGCCTTTTTCGACTATCTCCCACAATTCTTGAGATCCAAGAATAGCTTTTATTTGAATACTCCAATTACTGTAATTTTCTTTGGCTAATTGAGGGATGAAAGGAAGAAGAATAGAGTTGTTCATTTTAATCGAACAAAGCTCTGATACCAATTTGAAAAGAATAAAATATACAATGGAGAGAAAAAGTGGAGAACGATGATGAAGAATGACTTCTAATACTTTTACTCAAAAAGGCTCTTCATACTTGGATTCATATAATGACTCTTAGACTAAGCTTTTATAGTACTAGTAAGACCTTTCTAGATGTATTGAGAATCCAAAAGACTCTTAGAAACTAGTACCTACTCAATAATTCTAGAAGACTCTTAGAAACTTGTACATACTCAATAATTCTAAAAGACTCTTAGAAGCTTGTACATGCTTAATAATTCTAGAAACATTATTCAAGTTTAATTTATTCTCAACATAAACCAAACGTAGAAAGAACACTCTCAACAGGTTATCAGATCAAAGCATAAACCAAAGAACGCTCTCAACCGCTTAAACTGCCATGATAAGAATGAACTTAATATGCTGCTTGGATTTAACAAAATGAAGTTTTCGGCCAAATTGAGCTAAAATCTGGACTTCGAAGAAAAAATCACAACTAAATCTGCAAAATAACTAACAACCATTCTTCTAACTATACACGAAAATCTCAAATAATAGTTTATTACAAGAAAAATCAAATCATGAGAATAACCACAAAACAGGAAAAAAATGCAGAACTGATCAGAGACTGTTCAAATGGGCTAAAACAAAGCCAATCCAGAGATTTGGAACAAACAAAAGAAACGAAGTTGGCCGAAAACAGTTTTAGACGGACTAAAACGAGCTAGACATCAAAAATTCCCTCCGATCAACAAGCAAACTCCAACAGATATAAAAAAACTAACGATAATCCAGAAAACGAGAGCGATCGGAACCGAATCTTGACTCCCGCAATCCTAAACCCTCTAAAATCCACGCTAAAGAAGAAAAGAAACAAGAGCGGCTAACAAAATTGGGGGAGTTCGTTACCGGAGATCGCCATCGCGAAGCCGCATCCTCCGCCGCACACGTACCGGAATGGGAGTTGTGGAGCCATTCCTCTGCTACACAGAAAACTTGAAGGAGGAGGACCTTACGGGAGGAAGAGGAGGAAGTGGAGGGCGTCAGTTCAAAAAGGAAAGAGGAAAGAGAGAGGGAGTGGTTTTTTGGGAGGGAACCAAAAGGAAAAGGAAAAGGAAAAGGAAAAGGAAGGAAACTGCTAATTTTAAAAGCACTTTTACTAGCACAGGAAAACACTTTTACTGGCTGTGCCAGTGAAAAAAATAGAGTTGTGCGAGAAAATATTCTTTTCACTGGGTCTGGGGTTCCTTGCGTCAATGTAAGCCTCTTCTTTGATGCACCAGTAAAGCTCGTTTTACACTGGCGCTACCGTCTGGGTGCGCCAGTAAAACGCAGATTTCCTGTAGTGAATGACGAACAGTGAGTACTCTCGAAAATGATGAACAGGCTGTACTCTGGAATACATGATTGGTGCACCCGCCAATCAGCCTCGACTGGTGGCAGCCCTCGCCACCGACTGCCTGCCTCCTCTGCTCACCATCTTTTTCCTCATTTCCCTTCAACCACCCACCACCACCGTTTATGCCTATACCCGAACCCCAAACTACTGGCTACTTTGGCTACCGGCCGGCAACCCTGTCGGAACCCCTTTGTCGATCCCATTTGGTCCTACTCCTTCAACCACCAACCCTCGCTCTATCTGGAAAGTTGCCACAAACTGTCAAGAGAGTCTGGAGCCACCCATAGGTTGGGAGATAACCGGGGGGGGGGGGGGGGGGGGGGTCGTTGGCCTCCCCTGGCCAGAGGCACCCTGGCTATTGGCCGTTGGTGCCTCCTGCGCACCTCCTCCCCCCGACCCTCCTTCCTCCCCTCCCCTGGCCTTCCTTTCCCTCTCCCTTTTCATGTTTGCCACTCTACCACCTTCTGCCACCCCTTCTTCTTGTTCCCTATCTCATTGGACCGCTGACGTCGAGCGCTCCACCGACCGTTGGTCCTTCCCCTTCTTCCTCTGTCCATTTTTCCCTCTCGACGACCCCTTCTTCCTCTCGTTCCCCGTATTACCCGACCGCTGCCAGCGTCGAGGAACACACCGGGAACCACCCACCAGTGCTTTCTGATCAGCAAAGTGGCTGGCCGGAGGCCAGATGCCCCTCCCTTGCTCCGACACAGTTGGTGCCAAGGGGAAGCAAACCCTTACCCTAACTCGGGTGGGAAGCCCCCAACAAGGAACCAGTTTTCATTCGAACTGGTTCCCTCATGTGATTCATTCTGGGGTCAGTTTAGGTGCCCGAACCCGATTATTGCAGGTCTGAACTCAATTTTGGTTTGAAACCCATCATTTTTTATCGGGACTGATCTGATTTTTAGTTCGGATTCACCCCAACCCGGTTATCTTGGTCCCATTGCATTAAGTCCAACCCAAGCCCGACCTTATAGGACCCAGACCCAGCTCCAGTCATGTTTTGGTCTAGGTCTTGACTAGACCCATACACCTTTTGAATGTGAATTGGATTTAAACCATGCCCATGTACCCCAAGATCCAAACAATAATCCAACCCATCCTTACCTGGGTCTGATGAATAGCCTAATACTGAATCCGGTCATGATTCAATCGGATTTTAACCAAGCCCAATATTATCCAGACCTGAACCCTAACCCAATCCAAGACCCACAACAAAACCAAACTCAAACTCCATCCAACCACCCAAAACATGTCCCAAGATTGGCCTTTACCGAGATTCAACACTAGCATACCAACACATGCATGTTCAAAGTAGAGTTTTCAGGGTTTTATGACCCATTGAATGCAAAGATATTCTTTGATTGGATCTATGAAGTGTTATCATACTTCGAGTACCATCACATTTCCAAGCATCAGAGAGTTCCATTGGCAGCAATACAACTCCTAGACTCAACTCAAGTATGGTGGGATGAGTTGCATAAAGATCGTGAGAACCAAGGTTTCTAAAAAGTTCACATGAGAGGAGATGCAACATTTGATGCAAATTAGGTTTGTTCCTTCTGATTATGCCCAAAAAGCCTTAAAAATAGTATATCAAAGAGTGCTCACCTATTCCCAAACCCATTAAACAGAGCCAAGTAATTGAAACTGATTTAAAATCAAATCCAAATAGATATCCATTAGAGCCTATCAGAAATGAGCAATCATTTGAATCCATTCAAGAGTCCATCTTAAAACACATTAAGTCCACTTTTAAAGACATGTATCCAATTAAAGAGGACTTGGATCTAAATTCTTATCCTGAATCCAAATATCTTATATTTGATCCTCTTAAACTCATTTTGAGCTTAAATCCAAGTTCATTAGATCCAATCTTAAGTAGACCTCCCAAGATTTACCCATATCTAAACTTATTTTAGGGGATACATTAAAACCCACCAGAGATCCCATAGAACCAACCCTATACCCACATGACCCAATCCATAATGACCTTCTGCTTACCCTACCCATACCTAAATATATTTAAGACCCAAATTATATTACCCAAACCCAAGGTTGTCTTGTATCCCTCTTTCACAACCCAAACCCATTTAAGACATTGAACTTGCTTAAATCAGATTAGTATAAGCTTCCACAAACCACTATGGATGAAGTTCTTTCAGAGTGAGTCCACATTTTGTCTCAGTAATCTGCTTGTAACGGTCCAAATGATTTTAAACCAAAAATATCAAGAAATTATATATATATATATAAGGTTGAATCTATTCTTCTTTTTTGTCTAAAATATAATAATATAACGGTCTCATCAACAGAATCATTCTAACCGTACCAAGTACTAGACGGCCAGCCTGAGCGCAAGCGTGTCTTAGCCTCCTAGTACCAGATCCAGTACGAAACCATTCATTAATGAATCCAATTGAACCATTACATAAAAGAAATTATTAATATACCAAGTTTTTCATCATTGGCTTACCTTAATCAAATCAAGTTCTAGGGAGTCAGCCTGCACATGCACTAAGATTTAGTAGCTCCATAGAATAAGGTTCGAAGTTAAAGCATCTAAATGATAAAATCCTTATATTATTATTAGGTGAGTAAACACAGTGAAAAAATATTGATTTTTGAAATTAGTTTTATAAACTGATTTCTTGGTTAAATCTCTGAACACATTACATTAAGAGAAATACTACTATCACATCCAAGAATAAAAGTTGACCTTGCATATAAAGTAATTGAAATTCAAAATTTAACTCATAATCAAATGTCCAATTAAATAGTCCTTTAAAAATTAATAAATTATTCAAATTTAAATAAAAGAAGTCCTTGGGATCATTGAAAACATCAGTGTGCACAACCCCCTTCAACTTTCTATACTCGCTCTAACCATCACATATCTCCTGAAAAATATTTTATTTTGAAAGAATGAGACTTTGAAATGTTCTAGTAAAACTCACATAGCTAATGCAATGTACAATATATAAAGCTTGCATGATATAAGTATCTGAGAATTTGCAACAACAACAGGGCAGATATAAATTTTCTACAGACTATTCATGCATCCAAAATTCATATGCAAGTATGAAAATAATATTCTTAAGCATGCTACTATCAATTCCAGATGAGAACAAGATATATATTAATGAACATGAATTTACCAACTTTCAGGATTAAGAATAGTTTGTAGTAATATAAGGTAAAGTAAAGCAAAGTACAATACAGTAATGTAAGCAAGTAATTTATGTTTAACCTTGATTTTTTGATATACTTGGGTATGATGTAGACCAACCTGAAACAGGCTAACTAGCTTGGATGTTTATTATCCTATGTATTTTATTATGCCCGAGTAGCTCCCTGAGTCGTATCCCTCAAGGACAGAGCCTAAAATTGTGAGAGAAAACATCTGCTTTGAAAGAACTCTACTCAGAGGTATGACACCTGCATTACAACAATGATTATGATTACTCACTTCTGAAAGTATAATCTATATGTATTCAAGACATACAAGTCATCATATATATATATATATATATATATATATACCTCTAAGATATTTAGATCATTGCATCATTTTTATATGCATTCATAATTCTTATAAACAATAGGTCAAATCATATTTGGCCATCCAGTGTGAAACACACACATGCTTTTTAGTAAATCAATTAGATATTTATGATACACATCAATCATGATACACAAGTGTGATATATTAACTCAGACAATCATAATATAATCATTTACGATAAAACTATATATGCATGATTTGTCATTCACCTAATAAGTCAACTTAGTCATTTGTAGGCGTGATGTGTTATTCATCTATACGCTAATGTAAGCATCACAATCATAACCTCATCAAGATGTATCAATAAGAATCTGATTCTCACATCTGAGTTCAGTATATAATCATGCTACAACAGAAAAGCCAAATCTATAGATTCATAATTGGAGATTTCCACTCACTTAAAAAATCATCATAATATCATAATATTTCATTTAATCATATAAATATTCACAAGATCCATGCTGGATCGCCTGGTATGTGAAATGTATAACCTCACAAGGAGTTACCGCTCTAGACGGATGATCTGCCTAGTCTTAGACAATGCACTTTCTCACAGGAATATACTATTTTCATGAGCTACCTAATGCACTTTCTCACATAGACTTACCGCTCGAGCCAGATTATATGATCTGGTCATACACACCCTCATAGAGAATCTTTTGAGAACAATTCCTCAATAAGTATCATATCCAATAAAAACTATTGTCATACATGAATCAATATAATTGACCACTCATAGGGTCGATAGCCATCAATACAAGCACAAGCATGTATAAAATCAATAAGCATCATATCATACGTTCATACCTGATTCAACCCTAGTTAAAAGGTTGTTCAAGGTGGTTTGTGTCAAGGTTATTGAGCTCACTCAGTGCAGGGCATGGTCTAATCATTTACAAGAAGGCAAAAGCTTGGTTGTATCCTAGGAGCGTAGTTGCACGAATACTGATTGCACCGAAAACTTGATCTTAAGTGTGGCAACTATTGCTTGAAAGACACCTCGTTTACAGGTGCCTCTGAGCTCACTGGTTCAATCTCAATTGCCTAACCCACTAAGTAAGGTAAAAATTTCAACAATTTTTAAGCGATAGTTCTGCAAATGGTGACTGTGAAGGTAGAAAAGCAGGAGTTGCCCAAATTATCCCAATTCGATATCAACAATTTTAAACGATGGCAATACAAGGTGCTTATCTTCCTCATGATTACAAAAGTGACATACGTGCTAATGAGGGACTATCCAGAAGAATGAAACCATTGCTGAAAATTGCAAGAGACTAAAGTAGAAACAAGATGACTTCGTGTGTTACAGACATATACTGAATGCAGTCTTCGACACTCTGTTTGACCTCTACTCAGAAGTTAGTACAACAAAGAAGTTGTGGGAAGCCCTTTAAAGCAAGTACAAAATAGAAGGTGCAGGAAATCATAAGTTTTTAGTTAACAAGTAGTGGATTTCAAATTCTTCGATGATAAGTCATTACTACCTAAAGTTCATGAGATATAGATCTTGGCTAATCATATTAAGTATGCGGGTATGAACCTTGATGAATAATTCCAGGTGACTGCAACCATTGAGAGATTTTCTCCATCCTAGAAAAATTATCAAAATGATTTGAAATATAAGAATAAAGAGTTTACCATAGAACAACTTCTTCAACATCTTAGAATCAAGAAGGAAGCTCGATCTAAATATGAGAAAGATGATATGAAAGAAGCTTGTGCTAATGTAAACATGGTTGAATACAATCCAAGGTTCAAACTCAAACTTAAGAACAAAAACAAAAAATCCAAATTCGATGCTAAAAGGAGAGATCATTTCTTGTTGTACTTATGAAAAAATGGGTCACTATACGAGAAAAAGCTGACACAGAAAAAAATCTCAAGAAAATAAATCTAATAAACCTGATGGTGACCTGGTGATTGTAGTTAGTGAGGTATTCATGATTAATTTAGATAAAGGGTGGTATGCGGATTCTGGATCAACGATCTACTCATGCAATGATATAAGTATGTTCAAAACATATGAAATCATGAAAAAATATCATATTATATATATGAGAGATAAACATGAAGCTAATGTTCATGAGAAAGATAATGTGAGACTTCATTTCACCTTCGGTAAATGTTAAACCCTCCAAAATGTGTATCATGTACCTAGCATCACAAAAAAACTTGTATCTACCTATTTGCTTACAACTTATGGTTTCAAAGTTGTAATAGAATCCAACAGTATTATACTATCGAAGAACCATAAGTTTGTAGGCAAAGGTTATGCCATTAATGAGTTGTTCAACTCAATTTAAGTAACAAAGTTGATTCTTCTTCTGTTTATATGCATGACTCATATGATTTATGAAATACTAGATTGGGACATGTAAATTATAAATTTTTGAGAATCTTAGGTAACTTAGAACTGATTTCTAAATGCAAAATTGAATATCTTAGAAAATGTGATGTTTGTATTCAATTAAAGTTTGCAAAAAAGTCATTTTAGAGTGATGAAAGAACTTTTAAATTATTAGATTTAATAAGTATTGATGTGTGTGATTTGAAAAATATGCTTTATTGATGATTTCATAAAATATGCCTATGTCTATCTCATGAAAATAAAAGATGAATTATTTAAAAAAATTAAGATTTTCAAAGTAGAGGTTGAAAGCATTCATAATTACAAAATAAAGTCTTTTAGATGTGATAGGGGTGATGAAAATCTTTCAAATGAGTCTATTGAATTTTATGAAATTCATAGAATACATAAACAAAATAATAGTCCATATACTCATCAACATAATGGTGTAGCTGAGCGTAAAAATAGGACTCTAATTGACATAGTTAATTCAATGTTTATCAGTTCTGATATAGATTATAAGTTGTGGGGTGATGCATTGCTTAGTTCATGTCATATCTTAAATAGAGTTTCATATTCTAAGTCAAACACTATACCTTATAAACTTTGAAAAGAAAAAAAATCAAATTTGAATTATTTAAAAGTTTGAGATTGTATTGATTATGTAAATCTTATTGAACCAAACTATGTCAAAAAACCAGAACATGTGTCTTCATTGGATATTCTCAAAATAGTAAGACATATGGATTTATGGATATTGAAACCAAAGTGATTTTAGAATCTATTCAAGCTAAATTTAAAAAAGATTTAACTTTAAAATCACTTGAAGCTCCAAAAGTTGTTGAAAATAATCAAAGGAAAAGAATTTATGAGTCTGAAAATCCTGAAATTCAAAAACATAAAAGATCAAGAGAAACAAAAGATTTTGGTCCTGATTTTCATCTTTATATGATAGATAGAGATCATGTTTATTTTTCAAAAGCTATGACATCTTCTGATGCTCTTTATTAGAAAGAATCTGTAGAGAGTGAATTAGATTTTATTATAGAAAATAAAACTTGGATTTTGGTTGATTTACCTCCTGGTTTTAAACCTTTGGGATGCAAATGAATTTTCAAAACAAAACTTTGAAGTGATGACTCTATTGAAAAATTTAAAGCTAGACTAATAGCTAATGGTTTCAAATAAAAACATGTAATTGATTATTTTGACACATATGCTCTTGTAAGTAGGATTGCATCTATTAGAATTATGGTTGCTTTAGCATCATTTTATAATTTTAAAATTTATCAAATGAATGTCAAAACTATTTTTTTTGAATGGTCTTAGAAGAAGAAATTTATATGAAGCAACCTGAAGGTTATATCACACCAGGTCAAGAAAATAAAGTTTGCAAACTGTTAAGGTTATTGTATGGTTTAAAACAATTGCCTAAACAATGGCATAAAAAATTTGATAAAGCAATAATTTCATATGGTTTTAGAATTCATAATTTTGATAAATACATATATAACAAAGTAGAAAATAGTCATGTTATAATTATTTGTTACTATGTGGATGATATGCTAATCATGAGTAATAATGTAGAATGCATAAATAATACCAAAAATTTTCTTTCATCTAAATTTGACATGAAAAACATGGGATTAATTGATGTTATACTTGGTATTAAATTGATTAGACATGAAAGTGATTATGTATTAACTCAATCGCACTACATTGAGAAAATATAATAATTATGATTGTTAACTCGTTGCTACTCTGATTAATTATAATGTTAAGCTATCGATTAACATTGGAATAAGTACATCTCAATTGGAGTATGCAAGTATCATTGGTAGTCTCATGTATGTTATGAATAAAACTAGACCAAATATAGCCAGCATGAGCAAGTTCAACCGATAAACGAGTAATCTAGGACAAAAGCATTGAGATGCAATATATTGAGTCTTGAAGTACTTAAGAGAAACTTTAGAATACAAACTCTTTTATGAAAGAGAACCTGCTATACTTGAAGGGTACAATGATGCAAACTGATTCCAATTAGTCATTATCTATAAGTGGTTGGATATTTACCCATAGATCTAGAAAAATTGCTTAAAGATCAAAAAAGCAAAATGTGATGACTCATTTTATAATGAAAACAATGTTGATAGCACTAGCATTAGCTAGTATGGAAGTTGAGTGACTAAAGAATCTCTTAATAGAGATATCTTTAAGAGATAAGCCAGTACCCAATAGCTATGTATTGTGATAGTCAAACAACTATATACAAAGTGGGAAGTAATATTTATGATGAAAAATCTAGACATATTAGTCTAAAGCATAATTATGTGAATAGTTTACTAAAAATAGATAGTATCAATTAAATATTTGAAATCTTGTCAAAACTTAGATGATTTATTGGTAAAGAAACTTTCTCGAGATATTGTATTTTAAGACAACAAGAGTAATGAGGTTAAAGTCTATAAAAGCAATCACCATTGATGGAAACCCAACCGCATGATAAGAGTCAAACTATGTCGAGTGATTCAACGAGAATAACAAGTCTCTGAATGATTGGATTGAGCACTTAATAATTTTTTCATTCTTGATGTCAAGTGCTCAAAATTTGTATAAGGAAGTTGAGTTCAAATTGAACTCTTAATAAGATTCGTAGGCCTTATGACTAGGGGTGTTTCAAATAGATTTACACACTTGATGGACTTACCTATGTGAGTGTGAAGATGGCGATCACCTTCTATGAATCTTTGACTTTGTATCTAGAGCACTCATAAAACTGTGATACAATACAAGACCCTTAATGTGTGGTTTTTATATATTGATAGACATACTATGACCACCTAAAGTGAAAGTGTGTGTTACGGTGTTTGGAAGGTCAATTAGGATTCTCAATTCAAATGTAACATTATTGATGTCCCATACTAGTAAAGACTAAGTAACACTAACATGGGGTTTAAACCCAAAAGTTACCTTCACCTATGCACTGAATCTTCGTGAACCTCTTTAGTCCTTTTCTCATAGTTTTGATCTAAGTGAGAGATTGTTGAATTTTGACTCAAAACTACCTAAGTTTACATTTTATTTTTACATTTTTTCTATGTATGTGGGTGTAGGGTTCCCTACAAAAGTTGTCCTATATTGAAAGTTGTAGGAACTTTCTTTGTCCTTATATAGGAGGCTTGTACCTTAGAGGGCATGGCCCTCAAGGGCATTAGATTTTAGGCTTGAACAAACATTGAAACTTGGATCACAAACAATATTTATATTTATATTTATATTTATATTTATATTTATATTTATATTTATATTTATATTTATATTTATATTTATATTTATATTTATATTTATATTTATATTTATATTTATTTTTATATTTATATTTATATTTATATTTATATTTATATTTGGGTTTGGGTTTGAGTTTGGGTTTGGACTTCAACCCGACTCAGCTATGTTCAGTTCGATCTAATTTGGCTAGGCTTTGACCATTTTGGCACTTGGATGGTTTTGATCCCAAGTCCATATATGTCTGTTGACCAAGCGATAATACTATGCATTTATCCTACCAAACCAACTTGCATGGCCATTAAGACCCAAACGTTACAAGATATGTCACCCATATCCCTGGATCGGTTGACTATTGACTCAATTAAGGTCGACCTTGGACCTTTCAGAGTCGTTTCTCTTCAGTTTTTGCACCCTCCTTAGGCTAGCCATTTTGGGCATTCATGGCTAGCCGTTTGGCCAACCATGGCCGATAATGGTTAGACATTTTGACTTATGACTCTTTAATGGGGGCTTGGGGGCTAGGAGCCTATATAAACCCAACTCTCCCTCTTCATTTCTCATCCCTCATACATCTTTCCACTCTACTTTGAACTCTGCTCTCTCGAGTTGAGAATTTTTTTCTCTCTCTAATTTTGGTGATTCTCTCTCCTAGGTTAGA
Organism: Nuphar pumila; assembly: GCF_984573655.1. Taxonomy (NCBI): domain Eukaryota; kingdom Viridiplantae; phylum Streptophyta; class Magnoliopsida; order Nymphaeales; family Nymphaeaceae; genus Nuphar; species Nuphar pumila. The sequence continues at coordinate 60,110,893 of NC_143264.1, read as the reverse complement.
CCCAAATTCAGGTAGAGATTCAGATCTGGTTTAGCCTAGATCTAGCCCCGATTCAAATCTAGATGCAGTTGTGATTCAGATCCAAATCTGGTTCCAAATCAAATTATAAGATTTAGATCAGTTATAGTTTGTATCCTTATCTAGGATCTTGATCTGGTATAGTTTGGATCTGTATTCAAGATCCAAATCCATTATATTTTGAATTCATGTTGATCAGACTTATATACAGTTGTAGTTTAGATCCTGACCTAGTTATTGTTAGAATTCAAATCCAAACCTAAGATTCATACCCGATTCAACCTTAGTCAAGAGGTTGTTCAAGGTAGTCTGTGTTGAGGTTATTGGGCTCATCCAGTGCAGGGCATAGTTTGATCATTCACGAGAAGGTGAAAGTTTTGTTGTATTGTGGGAGCGTAGTTGCACGAATACTCGTTGCATCGAGGACTTGATCCTAAGTGGGACAACTATCGCTTGAAAGACAATACGTTTTTATACATGCCTCTGAGGTTCAATCTCAATTTCAACAATTTGAACATTTAAAAAAAAATAAACAAATGCTAACTCATTTTTTCTTAAGAAATAATGGTTAAAAATGTGTCATGATAAAATCTTATTTTTTTCATCAAAATTAACGGTGTGATATTTTTCAAAATTTTTTCTATATCTTGGCCCGTTTAGAATGGTGAACAAAATATCGCTTTTTTTGTGATGTTTTCAAAATATCACTAATATTTGTCACTATGCTTTCTACAGGATCAGTATGTCCCAACCAGAGCGGACCTGGGATTGGATCGGTTTGAAAAGCAAGACCTAGTCTATTTGTTCTCAAACAAGGTCCTGCCTGAAATCCTGACGGTAGTTTACACAATAGACGAGCACTGGGCATCTAAGCCCAGCCAAGTCAAAACAACGATAATGATGAATTGGATATAATGGGATGAACTAATCTAAGCAAATATATGGTCTAATCGAACCCATTTATCCTTTCCTCATGAAAACCCATAGGATCTACCTGATTTCAACAGATCCGGGTCTGCGAGAGCGGTACCAAATCGAGGCAAACTCTGAATACTAGATATATGACCCAAAACATGTACTCCAACCACAATTGGATCCGGTAATTCCATGCATATTTGAGTAGGGTGCAGCTCGGTAACCAGGCCCACAATGTTCAAAAACTGAATGCACTATGCGCTCAATCATGATCCGATCCGTTTTCTTCCCTAGTGAAGCATCGTCCGCAAGTGTGCCAGCCCTGATTGGTGCCTTGGTGGTTGGTGGCGGTGCACGGTACGTCAGGCTACATGCGGTGTCCTCTACAGCAACGCAACCCCACTGCAAACGGAAAGAAACAAAGTCGGTTGCAAAAGGGAACGCCAACGCTTTGCCACGCAAGTGCCTACGTCATACCACATTAAGATTGCCACGCATTCTGAGGAAGCTGCCCACGGGACCCACTTTTGCCATAAGATACGCCACGTTAGCATACTGGCGGTTGCTTTGGCCATAGTGGCTGACAGATGGCGGCGTGAAGTGTCCGACGTCAGCGCTTTCGTCGCCCGCGGGGCAATGATTTTTTCGTTTTGGAGAAACAAAATAAGAAATTCGAAAGGAAAAATGACTATTGCAACCTTATAGTTTTCAAAGCCGAGCAGATTTATAAATCACGATTTAATGAAGAACTTGCAAACCAAGTTTGACCGACTTTTGTCCCAATTAATCACGGCTTACCCGGGAAGGCATATTTGGTTAACCCCATGAGAATCACTCTCCTCATTTGGCTCCATTTTCTCATGGCCAGCCAAACATGAGAAAATAAGTCCATGTCACATCGCGGCCCCTAATGTAGGGCCTTGTTTGGAATCTGGTTCCACTTGTACTGGGCTACAGTACAGTGGGATGGTTTTGTGTTGAGCCAAGGTGGGTGAGATTACTCAATCTCACCACCCAAAACTCACCCCTCTGGGTCCCACTTGTAATGAGCTACAGTACAGTGGGATGGTTCTGTGGTTGTAAAGGCTGGGTGAGATTGCTAATCTCACCTGACAGGATCCCTAAAAAAAATATGTGCTCTGCGTTCGACTCTCTCTCTCAAGGTTTTGTTGAGCATTTATAAGCTTCAATTGGTACAACCAATTCTACCATACACCCACAGGGACGTTTCTTTCTCTCTCCCTTTCCTTTGCTTTTCATTTAAAGTACCAACTTGAAAATGGCAAATCAAGTTTATCCATCTCATTTTCCTGCTTTTCATTTAAAGCTCTCTCTCTCGCTCAACCGTATTTATGGATTACTTTATAACAATGCATTAACCTTTTAGGGGTTCAAAATGAATTGAATCCAAATTAGACCATACAGTATCCGATTCTGAATCCAAAATGATAAATTAAACGTGAGTTGGAAAGCCCATCCAAGGAGGTAAGATTGAAGCTGGATGTAATATATATATATATATATAGTTAAATTGGATATGATGAAAAAAACAAAGGCAAACCACCTAAGTGCAAAGAAATGCAACCCTATTGGATTTTATACAAATCCAAGTTAGATATCACTAAAAATAATGATTTGAATCTGATCCAAACCCAATAATAATTTATTTGTGGTCGCAAATCTCAATCTCATATCAATGTAATTTCAGGGTCTGCTTGGAATCCCGGCTTTGGGATGAGAAGTGAGGTCCTTTCTCTTTTGTATTTATGCTAAATCATGGATTTGGCAGCTGCCACTTCTTCAAATGCATAAACTCCATAAACGCCCATTCCAGTTACAGATTCCAAATACCTTCTTAAATCTTACTTTGAAGATTTGCATTTGGGGATGTCGTCATATATATATATATATATGAGAACTTAACATGTTAGGCCATCTTTGCTCATTCTGCCCCCGTTAGGTCCCATAGTTTGAAGTGTTTTATTATAGATTTGAACTGTTAGATGTGTTTAACAAAATTGACTCTTGAATCATGTTTTTTGGACGAAAAAACATGTTTGTATATATATAGAGAGAGAGAGAGAGAGAGAGAGAGAGAGAGAGAGCATATTAAGCCCCATTTCTGCCCCCGTAGTTCTTAAGTGTTTTATGATAGATCTAAACCATTAGATGTATTTAGCATGCTCGATTTAGTAGGAATGGATCCTTAGATCATATTTTTTTGATGAAAAAACATATTTTTATGAGTAAAGAATAATGTATACCTTCATAGCCACTCATTTTGATCATTGGAAAAAACCTGTTTTCATGTTAGATTCCGGTGATCCAAAAGCCGGTTCCCTATAAACAAAACCTATAGATCACATCTATGGTGTTAGACGAGAAAAAAATAAACAAAAATATGCTTTTATATTTGTGGGCAGAACCAGTACATTATATATATATATATATATATATATGACGTTGATATGTATTTGTACACACTCGGAGTTTAGATTCCCGGTTCCCCTGTTTCAAGCCCCTACGTTCTTCTTGTCTTTTCTCCTTATATGTTTGTGGCAACCAAGAATACCACTTGCATCCAGTTCACCTCTCGTCTTCTCCCCTTTATATGTCTGGGACAATGAAGAATCCCACTTGCATCCAGTTCACTAGAAGAAGGGAATGTTGCCGAAGAAGTGCTGCATGGAGGAGCAGCCATCGGAAACTCAAAAGCTCTGCCAGAATTTCAGATACATTTTTTCTATTTGTTTTTGGGGTACTGCAAGCTTGCAACCACCAGGAAGCTGTTGAGGCAAGGTAAAGCTCGCCCAAAATGTTATTTCTGCGAGCTCGTTGCTCCTCTGAACCCCTTCCTTGCCAGACAAACAGGCGGTGACGGATGAGGTTTTTTTTTTTTTTCGTTTTTATGGGTTGCAAGCCACAAAAAAACAAAAATAAATGTGAGGTTGTGGAGCTCGCCGGAATACCACCTACCGCAAGCTCTGATGTCTTCTCTGCTACCAAACAAGGTGCCTAATGTTTGACCACAGCTTTATGTTTAGCTGCCTGAATTTTCAAGTATGTAGGATAGAATCTACCTTTTCAAGAAACTTGCTCAGTTGGTAAGAGTATTCTTTAAAATGGCGCATTTAGTCTTACCCTCTCTTTAATTTAAATTAATTTTTTTAGTGACCCCCTCTTTAAATTATTGAATGGTACTTGATAGCAACTTTTGTGGCAGCAATTAAGAGAGAGAGAGAGAGAGTCTAATAATAACATAAGATGGAATTAAATTTAATAAACAAACTGGAGGTAACAGATGTACACAAATGACAACACAAACACTTCCCCTGTAAAAACTAAAATTTTAGTCACGGGGAGAAGAAAAGGGAAAAGGAACAGGGCTACTTCAATATTACTCTACCCTATCTTGTAACATACAGACATTGACTGTACTCTTACGTCTTTCCTTGGGGTTCTGTTTCCTGGGTTTTATTATCTTCTCTTAAAACCCTTCTAGGCACCGAATTTGGGCACCTTAGCAGCGGAGACCTTGGCCAGGAAGTGCTCGGCCACCAGTCTTCTCTGAATCTTTCCGGTGGCCGTCTTCGGCAACGAGTCGTCAACGAAGACCCTCTTGGGCACCTTGAAGCTCGCCAAGTTCCTCTTGCAGAAGCGCAAGAACTCCTCCTCCTCGATCGTCGCTCCTTCCCTCGGCACAACGGCGCAATTGATCTGCAACCCCCAATTTCAGAAGACCACGTTAGTCAAAAGCCGACCCGGCGAACTGAACCCAGTTAGACAGTGGATCTTCCGGTAGGGTGACCGAACCATAAAAGACCATCCAAGTCAACATTGGCTTAGTTGACTGATTGTTGAGCGTCCAAACGCCTTTTCAGACCATGAAAGGACGTCTGATCATATGGGCAAACGAATGGGTAAAAGGTAAAAAGCCTCACCTCCTCGCCGTATTTATCGTCGGGAACACCGAAGGCCACCGCCTGAGCCACATCTGGGTGCGACAGCAAAACCGAGTCCACCTCAATGGGCGATATCTTCTCCCCTGCACCAAAGCGGATCACCATCAGAAAACGAAACAACAAGGGGAAAAGAAAACTCAAATCTCAGAAAGCAAAAAACCAGGACTCCCTGGAGTTGGACGGAGAGGAAAACCCACCTCCACGGTTGATGAGCTCCTTGATTCGGCCGACTAGGTGAATATAGCCATCCGAGTCCACGTACCCGAGATCGCCCGTGTGGAACCAACCGAACCGGAAGGCCGCTTTGTTGGCCTCGGGGTTGTTCTTGTACCCCTTGGTGACGTTGGGCCCGCGGATGCACACCTCTCCGTTGGCGTTCGCCCTCTGAACCACCCCGTTCTGGTCGAGGACCGCCATCTCCTGACCCACCGGCAGGCCCACCGCGCCCGGCTTGTGCGGGCCGCAGTGCGGCAGCGGGTTGGATGCCATCAGGTGGGCGGCCTCCGTCATGGCGTAGGCCTCGAGCACGGGCGCACCGAAGGCCTCCTCCAGCCGCTCCAGCACGGCCGGCGCGAGCGAGGCGCTGCAGCTACGGATGAACCTCAGCTTCGGGTAGACGGGCTCGGGCTTGGCCGCGTGGCGGTCGAGGAGGATCTGGTGGATGGTGGGCACGGCGGTGTACCAGGTGGCTTCGTAGGCCCGCATGTCGGCCCAGAAGGTCGAGGCGGAGAAGCGGCCAGCTGCCGGGAGGACGATCGAGCCGCCGGCGGTGAGCGAGGACAGCAGGCCGGCGAGGAGGCCGTGGACGTGGAAGAGCGGGAGGACGAGGACGGTGGCGTCGGTGGGGGTGAGCTCGTAGACACCCGCGATGTTCTGGGTGGACGCGGCGAGGTTCTGCTGGGTCAGGGGGACGCCCTTGGGCCGGCTGGTGGTGCCGGAGGTGTGGAGGAAGAGCGCGACGTCGTCGGGATCGTTGACGACCGAGGATAGGGAGGAGTTCGGCTGGTGGCCGTCATCGGGGAGGTCTCCGGCGAGGTAGACGACGAAGTCGGAGGCGTCGATGCGGACGGCGGCGCGAGGGATACCTAGCTTGGCCGCCGCGGAGGTGGAGGGACCGGTGGCGTCACCGGCGGTGAGGAGGAGCCTCGACTCCGAGTCGGCGAGGTAGAACTCGAACTCGTCGGCGGTGTAGGCCGAGTTGAGCGGCGCAGCAGTGGCCCGAACTCGGATAACCGCCAGGAAGGCAACCACAAACTGCAATTAGAAAGCACAAAACTTGTTTTAGTTAATTAATCTTGATCACATTTACTAATCAAATTCTTTTTGGTCAAGCGGGATAACGGAACACGCGTGCGCGGAAAGAAAAGGTGTGAATAGGAATAAAAAACGGGTGTATTTTTGCAATTGCCACAGAACGAGTGGTAGTAGGGTCAAGGCGGACACATGCAAAGCTAATAAAAGAATTTTTTGTTTTTATGAAAGTTTCATAGCAGGCCCATCTCTTTATTATTTTTTCGATTCAGGTACCACCTTTCGGCCTATGTGACGAACACTTTTGTCGTCAACTGCAAGCGGCGTGTGCCAAGAAACGTAGGCCTGTATCAGGAGTTTCAGAAAACATGGGTCGTGTTTTTCGAATATCCAGGACGCTTAAAATGAAAATTTCCTTATTAAAAAGAGAAAACCCCTCATGGAAATCGCGTGGATTTCCTTATTAAAATTTCCTTATTAAAAAGATTGAAACATAAAGTTTCGTTCATGAATAAGACAAGATCTCAATATTTTCAAGAAAGAAAAACAAGACAAAAATGAAAATATCAAGAGGTCCAGAATCGCGAAATAAAGCAACAAAAAAAACGTCTGTTCCCGCTCGTACTTTCCCGTGATTAGACCACGAAATCGTGTAGGGCACGAATCGCAAAAAGTCACGAGAGAGAGAGAGAGAGCTAGGTGACTCACCTCGACGGTGTTGGGCAAGGTGAGGGCGACGACGTCGCCGGGACGGACGCCGAGGCGGAGGAGCCGATCGGCGGCCTGGTCGACGAACTCGTCAAGGCGGCCGTGGGTGAACTCGTACTTGCTGGAGAGGGCGATGGCTCTCCGGTCGGGAAATTCTCCGGCCGCCTTCTTCAGCAGGCCGGTGAGGGTCCTGTAGGACGAAACCGTAGCGTTCTCGGCCATTCCTTCCAAGATCACCACTAGCGATCAGTCCAAATCGAACCACCGAAAAAATCGCTTTTATTGGGATAACTCTAAAAACAGTTCGAGAAACGAACGAAGAAATGACAGATACAGGAATTTCCGAGAATCTCCTGAAAAAACAACAACTTCTCTGTTTTTTTTTTCCTCTTTTCCTTCTCTATCGAGGACGAAGAGGGGATGAGTTCCCCTTTGGCCACCCGCGGTGGTATTTATAGAGAGGCGGAGGGCCCCGAACCGTTGGCCTCCCTCGGTGGAGGCTCCACTGGGGGAAGGGTGAAGCCCATGCCACGTGGCATTCAAGGTCATAGTCTTTTAAACCTAGCTGCTTCCTGGATCCTCTTGGGCGCCTCATAGGTCGACACGCGATGCCAATTGGTCTCGCAGGCCCAGTTCGGGAAACTCATTAAAGTTCCAGGAAGGGGACGGGGATGGACTTCGACTGTAGCGGGTTTGACCTTTCGAGCCGGTTCGGTTCGGTTCGGATATCTGATCCGCCGTCGTCGATTCCATCCAGATTGAGCCGTGTTGGACGGACAATTTTAAGGGTGCGAACGGGTCTGATCATGTTTGATTCAAATTCAAGTCCTGATTGTATGTGATAGACCCGTTCAACTGGGTTTGGGATGGTTCTGAAATGTAAATGGTAACTTATGTGGTGTCAGAAGCCTTTTCACGACGGCACGTGGATATGCAGGCGTCAGCTTCCACGTACAAGTTGGATATAGATTTGGTAATTGTTTAAAATCACATAAAAACTATTATTTTAGTTTAAGTTCCCTTCAATTACTGGCCAAATGCCAGGTGCTTGCCCTGTCCATCACAAGTCGCTTCTAGATTGATTGAGTAGGGTGGAGAAGGTGCAATATGTGTCCAGTACCAGATATATCCCAATGTTAATATGAATTTTAAGTTATATATATATATATATATATAGAGAGAGAGAGAGAAAGAGAGAAGTGGTAATATGCCCGACCCCATCACCGGTACTCGATGAGATTTTTTTCTAAAATCTGACCTGACGGACGGATGTGTTCTGCATTATTTATTCACTAGAAAATGAAAAAATATTTTAAGATGTGTTCTACATGATTTATTCACTAGATATCCATTCTTGGACCACACAGTTTTAACAAATTGTAGTCTCTTCATTTTGGAATCTTAAACAAATCTATCCACGCATCAGAATCAAATGATCCAAGACAGGATTCCTATGAAAACAAACAAGTAGAACACATCTGTCACGTTAGAATTTTGACAAAACACCAATTTTTTTGAAAAAATCCATCTGGTATGGGTCAAGAATGGATGGAGTTGGGTAGATTCTTATTTTTTGGTATTTTTTTCATAGTTCTTATCCCATAAATATGCCGGGCATGGTTGATTTACAAGGAATCCATACTTGGATGATGTGTTTTGATGAAAAAATGATATTTAGAGCCTAAAAATTTTACAAAATTTTTAGACCGTTGATTTTTTGAACCTTATAAAAACCCACCCGTGTATCGGAATAGAACCTTTCAAGAGTTGATCTCTATAAAATCAAGTACATAGATCACATCTATACGGTCAAAATTTAAAAATAAAGTTTTATATATATATATATATATAGCGGTAGCTGCTAAATCGTTAACTGCTTTCTCAAAACAAACTTTGTTATGCCGTTGGATTTCATTTAGATCCAACGGCCAACATATCTTATACATAAACCCACAAATCCCAGCTTTTCCCCTTTCCCATCGCACTCCCTCTCTCTGCCCCTCCCTCTTAGAGCTCTCGTTCCCCAGCCGCACCGGACACCTCTCAACGTGAGTTCGATTCCGGATTACTTCTTTCTCTCTTTCGGTGATTTTTTAGGGTTTCGATTTTTTTCTGGTTTTTTTCTCCCTTTCACGAGTTAAAATAGTGTTGCATCTGATTGTTTTTCTCCATTTCATGATCACGGTAATTTTTTAGGGTTTCTATTTTTTTTTTTCTCCCTTTCACGAGTTAAAATAGTGTTGCATCTAATTATTTTTTTCTCCCTTACATGATCACGGTGATTTTTTAGGGTTTCTATTTTTTCTGTTTTTTTTTTCTCTCCCTTTCACGAGTTAAAATAGTGTTGCATCTAATTTTTTTTCTCCCTTACATGATCACGGTGATTTTTTAGGGTTTCTATTTTTTCTGTTTTTTTTTTCTCTCCCTTTCACGAGTTAAAATATTGTTGCATCTAATTTTTTTCGATTTTTTTATGGTTTGGTATTTGGGTCGGAAACCTGTTTTTCGATGCGTGATTGCAGCTATCTGCTAGTTTTTTGCTTGGAATTTGATAGCGTTTTTGGTTTTTTGGCGGTTGAGCTTCTAGGGGTTTGAATTTCTGTTTCTTTGGGAGTGTTAGTCTTCGTTCTTCCTTTGATTAATGCGGTCTAAATGAGTGTACACACTCATGCCATATGGTCGATCATGATCGGTTCTGGTTTTCCTGCAGCTAAAAAATCTCTCCCCCGTTGAAGTTGATCTTTAATTTTCAACAGCTTGGCTATGTTCTTTGGCTTTCGTATAATTTGTCATGTTCTTGGATCAAGGAGTAGCTTTTTTTTTTTAATCTGGGTCTTGTGTATGATCACTTCTAGAGAAAATCAAATTGCACGTTTAGCTATTTTCATCACTCTTCCAGAGAAAATCAAATTGGATCAGTGTGCATCATAGTTTTGGTTTTAGAAAAAAAATGAAATTTTACAAATAAATTGTACAAAGACCTCAAAACAGGTCATTTCCGTAACTAATTTCTATATACTTCAAAATATCACAGATTCCCACAATTTAATTTTTACAAAGACCTCAAAAAAGAGTCGTAAGTAATATAAACTCTACTTCATGTTCATCAACCCAAACAGAGCTCCTCCTTTTCCCATGTCTTGTCCTCTGTTGTTTTGTAGAACTCCAAAATTCTAATTTCTCTGCTCTCTCATTCAACTGCAATAAAACATAGATGGAAGATGAGAAAATTTGAATCAAAATTGGTTTTGTTTTTTTGAAAGGCAAGTTGGGGTTAAGAAGACCCCTACCATATATCTCTTAAGCCCCATGTGGCAGAGGGATTAGAACCTGGGTGGGATGCCACCTGATTGGTAAAAAAAAATTCAATCAATTTGAACATAGCTAAATAACATGAATCAACTGACAACACACAACATTGTACATCAAACCAAACATCCCATAAGGCTGATAGTACACATAATGCATGAGAGTGCTACATACTTCGAAACACGTTGTTTCTGTTGGGAAAAAATTGGTTTTCCCACAAGTGTGAATCGATGGAGGCAATACAACGATGTCAGTAAAAGAAAGGTAAACCAACAACGAAAACAAAAACAACACATAAAGATTTATGTGGTTTTCTCTCAAACTGAGGTACGTCCACGACGACCAATAGGTCAATATTTTCCACTATTTTCAAACAGAGTTTACAAAGTGGCCAAAGAACATAAGCCCTTACAAACACATGAAGGTGTAATGAAATAAACAAAAGATGATATACCTCACTGAAAAACAAAGAACAAATGCTATGAAGAACCAGCCTTACGAAGTTGTCCTAAAAGAAGTGTAACAACATTTCTTGCATTTATTCACAACACACCTTTTCGGTGCCCTAAAAGTGTTTCTCACGCTTTCTTCCTGCTTTTTTAGTTCTCCCTTTCTCTCTCTCATCCATCCCTTAAATAGAGGATGAGACCTGCATTTAATGCGGAATACTAAACGTCTTGCACAACTTACAATACGCCTGAATCACTATATCATAAATCGCTATCCAGCGAGTACTACAAATCGCTATTCAACGAGTACTGAAACAAATCACTATCCAGTGAATACTGCAAATCGCTATCCAGCGAGTACTGAAACAAATCGCTATGCAGCTTAAAGCACTAACCATAAATCACCATTGACAAATCGTTGATCCTCAAAACTCTGAACAACTGAATCGTCATTCAGCTGTGAGGACTTCTACAAATCGCTATCTAACGAATACTCCAAAACATCATTGAGAAGACCAAGCATCGTGCTTGAGAATTCTGTCGTGATAATAAATATGCAGCGAACTATTGATGATGTCATAAATGATCAGTTATCAGACGATCCATTTCCAAGATAGATGGGTCCCATAAGGAGGGAAACCCAACAATTCTCTCCCTTCCCGACTTATGAGGAGGCTTCTACCATTCCTGCTAGTAATCGACACTTCTCAAGCTTGTCCTTGAGCAATGCCTTAGTCAACATATCTGGTGTATTATTATCAGTGTGAACTTTCTCAAGTTACAGCAATTTATCATTCAAGACATCTTGAATCCAGTGGTATCGAACATCAATATGTTTTGATCTTGAATGAAATGAGAAATTCTTACTCAAGTCAATTGTACTCTGGCTATCACAGTAAAGAACATACCTTTCTTGCTTCAAGCCCAACTCTTGCAAGAATTTCTTCAACCACAATAATTCCTTACTTGCTTCTGTAATGGCGATAAACTCAACTTCTGTGGTGGAGAGAGCTACACATTTCTGTAATTTCGACTGCCATGCAACTGCTCCCTCTGCAAAAGTAATCAAATACCCAGAAGTAGATTTTTTACTATCGACATCACCAGCTATATCAGAATCTGTGAACCCATCGAGAATAGGTTTACTATTTTCAAAACACAGACTCATCGTCAAAGTGCCTTAAAGATACCTTAGAATCCATTTCACTGTTGCCCAGTATTCTTTCACTGGATTTGACAAAAATCGACTAACAACTCCAACAACATGAGCTATGTCTGGTCGAGTACAGACTATAACATATATCAAGGAACCTACTGTCGAAGCATAGGAAAATTTCTGCATCTCGATTTCTTCATCATCATTTGCAGGACGTTGACTTGAGCTAAGTTTGAAATGCCCTACAAGATGACAATTAACAGGATTTGCTTTATCTATGTTGAACCTCTCAAAAACCTTTTTAATATAATTCTCTTGAGATAACCATATCAACCCATGTGATCTGTCACGAACGATTCTCATCCCAAGAATCTGTTTTGCTGGACCTAAATCCTTCATGACAAAGGTCTCACTCAGCTCCAACTTCAGCTTGCTTATCTTGCTGATATCTTGGCCTACAATCAATATATCATCCACATAAAGCAAGAGAATGGTAAAATTTCTATTTGAAAATATCTTCACAAACACACAATGGTCTGTGTAGGTTCTTGAATATCCATGCTTAGTCATAAAAGAATCAAACTTCTTATACCACTGCCTTGGTGCTTGCTTCAATCCATACAAGCTCTTCTTCAGCTTGCAGACAAGGTGTTATTTGCCCTTGTCAATGAAGCCTTCAGGTTACTCAATATAAATTTCTTCTTCCAAGTCACCATGCAGAAATGCAGTCTTTACATCAAGCTGCTCAACTTCTAAGTTCATTGTTGCTGCTATACCGAGCACAGTTCGGATGAAGGGCATCTTCACAACTGGTGATAAGATCTCATCAAAGTCAACTCTCTTTTTCTGATCAAAACCTTTCACGATAAGTCATGCCTTGAATCTAGGTTGAGAGACGTCCATCAGTCTTCTGCTTGAAGACTCACTTGTTCTTTAACACATTCTTCCCTTTAGGTGACTTTACCAGATCAAAGGTGTGATTCTCATGCAATGAATTCATTTCCTCTTTCATTGCCTTGAGCCACTCAGACTTGTTTTCATTCTCCAAAACTTCTTGAAAAGTTTCTGGATCTTCTTGATCTGTAATCATCACATACTCATTTGATGAGTATTTTTTGGATGGTTGTTTCTCTCTAGTGGACCTCCTTACCGGAGTCTGAGGAAGTGGCTCTTGGGGTGTTGGCTTCCCCTTAATTTCTGTTTCAGCACTTTCTTCCTCTGCATCATTATGAGGAGGTGACATCTCCTCCACGAAATTATGAACAGTCGGTGCATCAAGGGGATCTAAGTCAACAAGATCACCTTTACTAGACATTGATGGCTCAGACTTACCATTGTCTTCAATGGTTTGATCTTCCAAGAAGACAACATCTCAACTTCTGACCACCTTCTTATTAACAGGATCATACAGTTTGTAGCCAAATTCTTTATGGCCATAGCCAAGAAATATGCACTGCTTGGCCTTTGGATCAAGCTTGGACCTTTCTTCTTTTGGAACATGAACAAAAGCTCTGCAGCCGAACACTCTTAAGTGATCATAGAAAGCTTATTTTGCAGTCCAAACTTTCTCTGGAACATCTCCCTTCAAGGGAATAGAAGGAGACAAGTTGATAAGATTAACGGTTGTCTTCATTGCCTCACCCTAAAAAGATCTTGGCAATTTAGAGTGTGACAACAGATATCTGACTCTCTTAAGAATGATGTGATTCATTCTCTCAGCAACCCCATTCTATTCAGGCGTCATCCTCATGGTCCTTTTATACTTGATGCCATGATTGATGCAATATTGATCAAATGACCCAATGTATTCGCCACCATTATCTGAGTGAACATATTTCAACTGTCTGCTAGTTTCTCTTTCAGTCATGGCCTAAAAATGCTTGAATACATCTAGAACTTGGTCTTTCGTTCTCAGTGTATAAGCACAAACTTTTCTAGAGTGATCATCTATGAAAGTCACAAAATACAATGCATCATCAAGTGTTTTGACCTTCAAAGGTCCACACACATCAGAATGTACAAGATCTAGAACATGAGATTTTCTAGATGCAATGCTTCTATGGAAAGAAACCCTATTCTGTTTACCATAGAAGCAATGAATACATGGTTTCAAAGATGTAGCTTCTGCCCCTGCTAGGAGCACTTTCTTGACCAAGACTTGCAACCCCTTCTCGCTCATATGCCCGAGCCTTTTATGTCATAACTCTATGGACGAGCCATTCTCCACAACATTCACAACACTCTTGCAGATTTTCGCTTGCAAAGTGTAGAAGGAGAAGGTCTTCGTTTCTCTTGTTACCACCAAGGAGCCTTTGGTTAGCTTCCACCTTCCGTCACTGATGGTGTTGTTGTAGCCTTCATCATCCAACTTTTTGGCAGAGATCAGATTCAGTCCGATGTCTGGTACATGCCTAACATCTTTGAGCAATAATTTACAACCAACATTTATTTCCAAACAAATGTCACATATGCCAACAATCTTTGACACATCTTCATTTCCCATTCGGATATTCTCGAAATCACCTTGCGAATAAGAAGTTAAGAAATCAGCCTGCAAGGTAACATGAAACGAAGCTCCATAATCAATTACCCAATCAGTCTCTTGACCGATCAAATTGATGCTAGTACTATCACAGATAACCATGAGCTCTCCATATGTGACTGCTGTTGTGGCACTTTGCTTTTCTTTTGAGCATTTCTCTTTGTTCTGCTCTTTGAACTTAAGCTTCCTACACTCTGCTTCATGTGCCTTTTTTTGTGACAATAATAACACTTGACGTCTTTCTTTGAACTCGAGTGTGAGTGACCTCTGAATTTGTCACGATAGTGTAGAGACTTGCTCTTACTCCTTCTCCCTCGATTTTCAATCATAAGTGCCTTGGAGAGGGAAGGACCTGATGGTTTTCTCCTAGTTTCTTCATTCAGTAGACTGTTGGTAATTTGGCTCATCGTTATCGTTCCATCAGGTGAAGAGTTACTAACTGTGACCACCAAGGTTTCTCAACTCTCAGAAAGAAAACTAAGGAGCAACAAGGCTTGCAACTCATAATCAAAAGTGATTTTCATTGTAGCCAACTGATTTACAATGCTTTTGATCTCATTTAGATGCTCTGCATTAGAGCTGTCCTCTTTATATTTGAGGTTTACAAGCTTTTAAAATAGAAAAGCCTTATTCATTGTCGTCTTTCTATCATAAAGACTTTCCAGTTTGGTCCAAAGACTATGCGTAAAAGTTTGTGTATATATGATGAAAAACACTATCATCAATCCATTGCCGAATGAAACTGACAGCTTTCTTGTCTAGCTTTTTTCACTCATCATCTTTCATTTCTTCTGGTTTGCTGCTATCACCCTCTATAGGTCCATCCAAATCTTTACAAACTAAGAGATCTTCCAATTTTGTTTTTCAGGTCATCTAGTTTGTGCCATTCAAACTGATCATACGACCAACGTTGTTCTCCATGACTTCACACACAAATATAACGAGCTGAAACTAGAGAAACCAAGACTCTGATACCAGATGTTGGAAAAAAACTGGCTTTCCCATAAGTGTGAATCGATGGAGGCAATATAACGATGACAGTGAAAGAAAGATAAACCAACAGTGGAAACAAAAACATCACACAAAGATTTACATGGTTTCCTCTCAAACTGAGGTACGTCTACGATGACCAATAGGTCAACACCTTCTACTATTTTCAAACAGAGTTTACAAAGTGGCTAAAGAACATAAGCCCTTACAAACACACGAAGGTGTAACGAAATAAACAAAAGAGGATATACCTCACTGAAGAACAAAGAACAAATGCTCTGAAGAACCAGCCTCACGAAGTTGTCCTGAAAGAAGTGTAACAACACTTCTTGCCTTTGTTCACAACACACTCTTTCGGTGCCCTAAAAGTGTTTCTCACACTTTCTTCCTGCTTTTTCAACTCTCCCTTTCTCTCTCTCATCTATCCCTTAAATAGAGGACGAGACCCGCATTTAATATGAAAGACTAAATGTCTTGCATAACTTACAATACGCCTGAATCACTATATCACAAATCGCTATCCAGCGAGTACTACAAATCGCTATTCAACAAGTACTGAAACAAATCGCTATCCAGCGAATACTGAAACAAATCGCTATCCAGCAAATACTGCAAATCGTTATCCAGCGAGTACTTAAACAAATCGGTATGCAGCTTAAAGCACTAACCACAAATCACTATTGACAAATCACTGATCCTCAAAACTCTAAATACCTGAATCGTTATTCAGCTGTGAGGACTTCTACAAATCACTATCCAGCAAATACTTTAAAACGTCCTCGAGAAGATCAAGCATCGTGCTTGAGAATTTTGCTGTGATAATAAATATACATCGAACTACTGACGATGGCATAAATGATCAGTTATCAAACGATCCATTTTCAAGATAGACGGGTCCCATAAGGAGGGAAACCCAACAGTTCCATGAATGTTTTATAGGTAAATCAAATGGATATTCAATTAACATACACTAGCATAATTTTCTCAAGCAGCAAGGTAAGGATCACAACTCCGATTTAAAACTTTCAATAACAAATTATGGTAATAACACTATGTTGAGTTTCTGTAGGAACTATATTAACTGTAATACTCTGAAGACAATGGCAACTTCCAATAAAGATCCACATTCCAGACAACACAGACTCATGTGTCATAGATTTCAATAAGAGTTCCTTAGGGTTATGAAATCGATTGGACCAGGCAATAGGAGCAGCTGAAAGCGCCTTGAAGCATAGGGAAAACCAATGATGAGTAGATAAACGAACTTTAGCAATCACAATGGCAGCAACAACAACGTGAATCATACTTGTCCACCTATAGAAACAATTATTGTAACAATTATTTGTTACACCCTACAACGTGAATCATACGCAAATCTTACATCCTATATATAGAACACTAAGGAAATTGTTACTCATGGCCTGGACAGCTTTTTCAAAAGATTCCAACATACTTGTTCTTTTGTGAATCAAGCCCCGCAAATATGATCTATATGTGGTTTGTTTGGTCAAAACATATTTTACATTGTCCAATCACATTGCATAAGCAAATTTCTTAAAGGCTTCAAAATTTTGTAACCCACAATATATAAAAATTTAGGATTGAGAAAATTATGTTTTTACTTTGAAACTATTGAATCAAAAAGTGCATTCCCTAGTAAATAAACCATGTTAAGTCATAAAGTAAAGAAACACAAAACCACAATTTTCATTCCGAAGAATGCTGGGCATTTTGGATCAGCTTTAATCGAAGGTGACCCGGTTTGACACAAGGCACACCAAAAGACAAGGAAGAAGAATGAAAGGGTTATGTGAATGTGAATAACTCACATTCAATATGAGCATGTGAAGGGTTCACATGCATGAATGTCATACTTAAAACCCCCACTATTTTTCCTTTATATAAAAAGAGGCATGATTGCTTGACGACGGTAACCAAGGTGCTCTCTCACATTAGGTTCAAGGGTCGTGATCACTTTCAACATGATGACCTGAGCTCATCATGAGTGTCGCACACCACCCACGTCAATGTAAGTTTTAACCTGACTGAGGATGGCTGCTTTTGATAAGTTTTTGTTCTCCATGCAGTTTTTGCCAACATTGGGTTATCGGCCCACACTCCATGTTGTCACTATGTGTGTGGGTGTGTTGGCGCGCTCTACCAGATACCCGCCAGAAAATTCATTATGGTTTCTTTTTTCTTCGTCGGATTCTCGTTCGGTCTTTAGGATATCGAATGGTGATGGGGAAGGAGTTGGTCGGCGCACGATCGCTTGCGGGCCGGTAGCTGTCATTGCCTCTCTGCAGAGGCGGCGGTGGTCACCATCGATGATCAAGATCATCGGCATCCCCGAGACAGTTGGGTCTTTCGGTGCCCCCTTAAGGAATGCCCTTGATGCCCCTGCCACCGTAAAGGATGCTTTAGGGCATCAAGAGTTCGGATTAGATCATGTCGGGTGACGATCGGTCGCTTGAGGTTGGTTGTTGCCCCTGGCTGGCCGAGGTTGGTCGCTCCTCCAGTGGTGGCCATTGTAAACCCAAAAGCATCAGGTGATGGGGTGGTGGAACCCCATCTGTAGTCATTGGGGTCTGCCGACACTGCAAATAGCCATGATGTCGGGGGCCGGTCGGCCAACGTTGGAGTCACCTAGGGCTGACTGCTGCTGGCGATGGCTAACGGTGGAGGCTGGATGTAGTTGGGTGGGGGTCGGTTCCTAGAAAAACTGAAACTCTTTTTGGTTTGGGATTTCTCCCCCCCCCCCCCCCCCCCCGACTGCCGATGACGAGACACCGTCGCCAGTGACATCTCGGCCAACCACCGGTGGTCAAAAGGGCAGGGTGGGGACTTGGTGTTTCACAATGTGAAATGTTGGGTTTCACTGTAAAAGATATGATACGATTAAATTCAATTAGGATCTAGACCTATTATAATATATATATATATATATATATATATATATATATATATATATATATATATATTCAATTGGATTGGGTCATTGCTCGCCTCGTCCGTACCTAAATCAGACCTATACCCGTTGGGGGTTCCAGGTTTGGGTCTAAAACCGATCTGATGTGATCTGGTCTGGATCCAATCCAGTACTCATTGAGAAGGGTCTAGATCTGGACCGGGTCTAGGATTCGGATTTGAACTGGTATCCGGTTTGGATCAGGTCTAGATTTGAATCGGGTATGCGGTGATGAGATCCAACCTGGTATTTAGTTTAGACTAAGGCTGGATCAAGATTGGGTCTGAATCGAGGGATCCAACCCCATACCCATTTTTTATCGAATCTAGATTTGGATCATTAATCCGACCCAAGATCCAGTTGACTGGGTTTGGATCAAAACCGACTCTAAGCCCAACCCATTGTGACCCAGTCCAAGACCCATTACTGTTTTAGGGTGGATCGGTCAGCAGTTCTGGATCGGATCAGGTCCAAAACCGAGTTCAAACACTATTTACCCTTTTTAAAGAGCCGAATTGGTTCTATAACCAATACATGGCATTTCGGGATCGGTTCAAATCCCTTTTTGACCGGTTCAAATAGATTTTTCACCGGTTCCCACATGAGAAGACTTTGTTTTCTTGTATTTGAGAAAGAGCATGGGTATTCTCATTTGATTTTAGGAGTTTATAGGCTTTAGTACATGTTTCAGACCGATTCGACTATTTTGGGACCGATTAAGAGCCTTGGTTGATCGATTTGAGGTCATTTCAGATCGGTTCAGGGTACTTTTTAACCAATTCTAGTATGGAGACCTCGGGTATTACATGTAAAAGCATATTTTTGTCATTTTTTCATATTTTATGTGTATTTATTATCATGGATACATTACTTTTACAAGACTCTTGTATGCATTTTTTATTGTTTTCAGTTATCCATGATATTTAAGCATAAATTATGATTAAATTCATGACATATGTGATGTGTTTCATCAAAATTTTATTTATATATATGAAATGAAGCATGAATTTGTATTTTTGATATTATAATACATAGTTTGTCATGAATATACATGCATTATCATGTGTGCATAGGCATGCTTTATAATACGAATATATTTGTGGTAAAAGATCTCGATTAACTGACTTATGCAATCATCAAAGTATTTTGAGTTGTGTTGATTTAGGATTCTTTCGACCATGTGAAGATTTGGTATTGTGATTGTGTGTAACTTTATGAAACAATGATTATACCCAAAGGAAGGTCATTGTGTTCCAAATTTGTACAGAGCGTAATAGTAGGTGTATATACCAGCCCATGAAGCATATTTGTACCTAAAGATACAGTATTGAATTGCCTCTTGTTATATGATTTGTTAGTTTCACCAATTGAAGTCAATTTTTTAAGAATTGAGGAGACGAAGCAGCTTTGAGTATTGTCATTTTCATCAAAGTGAAACGATAATGACCCTATTATGCTTATCTCAAAAAAAGTGAATAATAAAGGGTCTTAATTTTTACCTTTTCAACATGAGTCTCGTTTCAGCATTTATATGATATTTTCCTTTCGTTCCTGTAATATTAGGTTTTTTGATCATTGGCAGTTCTTATAATATCTTCATCTTAGACGAATCCAATTTTTGGATAAGAAAAAAATTATTGTTATTCACTCTAGGTTACATAGACTTAGATTTGACTCTTAGAATTGACGAACCTCACTCTCTTATAGAACAGAGTGCAACCAAATAGAAGACTACTTCTGAGAAGTGGGAGTGCTTGAATAGACTTAGCATGTTGCTTTTGCAATTAAGAGTGACTAAGAACATTGAAGATATTATCCCTTACTGAACGATAATTTAGAAATTACTTGGAGCCATTGAGGCGCGGTTTGTCAGTTCTAATAAGGCTAGGGTTAGTACCCTGATGTTCAAGTTGGTGTCTATAAAATATTCTGGTGATAGTCACATCTGACAGCACATATTGAAAATGAAAAATATTTCATCTAAGTTGAATGACATAAAGTTCATCATTTCAGACTCTTTTCGAGTCCATCTAATTTTGACCTCGTTGCCTATTGATGTAAGACCCGCAATTTTTCAGTTCAAACTCTGAATAAATTTTTTAGGCATTTTTCAATGAAAAATAGCATTTTTACTGTAAAGCATATCGAACTGATTCTTGCGACCTAAATATACTTAGGATATTCGTATCTTCACGAATATATGCTCAAACACTCTGGAGGTCACAACTTTCTCCCTGATCTAAATCAAGAGATTTGTACGAGCCAACTTTCTTAGTTACGTCAATACGAAGAGAATGACCTACTAAAAAAATTCGAAAAAAAATGCTGAAAACTCAACTTTTTTGCGAGACCCGCGAAAATATTTGTGGGACCCATAGAAATATTTCTTAGAAAATATTCTAGAATATTCTAGAATATTCCAGAGCATTCCAGGATCTTCAGCATCTTCTAGGGAATATTTCATAGAATATTCCTTCTAGATAAGATTAAACAGTCAGATGGATAAGATCAAGCTGAATTTTTTAAAAAGCCAAAGGGTAAAAAAGGTTGCTTAGCCCCTAATCAACCTTTGCTATAAATAGAGGAGGACCCCCTTTGAAAAAATCGCCCCCCCTATCTCTCCTGCTTTTCCAAACCTCTCCTACCTAGCCTAGCCCACCTGACCTGGTCTGAGCCTGCCTGATCTGCTCTTAGCCTGCCTGACCTGGTCCTAACCCACATGACCTAGGTCTGAACCCACCTGACCTAGTTCAAACCCAGTTGACTTGACTTGAACCTAGTTAGGTTTGAAGTCAAAGTCCTTTTCCGTCTGAGGTCTGAATTTGATTCCTTTTGAAGTCGAACCTCTCGGAGGATGGATCGAAGCAACCTGAGCGGTTCAAAGCCATCTCTTCTCAAAATTGAAGTAAGTTTGCGTCATTAATCCATCTCTCTCAAGTATTTGTTTGTTTGTATATATGTATACCTTCTGAAGTAGTATCTTGCTTTAGTTCTTGGTTGAGCCCTCACGTGTTCACCTTGTAACTGTCGTCGGATATATATGTTCGAATGTGCAGTATATGCGTTCTTCAAAATAGTATCTCGCCCTAGTTCTTGGTTGAGCCCTCTAGGACACTTCGGTATTCACTCGCTTGCCTCGTAACTATCGTTGGATACAGATCTAGGTGTATATCTGATGATACTGCCGATGCATCTTATATCGCATAGGCTATGTAATTTACCTTTGCTATCGCGTCGTATGATGCCAAAGCTCCCTGCTTTCTGCAATTTACGATTTTGCACTTTCGATTATGCTTTTACTTACGCCGTTGCGTTGAAAGATGCCAAGTCTCCTGCTTTTTGTAATTTCCGATTATGTCTTTCTGATTCCTGCATATACATATGTATGTATTTGCTTCGGCAGGATATTTCGTTCGGTTTCTCCCATCAGACCTTATATGATGCACTACTTTACGCCACCGCTTAATAAAGCATAGGCTTCAACTTATACTACCTATATGGCGCGTAAATGAGTGTTCAAATAAAGATCAACTTCAAATCTCCCATGCGATTCCCTTACTGCTCCTCGTCCAAGATTCTGCTTGACGAATGAAGCCCCTATTGGAAAGGCTTCACTTTTACGCAAAACTGCTTTTTCGTAATGATTAAGTCACTTACGTTTGGTCTAGCTTTGGTCTGAAGGTTTCAAACGAACCTCGATGGATGCAGAGTATGCACAACGGTGTGCATCCATCCCCGGGATAAAGCGCAGTGATTTCCTCGCCAAAGAGGGGAAATGCTACAAAAGTTGTTAAAAGAAACACACGCTTTCTCCATTAAAGAGAGGAAGTGCTGCTAAAATTTCTGGTATAAGCTACCAGAACTAGTTAAGTGACACAACGATGTCGTTTGTTGGAACGATGTCAGAATGACTCGTCTCCTTGATACATGTAAGGGCATCATACTTGTAAGAGTCATTGCATCGAAGTAGTGGTAGCGCCTTGACAAGGTCCTGAGCTCGTTGCGTAAAAATATGTCGAGTAGCCGGTCCGTAGAGATCGAGTCATGTGCATGCTCATCGAGAATTCGTACACAACCAAGACTCGTAAGAGCCGCTGAGCCGGAGTGTGTTGTTTTCCACCTAGAAGAGGTGAGGTGCTCGACAGGGCCGAAGTGTCGAGAGCAGAGTTAAGCATGCATATGAATCAAACTTTGTTCTACGGTGAAAATCGTGTGGTTACTGATTGGGGTTGGGTACATACTTCTCAAAGGATGCCCTATAGGCACACAATGTTCGTCAAGTAATTGTAAGACTGGCAGACCCCTTCAAAATTTCTCACCGAGGAAGACGGTGATGGCGCAGCCTTGAGTGACATATATTTCACCCGAACCTGATAGAGTTCATTTATGGCCTTCGTCACTCAGAGGTATGGAGGTCGTGGTTATCCTTAAATATCTAAGGATTGAACCCAACTACTGCAGTAGCAGGATGCATCCAACTATCTAGTAAGGATCTGTTCTGGTATGTTGTACCGTCCTACTAGTAGGATGGGGTCAACAAGCCTCTGAGGTATCTAAAATACATAGAATAATCAACCCCCAGATCGTCGCGTTGTCACCCAGATATTAGTCTCCTAAGCCCAGGGGGAGGTGTAATTATCGAAACAAAGCATTAGCTTAGGTATAACGATACTTTGAATGTATGAGTGAATAAACATTGTTATGTCAAGTCCTGCATACCCTTATGAAAAGGTGTCATGGTCGGTATACTACTGAACCGATTGGGAAAAAACTTAAATGATATCTGTACGACTAAGCGAAGCTCGGAGAGCTGTCCTTAGATTCGTAGGATACGGATGTGCCAAGCATAAAGGCTTGAGCTAGACATCTATTCGAGACCCTGAAGAGGTCAATGCTAAGTCGTAGAGACTTGAGTATGTTATTTCAATCACAGACCTAAAGAGGCTTACGCTAAGTCATGAAGACTTGAGTGAGGTAGTCAACTCATAGCCCTAATAAGGCTTTTGCGATATACGCTAAGTCATGGAGACTTGAGTGTTGTTATTACGAATTGTGACCCTGAGTGGTCGACGCATTTACTTGAGTTAAATGTATTAATATTTGCTTACTTGTCAGACCATCAGTGATACAGACCCCATTTTATGTGGATTTCAGGTGTTGGACTTGTGTGGCGATATGCGTAGCAAGGCAGCATCGAGTTTCAGAGTTTCTCTAGACAGAATTGTACTGCTTCCTTTTATCAAACAAATCCTGCTTTTCTCAAGCAGTGATGTTGTAATAAACAAGTGGTTTCGATAGATGGAACACTTTAGTGGTCAAGGAGTTGCTTGGCCACATACCTGTGATGTGCTCGGAGTTTTCTAAAACTGACGACTCATTATCGTCTGATTCTGCTGCTAAAACTCTTTTCTAATTTTGCTGCAAAGAAAAAAAAATCATGAAAATTTTAACTTAGCTTTGTTTTAGAAATTCGGGTCGTTACAGAATACGGACCCTTCAAGATCTCTTACAACACATAATGATGAGTGGTCCTTTAATGAACTCTTGACCAAGTGTGTTGAAGATGAAAAAAGATTGAAGGGTGAAAAGGTGTTGAGTGCATATATGGCTTCTCATCAGGAAAAGTATAGGCCGAGGGCAAAGAAGGGTTCCTTAAAAAAAAAATAAGAAGGAAATCTCTAGAGAGAGTTCTAATTTACAAGCGAAGGTTAAATCCCAGGCAGGATGTTCTTCTATAAAGTATTTTTTATGTAAGAAAAAGGGATATAAGGAGGTGAACTGCATGAAGCATAAGAAATGACTCGAGAATAGAGGTAACGAGTCATTTGTTTCTCATGAATGCAATTTAATCCATATTTCATTACATAGTTGGTAGATTGATTATAGTGCCATAGGGCATATTGTCAACTCTTTGCAGGTATTTTTGAATAAAAGAGAGTCGATAGAGCATGAAATAAGCATCTTCTTATAAAACAAGATTTGTCTGCATGTCAAGAACGTTGAGACCTATAGAGTTGTGTTAGAGTCTAAATTTATTTTGGATTTGGTTGATACTTTTTATGTTTCATCTTATAGTCCAAACCTTATTTTTATTTCAAAACTTGATAAGTTTGGTTTTGCTTTTAAGTTTGAAAACTTCAAGCTTATTATTATTAAAAATTCTATTTTTGTTTGTTTTGCATATGTGAGTGATTTTTTGTATTGTTTGGAAATCAAATTTTAAATTCAAAAATCTCACTTTGTTGATAATACATTGTTTGACAATAAACATGGTCTAAAGGATGATCAATCTTATTTGCTTTAGCATTAAAAGTTAGGACACATCTGAAAAGAGAGAGTCCAAAGACTTGTGAAAGAAGAGATTCTTGGATCTCTTGATTTCACGGATACTAAACCATGTGTTGACTGCATAAAGGCTAAGCAGTTCAACATATATAAGAAGGATGTCAAATACAATAATGAAAAATTAGATACTTAGCATACAGATGTTTGTGGGTCATTTTCTGTGTATTATACAGGTGAAAAATATTTTAGCACATTTATAGATAATTATTCACAGTATATGTATCTTTAATTATTTAAAAAATCTAAAGTCTTTTGGGTTTTCAAAGGCTTCAAGAAAGAAGTAGAGAAACAGACCAATGAAGTTATTAAAGAGGTTATGCCTGATAGAGGTGATAAATATTATGGTTGTTTCACTTAATTAAGATAAAAGAAATAGCCATTAACACAATTTCTAAAAGTGAAAGGCATTGTACCTCAATACACCATATTTGTTAGTGTTTCTCAAAATGGTGTAGTTGAAAGAAGAAACTGTATATTTAAAGAAATGGTTCAAGTGATCTTGAATCACTCAAACATTTTCTTGACTTTATGGAGTGAAGCTCTTAGGATAACAATGCACATATTAAATAAGGTTCCTATGAAGGTTATTCAAAAGACTTTCTATGATCTATGAATTGGTAGGAAACCTTCCTTGTCATATATCTGCATATGGGATGTCCAACTAAAGCTAAGTTTTATAACCCACATATAAAAGCCTATGATCTTAGGATGACTAGTGGATTTTTCATTGGTTATCTAGAAAGATCAAAGGGATTTAGGTTTTATTGTTTATCTCATACACTACAGATAGTGAAAACAAATAAAACAAGATTTTTTGAAAATAGTTCTATTGGGATAAATGTATCTCAAAGTTTTGAATTTGAGGAATCGCAAGATTCAGTTTTTATACCTGTGAAGAAAAAATGTTTAGTTTTTTTTTATCATTATCTCTTTGGATGATGTTAGGGAAAATCTAGTCAATGAACATCAATCTCAAGTAGATCAAGTTGTTGATGAGGATATGCAACAACAAGATGTTGATGTTCAATTTAAACCCCCTGTAGCACAGGTATGGAAGTCCACGAGGACCAGAAAATTTGTTATCCATCCAGACTATGTGGTGTATTTATAAGAGCCTAATGATTTTATAGAAATTGATGATGATCCCTTAACATTTGCATAAGCCATTGCAAGTGAAAGATCGACACATTGGATCAATGCCATGAAAGAAGATCTTGATTCTATGGTAAAGAACCAAGTGTAAGATCTTGTACCTCAACCTGATGGAGTAAGACATTGGTTGTAAGTGGGTTTTTAAGACTAAAACAAACTCCAAAGGGTGAGTGAAGAGGTGTAGGGCTAATCTCGTTGCAAAGGAATTCACACAAATGGAGGGCATTGATTATACTGAAACTTTTTTTCCTATCTCAACTAAGGAATCATTGAAAATAATCATGACCTTCATAGTTCATTTTAATTTAGAGCTATATCAAATGGATGTGAAAACAATTTTCATGAATAGGGATCTAGAAGAGGGGATATATATGCAACAACCTCCTAGTTTCAGTATAGATGACTCAAATAATTTAGTTTGCAAATTGAAGAAATCAATTTATGGACTTAAAAAAGCCTTCCACTAGTGAAATAAAATGTTTAATTAGGTAATTTTGAACTTTAGATTGACTGAAAATGTTGTTGATCAATGTATATACCTTAAGGCTAGTAATTGTAAGCTCATAATTCTGGTTTTATATGTTGATGTGATTCTTCTTCAAACTAATGATTTGAGTATGCTACATAAGAAAAGATTTTTTTCTCTCATTTTGATATAAAGGACATGAGTGAGGCCGCATATATCCTTGGAATTAAGATCCATTATGATATAACTAAAGGTATTCTTGGCCTCTCTAAAAAATCCTATATTCTTAAGGTTCTTAAAAGATATAGGATGAAGAATTGTTCTCCTGAATTGGCACTAATAGTGAAAGAGGATAAATTGAGCTTAAAGGATTGTTCGCGGGATAATAATAAAAAGGCTTACACGCCAAGCATTCTGTATGCTTTGGCGGTTGAGAGTTTGCAATACACTCAAATCTGCACACGACTTGATATCACATTTATTGTGAAAATGCTTAGTAGATATCAGTCCAATCCAAACATTATGCACTGGAAGGTAGCGAAAAATATCATGCGCTATTTGAAATGAACGAAGGACTATATGTTGACCTATAAAAAAGTTGACCACCTAGAGGTCATTAGATACTCTGATGTGAATTTAAGAGGATGTCTTGACAATAAAAAGTTTACCACTAGATACATCTTCTTACTGTCTGGTGGTGTTGTCTCATAGAGAAGCAAAAAATAATTTATAACTGCAGCTCATACTATGGAGACAGAATTTATTGCTTTATATGAGACTTCATCTAAAGTCATTTGTATAAGAAACTTCATTATGGGTCTTGGAATTATAGACTCTATTGAGAGACCACTGAAGATCTTTTGTGATAATGAAGTTGTCATGTCCTTAAATAACAACAAGAGCTCAATCCTGTATCAACACATGGAGTTAAAGTACTTTGTTATTAAATAAAAGATTGAGAATAATTCAGTATGTATTAATACAATTGGTACAAAAAAATGACTATAGATCTCCTTACTAAAGGGCTATCACCGAGATTATATTATCAACATATAATGGTGATGGGTCTGTTTGATTTCTTCTGATGTATGACAATGCATTATTGTTATATGTGATCACATTTATGAAACTAAATTTATTCTCTATTATTTTGTGCATTGTTGATTCTGTATAAAGTGTCTCTCATTTGGATAGAGAGAATAATAGAATAACAATATTAAAAAAAACCAAATGAATGGGTTAGAGATCAACCCATTCATAAAGGTAATCTTAACATGCTAAAACACTGAAAATAAATAACATTGTAGTGTATAAAAACATGGCATCTCATATAAAGGTGTTTATCTTCAAGACTCATATGATTCATTCTTGTGATATAGGGTAGCATGTGAACCCACATAGAAATTGAATCAAGATAATGTTAAGGACCTTGATTGTGTATTTTTCGTGTCAATGAGTCAAATTAAAGAATATTGGTCATTTTGGATCGGGTTTAGCCGGAGGTAAACTAATTTGACATAAGACACACCAAAAGATAAAGAAAAAGAGTAGAAGGGGGTTACGTGAATGTGAATAGTTCATATTCAAAATGGGCATGTGAAGGGTTCACATGCATGAATGTCATGCATGTAACCCCCACTCTTTCTCCCTTATATAAAGAGAGGCATGGTTGCTTGATGAGGGTAACCAATGTGCTTTCTCTCTCAAATTGGGTTCAAGGGTCTTACTCACCTTTCAACCTGACGACCTGGGCTGTAATATCTTGAAATTTTTAAGTCTTTTCTTAGATTTTTGAGAATTCTCAAATTTTATGCCAAAATAAAATCTTAATTTTTACTATTGGGTTGAAATGAATGCTTGTGGATATTCGTAAGGTTTAGAGGAAATAAATATATTAAAATAAGGTAAAAATAACCCTTACACGTTTAGGGTTTTTCTTTTTAGAAAAATCTGAGTATATTTCATTTAAAATGTTTCTCTTAAAAATTCAATTTCTTTTTTTAGAAAAATATATTTAAAATGAGTAAATTAAATAAATTGAGTTATAGTAATATGATTACTAAAATCCTAATGTGCTAGAGTTAGTTTATACTTAGTGTATTTACATTTCATTCGAATTTTAGTTCATTTGGGAAATGTCTTTATTGACATTTAAATTGAATTTAAGAAAATTTTATTTGTAATTTAATAGAATGAAAAAAAGAAATTATTTTAAAATAATAAGGTAGGACGTCCATCTAGAGGACTTCATAAGGGGCGGCGTCACCTCTAGAGAGTCCTAATAGGGGTGAAGGGCTGAGATAGGAGGGAAACAAGTTATTTTAGTAGGATTAGAACTCTAGTCTTTTGACTAGTCAACTTGCTTACTTGGCAAGTTAAAAAAACACAGTACTCTATCATAGCCTTTAAATCAAAGGGTTAGAATTAATTTCAGCCCTTGATCTAAAAGACCATGTTTATAAATAGAGGAGGGTTGCACGCCCCCTCTCCCCCATTGTTTGCTATTTTTTTAGTTCTTTCTCTCTCCCCCCAAAACCTCTTTTCTCTCCTCTCTTCCCCATGCCCCTTAGAGCTTTTCCTTCTCTTTCTTGGATTCAAGAAAGACCTCTACGTGATTTCAAGGGGTGTATAAGATCCTTCTCAAGCTAGTAGAAGGTGTGGATCGTCCAGATCATGCAAAAAGACCCACCGAAATCTTTGAAAATTATTTTTCCAACACGAGGTAGGTGATTTATGCTTTTCTTACAAGAACGGAATTCTTGGAATGAATTTCAATGATTTTTCATGAGTTTAGACCATGATCAAATCCTCCTAACCGTGGGTTTGAACCAGATCTAAAGATCCATGAAAAAAGAACGATTTTCTCAAAAGAAAACCCTAATAGAAATTGAGTTTTTCATAAAAACCTCGTTTCTCATAAAAGAAATCTATAAATTTTATAAATACTATGTTATGCTATGATTTTCTTGCAAGAAGTGGTTTGTGTTACTAAAATAGGCTATTGTAGACATTCTGTAAAATGTTTGTAAATTTTTATTGTAAAAATTTTGGGATATTGTGATTTTAGCAATATCGAGTTTCTCAAAAAATAAACCGGTAAATATTGAAAAGATGGGGATATCATAGCTAGATTTATGAAATATTCAATGGTAGTTGATAGATTATATTAAAGTTGATATTCTGTAATTTTTGTAGCTTTTTTTGAGTTTTTATTTCATGTATATTTCATGATTTAGTTAATTTATTGTGTATTTAACTAAATTAATTTATGAGAAAATAAAGCATGTGTGAGATGGGCATATTTTTTTGGTCAAATGGCTAAGAAAAAGTGTGATTTATCTCAGTTAAAATATATCAGACTTAGCTGTATATTTTATTCTGGGTTCTATTAAATTGATGCAAGAAAAATCATGGGTGTACGGATTCGGGTGACTTGGTTTGGTCCAACCCGAATGCATAGACCTAGAATTACAGCTTTTCGGTCCGACATCAGACCAATAAAATGTTTATATCTTCCTTGTCTTGAGGAATTTTGATGTTGCATTGAAAAGCTAATAAAATTTTGCATCTATTATAAAATTTTGAGCTTTGTTCATGGAATGTGCACGACCATGTGACAGTCGAAACAGATTATGTCATGTCTATAGTAAAACGTTCATAACTCCCTCATACAGAAAAATTTTCATGAACGGTTTGCAGCTACGGAAAGATGATAAAATTTCCTACATACTGTAAAAATATCATTTATATTTACTAAATATAAATTTTTCTATTAGCTCTATAACAGTCGGATAGAGTTGAGGATTTCGCCAGTCGAGATCGGTCCTTGGACCAAGGGTCAACCTTTGTGTAGTGCATATATGTCGTATAAATTTCTTCATATTGAATAGCATGCAACATGTGAATGAGTATGCAAGTTTGATTTTATGCATAAGTTTATATGTCTAGCTTAAGACATGAATTACAAATGAGATGGTTGTGCATGAGGCCTAAGAAAGCTTACACATAAAGATAAAGGATTGAAGGATCCAATGAATGCAAGTTTATGGTTTAATTTCAAATATTGTGTTGGCTGCATGTATGCCTATGTTACAATGATGATGATGATGATATTAATGTTGCAATGATATGGATGCTATAATTCATGTTCTTTATTGCATTGGTCATGTACAAGCATATGTGCTAACTAAAGCATGAATGTGGATGAAAATTTCATTTTTTTTTATATGCCCAAGTTTATGTTAAAAGCATGATTGAATAAACATTTCAGTGCTTTATAATAGGGGTGGAGGGATGAGGTATGAGGTATGAGGGAAACAAGTTATTTTAGTAGGATTAGAACTCTAGTCTTTTGACTAGTCAACTTGCTTACTTGGCAAGTTAGAAAAAAACCGGTACTCTATCAAAGCCTTTAGATCAAAGGACTGAAATTAATTTCAGCTTTTGATCTAAAA
The DNA here is from genome assembly GCF_984573655.1 of Nuphar pumila. Lineage (NCBI taxonomy): Eukaryota > Viridiplantae > Streptophyta > Magnoliopsida > Nymphaeales > Nymphaeaceae > Nuphar > Nuphar pumila. The sequence goes on along the minus strand of NC_143264.1, from coordinate 60,080,208 downwards.
AGCCATGTTTATAAATAGAGGAGGGTTGCACGTCCCCCCCCCCCCATTATTTCCTGATTTTTTTTAGTTCTTTCTCTCTCTCTCAAAAACCTCTCTTCTCTCCTCTCTTCCCCACACCCCTTGGAGCCTTTCCTTCTCTTTTTTGGAATCAAGAAAGACCTCCACGTGATTTCAGAGAGTGTATAAGATCCTTCTCAAGCTAGTAGATAGAGTGAATCGTCCGGATCATGCAAAAATACCCGCCAGAATCTTCAAAAAACGTTTTTCCAACATGAGGTAGGTGATTTATGCTTTTCTTGCAAGAACGAAATTCTTGGCATGAATTCCAATAATTTTTCATAAGTTTAGACCATGATCAAACTCTCTTAACCGTGGGTTTGAACCAGATCTAAGATCCATAGAAAAAGAATGATTTCCCTAAAAGAAAACCCTCTTAGAAATCAAGTTTTTCATCAAAACCTGGTTTCTCATAAAAGAAATCTATAACTTTTATAAATATTGTGTTATGCTATGATTTTCTTGCAAGAAGCGATTTGTGTTGGTAAAATAGGTTGTTATAGACATTCTATAAAATGTTTATGAATTTTCATGGTAGAAATTTTGGGATATTACGATTTTAGCAATATTGGCTTTCTCAAAAAATAAACTGGGAAATATTGAAAAGATGGGGATATCATAGCTAGATTTATGCAATATTCAATGGTAGTTGATAGATTATGTTAAAGTTGATATTCTGTAATTTTTGTAGATTTTTTGAGTTTTTAGTTCATGCATATTCTATGATTTAGTTAATTTATTGTGTATTTAACTGAATTAATTTATTAAAAAATAAAGCATGTGCGAAACGGGCATATTTTTTTAGCCAAACGACTGAGAAAAAGTGTGATTTATCTCAGTTAAAATATATTAGACTTAACTGTATATTTTATTTTGGGTTTTATTAAATTGATGCAAGAACAATCACGGGTGTACGGATTCGAGTGACCTGGTTTGGTCCAACCTGAATGCATGGACCCAGAATTACAGCTTTTCAGCTAGACATCCTACCAGTAAAACGTTCGTATCTCCCTGATGAGTTATGGAGCATGATTCAAAGCTTTTGTCCTTGCAGTAAGGGGGGGTCCGGGGGCTTCCCTCGGCGTCGGTCCCGGTTTGAGACCCAATGTCTTATGGATCAGACCTGATTTGTTTAGGTTTAGGGATGTCGCCCTTGCCTTGTATAAATTCTTTCTTTTCTTTCTCTCTTGTATCTGTCAAGAAAGAGCAATAAAGTTTTTTTCTTTCGGCAGACGCGGTTTTTTACTCCCTCTCATATTTAAGGGAAGGTTTTTCCACGTAAATCTGTGTTCTTGCTGTGTTTTATTTCCTTCAGTTGTTTTTTGCTCACAGTTTTCGTAACACTCCTTTGTTCGGAAGAGTTTTGACGAACGATTTATTGCGTTGGAAATCTAACAAAATTTTACATCTACTATGGAATTTTGGGATCTGTTCATGGAATGAGCACGACCATGTGATAGTTGGAACAAATTATGTTATGTTTGTAGTAAAATATTCATAACTCCCTCATACGGAAAAATTTTTACGAACGGTTTGCGGCTACAGAAATCTGATAAAATTTCCTACACAGTGTAAAAATATCAGCTCTGTTCACCAAATGTAATTTTTTCTGTTAGCTCTGTAACAGTCAAATAGAGTTGAGGATTTCGCTAGTCGAGATCGGTCCTTGGATCGAGGGTCAACCTTTGCATAGTGCATATATGTTGTATAAATTTCTTCATATTGAATAGCATGCAACATGTGAATGAGTATGCAGGTTTGATTTTATACAGAAGTTTATATGTCTAGCTTAAGACATGAATTGCAAATGCGATGGTTGTGCACGAGGCTTAAGAAAGCATACATATAAAGATAAAGGATTGAAGGATCTAATGAATGCAAGTTTATGGTTTAATTTCAAATATTGTGTTGACTGCGTATATGCCTATGTTATAATGATGATGATGATGATATTGATGTTGCAATTATATGGATGCTATAATTCATATTTTTTATTGCATTGATCATGTACATGCATATGTGCTAATTAAAGCATGAATGTAAATAAAATTTTTATTTTTTACATATGCCCAAGTTTATGTTAAAAGCATGCTTGAATAAAATTTAAGTACTTTATAAGAAAGCATCCATTGCCCGTAAAGAGGCCAAAGGTTTTGATGTTGCATAAAAAATAAATATAATCAAGTAAACATGTGACATTAAAATCAAGGTATTTGATGAGAGAGTGACAGGTGGTAAAAAAAATTGTGGGGCAAGTATGTTCGAGCACAGAAGCTTGCTCCTCCCCTCTCACGATTTTATAGAGAAACCTCTGCATTAGACTGCAGTGTAGAGGGCTAAGTACTCATGAGAAAATATGATGCATCAGATTGAAAGGTGTGGAGAATCTCTCTCGTATTATCGTCTCTCAGTTCAGCCTGGTGAAAGGGTCCGGCCAGACCAAAGTCACCCCTATATGTAAAACACTGCATGAGTCATGATCTTGATTTGGGAGTCAAGCCTATGTTGTATCAGTAGAGCTAATAAGTGATAACTTAAGATGTATGTGCATTGCTAAGCATTGCATGCATCATTTAAGAAAGATAATGTAATTTAAGACAATAAAATATGCACGCATCGAAGGGTTTCTGCATATGGTAAGTCATGCACATTAACTGCTCATACATTTTACTTCTTAAATATATGAATTGATACTCACTTGTTTAATTTGATAAATTGAATATGCATGACTAGTTATATAATTATTTCAGTAAATTTTAAATGCTAAACTATGAAACTGTTGTTGAAATTTTTACTTTGTATTTCTGTCTTACGAGTTTAGCATATCTCACTCTACTGAGACATGTGTTGTCTGACCCTATACGGTTTAATATTTTTCAAGTAACGAAAAGTAGCTTACATACAAAAGCAAGAGGTTGCGACAAAAATTGAGTCTACCTTTTCTTTGCCTTCACAAAAATTTTGAATTATGATATTATTTCAATTTAATTCAAGGATAATTATAATTAATTTTAGATATTATAGACATTTGATTTTATTTTATACATAGTTAATTAATTGTTAAATTCTGAATTCCATAATTGTATGTTTGCGGGTGTTCATTTGAAGTGGCACGCCAAATTTTAGACCTGTTAAATTTTTCACTGTATTCATATTTAAAAAAAAATCATGAGCTCTTTGTGGGCATCGATAGGTTGACTAGAACGTCCACCACCAACGTAGACAAATTTTTATCGGACTGGGGATGGTTGCTTTATGTAAGTTTTCATTCTCCATGTTGTTTTCGCCAACAAAGAAGAGTAGAAACCTTGCATATTTTGGCTACCAATCTCTTAACTACAACCAATTCACTAACTATAATGAAAAACGAAATCAAACCAACATATCCTAATAAAAATATAGCCTATGAAAATCATAATGGGCAAACAATTCCCACAAAATTTTTAATTATGAAGGCCAAGATAACAAGCCCACCTTCTTGGTCTTGAGTTTCCAAGGGTCAAGAACAAAATGAAATCCACAAAAAAAAAAATCGATCCCCTAGATGGAGAAAAGCGCCTAACTGAAAGATTTTATGAATCCAGGAACAAAATCGGAGAAAAACCCTACCTTGGCATGCAAAGGTGCTCGTGAGGCAACATAGCGTAGAGACGAGAGGGAGGCAACAATAGGTGTTGTTCTGGCGTGCAGAGAGAAGCATGGTCCTCTCTCTGGTGGGTCGAATAGGAGAAAGAGAGGGTGAGTGGGTGAGTTGTGAGGGTTGGGCCTTCAGCGGTGCTCGGCTCCTCCGATGGAGCTTGGCTCAGAGGAGGCTTGGGCCTCCGACGATGCTCGGCTCCTCTGACGAAGATCGGCTCAGAGGAGGCTTGGGCATCCGACAATGCTCGTCTCAGGGGAGGCTCCTTCGATAGTGCTTGTCTCAGGGGATGGGAACGGGAAAAACACATGTAACAATGGGGAATGAGAGAGAGAGAGAGCGCAGGTGGGGAACGAGAGGGAGAGAGTGCAAAGGAGGGGCAGAGAGAGGGTGCAATGGGAAAGGAGAAAACACAGAAAACGATGGGGAACAAGAGGGAGAGAGTGCAAGTGGGGAACGAGAGGGAGAGAGAGCGCAAAGAGGGAGGGGGTAGAGAGAGTGTGATGGGAAAGGTGAAAACACTGGGATTTGAGGGTTTATATGAGGTATCTTGGAGGCCTAAAAAAGTTTGTTTTGAAAAAGCAGTAACGATGAATCAGCTACCGTTTTATATTATTTTTCATAAAACTAAACAGATGTGATCTACATATTTAGGTTAGTGGAGTGTTTTATGTTTTTACAACCTGCCTCTTGAAAATTATAACCCTCCAGCATTCCTGTTTCACCAAAGAGCGGTCAAACCCCAGGATGTTTTGAATGTAAAGTAAAAAAGTCATTGGGAATAAAAATCATTACTTTCACGATGGGAGTCACCCGCATGGCGAGTGAGGTGGTTGTGAGGGTGCTGAAATGAAGGTGTCGGGTAAAACCCCGTTGATGCAAGGGTTGAAAATATTAGAGAAAGCAAGGTAGTGTTTAATGATAGCTTAGATTGTTATTAGTTAAGAGGCTAACAATGGCTTGTCTTGTTGTTAAAGATTTCTCTTCTAAACGATCTTTAAAATAGTTTATTTTATTTTACTCACAACCTTTAATCTCAGTGTTGGATTTAGGTGATTTTTGCTGCCTTGAAAAACTACACCTTCTGCACCATTCCTAAGGAAAAATGATACAGGATCTAGTTTCCAAACTTTTATTCCTCAAGGAGATCTACTATCACGGGCTTATTTTGAAAGCCGCGTGCGGCACCTGACAACCCAACCACGTCAGCCTTCTGAGTTCATAAAACACGCAAACACCCCTCGCAAGGGTGTCCAATCACATCCGAGCATACACAATCTCAAAGAGAGCAGCAAAGAGAGAGAGAGAGAGAGATAGCAGCAGAGACAAAAAAAACAACTTCCATTCATAAGTTGGAAATTACAAAGGGGGGGAGCAACAGAGAGAGAGTGGGGGAGGGACCCGTTACTTTTCTTGGTTCACGGGGGATCTTAGGCCAAAGGCCATTTATAATGTACCTGCAGAGGTCTGAAGTGGTATTTACATCAGGGAAAGGAGGAATCAACATGGCAGGGTGGAACACACTCCCCCGCCCAAACTGGCGCCGTCCTCGATGCCATCTTTTTTCTGGTAGTCTTCGATTGCTTGCTGAAACTGACGAACATTTCGTGGAGTCTTCCAACTGGCATCACTCACTGGTAGACCTTTCCATTTCACCATATACTTCTTCACTTCTTCAAGATAGTTATGGACATGATCAATGATAAAATCAACTTCTCATGAAACTGGCACTGTTGTAGAGGGGGCTCGTTGAAAAATAGGAGCCCGTTGAGGCAGACTGCGGCTCGGATCTTCTTCATCTTCATTGAATGGCTTCATATTGCACACATGAAAGACATGATGTACCTGAAAGCTGGGAGGGAGGTCTAGTCTATAAGCTAGTTTGCCGATCCTCTGAACAATGGGGAAGGGTCCATCATACTTTCGAATGAGTCCCTGATGGTGTCCCCGAAATATAGTTGTTCTTTTGGGGTATAATTTGACCAACACTTTCTCCCCAACTTGGAATTCAATGGCCTGTCGTCCTTGATCTGCCCACTTCTTCATTCGCTTAGCTGCTTTGTGTAGGAATGCCTTTGCTAGTTCTGTCTGATCATGTCAGTTCTTAACAAAATTATAGGCAAAGGGCGCCTTCCCTCGACCTCGAGCAGCTATGGAGTGCGGTGTCTGAGGCTGTTGTCCTGTCACAATCTTGAAGGGACTATGCCCCTGATGATTCGCTCTTTTGAAGGTTATAGCAGAATTGAGCTATATCGAGTAGATCCTTCCAATTCTTCTGATTGGCATTCACAAAGTGTCTCAAGTATTCCTTTAACATTCCGTTAATGCGTTCGGTCTGGCCATCAGTTTGGGGATGAAAACTGGTAGAGAAGTGCAATTCGGATCCCAACAATCGAAATACTTCTCTCCAAAACTTACCTATGAACCGAGCATCTCGATCACTAATAATGCTCTCTGAAGTTCTCCAATACTTCACAATGTGCTTCATAAAGAGTTGAGCCGTGTCTTCTACCGAACAATGATTTGGGTCCGGTGCGAATGTTGCATATTTTGAAAATCTATCAACCACGACAAAGATGATACTGCATCCCTCAATTATTGGTAAGCTGACAATAAAATCCATTGAGATACTTTCCCAAGGTCAACTCGTCACGGGCATGGGCTCCAACAATCCCGCTGTCTTTTGATTCATGGTCTTGTCCTGCTGACAAACCAAGCAGGTGCGCACATACCCATCTACGTCGTCGCGCATCTGTGGCCAGTAGTAAACTCACTCTATCAGGGAAAAGGTTCTCTCTTGACCTGGGTGACCAGCCCATGGGGAGTCGTGGCACTCCTTCAATATTTCTCGTCGCAGGGCCCCCCACCGGGGCACATAAACTCGGCCCCCGACTGTCATCAGTAATCTATCTTATTCCCAAAATCGTCTGGTTTTCCCCTCTTTCACCAGGGAAAGCAGTTGTTGCGCCATCTGTGGCCAGTAGTAAACTCACTCTATCAGGGAAAAGGTTCTCTCTTGACCTGGGTGACCAGCCCATGGGGAGTCGTGGCACTCCTTCAATATTTCTCATCGCAGGGCCCCCCACCGGGGCACATAAACTCGGCCCCCGACTGTCATCAGTAACCTATCTTATCCCCAAAATCGCTTGGTTTTCCCCTCTTTCACCAGGGAAAGCAGTTGTTGCACCATGGAGGTCACTTCGAGGTCCAGTATCTCTATCAGCATCTTCCATCAAGGCCGTCAGTCCGGCTTTCCTACTCAAGGCATCTGCCACTACATTAGACCTTCCAGGTTTATACTCTAAAACCATGTTGAATTCTGCTAGAAACTTCTGCCATCGAGCTTGTTTTGGACTAAGCTTTTTCTGAGTTTGGAAGAGCTCGTGGCTACATTGTCGGTGTAGGTAATGAATGTTGACCCCAATAAGTAGTGCCTCCAAGCACGTAAGCAATGGACTATGGCGGTCATTTCCCGTTCATGCACTGTATATCGCTGCTCAATATTGTTCAACTTTCGACTCTCGAAAGCTATTGGGTGACCATTTTGCATTAGTACACCTCCAATTGCAAAATATGACGCATCTGTATAGACTTCAAATGGTTTTCCTTGGTCCGGTAATTGCAACACTGGTTCCTTGGCCATGGCGTCTTTTAGATCTTTGAAGGCTCGCTGACACTCTTTTGTCCACTCCTACTTTTTATCTTTCTTCAATAATTCAGTTAGAGGCGCAGCGATAGCTAAATATCCTTCGATAAAGCGTCGATAGTAGTTTGCCAGACCCAAGAAGGATCGGAGCTCCGGAACCTTGGTTGGACTTCCCCAATTCTGAATAGCTCTTATCTTTTGGCTATCCATCCTTAGGCAACCTTTCCCGATCACGTGGCCCAAGAAACTTATCTCATCTTGGTCGAATATACACTTTTCCCTTTTTACACATAACTCATTGTCTTTTAGAATCTTGAACACTATGCGCAGGTGTCACATGTGTTCTTCCATATCCTGGCTATACATCATAATGTCATCAAGGTATATAACCACAAAATGATCCAAGTGAGGATAGAATATCTGATTCATCAGTGTAGAGAACGTTACAGGAGCATTCGTCAAGCCAAACGACATCACCAAAAACTTGAATGAACCATACCTCGTCACATAGGTAGTTTTGGCTTCATCTCCTTCAGCAATCCTGACTTGCCAATATCCCGAACGTAAGTCCAATTTCGAGAACACCCAGGCTTCCTCTAATTGGTCAAACAAATCAGCGATCAGGGGCAGGGGATATTTGTTCTTGACAGTCAGCTTGTTCAGAGCCCAATAGTCCACGCATAGCCTCTTGGACCCATCATGCTTGGTCTGGAATAAGGCAGGGGCTCCAAAAGGGGCTTTTGAGGGGCGAATGATTTCGGTAGCCAACATTTCGTCTAACTGCCTTCTGAGTTCAACCAGCTCAAGCGGGGTCATTCTGTAGGGCACCATGGCAGGGGGTCGTGCACCTGGCACCAACTCAATCTGATGATTTACTTCTCTTCGTAGTGGCAAATTTCTCGGCAACTTCTGGGGCATTACTCCTTGAAATTCTTCCAATATTGCTGCTATAGGTGGTGGCACTTCCGCATGAAGCTTCTCACTAGCTTCCTCTAGCATTGTCACTAGAAATGTTTGATCACCTCGTTGGAGGCCCTTCTTAATCTGCAGAGCAGAAACCAAACGAACATTCGGTGCCCCCAACGTCAAGGCAGGAATCATACAGGGGATTCTTCACTCATAAGGCTGACAACATCCAAATGAGGCATAGGCACAACCTTGCTTGCTCATAAAAATTCCATCCCCAAAATGACTTTGAAGTCATTTAACGGAACAATAGAGAAGTCTGTTCTGCCAACCCATTGACCAGTCCCAACTGCCACATTTCGAGAGATTCTCAGAATAGGTTGTGTTGTGGAGTTCACGGCCTTCATGCGACTAACTTTTTGTTCCCATTGTAAGCCCAACCTTTGGGCCTCATCTTGGGCCATGAAATTGTGAGTAGCCCCCGTATTGACCATTGCCTTCGTAGCTTTTCCATTGATGGTCATCGTCAGGTACATTAGTTCCTTCTTAACCGTGGGGGTTGCAGAGGAAGATCCTCCTAGTTCATTCACCCTTTGTATCGCCCCCATCCTGATGTCCTCTTCCACCGGGGCTTCTTCCATCTCAATGGCATTAGCCGCCCTTCTTCTTGCATTCCCTGCATTCTGATTAGGGCAATTCTGAGCAAAGTGATTTCCGCTGCAATACCAACATCAAAGATTTGGGTGTATCGGCATGTTCCCTAGAATCCTCTCTTGCCGTGCTTGGGGCTGATTTTTTTGATCTCAAGGAGGAGGTCGATACTGGTTCCCGACTTGACCTCCGGCAACATTGCCTCAATTTGGCCGTTCCTGAGGGACCCCGCGATTTGGGTTCTTAACTATCTGTTTTGCTATAGTCATTGCACTTATCAAGTCTGTCAGTCTCATCCGAGTCAATTCCTGTTGAGCCCAGAACTGTAGGCCCTTTTTGAAGAAGTAGATGCAATCTATTTCTGACATATCTTCTATATCAAGCATCATTGCAGAGAATGCTGCTACGTATTCCAAAATACTTCTTGTATGCCTTAAAGCCATCAGTTTGTCACAAGCAAGTTCCTCGGCATTGTGTGGAAGGAAATACCTTCTGAGTTTCTTTTTCAAGTCATCCCATGATTCAATCGGGACCCTTCCACGTTCTATGCCACGATATTGCATCCTCCGCCATACAACGACACTCTCAGTCAAGTACCTGGTTGTCGTGTGTATTCGATCAACATCGATGTCAATCTCTGCTTGATCGAAGAATTATTCTACATCCCATAGCCAGTTCTCCACAATCCTGGCATCTCTTTCGCCTTTGAATTTTGCTGGTTTCACTAGTTTCAATTTCGGTCGTTCATGATGAAACATCGTTGTATTACCCCCTTGCAGATTATTACCGCGATTCTCGGCATTGGCCATACCACCAATCCTATTTCTCAATAGTCTTTCTAGGACTCCATATCGTTCCCGAAGTTCCCGCATGTCGGATTTCTGAGCATCCAACTGATCGGACAATTCCTGGACTGTGGCTCTTAGCTCTTCAGACTCAACCCTCACATCCTCATTCAATTTTGTAAAATCATCATGTGCACTTTCTAGCGCAGAGGAGCAACCGTGAACGTCACTTGCCAAATCTGTCATTTTTTTCTCCATCTTGGTCACTCTTTTATCTAGAGGACCAACTGTTTCCTCAAGGCGAGACATCTCTGTCAACTCTACGACAGATTTTTCCTTCTTCGTCTTTTTTTTGTGAACTTTTTCGACGAGTTCACCAAACTTCGCATTCATTCTTGAACGTCACGAGGGTTTTAGCAAGTATCCCTCCTTTCTTCTCCCAAATTCTCAACTAGGCTCTGATTACCAGTTGTCACGGGCTTATTTTGGAAGCCGTGTGCAGCACCTGGCAACCCAACCAGGTCAGCCTTCCGAGTTCAGAAAGCACGCAAACACCTCTCTCAAGGGTGTCCAATCACATTCGAGCATACACAATCTCAAAGAGAGCAACAAAGAGAGAGAGAGAGAGAGAGAGAGAGAGCAGCAGAGACAAAGAAAGCAACTTTCATTCATAAGTTGAAAATTACAAAAGGGGAGGGGGGAGCAACAGAGAGAGAGAGTGGGGAGAGGGACCCATTACTTTTCTTGGTTCACGGGGGATCTTAGGCCAAAGTCCATTTATAATGCACCTGCAGAGATCCGAAGTGGTATTTATATCAGGGCAAGGAGGAATCAACATGGCAAGGTGAAACATCTACAATGATATATAATAAAAATATTGTCTACGGCTTTTGTAGGCATCGCAATAAAATTGTGATAATTTCAAAACATCATCGACTATAGCTTACCAAACTACGCTTGTTAATGGTGCACTTTTTTTTTTATGGCAAACATGTCATTTGTGCAGTCAATGACATAATTGTCATTAGAAGACGACTAATAGGCCGGCGCTGCATCTCTTGAGCATTTAAGCCCGTAGGTTTTTAAAAAGACTAAATATTTTCTTGCTTTTGTTGTGAAAAGCTTTCCAGAGGGATAATCTAAATAAGTTAAATATAAAGAAAAAAAGCAAAAGAAATTTTAAATTTGTAGTTTCTTCCTCCACCAAAATGTACCAGTCATAACAATTGACAATTTTGTTATGGCTTTAAACAATTGTAAAGTATCCTTTTTCAACACTCAGGGTAAAGCTCTTGAGATCTCCCTGCCCATCAGGAAGTACACTCAGGCAAGTGGTGGGACCGTAGTTTTTGGATTCATTTTTGAAGGCTTAGGATCTTGCTAAAGACCCTCACTAGCTTGGCGCATGGACGAATGTTCAAGTACAATACCAAAACGCTTAACCTACTCGTGTGCCCATGAACGTGTACGAGGCGCCACTTGTGTATGCTAGTGTGCAAACCACACTTAGTCTAAGAATTTAAAGCTTACAAGGCTGAGAAGGGTTTTGTCTAGCTTATGTTAGTGGTTACAAGCTCAGTCTTAAAATGAATAAAGCAATAAAAACAATAGCGTTAAACTCAACTTGTTGTCGGCACACTTTGTTTGCGCACAGCTGTGGCCGCTTCAGGCGCACAGTCCTTCTGCACATTGTCACATACTTCTATGCCTACTGCAGTGAGCGCTGCTGCAACGGTGTGAAGCATGACACCTCGGCATGTGATGCTAAGCTCTCACGTAGTGAGCGTGTTGCAGCTAATGGCGCACAGGCTTGCACGTTGTGCTATGTTATCGCACAGGCTGATGTGTTGTAGGAAGATGACACGCTGTGGTTGTGCTGCAGGATGCTGACACACGTGTTGCATGTTGCTCAGCATCCTGCGGAGGAAGACGTGCAGCTCACGTGGCAAGGAAACCTGCTCATGGTCTTGCACACATGGAGGTGCTGCAAGACAGATGTTGTGCTGGGTGGCTCAGCTGTTGCTTTTGGAAATGAACGACGTGTACATATTGTGCGTCAAAGATGGCTCATCAACACTACGTTAAAGGAGGTTCGTTGTTGTAGACCAACTAACTCGATTCTGGAACCTGTGGTGAACTGAAATCAGCTACCGATTTTATTCTTCCACGTTTAGTGCTACGTGCATCTAAGGAACGGAAAACCTCCCTTCGATTGCGGCAAAGTGAGAGGCATGTACAAGGCAGAAAACCTTTGCAAAAGGTCTGACAACAGTGCGCTGGTTGCAAGAGCGGTTTAAGGCGTGCGTCGATGAACTCATTCCAAATGGATCGTGCGACACATCAACAAAAGAAGTATATGAGCAATAAGCGATGTGCATCCGCTGAAATGAAGATATCTGAAAAGAAGTCAAGTACGTACTGATTCTGTAGATGAGCACTGCAATCTTGATGTCTTTACAACTGCAATGATGAATCGAAAACCGCAAGAGAAATGCACGTTGAAGCTCTGCCTCACGGTGGAACTTGACCACGATGCATCCACAATCGCCAGTTGTGCTCCTTAGCTTAGCCAATGCCCAATCCAAATTAATCAACACTTAGTTGAATAACTAGCCTAAGAGGTTTGAATAACCAAACTCTCCAAAATCTCACAAAGGAGACCAAATGCCAAAAGGCACCAAAGAAACTCAAGTCTATTAATTTTTCAAAGATGATTTACAATTCAAGGCCTCGACTATTTATAGGCTACAAGACTCAAAAACCCGCCAAACCATTATCGCCCAAATCAGTTTAGAACGGCATTTACCTCCCAACTGAAGTGGTCCCTTCCACCATGTGTGCATGCATGCATTCGGTTGCACTGAGGTGGCTAGCTGTTGCGCTGCCCTGCTGACTGCGCTGTCTTGCCTGCTATGCCATGTTGGCTGCACCCAATTGGCTACTGCGTTCCATTCATATTTCCCTTTGGTTGGCATCACAAGTCTCTAGGTGTTTAAACCCTTGAGGTCCCTCTACCCACTAGAGAGTACACCTAACTTCAACATTACGGCAACAAACACTTTCTCGTGGGTTTTGAACTCAGGAAGTGGTGACTTCATAAGTTGCCCCTACTAGATGAGGATATTAGAGGAAAGATGGATAAGGAGAACTTACCAAGCCCAACAAACCAATTACCATCAAATAAGAGTGATGGTTTTGGAGATAAGAGTCCGGCTAAAGATGAGAATGCCAACACGTAAAATGGGGTTACAGCTGAAAAGTTGGCTAAGGTTGAAAAGTCCATTACAACAAATGAGACACCATATTTGTGGAAGATCATCAAAACGGAAACTGTATTCTAATCTTGTGAGTTACCGTGGAGATAAAAGGTCCATGTATAAAAATTTGAATATTATGAATGAAAATGGTTGAGGAGAGTGTGAGACTGGGTCATGGATGTAGGTTCATACTGAACTGAACCACGATTAAATATCTTGTCTTGGTGTGTGTGAAACATTTTTGTGTCTATTTTGGTATTAGAGCCACGCCCATGGAGTTCACATCATCAAGTTTTCCACCATCTTCATCAATTTCAACATCAGGCATTTCATCAGGTATAAGTTCAGCTCAATGGTGACAAATATCCACTTTGAGAATCTCAGTTTGTTCTCATTCTCATTACCAGTTGATGGCAGCAAGCCTACCCTACTTAAGTTCAAAGAGAGGCTAGTACTGTGAACCAAGATTACGTTGAATCTCTAAAATGAGATAAACTTTTGTTAAGTTGGCTATTATCACCTTTGTTAGAAATTGTTCATAGCCAAGTCATAGTCCTATGCCTTTTGGAATGCACTCGAGCAGTCTTATGCTGCCTAGATCAAGGATCATGCAGTTAAAATCACAGTTCCAAGGTCTAAAAAAGAGACAAAATACATTGATATTTTTTAAAAGAACTAGGGCTATAGCTCGTTAATTAGCCATTGCCAGAAAACCTATTCCCGAAGAAGATACGATCATGAAAATACTTAAGGGTCTTCCTTTCAAGTACTTGGCTTTTAAGACATTGATTGAAACTCGTTAAGATCTGGTTACCCTAAATCAGCTTCATAGACTCCTCTTGATTCAAGAAGTACAATTTAATGACGAAGAAGAGACCAAGTTGGATCAGATTGCCCCTCATGCTAATATTGCATATAGGCAAAAAATCAGCTTCATTTGCTTTTCTTTCTCTTCATCATCCTTCTTCTTCTTCGTTAGTTCTTCCTCATTCTTCTTTTGCTCTTCAGCCTCAATATTTGATAGATAATCCTCCGCATAATACAATTCAAACGCTTTGTCCATGTCTTTATCATTCTCAATCTTCATTATATTTTGGTACCTTTCATAACGCTCATATAGATGAGACTAGCGGATAACTTTTCTAATAGTCATCCCATAGAACGGCAGGGGATTTCTTGTCTGACGAGCTTTAGACATTGCTAACCTGCATAACACATAAATTTAACTGCATCATTATATGTTACAACCACCTCCCCAAGTATATAATAATACAAATTATCCCATTCGTTAAACAATCACCAACATTACAAATCATCGCAATATTTGGCTTCATAAGTAAACATCATTGTAAGATTTAGCAAGCTTAAGTACAAATCAAGGTAACTTCATAAATACACATCGCTAGTGCTTTAAATGTATAAATCATTGTTGCTTCAAACTTACAAATCGTTGTATAAATTGCAACCTTCATAAGTACATATCGTTGTAACGTTTGCTTTTATACATAAACATTGTTGTACAATTTATCAAACTTAAGTACAAATCGTGGTAGTTTTATTAAATCGTTACTATTTCAAACGTATAAATTGTTGATACATCGAACGAACAAATCGCTACTGATTTAAATGTATAAATCATTCATGCTTCAAACGTACAAATCGTTGTAGAAATTTAGCCTTCATAAGTATATATCCTTGAAATGTTTGGTCTTCATAAGAACAAATCGCGCTAACTATTTTTTGATGCCCAAAAGGTGGATAGGTACAAATCGATTTGTTTCAGTATAAAAATAGGTGTAATTTAGCATGAAGACGGTCACCCAGTTATAAGATTTAGCATTCAGATTTACAAATCGATTTGTTTGCATAACAAAACCTTGGTAATCTGACAGTGGAGAAGAAACACCTAGAAGGTAGACGCAGCAGATGATGGTAACGATGTTGCCACTGTGCAGACGATGGCAAAGGATGCTTCGGCGGCAGCAGACGACGACAAAAGGTGATCTGGCGGCAGCAGACGATGGCAAAGGGTGCTCTGGTATAGACGACGACAAAGGATGCTCCGACGATAGCAGACGACGACAAAAGAGGGTCTGATGGCAACAAACGACGACAAAGGGTGTGTCGTCAAAGGGAGCTCCTATTACAACAGATGGTGCAAAAGTTTACTGCTTTGGGCGCAAATAGAATGTTTGGACTTTGAAGAGTTAACATCATTCTCGAACTGGTGTTTCACTTTTCTAGATGGAGGATCTTGAACCGTCGTTTCCATTTTTTGAATGGAAGACATTTTTGTCCTTTTCTCGGACCATCGTTTCATGGCAAGAATGGCTTGAACCAGCGTTTCACTTTTCTAGATAGAGGATCTCGTCGTTTCACTTTTCCAGATGGAGGACATTTTTATCATTTTCTAGAACCATCATTTCATGGCAAGAATGGCGGGAAAGGGTACTTGAGTCTTTGCAACTGCACCGGATTCTGATGCTAAGTGATGCTGACAGACACAGGGATACGAGCCCCCACAAGCTTTTATATGTGGCACTCATTGGGACCTCCGAACACGCATTGTAGCTAACGGCCGTCTTCAGGGGGAGAACATATAACTTGCTTCGCAAAACAAGGGTACATGACAGTAGAATCTTGCAACAAATTCATTTATCATGAAACTTATACTAACGTTGTGATCCTCCTCCTACTTCCCATGTATCTCTGATTACATGAGGTATCATATCTAACACTTTCTGTGAAATTGGCATTGAAATTACCGATCCTTCACATGCCCCTTAAGCTTCCCTGATCGCATTCATAAGTAGAGCTTGTTTCATCCATGTCTCTAATCTTTTATTCAGATTTTTCCATTGAAACTGTTTAATCTGTCCTAGTGCATTCCGTCAGCTTCATCCATCTCTCTTTGTTAATTTACCTCTTCACCACCCTAATCTAGTGACATCATACTTGGATGGTTATGCTTTTGAACTTTGACTATTTAGTTAATCCATCAGGAAGCTACCTCTCACTCCCACTGAGAGAAAAAAAAAGGAAATAAAACACCACAATCCAGCCTCATCCTTTTTCTTTTCTCCTGGTGGTTCAATATAGCCCTTGTTCATAGATTTCAACATTTGATCTTCATCTTCATGTATGTTTTTGAAATTGTAGCTAATGAGGACGCTCGAGCTTATGTTCAGTTACTAAAAGGGGGGAGACTTGTGTCTATAATTGTTTGGGGCCTTTGGACAACTAAAAGCAACCGAGAAAACTTAATGTAGAAGTGGGAGAACTCGACTGAAAATTGTTCTTTCTTGTAAACATGATTTATGTTAATCTACATGTCTTGTGAGAAATGCTCCCAAGGAGGGCGTGAATATGAAGTGGCCTTTTGGTGGAGCATAAGTTTTACGTTCACATTGTACATGTGCAGTATCAATTCATGGTTCTACGAGCAATACTTTCAAGGAGGGTATGAACTATGAAGTGGCCTATAGTGGCACATATGTTCAAATCTTTATATGCTAAAAAATATCCAAATATATCTTAGTTCTTCTCTTTTAACTTGCTTAAATCATAGATCTATCTTTCTTCAACAAAATTCAAAGAGAAAGATGTTTCTATTGCCACCAGCTAACTAGCATTGAGCTTTTTAAGAGATCTAGGGTTATTCATGGTTAATAGAGGATATAAAAAACATTGAAAGAGAGTAGTTTGATTTCTCTTCACAGATCTAGATGACATTTTTAAAATAGTGATAATATAGTTGTAAATTCATAAAACGATATTAATGAAAATATATCATGATATTTTGAAAATATCAGAAATTTATATATGTCACAATATTATCACAATAATATTGTGATATTATCATGATAGTATGAGTTACCTTTTACTTTTTTATTTCTTTTCTATATCTTAACTACGTTTTTCTTCTTTCTTATATATGTTTTACTGATTTATTTTATTATATTTGTATATTATTATCTAAACATGATGTTTTTCTTATTTGTTTATGCTATATTTATATTTTTAAAAAAAATTAAGTACTGAGTTTTTTCTGAGATTTATCAACTAAACCTATATTATCGCGAGACCGATATTTCTTACTATGGTATGTTAACTTTTAAAATTCATGACAAATGGTTATAAATGCAAAAGACCTATTCACCAGCCTATTGGTTTCTGTAGCATAAAAGAAAAGTTTCAAATCATGTTGTGCTTGGTGTCATGCGAAGGGACAGAATTTCTTATTTTTATGGAGAGAAATGGGCCAACTGGCTTTTTGTTTTCAAGCAGAGAGGGGGGAAAAGAGGAGATTTTTGTTTTAATGAAGAGAAAGGATATTTATTGCATATAGAAGCTAATTCATATTACAACACATTATACAGTGGCAACGTGACAAAAACTGAAGGAAAATGAGCAGCATTGTGATATCATCCAGGATTGAATACACATTGATACGTACATTATACATTATATGAATTTGCAATAGATATTGTTTTCTTTGGCTATTTATTCAATAATCTTTGGATGGTTAAACATCACCTAAATTTGGTATTAGGATCTTCCCATAAGTCCGAAATGTGTTCAATGATTTCTCATTCTCATCATGAAGGGCGTGTTCCAGAAGAGATCTGATCAACTTGGGGCTTCTTCACTCCTTCGCATGTTCACATCTGGTGCTGGTAGTCATGGCTAGCCCATAGCGCTACTCTGTCAATCTCTGATAATCTGGGAAGTCCATCTAGCATCCCCTGTCCTGGGTTCTTCAATATGAGAAAAGGGGTTACTGCATTTTGTCTTTCCTGGAAGGATATTGATCTTTAAGTAAATGCTTCATGTTAATTGTTTGACTTTAGGCTGCCATTATTTTCTGTCACAGCTACCATTCTGTTATGTTTGTGGTATTGTCTCATTGAAGATTTCCAAGTTTGTCATGTTTGGGTCAAGAACTGACCTGAGTGGCAGTCTCTTCTTAATACAGTGATCTTTTTACGCCTCATATTGATGTTTGTTTCTGTTCTTTTCAGTATGCTTCTTTCTGTTTTCTTTGTGAAACTGCATTACCGGTCTTAATCAAAAATAGAATATTACTATCATAAACCGTTTAGTACATGCATGGCCATCCAAATAGAAAACATGTGGGACAGGAACATTTCTGGTTTATGTGGCACATATCAAGCACTCTAACACATAACTCTTGTTTCTTCATTTTTCTGAAGATACTTTTCTCATATATTACCATTATCTTATCTGCCCATTTTATTTTGCTACGTTCTCTACTGCAGGGTTATATGTACAAAGTTCAAGTTTGGGTTCAAGTGGTTTTTATCTTCTCACCATGGAAGTGTTGCCTCATAATCTCCATTATTTTATTTTTCCTCAGATAGAATGTAGACATGAACAGAAATTTAGATGTTACACCACCAATTTCTACAACTTCTAGAACATCTTCAGACGGCATATCACTGTAGCAACCACTTAATAATGATGAGCAGATTCCATATATAGACCTAACATTCTCTAGTGATGACATTGCCTATGATTTTTATATGAACTTTGCAAAGCAAAACTGTTTCTCGATTAGGCGTGAAAAAACAATAAGAAAGATTGTCCCTATGATGAGGGAATTTTCAAGAGATTTTTTGTTTGCCACCGTGCCGGATTCCCTGTTCCCAAAAAAGTAGATGATAGCAAACTCCAGAGGAACAGAAAATCTATATGGTGCAGGTGCACTGCAGAAAAGCAAGGTTTCAGGCGTTACAAGATGGACTGTTGTAGGATTTCCAAACATTCAGAATCATGAATTGCTCAATGAAAATGAGGTATGCTTTCTTCCTGCATATCGCAGAATGATAGAGACTGACAAGAACCATATTAGGATGCTTGCTAAGGTTGGTGTTAATGCAAGACAAATTATGTGATTTCTTGAACTTGAGAAGGGCGTTGAGCTAGGGATGTTGCCATTCATTGAAAGAGACGTTAGAAACTTCATTCAAGCAACTAAAAGAGTCAAAATTAAACGAGAATCTGATCCGCCATTGCGGTGGAAGGTTATTGACCGATGAAAGCAACCTATGCACTTTGAACAAAGAAGACTCAGGTTCAAACATTGAGATCAATCGCCTCAGAAATTATCCAGGAGTTCAAAAATAGAAGAGAGAACTAAGATTTTATTCTCGAAGAGTTGATGAGGGTCAGGAATCTTGTTAAAGGTTTGCAAGGCATAAGTGGTGATGAATTGAATGTGGCACCCTGCCCATCAGCTTGTGAAGACGGATCTGATCATGTGGCATCCAGATCATCAGTTTGCGAAGATGAGTCTAATGTGGCACCTGTTGTAGGGGGCGGCTGGGGATTTCCGGAGATGGCAACCAATCCGGCCTCCCAGTATGGCGGTGGCCCTGCAAAAACAGAAGAGAAACACACAGAGTGTACCTGAAGCGGCCATTGAAGGAGCTGTTGTGCTTGCCGGAGATGGTCGCCGGAGTTTGTCTGCTCAGCCGGACTGCAGCCCTTCACGAGCCCAGGCTACCAGATGCAGTCGGTGAGTAGACCTTCGATTTCCTTCTACACAGGGTCGCTCATGATACCCTGTTCTTATACGCATAGGGTGGGAACGGTTACGCACCGTTCCCCTTTATCTCATGCTGATTTATCGGCAGGATCACCCCTCAATGGGGATGTATCCACATTGTGGATAACCACCACGTTAATCGTGGTGGTTAATCCAACATTCTCCCACTTGATCCGACGATAAATCTTTTTAACCAGAAAACCTTATGGAAATAACTTGATGAATAGAATGGCCTTTATATTCTATTCTAAAGGTCCTTAGTTGAATCTCTAATCCTTATGAGATTAACAACAACCATAATGAGAATCAAAAGACTGAAAGTGATCACTTTATTTATATGCATATGTCAAAAAGAGTTTAACAATCTCATCCTCATTACATGTTCGAAATATAATCCCGGTGCTAGCCCTTTAGTAAGAGGATCAGCGATCATCTCTTTGGTACCAATATTGACAATATACACTAAATGATTCTTCGTCCTTTCTTTAACAACAAAATATTTCAATTCCATATGCTTGCATGACGTAGTACTTTTGTTGTTGTTCGAAAAGGACACCGCAGCTTCATTATCACAGTAGACCTTCAGTGGCTTCCCAATGGAATCGACCACCATTAACTGTGATATGAAGTTCTTTAACCATATAGCCTGCGAAGTAGTCTCGTACAATGCAATGAATTCTGCCTCCATGGTGTGGGCAGCAGTGGTCGACTGTTTTCCACTCCTCCAAGAGATCGCTCCCCCAGCAAGTAAGAAGATGTACCCAGTAGTAGACTTTCTACTATCAAGGCATCCTCCTAAATCCGCATCTGAGTAGCCAATGACCTCGAGGTGATCAACTTTATGATACGTTAACATATAGTCTTTTGTCCCTTGCAAGTACCGCAAGACTTTCTTGGCAGCCTTCCAATGGGGTAAACCTGGATTAGACTGAAATCTGTCAAGTACCCCTACTGCAAAAGAAATATCTGGTTGAGAACATATCTGCGCGTACTGCAAGCTGCCAACAACTGATGCATATGGATAAGCACTCATCTGTGCTTTGTCAATATCGCTCTGTGGACAATCCTTTAGGCTCAGCTTGTCACCTTTTGATATGGGTGTAGAAGTAGGGGAACAATTCTCCATCCCATATCGCTTTAACACCTTTTCTATATAGGATCTTTGGGAGAGGCCTAGAAACCCTTTTGCTCCGTCTCAACGAATCTCAATGCCAAGAACATAAGCAGCCTCACACATATCTTTCATATCAAAATGTGATGCAAGAAACTGTTTTATCTCTGAAAGCAACTTTATATCGTTGGTTGCAAGTAAGATGTCATCCACATACAACATCAATATAATGAACTTACTCTCACTTTCCTTAAGGTATATACATTGATCAATAATGTTTTCTGTAAACCCGAAAGTCAAAATGACTTGGGAAATTTTAATATACCACTGTCGGGAGGCCTGTTTAAGTCCATATATTGATTTGTTAAGCTTACAAACCAAACGATCATTTTCAGAGAAACCAAGAGGTTGTTCCATGTATACCTCTTCATTCAAATCTCCGTTGAGGAACGTTGTTTTCACATTCATCTGATGTAGCTCTAAGTCATAATGAGCTACGAGTGACAGAATAATCCTCATTGACTCCTTAGTTGAGACAGGAGAGAATGTCTCATTATAGTTAATTCCCTCAATTTGGGTGAATCCTTTAGCAACCAATCTTGCTTTATGTCTCTCTATGTTACCTTTGGAGTCCTTCTTGGTCTTAAAGACCCATTTACACCCTACGGGCTTTACTCCTTTAGGTAACGTGACAAGATCCCACACTTGATTTTTAGCCATAGAGTCTAACTCTTCTTTCATAGCTTCAATCCAGTGCGAAGATTGTTTGCTTTCAACATCTTTCATAAAATTCAATGGGTCATCATCCATATCTATGAAATCACCAGGCTCCTGAAGGTACACCACATAATCAAGATATATGGCAGATCTTCTAATCCTTGTGGATCTCCAAACAGGTCATTCCTTAGGCTCAGATTGAACCCGATCATCCTGTTCGTGCTCTTCCGCATTGTCCACAATATGTTCACTTTAGATTTGTGGATTAACAATCGAATGATCAACCACACCATCATTAGGAATAACAATGTGGTATCTTTCGATGTTTTCCTTAACAGGTGATGAAACTGGATTCTGTATCTCCTCAAAACCAATGCTTTGAAGTGCACTTAATCCTACTAAACCATCTTCTAGGAATTTAGCCTTATCTGTTTCAAGAATCTGTGGTGAGTGAGATGGGCAATAAAACCTGTACCTTTTTTATCTTTCTGGATAACCAATGAAATATCCACTGGTTGTTCTTGGATCAAAGGCTTTAATGTGGGGGTTATATAGTTTAGCCTCTGCAGGACATCCCCATATGTGCATACAAGACAGTGATGGTTTCCTACCTGTCCACAACTCGTAAGGAGTTTTAGGCACAGATTTCGTAGTAACCTTATTCAAAATATGCACATCAGTCCTTAAGGCTTCACCCCACAACTTTATGGGAAGTGTTGAATAATTCAACATAGCCCTGACCATTTCTTTAAGCGTACGATTTCTCCTTTCAGCTACACCATTCTGATAGGCACTACGAGGCATGGTATATTGAGGCACAATGCCTTCCTCTTTAAGAAATCGCACTAATGGTCCTTCCCTTTGCCCCATCTCAGTAAACCTACCATAATATTCGCCACCTCTATCAGACATGACTATTTTAATAACCTTATCGGTTTGTTTCTCTACCTCTTTCTTAAATTCCTTAAACATCTGAAAAACATCAAATTTTTCGAAAATCAAGTAGAGATAGTCATCAATAAAGGTGACGAAATATTTTTCGCCTGTGTAACAGGGAGAAAACGGTCTGCATACATCCGTATGGACTATTTCTAATATCTCACTACTGCGTTTGGCACCCTCTTTATATGTGTTTGTATGCTTAGCCTTTATGCAATCAACACATGGGTCATTGTCAGTAAAATCTAGAGATTGCAAAATCCCTTTATTTACCAGTCTCTTTATTCTCTTTTCAGAGATATGACCTAACCTTCGATGCCAAAGCATGTAAGATTTATCATCTGTCATGCTACGTTTATTTTCAACCAATGTGTATTCAGAAGTCAAAGACTTCTGAGTTTGAATCTTCACATTCAATCTATATAAACCATCATAAACTGATGCAGAACCAATTTCAATTGAATTTCTGAATATGAACAATTTGGAATTTTCAAACTTAAAAAAATATCCAAATTTATCCAACTTTGAAATTGAAATTAAGTTTCTACTATACGATGGAATATAAAAGACATCATGAAGATCTAAAACTACGCCCGTATCCAGAGTAATTCTGCAGGTTCCAACACCCTTCACATGTGAACGCATCTTGTTTCCCGAATAGATGCTTTTCTCATACATTGTTGGTTCCCTTCTGCTCAGAAACAGCTGTAGACAGTTAGAAATATAAACAGTAGCACCAGAATCAATCCACCAGCTATTCTCAAAAAATTTTAATAAATTACATTCATGAGAAACAAATGACAAATTACCTCTCTTTTTCAATCACTTCTTATACTTTATGCAATCTGCTTTTATGTATCCCTTCTTCTTGCAAAATAAGCACTTTATGGGAGCACAGTTGGATTGCCTGTCTTGGGATGACTTATCCCCAGTTGGCTTCTTCCTAGCATTTCTCTTAAATGCATTCTTCCTTGGACGTATGAGAAGCCATATGTGCACTCTGCACCTTCTCACCTTTCATCATCTCTGCTTCTTCAACACACTTGGACATGAGTTCATTAAATGTCCATTCATCATTATGTGTGTTGTATGAGATTTTAAAAGATCTGTATTTCAAAGGTAAGGACGTTAGAACTAAATGCACTAGGAAATAATCAGAGATGGTTAGCTTCATGTCATTCAGCTGAGACGCTATGTTTCTCATCTCCAAAATGTGTTGGCGAATGTTTCCCCCTCCAGTATATTTCATAGATATCAGTTTCGACATCAGGGTACTGACTCTGGCCTTGTTTGAACTCACAATTTGTGCCTCAATGGAATTCATGAATTCCCTCACTGTTCTGCATTGTGGGATAGCACTTCGAATGTTCTTAGCTACTTTAGATTGCAAAAGCAACAAGCTAAGCCTATTCGAGCGCTCCCACTTCTCAAAAGCAATCTTTTGATCAGCAGTACTCTGATCAGTGAGGGCAGTGGGTTCATCTATCCTTAGGGCCAGATCTAGATCCATATACCCTAATGCAAATAAAACAGTTTCTTTCCAATCACTAAAATTGGATCCATCTAGAAAAGGTATAGAGCTAGAGTCATATAAAATCACAGAACTAGAAACTGCATGACAAAAGACACGTATCACGAAGCATTCATACGAGACTAAAACTTTAGTGGAAAAAGCAAAATAATAAAGGCCCTTGATATGCTTCTTTCCAGGTGAGTGAAGGGGGTCATCAGAGTCCTACTTTGGTAAGAGCTTCGACACGCGAAACCACTTCGCCTACCGACCATATTTGGTAAAACTAAGGTTCTTGTGAAGTTAGACCATCAACACAAGGTACCTTTGGATATTCATGTGTGATGTATCTCGACACATTTACCTTATTCTACCCTACTTAAATTCCAAACACGATAAAACTACCTTTGGGTCGTCTATCGTTTAATGAATATAAGTACAACATTAATATTGACTAAACCATATGATAGTATAACATTTTGACAACATACGTGTATTCAGTCACTTTGGTGACATGAATACACTAAGTTATCTAACTATCCTTAATGCCAATATAAAATAATATCTTAAAATAGTCCGTAAACCGAATGGACTAGACATATGACCCTCGAAATGGTTCTAAAACTGAATGAACTTGTCATATATTCCACGAACCAGTCTTAAAGCACTCTGAACCGGTCTGAAACAGCCCCGAACCGGTCATCCAAGGGTCTGAACCGGTTCTGAACCTTATGAACCGGGTCAAATATGAACAAAAGTTCATTAAAACCCTATAACCGTATGCCAAAACCCCTGTATTTTCTTATATTTAAGAAAACAGGGTCTTAGCATCTCGGAACCGGTGAGAAACTGAAAGGAACCGGCCAAAAACAGCTCCAAACCGGTCCCGGAAAGGGGCTGAGTCAGTCCCTGATCCGGTTCAGGCCAAATAGTGCTTGGACCCCCTGGACCCGGGTCAGACCCGACTGCAAACTGGATCCGGGTCAGACCCGGGGTTATCCGGATCCGGGTCGGACCCGATACAGGCCAGATCCGGGTCGGACCTAGTTCATGCCGGACCCGGGATTATCTGGATCCGGGCCAGACCCGGGGTTATCTGGATCCGAGTCGGACCCGGTACAGTCTGGATCCGGGTCGGACCCGGTATGGTCTGGATCCGGGTCAGACCCGGAATTACCCGGATCCGGGTCGGACCCGGTTAATATCTGGATCCGGGGCAGACCCGGTAAGGACCGGATCCGGGTCAGACCCGGTTGATACCCTTATCCGGGTCGGACTCGGTACTTACCGGATCCGGGTCTGACCCGGTGTTCCTTATCCGGGTCGGACCCGAGCGGGTCCCCACCCAAATCTCGGATCCGATCTGATCCGAATCATCTTTATGGATCGGATTCGGGTGGGCGGGTCCGGTTCAAAAAATGAACCTGACCTGAAAACAATAAAATCATAAGAGGCGAAATATGGATTTTTGAACCCTATTTTGCCTTTTTCCTTTTGTTGCAGGGTGTTGCCGCCGGCTTCGACGATCGAATGATCGTCGGCGACCCCGACGACGAGGAGGTGTCAGCCACCATCGTTGGTGACCCAAATGGTCACCCCGCAGTCGACGGTTGGGCGACAGCATCTGCAACAGCAGTTGCAGAGGGAGCTGGCCTCTCCCGCCGCCTGTTGGCGACCCATGCTGCCGGCTGTCGAACATCTGCCGATCGACGCCACCTACTAATGACGACTCTCCTCTGGCGACCGTCGAGTCACCCGGCGGTAGAAAGACGCAAAAAAAAACCCCATCTACACTGGTAAGATTTTTTTTATCAATCTGTCGCCCAACGGCGACAGTCGCCGGTGCCGGCGACAGTCGCCGGTGCCGGCGACAGGCGTCGGTGACCAGCAGCAGGGTCACCCCACGGTGACCTGCGTTGCTGGTCAAACCGGAGCACACCCCGCAGCGGAAGCGGGGTGTCGGCCCATAACCCAATGTAGGGGGCGGCTGGGGATTTCCGGAGACGGCAACCAATCCGGCCTCCCTGTATGGCGGTGGCCCTGCAAAAACAGAACAGAAACACACAGAGCGTACCTGAAGCGGCCATTGAAGGAGCTGTTGTGCTTGCCGGAGATGATCGTCGAAGTTTGTCTGCTCAGTCGGACTGCAGCCCTTCACGAGCCCAGGCTACCAGATGCAGTCGGTGAGTAGACCTTCGATTTCCTTCTACACAGGGTCGCTCATGATACCCTGTTCTTATACGCATAGGGTGGGAACGGTTACGCACCGTTCCCCTTTATCTCATGCTGATTTATCGGCAGGATCACCCATCAATGGGGTTGTATCCACGTTGTGGATAACCACCACGTTAATCGTGGTGGTTAATCCAACACCTGTATCATCAGTTTATGAGGATGGGTCGAGTGTAGCACCTGAACCATCAACTTTTGCCAAAACAGAAGGCCATCCTGTTGATATAGTTTCCAGTTCTATCTGCAACTCAGTTCAACCAGTTGATGACGGGCAGCCAAAGACTAAAGGAGCAAAAGGTGAGGTTGAGTTGGTGAAGAAGCCAAGGTATTGTAAAGTTCCTGCTTGTGGTCAAACTGGCCATGACTCCAGAAACTGTCCCTTAAAGAAAGCTAGGCTATGCATGCCAGTTAGCTCATTAGTTTTTTCTGCACTTTATGAACAGGTTACTGATACATGATAGTGTCCAGTCAGTTACCAAGAGAGAACTTGCAGATGGAACCGAGCTGGTCAAGAAGCCTAGGTATTGCAAGGTGCCCTCATGTGGTCTGACTGGCCACGACTCGAGAAATTGCCCTTTGAAAAGAGCCAGTAACCAACAGTTAGGTTCTGGAATTCCGAGTAACTAATATTTACTTTTTATATCATTGTTCAGTTATTACTGGCATGTTGTATATTGGCAGTAATAGCTCTTCTGTTATTTCTATTCATGTAAGTATATCACAAGGAGCAAAGAGCCTGGCATGAGACTGGTCGAGCAGTCTTCACTCGACGATATAACATTAGCTTTGCCTTCTGATCTTATTCCAGCATAACATGACGTCGGAATTTTAATGTACTGAACCATGTAATGAGAGGAAGCAAAAGCTGTTTGCGGGTGCTGTGTGATAACAGATGCTGGATTAAAATGGTATCACGATGAAGATGAAGCAAGTAAAGACAGGCAATCACACAAGAGACCGGTTTAACGTGGTTCGGCTTCTATAGGAACCTACGTCCACACAAGGTAAAGTGCTCTTCTCTCACCTCTTTCAACAGAGAAAAGAGCCAGTATCTAATTAAAAAAATGATAGATACAAGACCAGCCAGGCTGCCAAAACAAACTCTTTCAATCAAGGAGAGATAACGTTACTCACTTATTTATGGGAAACTTATCACACTGAATATCTGTCCTCGTTTCCTTGGATTCTATCCAAATGGCGCCAACTTTTTCCCTTTGAATGGATTTTGCATCCGACTCACGATCACTTTTCTGATCTGGATTCACCTTAACATGAGTGATGCAAACATCCTAAATGGGTTTTTCAGTTTTTTCAATGCTTTTTTCGTGATTCCGATTCCATAGATGTGTTAGGCATGGCATCGATACCCGGATCATGTGTTTTTGACGAAAAATGAGATTTGGAGTTTAAAAATTTTACAAAGATTTTGGGCCGTTGATGTTTTGAACCTTATAAAAACCCACTCATATGCATGAATCGAATGCTCCAAGAGCTGATCCTTATAAAATCAATTAAGTAGGTCACACCGGTAAGGTTAGAATTAAAAACAGAAAAGAACACCCATTTACCACGATTGCATCACTTGCTGCGTGAACGTGGATATCTTCCTAGTATGATTTGTTTGTTGTGGCACGCTCAAATGGGCGCAGGACACCTCTACCAAATCAGATCACGGAAAAAACATCAGCAACAATGAGTTTGAAAAGATTCAGAGTGACCGAACTTTTTGGGAGTAGGATCATATCTCTCTCTCTCTCTCTCTCTCTCTCTCTCTATATATATATATATATATATATATATATATATATATATATATATATATATATATATATATATTCGTTGGCTATTATGTTAGTCCAACCTTGTGACAAAACAGGATTTAAGAAAAGTGATCTCAAGCCTAGAGGCACGTTCTTAAGATCGCTATCTTTAGAACTTCAATCACCCCACTCCGGAAAGTCCGAAGAAGCGAAAAGGGGTTTGCTGCGACTGAGTTCCCAGGATACAACCAGGCTTGAACCTCAGGAGAGTCACTGTTTCGCAAGGACAGATGATCTCTACCACACTTGTACTCTGCAAGCCAAATCGAGAAGAAGGAAGAAGAAGATTGGAGAGTCAGAAAATTCTTTTTTTTTAAAAGATGAAAATAAAAAATATTTATAGACTTTTAAAGAGGCTAAAACGTTTTGCGATAAATGAGATTAATGGCCATAAATCTGACGGCTTGAAAATAGAACGAAAAGGTACCTGAACGGTCACCCACCTTTGACTGTCAATCAAAGGCCTTTAAAACCGTCCAACAGTCACAATGCAACATTAACTCAATATACATGCAACTTAAATCCTTTCAAACGGCCAGATAACTCAAAACCGAAAAGTGCAAAGTGCACCATCAAAACGCCACATTGTGCCTCAAGCGCCCTTGCGCACACACGCGCGCGCGTGCGCGCGAACGGCGCGTCTGTTGCTGCACTATACGCAGCAACGTCCACAAGCCACCCAAAGACACAAGGCTTATCAAAGTAAAGAATAGAGAACAAAGCATGTATTTAAACCACTAGAAAAATCAATTTCTCTTAGATATGGGACTAAACTTTTTAAAGCACTTTTGTGGAAAGAAGTCATCAATTTTAAAACTTTTATAACAATTCTCCACTAGTTTTAAAATATATTTGGCTTGCATAAAAACTTATGCATTAGTGAGAGTGTCTGCATGACTTGAACCCCCACTTATTTAAAGAAAACCTAAATTAACCAAGGTACTAAGTAGACTTACCTTGAACTTAGCTCCTTATATTGTTAACGGAGTTTTCAATTATACATAGGTTTCCAAAAGTTCAATTGTGTGGATTTCATGTTGGCACATTTAGAGCTTTGTGCTTCCCTGGATTCATGAGTGCTCTAGAGAATTGTCAATTCTCATAAGAAATAGCTCACATTTCTACACTCATATAGGTGAGTTTGTCTAGGTGTACTGTAACACACACCCTAGCCTTAAGGCCTACAAACTCATTAAGAGCTATTGGCTCAACCCTCACATTAGTTACAGCTCATGAGCACACATCAGTAATGGGATTACATAAATATGCTCAATATCTGTCATTCACCAATTCATTTTCCATTGAACCTAGGCATGTGGAATCTCCAGCGCTCTAGGTTAGGTATCCTTAGGTGATGACTTAATTTGCTTAATTTTCATTCCCCTCGATGTTTTATTGATGACATCTCTCGAAAGGCCTTTCGTAAATGGGTCTGCCAAATTTTGACATGACTTCACATATTTCATTGATATAATATTGTCATCCATCATTTGTCTTATAAAACTATGTTTTAGACTAATATGTCTAGACTTCCCATTGTATTTCATATTATCTGCTTTACATATAGTTGATTGGCTATCACAAAACATTGATATAGCAGGTATAGGCTTCTCACCTAGTGGAATATCCACTAGCATATTCTTAAGTCATTCAGCTTCTCTACAAGCAGATGCCAAAGTAATAAACTCAAATTCCATTATAGAATGAGTTATACAGGTATGTTTCTTAGACTCTCATGCAACTGCTCCTCCACCAAGGGTAAAAATCCAACCACTCGTAGACTTGGAATCTTCAAAATTGGTATTCCAACTTGCATCACTATACCCTTCAATAATAGCAGGAAACTCGGTATAGTGGATTCCGTAGTCTAAAGTATGCTTAAGATATCTAATAATCTTGTTCACTGCATTCTAATGTTGATGACCAGAATTATTAGTATATCTACACACTTTACTCATTGCATAGGCAATATCAGGCCTCGTGCAATTCATTGCATACATAAGACTACCTACAACACTGGCATATTTTAATTGTTAAATACTTACACCAACATTTGAAGTCAATTTCATATTTGGATCATATGGTGTGCATGTCATTGAGCTATTCATATATCCATACTTTGTAAGAATTTTATCAATATAATGTGATTGACATAGTGCAATGCTATTATTATTTCTTAAAATTTTGATTCCTAAAATAATATCTACCATACCCAAATCTTTCATACAAAACATTGAAGATAAAAATCTTTTTGTTTGATTTATGCATTCACTATAGGAACCCAAAATAAGCATATTATCAACATATAAATAAATAATGATAATTGAGTTACCATCTACTTTACTGTAGACACATTTGTCAGCATCATGAATTTTAAAACCATTATGTACCAGAGCACTATCAAATTTTTCATGTCATTGCTTAGGGGCTTGCTTTAATCCTTATAAGGATTTCTCAAGTTTGCAAACTTTGCGTTCTTGCCCTAGCACTACAAAACCTTTAGGTTGCTCCATATATATATCTTTATCTAATTCTTCATTCAAAAAGGTTGTTTTCACGTCCATTTGATGGATTTGAAGTTTATATATAGTAGTCATGGCAATCAGAATTCTAATAGTAGATATTCTGGTTACATGTGCAAAAGTATCAAAATAATCAATACCTTCTTTTTGTTTAAAACCTTTTACAACCAAACGAGCTTTAAATTTATCGATTGTACCATAAGCTTTTAATTTCTTTTTGAAAATCCATTTGCAACCAATAGTTTTGCAACCAACAGGTAAATCCACTAATTTTCAATATTGTTAGACATAATTGATTCTATTTCATCATTAATAGCTTCTCTCCAAAAGGCAGCATCTTGAGAAGACATTGTCTCTTGAAAAGACACGGGATCATTCTCAATTAGAAATGTATAAAAGTCAGAACCAAAATTAGTTGGTTTTCTAATGCGTTTACTGTGTCTAACTTCAGTTTCTGCTTCATCAGCACAATCATTAGAATATTCAATCATGTCATTAACAGGATGTTCATCTACTGTAATACGACTGCCATCAAGAAGAGAATCAAATGCATTTTTATGTTCTATGAAAGATGCATCTCTAGATTCTACAATAACATCATTAACAATGTCTAGAAATCTATATGATTTACTATGTTCAGCATACCCAACAAATGCACATTTAAATGCTTTAGGTCCAACCTTCTTCCTTTTATTTTCTGGAATTTTAACATATGCTAAACAACCCCAAACACAAAAATAACTAAGATTAGGTTTCTTACCAAAACACAATTCATAAGGTGATTTTTCAGGTTTGGAATAAGGAACTCGGTTAAGAATATAACAAGCAGAAAGTATAGCCACTTCCCATAAGTTGGAATGCAAACATGTATTAAGAAGCATAGCATTCATCATTTCTACAAGTGTTCTATTTTTCCTTTCTGCTACTCCATTCTGTTTATGAGTTCTAGGAGCTGACGTTTGATGGATAATACCATTATCTTCACAGAATTTATCAAATTCTCCACCTAAGTATTCACCTCTTCTATTTGTTCTCAAATGTACAATCTTTGTTTTAAACCTATTTTGTACTTCAGCTAGATAAAGAAGAAATTTGAAAAATGCTTCAGATTTATGTTTCAACAAATAAACATAACAGAATTTCGAGTAATCATCTATAAAGGTAATAAAGTACCTATTGCCACCACGAGTCAAAACATTATCCATCGTACACACATCAGAATGCACTAATTCAAGCAATTTATAATTCTTTTCTACACTAGAAAACAGGAGTCTAGTTAGCTTAGTTTGAATGCATGTCTCACACTTATGTTTATGTTCTATTCTAACATGACAAGGAAGAAGACCAAAGTTATTCATATTATGAATGCAACGAGAATTTATATGTCCTAATCGTGAATGCAAAAGAAAATAGGAGTCAACCATATAAACAGAAGTAGTAGCTTCATTTATGCTCATCTTGAACATACCACTAGTGGCAAACCCTTTTCCTACAAAGATTTTTCCTTTGGTCACAGTTACAATCCAAGACTCAATAACAATCTTAAAACCATTTCGTGACAGGAGATCTACAGAGATTAAATTTTTTTGAACTTCTGGAGCATAGTGGACATTCTCAAGTGTTAGGACTTTTTTGGAGGTGAACTTAATCTCCACACTCCCTTTTCCCAACGCTTTAGTTGAGGAAGAGTTTCCCATAAAGAAATTGCATCCCTCCCTCATTACTTCATACGACTTGAACAAGTTCATGTCGTTTGCCACATGAACAGTGCTTCCAGTATCCAAGTATCAATCCTTATTTGCAGCCACCATGAAGGTTTCAGAGATTACAGTAACAAGCCTCTCCTCTTACTCATTTGGTTTAGGACCAGTCCTCTTCCTTTCTCTGCATTCTCTAGCAAAATGTCCAAACTTGCCACAAACATAGCAATTAATTTTTTTTTTATCAGTTGGCTTTTTCCCTTTCACGAAATTCTTTTTTATTTTCTGGGTTTTCATGATTTTGCCACTCTTGTTACTAACAAAATTCACTTTAGGATAACCCTCTTTAGGACTCGAATTCTTTTTGTCACGAAGATGAATCTCCTCCTCAATTCAGATGTCCTTAAGAAGATCATCTAAAGTGATTTTCTCATTTTTATGTTTTAGGTGATTCCTATATTCTTTCTAGGAATCTGGTAGTTTCCCAATGATGACAGCAACTTGGAAGTCATCATCTAGATACATATCTTCTCCTTTGATCTTATAGGCCAGTATTTGCATCTCATAAATTTGAGCAAGTATAGGCTTATTATCAACAATAAAAAAATTAACATACTGATCTACGATAAACATTTTGTTACCAGCATCTTCTGCATTGTATTTGATCTCGAGAGCATTCCATAATTCTCCAGCCGACTCTAATGGTGAATACAAGTCAAAGAGAGAATCGACTAAAGTGTTTAGGATATGCCCTTTACATCGGTAGTTGTCAGTATGCCACTTCTCTCGCTCTTTCTTTTGTTCTTATGTCTCAACTTCTCCAGCAGCGACAGTGGGACCGGGCTTTTTGAGGACATAATCGATATGCAGCTCAGACAACAAGAAAGAGACCTTTGATTGCCACCGCTTGAAGTTTGACCCATCAAATCGATCAAGTTTTTCAAGGTCACGGCTAAGCAGATTGATGGAATTGGATGTCGAGACAGAGGCCAAACTAAAGTTCTAAAAATGTTAGTCCAACCTTGTGACAAAACAGGATTTAAGAAAAGAGATCTCAAGCCTAGAGGCACGTTCTTAAGATCGCTATCTTTAGAACTTCAGTCGCCCCACTCCGGGAAGTCTGAAGAAGCAAAAAGGGGTTTGTTGCGACTGAGTTCCCAGGATACAACCAGGCTTAAACCTCAAGAGAGTCACTGCTTTGCAAGGACAAATGATCTCTACCACACTTGTACTCTGCAAGCCAAATCGAGAAGAAGGAAGAAGAAGATTGGAGAGTCAGAAAATTCTTTTTTTTTAAAGACGAAAATAAAAGATATTTATAGACTTTTAGAGAGGCCAAAACGTTTTGCGATAAATGAGATTAATGGCCATAAATCTGACGGTTTGAAAATAGAACGAAAAGGTACTTGAACGGTCACCCACCTTTGATTGTAAATCAAAGGCCTTCAAAATCGTCCAACAGTCACAATGCAACATTAACTCAATATACATGCAACTTAAAGCCTTTCAAACGGCCAGATAACTCAAAACCGAAAAGGCAAAACGGATATTTGCACCTCGCACCACTGCGAGCGTGCGAAGTGCAAAGTGCACCATCAAAACGCCACATTGCGCCTCAAGCGCCCTTGCGCACACACACACGCGTGCGCGTGCGCACGAATGGCGCATCCGTTGTTGCACGATGTCAGCAACGTTCGCAAGCCACCCAAAGACACAAGGCTTACCAAAGTAAAGAATAGAGAACAAAGCCTGTAATTAAACCACTAGAAAAACTGATTTCTCTTAGATATGGGACTAAATTTTTTTAAGCACTTTTGTGGAAAGAAGCCACCAAATTTAAAACTTTTATAACATATTACTCAACTAAGTATTGGGTTTGGACCTTGATCAATCTTATACTAAGTTAGGTTTCAGACGAGTGGAGTTTCCCTTCATCCAAGGAAACACACAGAAAATAACCATATTAAGAATTCATTCAGAACTTTTTGCCTAAATTCAAACTTGTTATTGCCTGACTTTTAGAAGATGGTGTAGATCCGAATTTCAGGATCCACATGCCATTTTCTACAAGCAATGAGGGTCATCCAAGCCTAGGTAGGTCCTAGGTTGATAACATGGCAACTGGCATGGCTTCTTTAATGGGTGATAAGTTAGAGATCCAGAGCTCATGGCAAGAGAAGGAAAAGCAGGATGTGTGTCAAGCAGATGAGCAATTATAGAGTCAGGTCCACCTGGGGGGTGTGCCATACTGAAGAGTTCTAAGAGACGTCTTCCAGTTTAGAAGTTGATTATAGTTAATTAATTGTAAAAGAGTTCTTACTTGATTTGTTTGTTTGAGAAGTCTCTTTTAGAGAGTCATTTCCAAGGAAGAAATCTCGAGTCTTTACTCAGCCTTTATTTTTTCATATGAGTCTTTATGCATTAGAATAGTTTGATTGGATTTGGATAGGGACTCTATCCTAGGCCTCTCGTCTATAAATAGAGGTCTTTAGTTCTCTTTTATGCATTATAAAAATAAAGGATTGAAGTTATCTCTCTCTAGTCGTCCCCCGTCTCTTTATCTCTCTCTCTCTAACGTATCATTCTCTTTCTTCTCTCTTTTTCATTTTTCTTTCTATTCTCCCTCTTCTCTCATGATCCATGGTTTTCCTCTCTGCATATCATATCTATAAGGGTTGGGTGACCAGCATTTCTTTGGAGCCTAAACTCCCCCCAATGCCTTGACCATGCGTTTTTGCTCTTTCGATGAGCTGAGTGATGTTTATAAATTACAGATTGTGTGTTTGCATTTCAGAGTGTAAAGAACCTCATCTTATCATGTTCTAGACTTTCAGGTACCTCAACCAACCAATCTTAGCCTTAGATTTAGCTTTTGTTAGCTTCTTAGGACTCAAAGCCCAAAACTATATCCTACTAGGTGCTTGAAATACCCGCATTTACTAAAATGATAACCTTGATCACCAGAGGCCTTCTCTTGAGTTTAGGTCATATCTCAAACCCTCACACACGTCCTTAGGTATCCCAAGAATCCCTAGACTCTCAATTCTTGTTTGAAACTATACCTGAAACACTTACCGCACCTACATAATTTAGTTGTGTTATGTTTGTTCTGTTTAACCCTATTTTTTATGTACCTCCCAAGCCATTGAGATATACCATGTCTTAGATTCTAAGGTTTTTGATAGTAGCCACAACAAGTGATATAAGAGCCAGCATAGCCATCATCAAAGTCACAGCAGCGTGCCATGAGCTGAGAGCACATCCAGCCAAGTTGGCAACAAGATCGGCTCACAACACCTAGTTGTAGTCGTGATAACAACAACCATGGTGACAGTAGCATCAAGAACAAGGTAGCACCCTTGTGTGCAGTAGTGAACCAACACCCCCAATCAGCAAGGAGTGGAGCAATCTCAAGTGTGTCGGACATTCAAACTGAACCACCACTTGCTCATCCTTGCCAGCAATCAAACACGGCTTATTGCATGATGAAATCGACAACAATCTAAGTCCTATGCTCACAAGTTGAAATATATCACAACAAGCACTCATGTCGTTCAAAAATTTAAAGCATTTTCTCGTATCCTATGCTTATTCTTTTGATTTATAGTCCATCTATAATGAGAAGGATGCAAAAAGTAGGTCACTAATTGCACAATTTGATATGATCAAAGCAGATTTCACCAGAAAAATGGTTACAGTCCAAGTCAGCGCACAAGCATAATTTTGTCCTACCGCGCGTGAGCTTGGGTCTTTTGAATGTTTAGAGTGCCACCCTATACTCTGTGATTGCTGAACTGATCAAGCCACGAAGTTGCACTTATGTCGATTTTGATGCAACATGGTCATGTCACAAACTCTTTCACCTAGATTTCACTTGGCTTGAAAGTTGGGCAACGGTTACGAAACAACGAAAGAGAAACTATGAAGTTGCTATAATTGATAGGGTAGATTAAAACCTCATGTTTGATATGGGTGGAGCGGCCAATCAGTTAGGCTTTAGTCTCTCTTACTTTGGAGGCAAAGTAGTGCAGAGTGTGGTAATCTATTATAGCCCCACTTTTAGAAGATAGTGTAGATCCGAGTTTCAAGATCCACATGCCTTTTCTGCAGGCAATAGGAGTCGTTCAGGCTTAAGTAGGGCCCAGGTTGATGATATGGCAATTGAAATGACTTCTCTAATGGGTATCAAGTCAGAGATATAGAATTCATGGCAAGAGAATTAGAAGCAGAACATATTGCAAGTAGTGGAGGCAAGCCAATTATAGAGTGGGCTCCATCTAGGGGGTGTGCCATGCTGGAGAGTCCTAAGAGACATCTCCTCATCTAGAAGTTGATCATAACTAATTAGTTAGTTAATTAATTATTAGAGTCCTTAGTTCATTTGTTCTTTTGCATAGTTTCTTTTAGAGAAGAAGTTTTGTTGGAGAAAAGACTCTTAGAATATTTACTAAGTCTTTATTTTTCAATAAAAAACTTTATATTTTGTGATAAGTTTATTGGATAGGAATTTTATCTCAAGCCTCACACCTATAAATAGAGGCATAGGGTTTCCCTTTATCATTATGAAAATAAAGGATTAAAGTTCTCTCTATCTCTCTAACGTCTCTTTCTCGTCTTTCTCTCTATTCTGCCTCTTCTCTTATGATCTTTGGTCCTCTCTGGACTCCTTTTTTTTTATCAAATCTACGAGGGTTGGACGATCAACTCTTCTTTAGAGCCTGAACTCCCCCCCAATGCATGGACTGTGTGGATTGATCTTTCGACGAGCTGAGTGGCGTCTCTGCATTACAGATCGTGTGTTCACATTTCAGAACGTGGGGAACCTCATCTCAACATGTTCCATACCTTTCT
This sequence comes from Nuphar pumila, assembly GCF_984573655.1. Taxonomy (NCBI): domain Eukaryota; kingdom Viridiplantae; phylum Streptophyta; class Magnoliopsida; order Nymphaeales; family Nymphaeaceae; genus Nuphar; species Nuphar pumila. The sequence continues at coordinate 60,043,299 of NC_143264.1, read as the reverse complement.
GGTATCTCAACCAACCCTCCTTAACCTTAGACTATCTTTTGTTAGCTTCCTAAGACCCGAAACCCAAAACCCAAAACCCAAAACTGCATCATGTCCGGTACTCGAAACTCAAAATTGCATCCTATTAGGTGCTCAAAATGCTCGAACTCACTAAACCGATAAATTTTGATCGCTTTCCTTTGAGTTTAGGTCTTATTAGAGACCCTCATACATGTTCCTTGGTGTCTCTAAAATCAGTGGGCCAGAGTCTCAGTTTTGGACTGAAACTATACTTGAAATGCTTACCGCACCAGCCCAATTTAATTATTTTATCTTGTTTTTCTCGTTTGACCTTTTTTTTCTTCCAAGACCGCTAAGATGTACTGCAGCATAGATCCAGATCCTAGAGTTACGGATAGCGACCGCAACAAAACCCTAACCTGATTTCATGCAAAGTGCATGTAAGCTAATTTGATCCAGATTCTGCAGTAATTTTTTCAATCGAAGTTCAAATATGACTCCTAATCTGACTAGGCAATATCCAATAATGCCTACATCCCAAACCAAATCTGATCCATTTATATCCCCAAGTGCTTGTTGAAGCCGCCCATGTTGCCTACACAATGTTGTCATTTGGGCTTCGCAGAATTGGATTTCTCTTGGATTCTAGAATTACAAATTACCCAACCGTAATCCGGTTGACCTGGGTTCAGCCTGAGTGCAACCAAGACGGTTTTGCTTTATGATTGCACAGGTCAGCATCACCCTGTCTAGACAAATGGGCTTCTACGCCCAACACAACTGAGATGAGCCTGGCCAAGCTGGGTCAGCCCGGTTTGATGAACCCAGGTCATTGGTTTTTACGTTTCGTTTGGATGGGTATGTTCATAAGTTAGGGCTATCAATTCTAGCCATACCCAGCATATTTAGGGATGCACGAGAGCCGGTTCTGATTCAGATGCAGGGATTACTGAATCTGACACAATCTGATCTAGCTTCATCAAATCCGGAGTAAGATATGGATACCGATGGAAAAAGCAAAAACTGAATGCAGATCCAATTAGCTATTTAAGATAATCGGTTTGCCTTACAAATTTGGCTCGATGTTGGTCATATTAAGATTCGAGTTTAGATTTTTCCTTCAGCAAATCCAACTAAATGGATTTGAATTCACTTGATATTAAATGAACCATTCCCTTCCTCAAGCATATCCACATACGAATCACATTCTAATTGATTCGCTGACCGGCCCTGAGCTAAGAGATGACAAAGATAGGGTGGCCGTGGTTGCAGCTGAGATATAACTAAAATAGGTTGTGTAACAGCCCATGACGCTTGATCTAGATTCTCTCACAACCCTTGCCACACATAAGGGTGGGCAATTGCCCAGGCGGCCCAATGGGCCAGGCCGATTAGGCCCACCATGGGTCGGGTTTAGGTCAAGGTTTTAGGCAAGGGCCCGTTAGCTACAGGGTCGAAATCTGGCCCGTTATATACATAGGCTGGATCTGGGTCGCCTCGATGGTCCTAAGATAATTAGTTGAGTGCATGGGAACTTGTTAATTATTTATTATTTAGTTGCACCTCATGAGCTGCTCTTCAAACCTGAACCCCTTAAGAACTGGGCCAAAGCCCGGCCCGTTAGTAAATGGGTCGGGCCATCTTTGAGCTGAGCCATACTTAAAGCCCGATGGGCCGAGCTCTAAACGGGTCTGAGCCAGGCCGATGCCCACCCCTAGCCACATACAACCCCCACCATGCAGTTGTATGAGAGTCTTCAGATCATTCACCACCTATCGTCTCTATGGACATTGAAATCAGGAATTCCCCTCAAGTATCCTTCCATTTTGCCATGGTTTGGCTTCACGGGTAGACCTGATTCTGATTTGTTAGTCTGCATATCAGGTCAGGCTCCGACAGACTCACCCTGATGGCGTTCAGGGATGCAAACGGTTCAGATCTGAAACAGCTAAATAGGTTGGGAAGTCAGATCCGATCAGATCTAAAACAGCCAAAATTTGCAAAACTTATACCCTGGATCCAACCCATTTGCATCCCTAATGCAGTTCATCCAAAGTCATGGGCGAACCTATGTTTTCAGCCGGTCATCTTGCAAACTCTAGATGCTGTTCATCTAAGGCATCAACGGCTTCAAAAAAATATGTGGGACCCATCTAAAAGATAGAGTCCATCCATTGCATTTTGGATGTCAATCGTACTTGGATGAACGGCATCAGGGTGGGCCTCTAACGGCAATCCATCAGAGCGCACTCTGACCTGACATGCACCCTTTGTTATCTGTTAATATATTGGAATCCATCAACATCGCTTTTGACATTGCAGAAGAGGATCGATTATACTGGCTTGCTGCCGGGGCAACACAATGGGTTTCAAAGGCCATGAAATCCAGGAGACTATCCATTGAGCACCTCCATGGTAGAGATGACAAATCTACTCCACCGAGCATTTTAACAGTTTTAACAACCCCAACCCAATCTCGGATAAACTTTGGACCACAATTAACTGGACAGCAGTTGACAGAAAGGCAAATCGCCTATTCATTTTTTTAAAGGGACTACTTTGTCGAACTAAGACTAAGACTACATAAAAGATCAAATCGGGATTCACTAGAGATGATTTTTGGAAAAAACTACCCCTTCTACAGCTGGCCAAGAAACATTTTTTCTTTTCACTTTAGCCATGTAGACACTAGACAGTGGACACATCGTGTATCGTCACGTGGGTCTCTTGACACTGATGAGACGGAATTGACTTCAAACACCATGCACGTGATAGCCCTAAACTTTAACTTCTACTCTCACAACCACCCCGGTGGCCCCCATGGCGAGCGGGGTGGTTGTGATGGTGCTTACATGAAAGCACCGGATCAAACCCCACTGATATACGGGTGTGCTCGTCTCTCTCCCTCCTCCCTTAAAAAATCAGCTAAGCACCAGATCAGAGCATTGAGAGCGCCAGTTGAGGCCCATCCCATATTTGACGAATTACGACAATTCATTCCAGAGACCCACCAACTGATTAAAGAGAAGAGTTGGAATGCAAAGCAGCCTAATGAAAGAGAATAGAACACACATTGCTTAATAAAAATTATATAATATAAGAAACACAGATTAATGTAGTGAAACGACCGGATGTACATTCACCAGGGTAGCCTCCCTGCCGCAACATCGTTATTGCAAGCATCAAACAGCACGCGTGCCTGGCACAGACCGCATCCACGAACAATGCTCGCCCCACACATGACAGGACAAAGCACAGCACGTGCTACGGTGACAGTGCCTTCACCAGGAGGGAAAGCACGTCACAAGGGGTCATCAGAGCACAACTGGGCCATCAACTTCAGGGCGGACAAACCCTCAGACAAGAGACATGGCCCGCAAAAAGCCGACGATCCCCAGCACGCTAACCCAAGTCCCGTTAGCAATATGCTCATATACCAATAATCCCATTCTCTAGAAGATGCCGAAGAATTGAAGGTGCAGAGTTTAATTTGGAAAAAAGAAAAATCACACACGTGAACGCTGCCAACAATATAATGCTTGGCTAATGACTAAAGACAAAAAAGACCTAAAAATAAACCCATCATTAAGCAGATCCTTACCCAAAAGAAACGTAAGATACAGTAAACTTCTTTCCAAGAAAGAGAAAAACTTAGAACAAAGAACCTAGAGCACCAGCAACTAGAAGTTGCAGTCAACCACAACTGGAAAGCATAATGCCAAATCCATCACCCTTTGAGCATTTGAAAAAGAAAACACAAAAAACAATGTCCATCTCCACCTGTGTTACCTCACTACTCCAGAGGCTCTTCTTCAGCTTCTTCCTCGTACTCATCTTCTTCATCAGCCGTGGCATCCTGATACTGCTGATACTCAGATACCAGATCGTTCATGTTGCTCTCAGCCTCGGTGAACTCCATCTCGTCCATGCCCTCTCCGGTGTACCAATGCAGGAAAGCCTTCCGACGGAACATGGCGGTGAACTGCTCAGAGACCCTTCGGAACATCTCCTGAATCGATGTGGAGTTCCCAATGAAGGTAGATGCCATCTTCAGCCCCGTTGGTGGGATATCACACACAGTTGACTTAACATTGTTGGGGATCCATTCCACGAAGTAAGAGGAGTTCTTATTCTGCACATTTATCATCTGCTCATCAACCTCTTTTGTGCTCATCTTCCCCCTGAACATTGCAGATGCAGTGAGGTAACGGCCATGGCGAGGGTCAGCTGCACACATCATGTTCTTAGCATCCCACATCTGCTGAGTAAGCTCAGGGACTGTGAGGGCACGGTACTGCTGGGACCCACGGGAAGTGAGTGGAGCAAATCCAACCATGAAGAAATGGAGACGAGGGAAGGGAATGAGATTGACAGCCAGTTTGCGAAGGTCAGAGTTGAGTTGTCCAGGGAATCGGAGACAGCATGTGACTCCACTCATTGTTGCAGAAATCAGGTGGTTCAAATCACCAACTGCAGAAAACACACCATTATGGTAAAGAATCACCATCTAAAGAAGAATATTTAAAATGACGTACAACTCTGTCTTGTCATTTCCACGAGTGTCACAAGAAATGCACCTTTCCCAGCAGTCACATGATATTGCCTTACAAAATAGAACACTTAATTTAAGTAAACCAGATCAATGGTTCACATAGGACCAGTCAGCAGAAAATAAGCATGACCCATGAGGTCCCAAGAAACCCATGAATTATAAATTCCAGGAAAGCCTTGACTTGTTATTTAAGTGAACTATGAAAGACTGTGTGACATGATTAAAGTAACCAACAAATTTTACAGCACTAAAAACTTGCCAATATGCACGAATTGGTGAGAATTAACAGCGAGCATGGTAACCAGAACAACAACTGGTTTAAAAAGGAAAAACTTACAGCTAGGAGTGGTTAGTTTGAGTGTCCTGAAGCAGATATCATACAGGGCCTCATTGTCGAGCACCATACACTCATCAGCATTCTCGACAAGCTGGTGAACAGAGAGTGTTGCATTGTAGGGTTCAACAACTGTATCAGACACCTTAGGCGAAGGGAAGACAGAGAAGGTGAGCATCATTCTATCAGGATACTCTTCCCGGATCTTTGATATCAACAGGGTGCCCATACCAGACCCAGTACCACCACCCAAAGAATGACATACTTGGAAACCTGGCAGCCAGAAAAATAGGAATGTAGCTTTCTTTCAAAAAAAAAAGAATGTAGCTGAAAATGAAAACAATTCGACCATGCACTATCAATCAAAAGGGATCTCATGGTGTCTGCATGAATGGAAACAACCAAGGCATATAAAAGCCAAGATTTCACGTACTACATACAGTCCATGAATAAGTTAGAATGGTGAACATCCCACATGAAAGATTCAACAACCACACAGGCATTTTGCAGATGAACAGCATGCAAAACAACCATCCTAGATTGTGGTATTAATATTTTTAGAAAAGCTTTTAAAACTAGCAATTATTCACCAAAAGCAGAATTAGCTAAAAAGAACAAAGTTGTAACTTGGTGAATCAATGGCAAAACTAGAGGCTGGGATACACTAAGAGGTTAACACCTTACACAATATTCAGATTAAAAAAAGAAATACGAAGATTTAAAATATAACTAAACCTGAACAACAAACACGTTAAAACCAAACAACTCTGATAGCACTTTGATATGTATAAAGAGAAAATATTTAGATATAAGCAAAAAGAAGAAAAAACAGATAAATAAGGTTATCAAAGTAACAAGAAAATGATCGCAAATGCAAAGAAAACAATAAGATAACCGATGCAGAGAACTATTAGTAGTGATGCAAACACACATTAGCAGCTAAAGGTAAAGATACAAGTAGTTAACAAATCCCAGAGGAACAATGTCAACATCTAGTGACAGGCTAGGAGTATCTTGCACAACCCAACATCTAGTGAATTGACACCTATACCAGCATAAGCTAATCAAAAGCAGGTTCATATTCATGGCCAGACATAACCAAAGGCCTATAACGTTAGCATGAAACAGGCTAACCGTGAAAGAGGGACGGAACATCTAAAAGCTAAAAATTATATATCAATTTTGAAAAGGCCTAACAGGTAGATACACACTTGGCATACACCAAAAAAAAACCTATACATTTAAATTACTATCTTTCATAAACGTTCTAACGCAGTCATTTACAGAACAGGCTGCAGAAAAGGTAGACCCAGTTCTTGTCTGTAAGGTAAATTTGACATCAAGGAAGTTCAAATGAAACTAAACGAGGATGTGAGCAAATAAGTTGCAAAGTCAGCGTCCACAAGAATGTATTACAATCATAATCCCTCAAACATTCGCAAGTGTTTCTCAAGAAAGCAAGAGAGTAGAGAAAGATATTACATCTGCAAAGGATAAAAACGGAAAAATAGAAAAGTGTTAAAGAGCCAGCACCATAATCAAGAAAACTACAAAAATCGTCAACGAGCAAAGCACAATCAATAGAAAGAAATCAGAACCAGATAATGAAAGATACATGAAATGACAAATTCAAACCAATGATGTTCGCATAAGCATGTATATATGATCCAGAAGGTTTTAAACCAAATTAAGGCACAAGGATCAAAGGAACAAATTAAATTAGAAACATCACTCCGTTTGCAAAAAGAATGAACAACTAAATAAAACGATAAATGAGGCGACAGTCATCAACAGTTTGATTAAATACTGCAACACATGAATAAACATAATAAACTAAGCCCTGCTCTACAATACATAATATTCCACTAGCATGAAAACAAGCACATGCAAAAAAAAAGGAAAGAAGAAAATCTGTAGAAAATCATATCAATGAAATACCACAATACTAACATAAACAACCGAATATTACAAGAAAAGAATTTAAAAAGACAGTAACAGTGAGCGAAATATAAGAGAGCAAACCCTGCAAACAGTCGCAGTTCTCAGCTTCCTTCCTCACAACATCAAGGACCGAATCGATAAGTTCAGCCCCCTCCGTGTAATGACCCTTCGCCCAGTTGTTCCCGGCACCGGACTGGCCGAACACGAAATTGTCCGGCCTGAAGATTTGGCCATACGTCCCGGATCTGACGCTGTCCATAGTCCCAGGCTCGAGATCCATTAACACCGCCCTCGGTACAAACCGGCCACAGCTAGCTTCATTATAGTAAACATTGACCCTCTCAAGTTGAAGGTCCGAGTCTCCCTGGTACCTCCCCGTCGAGTCGATCCCGTGCTCCGCACAAACAACCTCCCAGAACTTCGCTCCGATCTGGTTGCCGCATTGGCCGCCCTGGATGTGAAGAATCTCACGCATTTTCTCTGCAAAAACAAGGGGAAAACAGTAAAAAACGGCAAGAACCACCGCAAAACCAAAGGAAACGCGATGAAATACAAAGAAATTAGGCAAATAACTTGCTAAAGAGCAGATCTACAAAAAGGGAGACCAAAAACGAAGGATAAATTAGGTCAAGATAGAGAAGAATGAGCAATATCTTGCAGAAGAAGCAAGAATCTTACCGGAGGGAAGAGAACGGACGAACGAGGAGAGATCCGGCGGAAAGGAGAGCAGAAAAACGGGGGAAGAGTTGCCAGAAAGACGAAGGAATAGAAGAAATTAGGTCAACAACTCGTCGGAAAACGAGAACGAAAGAGAGGAAGAAAGTGAATGAGGGAGGGAAAACCGAGGGAGAAGAGTATTTATGAGGGAAGGCTAACGGATGCCGTTAGTTAACGGCGATGGGACGTCAGTTCTAACGGATGAGGGCGGGTTGGGGCGCAATTTCTCTTAATGGGAGTTTCGAAATTCGAAATTGGGAAGGAAAAAGGGAGGGAATTCTTCATGATGATTATGCCCCCCGACTTTTGTCGAAACGTCACGGTGAATGCCGCTGTTGTGCGGTTGTGATTCGTGCATCTGTTGAATGAGGGTAGGAAGGGAATACAAATTTTGGTGGTGGTAAAATGGAGAAATTGGTTCCAGATTGAAGGCTGAACCAATGTTGTCAGAATCGGTTTCGAGGCTGACTCAGAATTTTAAAACGGCTCAGATATCGGACGATTCAGAATCGAACCGAATCGCCAGGAATAGGTTAATTTTCAACCATGAGATGACGTGTTACTAAAAATTAAAAAAAAAATACAAATTATTCATACTCCCTTAAAATATTAAAATATTAGAAAACATTAAACTCCGAGTCATCCCTTCATAAAATGGGTTTTTAGCCGACTCGGTACGAATGGGTCGATTCAGGCCAATTCCCAAACGATTTCTTACAACAATAGCCTGCACTGAACTGGGTCAATGGGTTGACTGGATTAGTACATGGGTCCAAACAGAGTGATAGTTAAACTGGATCCATATTTGACCAGGTTTCAGTATTCAAACCCAGATCCAAGTGTCGTTTTACTGGGAACATCTTTGATAAATGCTGTGCCATTACATCTGGTCTTCGGCTTTATATGCCCGCAGTTTGGCATAATATACTTAAGTTGGATCCATATATGAGTTGAATCCAGATTTGAATTGAATGTGCTTACCGAGTATGGGTCTAGTTTATGCACCACAACCAAATCCGATCAGTTTAGATTGTCTGGCATAAATATTAGGTTAATTGTGGGGCATGGATTAGGGTTGGATCAGATTGGACCAACCCTTAACTGTCCCATCTAACACAATAGGTTCCCACTTAGAGCTCGATCCAAACACCCAATCCGTGACACATCAAGATGGGTGCAAACAGGTCAAAAACTAGCTGGATAATGATGCTTGTACGAATCCAAATTTGAAATTTAAGCAGCAGCTCCAAATGCCAGTCTCTATCTAAACTCGATTTAGTGAGGGTTAAATCTCATCACGTTTGTGTGTCACGGAATCGGACCCCCCACGGGAACCATTTCTGCGGAAAACCCACCTCAAGCATGTATTTTGGCACGCCCATTGAGGGTTTTTCGTGAAAACTGTCATTTTCATTGTTTGTGTTGCCACGGTGAGCCCTGCAAAAATGCACATCAGTCGATGCGTTTTTGCAGAAAGCAGTCATTTTTTGTGACACAGTAACGTGCTCTAAGAGCATGTTTGACACACAGGACACCTCATGTTCATAGACAAAGTGGCTCCCTGGGTGGAGTACTGTCCTGCGTTTGACACGCAGGATAAAGCGTTCCATGGCCAATGCAATCTGGCAGGAACCCCACCCATATGTCCGGGTGGTGTTCATCCTGTTAGGTGCAAGAAGTGAGGGGAAAGAAAATTTCAAAAAGAAACGTGGGGTGTTTTTCTTTTTTGAAAAAAGTTTGGTTTTGATAGTGTGGAATAGTCCCATATTGATGGTGTTTGAGTTTGTTGTGGGATTTATAACTCATATGTAAACTCTTATGCTTGTTCTTAAGAACAAGGGGTTGGGATGACTACCACACACACGCGTACCTGCCATGCCGAGCCAAGTCGGGCTCGGGTAATTGGCCATTTAGGGCCATATCCAATCAAGACCAATGTATCCCTTCTGCTCTATCTCAATTTTGCAGCTTCGCCTTCCATACGACTTGGGTTGTGGGACTATGGCACTCTCTCTGTGGCTTTACCCCTACCTCCGAGGGCGCGACCCCATAGTCAAGCCCCCACTCAACCAGTCTATATTTTTTTTTCTTGATTAGCTCATGACCTCCGCTATAATATCCATAAATTTTTTACAATTATTAAGCAAATGAATTGTAAGAACAAAAACAATATATACCAAGAATTTATTTAGTAAGTAACTGATGCAGAGCATCCAAACAACCACAAGGAGCAAAGACCCGATCTTTATTGTAGGACCCGCTACCCCATGTCAAAAAACTCGTTTCGGGTTCATTTGGGGTCGATGAGTATTTTGGTTATTTGCCATTTAATTTTCTGAGAATTTTGTTTTAATCATCCTAGAAAATTTATTTTATTTTTTTATTCTATTTTTGTATACGTTGGAATCATTCGTGCATTTTTTTTTCCTTTTTTCTTTTTTATCTTTTTTTATTTTATTTTTCTAGGTGTTGGATTATATGGATCCTTTGGCCGGTAAGATTATTTTAGGGCACTAGAGAGTATATGGGATTATTGTGGTAGATTTTTATTTTTTGACAGTTTTATATTTTGCCCAAAAAAAATTATTACAGTTAAAGATCTATTTGAACGAATTGGATCTTGTACAAGATTCAGTCTATCTCAAATGGGTCCATATTGGTGCCCCTATGACTGAACCAATATAGACCTCATTGAACCTTATTGACCAAAGTCAAGAGGGATGATAGTTTGGCACCTCATTGGTGCAGATGGAGGTGACTCATAATAAACCTAGGGGAGGTGGACTTAAATGCTCTCATTCCCCAAGTAACCTCCAAGGTATCCAATAGGAGGACACCTTCGTCTTTGTCTTTTCAAAAGCAAAGATTTTCAAAATGGGGCTTCTCATGGGTCAATATGGAGGTGGCCTCCAACATGACCAATGGGAGGTCATGCTACCTTCTCCATCCTTTAAAAGAGCCCAGAAAAATGGTGTAGTTCATTCTCTCTTGTTTGAAAATTTTCTGGAACTAAAAAAAAGAAGAAGAAAGGAAGTCTTCATCTATCTTGGATGATTTTTTCTAAAGAACTTGGAGTCTACTCTTTGCATGAACTTGGTTGTTGCATACTCTCTGAAGGACCAGTTGTTGTGAAAGTTCATCTTGGTCGTGAAAGCCCTTTGGAGTTGAGAAAAAGAAAGCTACAAAGTTGTGTTGTGTGAGTTGCTGAAAATTAGCATAGCTAACTTGTGGTTGTGCTTCTGTGTTGCTAGAAATCTTGTATTGTTGTTAAAGAACTGACCCTGCTCTCTTGATGAATTGTTTGAAGACCTTACCATCGAGGAGTTGTACCATACTTGGTGTTGTCCAAGCTCTATACAAGTCCTTTCCAAGCTGTTGTACTCTTTTTTTTGCTCTCACTTGGGCGAGTTTCTCTTGACTGTGTGTGTGAATGATATGATGAACCACGACCTGTTTAAGGATCTTAGCAAACTCACTTCAAATCTGGTTTGTGAATATATACACTCATTTTTCAGTAGATCTAGTATTTAGACTGATAAAGAAATAGCATCTCCTAAACTTGCATCCCTGTGAAAATCTCATGCTAGTTAGTTTTTAGAACTTGAATTATGTTTTGATTTCTATTAGACTAGCCAGAGTTAGGGATAAGGTGGAAGGACTATTGACATTGGAGAATTTATGATTAGAAGTGTTTGTGTGTGCAGGTTGAACAATAAACCTTAAAGATTAAAATTGGATCAAACTAAATTATTGTTAAATCGTGTGTTAGATATAGTCACATTATTTGAGGCATAACTCTTATTGTACTTCATGAAAAATAGTGTATGATAGCTTGTTAGAAAGCTTAAATTTATGTTTATAACTTATATGTTTAGCATATTTTTTTATTTATTTGTTTTCACTATCAAAATATCCTAAAACCAAGAAAATAATCATTCAGGTAAATGTCAGTACTTTAACAGTTTGGCTCCTTGTTTGGATTGTATCAGAGTCATTCAAACTCTGATTCAAGTGATTTTTGTTTCTCTGATTTGGTAATTAAATTATCTACAACTTGCATGTTAAAAAAAACATGTTGAATCAATCATTTGTATAGTCAAAAGTGTTTTGGAACAAACAAAATAGTCTCACGGGTGATTGTTCAGAACTGTATCAATCTGCCATCTTTCTTGGGTCGTATCAGAGTCATATGACATCCGATTTGAGTGATTTTAGTTTTTTTGGTTTTAAAACTAAATTTTCTGAAACTTTTGTATTAGGGTCATTGACTGAATCTATAGAAAATAATCATGTTTTGACCTATCCGTACTGGACAGTTACAACAGGCTCATTTGTGAACACAAATTCATTGGTCTGGTGTCTGGTTTGTATATCGACCATCAATAGTCAGATTTGTGAGTTTTTATGCTCATAGAAAAGAGAAATTTGTTATTTACAGAATCTTCTTTGTTGATGTCCTTCCATTTGGAGGGGAATTGGGTTCAAATAACCATACATTGAAAACTATCAGTTTTCAAATTACGCATCAAGATTCATTTGGATCTTAGATCTTGAATTGACCTATTGCTAGATTCATATCAGTAACCCTAGTTAAATTTTGCAGACAAAATTTCTTTAAGGAGGGAAAGATATAAAACTCTCAAATTTTTGATATTTTTATGAGCAATAAAGGCAAAATTTAATGTTAAAATATTATTTGAACTTAAGATAAGACTAAAATTGTAATTCAAGCTTTAATTTGTATTTGAAATGATTTTAAAATTAAGATTTTATTTTGAATTGGGTTTTAATTTTTAGTCGGATTTAGTCTGGATTTAAGTTGGATTTAATTTAGGTCAAAGTTGGACTTAATTGAAATTTTATTTGAGTTTCAATTTAGTTGGGATTTGAATTAAGTGCATATTTGAATTGAAGAATTAAAGTTGATTTTAGTTTGGTTTTAATGAAATTCACATTCAAAATTGAGTTTATGAAAAATTAGAATTGCAAGAAAATAGTTAATCATTCTCATCAAAATATAGTCGAATATGATTTCAGATGAAATCAGGTTTGGTTTGATATGTATATATTGTTATTGCATTAAATTAGAATTGCTTTGTATGGATTTGAAATCCAAATTCTAAAATAATACAAAAAAAATTAATAGCAATTTTATAGAATGGAAAACTTGAATTAATTTAATTTTAATAAAATGGTAGAGGTCCATAAGGTGGGGCATCCCCTTATGCGGGCCCATCTTATGTGGCATCTCATGTTGGAATTATATTTAAAAGTTATAAGTTAAAACTCTAAAAATTAATATTTCAAAAGTTTCCTAAAAACAAAACACGCAAAAAGATTAAAAAAAGATAGAAGTCAAAACTTACCAAATAAGTGGTGTAGTAGTATTAGGCTAAGTGGTTTTGAAATTTAAAAAGTTAGGCCTGAAAATTTAGGAATTAAGAAGGTTTGAAAACAAAACAAAAAATTATATAAAGGGGCCAAAGAGGGGCTCATCCCCCCCCCCTCTCTATTGGGATTTTCTAGAGTTTTGCTTATTTTCTCTCTTCTCTTCTCTTTCTTATTCTTCCTCTTTTTTCTCATGCATCTCTCCTTCATCCATTGTATTTAGGAGGTCTGAACCTCCATTAAAGGTATCTTGATTAAAGAGTTGCAATCACACATCAAAGAAGTTGTGCGGATTAAGCCATTGAATCAGTCGTTTCAACTTTTATACCAACCGATTTTGACAAAAAAAAAGTAGGAAGTTCTATTTGATACTCATAGATTGGAGCTCGTATGTATGAGCATATTCTGGGGCTGAATATGTTTGAAACCATACATTGATCATCACATATGAGAGATCGGTGTTGGTTTCATCCTATCGAGCATTATATCAGTTTTCAAAATCAATTACCAATTTCATAAACAGATTCAAGTATGAACTAGTCATGAATATAGTATGTTGTAAGTCAGTAAATATGTGTTATATATATACATATGTATTGATAAGTACATGTACATATACGTGTAACAGAGTGGTGCTTTCCAAAAAAAAATATAATAATAAATATCTGGTTTTTATGCACTTTGGGATTTAAACAAGTAAATCAAGTATAACCGATTGGTCAAAATCGGTCGCACAAGGGATCACAAATTGATTCTATAGTGGATCAGTTTTGATCAATTTAGGAACAAACTGACCAAACCACGTTGGGTTGGTCCAGTTCCTAACACAAAAAAATAATAATAATAATAGTTAGAATCTACAAGTAATGTAGATTTACCAAAATTGTTTATGAGAAAAACATTTTTGGGTAGAGGCTTACTTGTTGATCTATATGGTTGTTACAGTCATGATCACATGTTGATCATGTGTGAATTTATCAGTGTATAGACATGTACAATCGACCATGGGTCAGACCATAACGCTGATAAAAAAAAAAGGTATTTCAAAATTAGGTTCTTTAAAAAATGTTTTGAAATCATGTAGGTATTTTACAAACCTTCGTCCTTAGGTATATTGAATTCATCCTTGTTAATCATATTGACATTGTGGAACTGATATTCCTCTAAGTATGTTGTTGTAACTCCCCGCATTTCCAAATCAAAGTTAAGTTGAAAATTTTCATGAATTCCTTTTTTTTTCTTTGCAGCGGACTTAGAAAAGCTTTTAACAGCAGAATCAGACGATAATGAGTCATCACTTTTAGAAAACCCCAAGCATGTTGCAGGTATGTGGCCAAGCAACTCATTGACCACCAAAGTGTTTCATTTTATCGAAAACCACATGTTTATTACAACATCACTACTTGGAAAAGCAGTATAGGTTCAATAAAAGGAAGCAGTACAACTCTGTCTAGAGAAACTCTGGAACTTGATGTCGCCTTGCTCCGCATATCGCAACGCAGGTCCAACACCTGTAATCTCCATTAAACGGGGTCAAAACCACTGATGGTCTGGTAAGCAAGCAGTCATACATCCATTCAACTCAAGCAAATACGTTGACCACTCAGGGTCACAATTCGTAATAACGACGCTCAAGTCTCCATGACTTAGCGTATATCGCAAAAGCCTTATTAGGGCTATGAGTTGAATACCTCGCTCAAGTCTTTATGACTTAGCATAAGCCTCTTTAAGGTTGTGATTGAAATAACATACTCAAGTCTCTACGACTTAGCCTTGACCTCTTCAGGGTCTCGAATGGATGTCTAGCTCAAGCCTTTATATGCTTGACACATCTGTATCCTACGAATCTAAGGACAACTTTTTGAGCTTCGCTTAGTCGTACGGATATCATTTGAGTTCTTTCTCAATCAGTTCAGTAGTATACCGACCATGACACATTTTTATAACGTTATGCAAGACTGACTCAACAACGTTCATCCACTCATATATTCAAAGTATCGTTGTACTTGAGTTAATGCTTTGTTTTGATAATTGCATCACCCCCTGGGCTTAGGGGACTCATATCTGGGTGACAACGCGACAATCTGGGGGTTGATTATTCTATGTATTTTAGATACCCCAGAGGCCTATTGACCCCATCCTACTAGTAGGACGGTACAACATACCAGAAGAGATCCTTACTAGATAGCCGGATGCATCCTGCTACTGCAGTAGTTGGGTTCAATCCATAGATATTTAGGGATAAACACGACCTCCATACCTCTGAGTGACGGAGGCCATCAATGAATTCTATCAGGTTCGGGTGAAATATATGTCATTCAAGATTGCGCCATCACTGTCTTCCTCGGTGAGAAATTCTGAAAGGGGTCTGCCAGTCTTACAATTACTTGACGAACATTGCATGCCTATAGGGCAACCTTTGAGAAGTATGTACCTGACCCCAATCACCCACACGACTTTCACCGTGGAACAAATGTTTTATTCATATGCATGCTTAACTCTGCTCTCGGCACTTCGGCGTTGACGAGCACTTCACCTCTTCTAGGTGGAAAACAACACACTCTGGCTCAACGACCCTTACGAGTTCAGTTGTCTAATAATTCTCAATGAGCATGCACATGACTCGATCTCTATGGATCGGCTACTCGGCGTATTTTTACGCAACGAGCTCAGGACCTCGTCAAGGCGCTACCACTACTTCAGCGCAACGACTTTTACAAGTACGGTGCCCTTACAGGTATCAGAGAGATGAGTCATTCTAACATCGTTCCAACAAATAACATCGTTGTGCTACTTAACTGGTTCTGGCAGCTCTCCTGCCAACCATTTCGTCAGCACCTCCCCTGCTCTATTGGCAGTGGTGCGACGAACCTTTCTACATCGTAGAAAGCGTTCCATGAACTGGGTAGCACTCCGCTATATAACAAAGTATCCTGCTACGTTCTTTCTGAGGTATTCTTAGCTTCTTCGGAAATTTCAGCAGAACTTCCTCTCTTTAACGGAGAAAGTGTGTGTTTCTTTTATCTATTTCAGCGACATCTCCCCTCTTTGGCTGGAAATCGCTACGCTTAACTCGGAAAATGAATGTGCACCGTTGTGCATACCTTGCATCCATCAAGGTTGTTGGAAACCATAGGCCATAGTTAAGCCATACGTAATTGACTTAGTCTTTACGAAAAGAGCATTTTGCCAAAAAGCGAAGCTTTTTCAATAGAGGCTTCATTCGTCAAGCAAAATCTTGAACGAAGAGCGGTAAGGGAATCACATTGGCGATTTGGAGTTGATCTTCATTTGAACCCTCATTTACGCGCCATATATGTAGTATAAGCAGAAGTTTGTACTTTATACAACGGCGGCGTAAAGGAAATGCATATACTATTGTTCAAGGTGTGTAACTAAACGAAATATTCTACATATATATCTGCAGAAAGCAGAAGCCTTGGTGTCATTCAATGCGACGACGTAAGTAATTACGTAATCAGAAGTGCATTAATCAGAAAGTGTAGAAAGCAGGAGCCTTGGCATCATACGACGCGACGACAAAGGTAAATTACATAGCCTATGCGATATAAGACGCGCCGACAGTATCAACAGATATACACCTAGATCTGCATCCAACAACAGTTACGAGGCAAGCGAGTGAATACCGAAGTGTTCTGAAGGGCTCAACCAAGAACTAGGGCAAGATACCATTTTTAAGAATGCATATACTACGTATTTGAACATATATATCCGACGATAGTTACGAGGCAAGTGGGTGAACACCGAAGTGTCCAAAAGAGGCTCAACCAAGAACTATGATCAGATACTACTTCCAAAAGTATAAGCTATATACAAATAAGCAAATACTTGAGAGAGATGAATCAACAAAGCGAACTTACTTCAAATTGTGGAAGAAACGACTCATGTTGCTTTGAATGCTTCGAACGAGGTTCAATCCTTCCTTCGAGAGGTCCGACTAGGTTCGGGTTCATAAAAATCCAAACCAGAATCTAGGACTAAAAAGGATTTTAAGTTTGACTTTAAACCAAACCAGGTTCAAGTCAACTGGGTTTGGACCAGGTCAGGTGATCTAAGACCAGGTCAGGCAGGCTAGGACCAGATCAGGCAGGCTCAGACCAGGTTAGGTGGGCTCAAGTGGGCTAGGCTTTGCAGGGGAGGTTTGGAAAAGGAGGAGAGAGAGAGGGGAGACGATTTTTTCAAAGAGAGGTCCTCCTCTATTTATAGCCAAGGTTGCTTAGGGGCTAAGCATCCTATTTGACCAAAATGTCCTTTGGCTTTTTTCATAAATCCAGCTTGATCTTATCCATCTGACTGTTTGATCTTATCCAGAAGGAATATTCCATGAAATATTCCCTGGAAGGTGCTGGAAGGTCCTGGAAGGCTATGGAATATTCTAGAATATTCTAGAATGTTTTCTAAGAAATATTTATGTGGGTCCCACAAATATTTTCGTGGGTCCTGCAAAAAAGTCAAGTTTTCAGCATTTTTTTCCCAAAAAATTCTGAGTAGGCCATTATCTTCGTATTAATGTAACTAAGAAAGTTGGCTCGTACAAATCTCTTAATTTCGTTTAGGTAGGAAGTTATGGCTTCCAGAGTGTTTGAACATATATTCGTGAAGATACGAATATCTTAAGTATATTTGGGTCACAAGAATCAGTTCGATTCGCTTTGCGGTAAAAACGTTATTTTTTACTGGAAAAATGCCTCAAGAGTTTATTCAGAGTTTGAACTGAAAAATTGCGGGTCTTACATCATTACCTCTTTAAAAGAATTTCGTCCGCGAAATTCAGTTAAGAGTACTAAGTTAATAGCTCAGGATACTTATCCCGCATATTGGATTCGGGCTCCCAAGTGCAGTCATCAACTTCATAATGTTGCCATCTCACTTTAACAAGTGGAATGACCTTCGATTTAAGCACTTGCTCCCGACGGTCCACGATCTCAATTGGTCTTTCTTCCACCGTCATATCTTCCTGAATGTTGATGTCTTCATGTTGGATGATGTGGGAAGGGTCGTGAACGTATTTTCTAAGCATTGACACGTGAAATACGTTGTGTATCAATGCATACTGCGGTGTTAATGCTACTCGGTAGGCGGTCTCTCTGATCCGGCTGAAAACTTCGAAGGGACCAACGAATATGGGGCTGAGTTTCCCCTTCTTTCCAAAATGGAAAACACTCTTAGCTGGAGTGACTTTGACGAAAACCTTATCTCCAACCGCAAAAGTGAGTTCCCTACGTCGTTGATCGGCGTAGCTCTTCTGTCGACTCTGAGCAGTCAATAGCTTATTTCTGATCATGTGAACCTACTCAATGTAGTGTTGCAAGACAATGGGCGAGTCCAAGGTTTGCTCACCCACTTCGCCCCAATGGATTGGTGATCGGCAAGGTCGTCCGTACAGGACTTCATACGGTGTCATCCCAATGCTAGCATGGTGGCTATTATTATAAGCAAATTCAGCCAACACTAGATGAGAGTCCCAATCACCCTTCAATTCCAGCATACAGGCTCTCAATATATCCTCGAGAGTCGGTATGGTTCGCTCAGATTGCCCATCTGTTTGAGGGTGGAAAGCCATACTAAACTTGAGTTTTGTCTTCAGGGCTCTCTGCAACTGCTCCCAGAAGTGAGAGGTGAACTTCGGGTCACAATCAAAGATGATTGTGGTCGGCACTCCGTGGAGTCTGACGATTTTCTGAACATAGATTTCTGTCAATCTTTCTATTGAATATCTAGTGTTGATTGGCAGGAAGTGAGCAGACTTGGTGAGTCTGTCCACAATCATCCATATGGAATCATGTTGTCTTCTGGATCGAAACAATCCAATGATGAAATCCATTCTGATGCCCTCCCATTTCTATTTCGGAATCTCGATCTGTTGTATCTTTTCACTAGATCATTGATGTTCGGTTTTAACTTGCTGGCAGATCAAACATTTCGAAACAAACATAGCCACGTCTATTTTCATTCCCCTCCACCAGTATTTTCTCTGTAGGTCTCTGAACATTTTGGTACCTCTAGAGTAGATAGTGTACTTGCTACTATGAGCTTCCTAGAGTACTTTCTCTCTTAGCTCAAAGTTATTTGGAACCCAGATCCTTTGTTCCATCCATATTCCTCCATTTTCTTTCAGATGGAAGAAAATATCATCCTTTTCAGCTCGAGCCTTTAGCTCCATGTACTGGGGATCTTTTAATTGTTCGGCTATGATCCGATCTATGATTTCAGGCTATATTGTCAAGCTTGACAATCGTATTCTGCCTGTATCAGCCAGGAATGACTTCCAGTTGACGAAATCTTCCATCAACTTCCATTGTCCAGTGAGGCTGGCTAGAGTGCCAACAGTCTTGCGACTAAGGGCATCTGCTATGACATTCGCCTTTCCAGGGTTATAGGAAAACGTGAATTCATAGTCTTTAAGGAATTTCAGCCATCGTCGTTGTCGCATATTGAGTTCTTTTTGGGAAAAGATGTATTTTAAGCTTTTATGATCCGACATGACCTCAAATTTCTCTCCATATAGGTAGTGTCGCCAGATTTTAAGTGCGAACACTACCGCGACAAGCTCAAGATCGTGGGTTGGGTAGTTCTTCTCATTAATTCTCAACTGACGGGATGCATAGGCGATTACTTTGCCATGCTGCATCAGTACACAACCCAGACCCGTTCCTGAGGCATCAGTATAAGCCACGAAGCCTCCTTGACCAGAAAGTAAGGTAAGGACAGGGGCAGTGGTAAGCCTCTGCTTGAGAACCTCAAAGCACTCCTTACACTGGTCAGTTCATTCGAACTTGACTCCCTTTTTCAACAGTTTTGTCATTGGTACGGTGATTCAGGAGAAGTCTTGTATGAACTTCCGATAATATCCGACAAGTCCAAGGAAGCTGCGGACCTCAGTGATATTTCTGGTTGCTTCCAGTCTATCACAACTTCGACCTTCGCAGGATCTACTGTGATTCCATCCTTTGAGATTACATGACCAAGGAACATCACTTTGTCTAGCCAGAATTCACATTTTGAAAACTTGGCATAAAGATGATTATCTTGAAGGGTTTTCAAGACAATTCTCAAGTGCTCCTTATGTTGTTCCTTGTTCTCGGAATAAACAAGGATGTCATCGATGAAGACGATGACATGGCTTGAACACCCGGTTCATCAAGTCCATAAAGGCAGCATGCGCATTAGTGAGTCTGAAGGGCATTACTACGAACTCATAATGGTTGTATCTCGTTTGGAAGGCAGTTTTAGGTATATCCTCATCTTTAACTCTGAGTTGATGATACCCCGACCTGAGGTCGATCTTGGAGAATACCCTCGTTGTTTTGAGTTGATCAAATAAGTCCTTAATCCGAGGCAACAGATACTTATTTTTAAATGTTGTCTGGTTAAGCATCCGATAATCGATGCATAACCAAAGGGATCCATCCTTCTTCTTTATAAACAGTATTAGGGTTCCCCACGGTAACATACTCGGTCGGATGAACCCTTGTTGCATTAGTTCTTCCAACTGACACTTCAACTCACTGAGCTCAGTTGGCGCCATACGATAAAGGGCTTTGGATATTGGTGCAGTTCCAGGCAAGGATTGAATTCCAAATTCAACCTCATGAAGTGGTGGAACTCCTGGCAATTCCTCAAGAAACACTTCGGGAAACTCCCGAACCACTTCCAAACTCTTAAGGGATCGGATATTTAAGCCTTCTGCTGAAAGGCTAAGTAGGAAGGCTACACAACCCTTCCTAAGGTATTTCTGTATCTTAAGAGCTGATATAAGCCATTTTTGTGGAACAAGCTTGAATATCCGGCATTCTATCTTAGCATTCTCGGTCGAGATAGAATCACCCTGTCCTCGCAGCACAAGATCCTGGCATGGTTCTGGGCTAACCAATTCATTCCCAGAATGACATCGTACTGTACTATATCGATTAAGATGGCATCAATAGGCAAGTGTTGCCCAGCTATCTCTATATCCAAGTTCTTGATGTAATGGATACATCTGGTGCGTGAACCCAACAGGTTGTATACTTTGATCATTTTATCAACCGGTTGTACCGAAATGTGGAATTGTTCGGTGAAATCATCGGAGATAAAGGTATGAGTAGCACCACAATCAAATAAGACGTAAGCTGCATGTCCACTAACAGGAACGGTGCCTTCAATGAGGTCACCGGTTTTGACTTGTTTAGTCGTTACAGCGTATACACGACCTGCAGCAGGCCTTTGTTCTACTCTAGATGGAGGTCGTTGGATTTTTGACCGTTGTGGTATTTGTTAAGAGGGTCCGACAGATCCGGCATTCCTCTTTTGCTCATCTGCAAGCTTCTTTCTGCATTGTCTTGCAATGTGGCCTACTTTGCCACAATAGAAGCAATCACCTGTATCACGTGAACATGGTCCTCAAGCATGGTTTACATGGCAGTTTGGGCAGTTTGGGTTGGACTGCAGATTGTTTGGAGCCATGTTCTGCCTTGGCCTCACGACTTGTTGAGTAACGTTCCCACCTTGGAACTTTCTCTTTTGAAAGGGTTGTCGTGAACCCTGGCCACTTGGGAACATTCTCTTTTGGTTTTCACCATCAACTACGAGCCTCTTTGCTATGATCACTTTTGATCGCTCCCAATCCACTTGAATTTTTGAAGCTGCTGCCACAGCCGTTTGAAAAGTTTGGGGCTTGCTTGTGATAACTCGTGACCTTAGCCCTTCTCGCAGTCCGTTGATGTACTTGTCGGCCCTTTCTTTGTCGGTCTCAAATAATCGGGAGCAGTACCGCTCAAGATTTTGAAATTTGGTGGTATAGTCAATCAGACTCATACCACCCTGCTCCAATTCTAAAAACTCTATTTTTTTCTTGTTTTTGGAGTGCAACGGGAAGTAGTTATCCAAGAAAGTTCACTAAAAGTCAGACCAAGGAATGACTTCAACTTGTGAGAACTGGATAATCTTAGTGGTATCCCACCACTTCTGTGCGTTGTCTTTCAGCCTGTATGTGTCAAAGTTGGTCTTTTTCTCTTCTGGTACCCCAGTACCAGGAAGGCATATTCTGTCTCTTCGACCCAACTCTCTGCCAGGTCAGGATTGGCTCTATCGGCGAATACTGGTGGATCGAGCTTGAGGAATTTTTCATAAGTTATTCTCCCAAGGTTCTCGTTTCGAGGTGCAACTAGTTCTGGCCTTGTTTTACAGATGGCGGTAACCAAATTATTGAGCGTTTCTAGCAGGAATCCTTGAGTATGGGACTCCTCGCTCGGCATGGTTTTCCTTGTCGTAGGAGTCATTTATCTATCACATACAAACAACGTGTTTTAGTTTCTCAATGTATATATCGAAGCAAAGCTTTGTTTACTTAATATACATTACATTTTACAAGCACACATATCACCTTTATATACAAGTGTCACGTCACTCTCGCGGACATAGGCGGCAAGAAACTATATACATGAGTCTATTGACTCCAAAACATTACCAGTCTCTTCTAAGAACTGAGTTTCTTTCTTGACCAAAACGACCTGAAGTATTGTTTACTTCCACATTGCCTTGGTGCAGGCACAACTAGTTTTGGCTTGGGCGGCACTTCCGCACTCTCAAGCGAATCTTGTGGGTAGATCAGTGATGGTGGTCCACTTGCTCACTCAGTGGCATCATGGCTCGGGGAATCTGAGACCATAACAGGATGATAGGGGTTGTATCCCTCTCCTTGGTCATTCAGGCTCGGCGTTTGTGAAGCCGCTTCATTCACCCATATAATGGCACTATGATTCAAGGAATCTGAAATCATAATGGGATTATAGAAGGAGTTTTTGCATCCCTAATCCTGACTGTGCAAGCTAGGCGTATATGATGCATGTTGATAGCCATGCGTTTGACCAAATCCCTCAAGGAAGTTCAAGTCAAATTCTACCAGATGCGATAGTTCATCAGAAGTCGATGGGGTATGGCTACTCCCAACACTTGTATGATGTGATCCACTAACACGTGAGGTCTTGTCCCTAAGACCAAGCGATCCCCGCCGACCCATATCGGCGGTATACCTCCTTTGGCATTTGTTGGCGGAATGCCCATTTTTGCCACAATATTGGCAGTCTTGAACTTCATACGGGCATACCCACTCATCGTGCATGATCCTGCAACGATAGCAGTACTCTCGTGAGTCGTGAGTTGCCATTTATACAAAGATGCACTCGAATTAGTAACTATTATGAAGAGATATACTTACAGTGTGATACGGTGAACAAGACGGATCTCGAACCAGGTTTCTCAGACTCATGCTCTGATACCAATTCTGTAACGCCCCGGATTTCCAAAACAAAGCTAAGTTGAAAAATTTCATGAATTTCTTTTTTTTCTTTGCAGCGGACTTAGAAAAGCTTTTAACAGCAGAATCAGACGATAATGAGTCGTCAGTTCTAGAAAACCCCAAGCACGTTGCAGGTGTGTGGCCAAGCAACTCATTGACCACTAAAGTGTTTCATTTTATCGAAAACCACATGTTTATTACAACATCACAGATTGGAAAAACAGTATATGTTCAATAAAAGAAAGCAGTACAACTCTGTCTAGAGAAACCCTGGAACTTGATGCCGCCTTGCTCCGCATATCGCAACGCATGTCCAACACCTGTAATCCCCATTAAACGCGGTCAGAACTACTGATGGTTTGGTAAGCAAGTAGTCATACATCCATTCAACTCAAGTAAATACGTTGACCACTCAGGGTCAATTCATAATAACAACACACATGTCTCAATGACTTAGCGTATATCGCAAAAGCCTTATTAGAGCTCAAGTCTTCATGACTTAGCGTAAGCCTCTTTAGGGTTGTGATTGAAATAACATACTCAAGTCTACACAATTTAGCCTTGACCTCTTCAGGGTCTCAAATGGATGTCTAGCTCAAGCCTTTATATGCTTGACACATCTGTATCCTACGAATCTAAGGACAGCTCTTTGAGTTTCGCTTAGTCGTACAGATATCATTTGGGTTCTATCCTAATCGGTCTAGTAGTATACCGACCATGACACCTTTTCATAAGGTTATGCAGGACTGACTCAACAACGTTCATCCACTCATACATTCAAAGTATCGTTGTACCTAAGCTAATGCTTTGTTTCGATAATTTCACCTTCCCCTGGGCTTAGAGGACTCATATCTGGGTGACAATGCGACAATCTCGGGGTTAATTATTTGAATGCTCATTTACGCGCCATATATGTAGTATAAGCAGAAACCTGTACTTTATACAGCGGCGGCGTAAAGGAAATGCATATACTATTGTTTAGGGTGTGTAACTGAACGAAATATTCTGCATATATATTTGCAGAAAGCAGGAGGCTTGACGTCATTCAACGCGATGACATAAGTAATTACGTAATCGGAAGTGCATTAATCGAAAAGTGCAGAAAACAGGAACCTTGGCATCATACGACGCGACACCAAAGTTAAATTATATAGCCTATGTGATATAAGACGCGCCGACAGTATCAGCAGATATACACCTAGATTTGCATCCAACGATAGTTAGAGGCAAGCGAGTGAATACTGAAGTGTTCTGAAGGGCTCAACCAAGAACTAGGGCAAGATACCATTTTTAAGAATGCATATACTACGTATTTGAACATATATATCTGACGATAGTTACGAGGCAAGTGGGTGAACACCGAAGTGTCCAAAAGAGGCTCAACCAAGAACTATGATCAGATACTACTTCCAAAAGTATAAGCTATATACAAATAAGCAAATACTTGAGAGAGATGAATCAACAAAGCGAACTTACTTCAAATTGTGGAAGAAACGACTCATGTTGCTTTGAATACTTCGAACGAGGTTCAATCCTTCCTTCGAGAGGTCCGACTAGGTTCGGGTTCATAAAAATCCAAACCAGAATCTAGGACTAAAAAGACTTTGACTTTAAACCAAACCAGGTTCAAGTCAAGTCGACTGGGTTTGGACCAGGTCGGGTGAGCTAGGACCAGGTCAAGCTGGCTAGGACCAGATCAGGCAGGCTCAGACCAGGTCAGGTGGACTCAGGTGGGCTAGGCTAGGTAGGGGAGGTTTGAAAAAGAAGGAGAGAGAGAGGGGGGACAATTTTTTCAAAGGGGGTCCTCCTCTATTTATAGTCAAGGTTGCTTAGGGGCTAAGCAACCTATTTGACCAAAATGCCCTTTGGCTTTTTTCAGAAATTCAGCTTGATCTTATCCATTTGACTATTTGATCTTATCCAAAAGGAATATTCTCTGGAAGGTGCTGGAAGGTCCTAGAAGGCTCTGAAATATTCTAGAATATTCTAGAATATTTTCTGAGAAATATTTCTGTGGGTTCCATAAATATTTTCGTGGGTCCCGCAAAAAAGTCGAGTTTTCAGCTTTTTTTTCCGAAAAATTCTGAGTAGGCCATTATCTTCGTATTAACATAACTAAGAAAGTTGGCTCGTACAAATCTCTGGATTTTGTTCAGGTAGAAAGTTATAGCTTTCAGAGTGTTTGAGCATATATTCGTGAAGATACAAATATCCTAAGTATATTTGGGTCGCAGGGATCGGTTTGATTCGCTTTGCGGTAAAAACGCTATTTTTTACTGAAAAAATGCCTCAAGAATTTATTCAGAGTTTGAACTAAAAATTTGTGGGTCTTACAGTTGCATTCATTCTCTCATGACTGATAAAAAAATGAAAAAAAACATGTCATGATATTTATTTTTGAAAGTCAAATTGGTCCTCGAAAGAATATATGAGTGTTTATCATTTTGAAATCATTGGTGCTCTTGAATAAATCAAAGTTTTAAGATTTTGTTTAAATTCAACCAATAGAAATAAAAGAGGATTAGTGTACAAATTTTTAGTTGGAGTTCAATAAACAAGAAAATAACTCACATGTGTAAATCGTTTCACCCAAGTATGTATTCTCGGGTATATGTGAAAGATTTGACATGTGTCTAGTAAATCAATTGTATCCTCCTCATCTGAAGGAGTTTTTATGAACGGTTTACGGTGTTGAAAAGCTAGCAAAATTTTATATGCTGGTGAAAATTTGAGCTCTATTATCAAATTGTATACAAAATAGTGATAGTCAGAATAACAAAGCATATACAAGCCTAAATTGATCGTATCTCTATCATTCAGAAAAGTTTTTACAAATGGTTTATGGCATTGAAAAGCTGACAAGATTTACCATATTCTGTAAAAAAAATAAGCTTTGTTTTCAAATTGTGCAGAGAGCTATGATAGTTAAAACAACAAAGTAGATACGGGCCTAAGCAGGTCCCAAGCCGACTATGGATCAGTAAAGCAATGCATAGAATGAATGTATGATATGAGCCTAAGTTTTTAAATGATAAAAGAACATGTAGATGCAACCTATAATGTTGTGCTTATGCAAATGCTAAGTGTCTAAAGGGGCATGACATAAAAATGCTCATTTCTACATATATGTGATTGAATGCACATTGCTATTGAAGTGCATGTGTTATGCACTGTATGTTTATGTAAATGTGTATTGATGCATATAGTTAATCATGATCGATGCTCATAAGTGAATGCATGAATGAGTTTGATATTTTACAAATTACGCATACGGCATGATAACATTTTTTGTATTAAATTCTGCATCTATGAGCCCAAATTAGAGGCCTGAAACTTATATTAGATTCATTATGTATGTGCATAGATAGATGATAGAATTAATGAATTGAGAAGATAATCATGTGAACATTAATTTTATTGGGCTTAAAATGTGAGAGTAAGTGGTACTTCTGGCTTCATATAATATATTTTGAGCATAAAAGATTGCTCTTCCTCAGCCACAAAGATAGGAGAAGACCTTTATATTAACCACAGGGTGGATGATCATGAAACTCATGAGTGAAAGTCTGATGCATCGGGGTGGAGGTGTTTGGAGCTCTCTCTTTCTCTCTCTCTCGACTAGGTCATCCCTCACCTAGGGCTAGTGAAAGGTGCTCAAATAGAATAAAACTATAAATTGTATAAATATACTTACTCAGTCGTGGTCCTGATCCAGGTACTGCCTGTGTAGTACCCACAGGGCTAAGAAGTGACAACACTTTTAAATTTGGAGTGACACGCTTCATAATGTACTGAAAACAATTTCAGCTTGGTCACAAAGCTTTGATACCATGTAAACAAATGAGTTCCTTCATAGATATTCACTTAAATCACCAAAATATCAACAAGAGCACACAAATAACCACAAATGGGTTCACTCACAAACACCCACTAAAGGGCATAAAAGCAAGAGATAAAAAATAATATTCTTATTGATATAAATCCATATGAAAGGGGGTTTCACCCCTATTTATACACAACCAAAGGTCTCCCAAAAGAGACGTTGAAAGAGATCCCAACGACTCCAATAGGGTTGTTGGGCTCTCTCTCCAATGCCCCTTTTGGCCGACAAAAACCTAAAAAATAAACATAAGCAAACTAACCTAATTAGACGATTTACTAGTTAGATACTAACATATATATATATATATATATATATATATATATATATATATATATATATATATATATATATATATATATATGTGTGTGTGTGTGTGTGTGTGTGTGTGTGTATACAAATACAGATGTATATATATTTACATTTTTAATAGTTTTCAAGTAACCTTTTCAGCCATACGTTCTCTTATATTGTGGTAATCATAGCATGAAATTTAGCTTTAGATGACAATGACACTTTCTATTGCTTTTTGAACTTCCAAAATACCAGAGAATCACCTAAAAATATAAAACCTAGTAATTGAGCGTCTGTTAGGATCTTCTCCAAAATCTTAATCAGAATAAGCAACTAATTCAAGTGAGTAGGAGGAAGATAACAAGACTCCTAGGAACAAAATTTTGTAAATAAAAGAGGTTTCTCATCACAACATTCATATAAACTATGGTAGGAGAGTCCTGATTTAGGTATTGCTTATATAGTACTCATAGGGATAAGAAGTGAGAACCTTAATTGTTTGTGCATTTAGCTAAGCCTAACATGCATCACGGAAAAAGAAAACCTAAATAAAAGCAATTAAAGTCACTAATGCATAAAAGATCTTCTGTCCTGCAATGGTAAGTGCATGCATATTTATTTGCTCATGTATAAGATTTAAATTGTTTATGAATGATATTCTTGTGATGCACTGTGATTATATGCATATTTGAATTGATAATTATTTGCATTATTGTGTGTGTTTATTGGGATATCATCTTGTATATTGATTTTAGTTTACTTATATAGGTATTCTCTACCAGGTTTTCATGAGTCTGACTCATTTTATGGTTTTTAGGTGAAATATGATGTATAGCTATAAAGCAGATGGAGAATGTTTGGGCGACGTCGAGAACCAGTCTTTTCCTTTCTTGAAGATAGTTTTAGAAAAATAATTATTATTATTTTGGAATGAAAATAATCTAATATGACTTTGACATTATTGGAACTGAATTAAATCTTAATAGTGAATGTTATTCGTATTTTAATTTAGTTATGTTAATTGATCGTATTGTAACCTGTCCAGAATGTTTAACCCAAAGCAAAAGGTGATTTTCACTTTTTTTTAAAAAAAATCTCTAAAATTTTGAGGTTAAAATATTTGGGCGCTACATCTGCCCTCCTCACGACCCCACCTACAACAGTGGCCCCTTTCCACGACTTTGCCCTTGCCTGCTACCCTATAGTTGTCCCCCCACTTTCTTCACTTTCTCTCTTGATTCGCTCCCTTCATGGCTCTGGCCTCCCTGCAACCCCACCTGTGGGACCCTCTTTTGCCCTCGCCTTATGCGGTTGTTCCCTTGCTTGCATCCCCACAAGCCACAATCCCATAGCGGCAAGCTGACCTCTCTCTCTACTTTCTAAGTTTCTATGTAACCCCCTCCTCCTGATGACCCAACCCTACAGCAACACAGTTGTCCAGTGCACCACGCATGTTGGTACCATAGTTTGCACGAGATCTACATACTCTCTCTCTCTCTCTCTCTTGTGTTTAGGGCATCAATGTATAATTGATTATATAATAATTAAGATTTCAATTGGCATTTAGGTTTAGGGTTTTTAGGTTTTTTTCTTCAATTAGCATTTAGATTTTTAATGAGATGACTATTAATTGTATTTTTTAAATTAACATTAAACATGATTCACATGCTTGATTTTAATTAGAAATTTAAGGTTTTTGTTATTTTTGTTTCAATTAGTTAATGTATGAAAACTATGAATGATGTTTGCTAGGATTGAGGGTTTCATTTAATTTTTTTTAAATAGCATGAATATTTAATTAAGGGTTAGAGTTTTTGTTTTTATTTTGAATAGTATTTAGAGTTTTATTTTATTTTTAAATAATACGAATATTTAATTTAAGTATTTTTATATTTTTTAATTAATATTAAATATGATTCTATATGTTTGAATAACATAATTGCATAATTGATGATGTAAGAATTAGAGTTTTGATTACCATTTAGGTTTAGGGCTTTTTGCATTTTGTTGTCAATTATCATTTAAGTTTTTAATAGAATGAATATTAATTAGTTCTTTTATATTTTTTAATTAACATTATACATGATCCACATGCTTGATTTTAGTTAAAAAATTGAATGTTTCATTATTTTTTGTTTCAATTATGAGCAGAGAACAAATTTATATTTTTGAATAAATTGATGGGCAGGTTATGAAGTTACATGTTTGAATGTTTGATGAGTAGGTTAAAATGTGTTTGAATTAATTTACATTTATGTTTAAATATTAGAAAGGATTTATATTTGTGTTTGAATGATATATGATTATGTTAGAAGGAATTTATGAGAAAAAAAATAAATTTATATTTTTTAATTAATTAATGGGTAGGTTATGAAGTTACATGTTTGAATATTTAATAGAAAATTTAGAATTTGTTTGAATGAATTTACATTTATTTTAAAATGTTAGTAGAAAAAATTTATGTTTATGTTTAAACTTTAAATGTTTGAAAGAATTTATATACAAGGAACAAATTTATTATTTTGAATAAATTGATGGACAGGTTATGAAGTTACATGTTTGAATATTTGATGGTCTAGTTAAAATGTTTTTAAATAAATTTATGAATGTTGGAAACAAAAACCCAAATTAGAATGTGTTATACCTGTGTGTTTGTCATTTTAGGGTCTGTCTGGGAGTAGGGCATCAAAGGAACTGGGATGGCATTGAAGATAATTATGTGATCCGATAGGGCTCCAAAGAAGTCGGACTGTGTTTGGGAGAAGGTTGTGGAGAGAGACGTGAATATCGGTTGAGAATCAACCAACTCCAAATCCTGAAAACTTCAAATTTCAAGTCCTTAGAAAGATAAGGTACTTACAATTCCTTGAATCACAAAGATTCCTGTGGGTCCCTGAATTTTCAATGTTCAAACTTTTTACAACATTTACCTCAGTAAATCCCTTATTCATCACCCCTCCTTTCCTTGGTCTATATATGTTGACTTTCCTCCATGCAGCTTAGCCAAAGTCTCTTCGATATTGTCTTTATCTTTCATTCTCAATATAGAAAGGAAAAAGGTAACACATTGGGTTATGCTTATTTTTTGCTTGTTGCTTTGGTGTAAGTTTTATGAAATAATTTTTTAAAATATATTTTTGATAAAAATATTTTGTGAAAGTCAGACACCAAATAATAAAAACTAACCCACACTAGGGTGAAATCCAGGTCGAACTCAAGTAACAGGAGAAAATTTTGTATTCTAAAGAATGACAAGCTTTATTGCCTTTAAAATAAAAATAAATAGAAATAACTAATTGTTACAATGTGTTACCCTATTGCAGAGGGCTCAAAAAGAATAATAAATAATTTTCTTACAAATTCAAATTAATGAATTAAATACACCTAATCTAAAAGAAAAGAGAAAAAAAGGGTCTTCAGTGCTTGAGCTTCTAGTCTCTTTGATCTTCACTGCTTCCCTTTGAATGCTTTAGTTGAACCAGTAGGCTTATAAAAGCTACTAGTATTTGATCTGTATGCTCATTTACTCTTTACTCACTTGATAAGGGTTCTCTAAGAGGCCATTTAGGGACCTTTAGAAAACTTTTTGGGGACCTCATAGGGCTCTTCATGGGTACTTTTGAGAGCTTATTGCTTGTCTAACCGCTTTCTTGCAAAACAAAAACACAAAACGAGCAGAACAATACAAAAAAACAATACCAAAATCTAATATTTCAATAAAAGAAAGCAAGAAACTAATCTAACAAACTATGTAATCTTGAAACTAATTAACTAAAAAATTCAAGAAATCAAGCTAACCAAAAATCAAGATTTGAACTACCTAAGAATGAGTAACTAAATAAAACTAACAAACTAACTAATATACTAAATGACAAACTAGCTAAATGACAAAAATTGAAATTAACTAATTCAATTAAATGTATAAAAATGTGAATTCAAGAGATAAAGAAGCTAATTAACAACTTAACTAACTTACATCTATTCTAACTAATCAAGAATTGACCAACTAAATAATCAAGAAATAAGAAAAGAGCATTAACTGAATTTAATTTCAAGATATTAAATCTAACAAGATTCTAACTAACTAAATGACAAACAAAAAAAAACAAGCTAACAAACTAACTAATTACAAAATTCTAACTTGCTGTACGGAATCTAATCTAAACTAATTAACAACAAACTGAAAATAATAACTAACTATATGGCTACTAATATCTAATTAACTAATTCAATGAATTGGAAAGAAGAATAAGAATTGACTAACATATTTAACTAACTACTCTGACTACAAGATTGAATTTAAATTGAAATACGTTGACGTGAATTAATTATTTTGATCTAACTGAATTAAAAACTACCTTTCTACAGCTAATATGATTGCATAAAAAAAATATTAACTATGCTAGAAAGAAAACGATAATTACACTAAAAGCTAAATTGGCTAATATGTATTTAAACTAACTATTCTACTTTATATGAAAAATTAAAAATCAAAGCTAACTAAAATTAACGTAAATGAATCTAATCTAACTTAATAAGTCTAAACTAACGTTATCTACATAAATTATGCTTAAGCTAAAATACTAAAAAAAAACACATGACTATTAAAGAAAACGATAATTAGATGAAAGAGTAAGTTCGCCAAGTTAATTAACTAAACTAATGGTGAATTAAAGTAATCTAATCTAATGTCATTATACTAAAACTAACACTAATCTAATTAATGTAAAAATAGAATTTGATGTGAATTAGAATATGCATTTAAAAATAAAATACAGCTATCTAGTCTATTAGAATTAATCTAATTAAATAAAAATGATAATTAATCTAAAATAATTATTATCTAAAATAATTACTAAAATTAAATTTATGGAATTAAAATTAACTTTAACTACTGAGAAATATAGCAAATCAAACTATCCTAGTTGATGGAAATAAAAATTAATTATAATATCTAATTATTTTATCAATTAATTTAATTTAATCTAATAATTGAATAAAACTAACTAAAGCAGTTAACAAATATCAAGAACATGAATTAAACACTAACCAAACTATTCTAATATTGAAAACAAATAGAAAATATTCAAATCTAATTGACAAAAATTAAAAAGATTATAAAAACCCTAAATTGACTAATTTATTCTAATCTAAATAATTAATATAATAAATACTGAAATTAAAGAACCTATTTTAAATTAATTCTACACTAAATGTGAACCTAAAATAAATGAAATATAACGTGATTAAGAAAAAATATCTAACTGCATGCATCGATCCAATTAAAATAATATGACTAGGCATGAAAATTGAGGAAATTGACTAAAACTAAATTAATCTATTTTATTTATTTATTTATTTTCAATTTATAAAAACAAAACTCCTCTAAACTATATGCAGCGATTAAACTATGCAATATGCAATGTTGAAATACTATTCATGTATTCTACGAAATAAATAATAAAAAATTCTAATCTAAATAATAAACTATGGAGAGACAGAGGAGAAGAAACAAACCTCACGATTCGCCTTCGATGGAAGGGTTGAGAAGAAGAAACAGTCTTTCCACCGAGTTGCGCGTACCTCTGACGATGGGGACAAGAAGTACCGACGCCAGAAGGGATTAGAAGCCAGACTAGAATGGGAGAGAAAGATAATAGAGAGAACCGGCTGGGAACGAGAAGAGAGGGAGGAAGGCAAAGACACAATTTTCTCAAGAGGGAGACGCCCCTATGGTTGAAAAAATACTTTTTATACTAAAAAAATTAGGTCACACATTTTTTTCAGAAAACTTCAGTTTGTTTTCAAAATTTTCAAAAGAACACTTCTAAAAAAATGTGTTTCATAAAAAGATAATTCTAAACAAAGTAAAATATAATTTAGAAATTTTTAAATTGATTAAACTACAAACTAAAGAATCTTAAACTAATCAAAACACTGAAAAATGCAGAGGAATGTTTAAAAATATGAATTTATCTTTATTTTGAATTTCAAAGCAGTTTCTTAAAAACACTGATAAAAATGAGTTTTTAATGCAATTTTTTGTTGGATCATACATAAAAATATATTTTTATGTATAAGATGCAAAATATATGCATGATCATTGCTTTTCTATTTTTGAGCGTTCATTTTGTTTGTGAGTACCATCTGTTGAAATCTTTTGAGTGGGGAACCTTGTGTTCTTGCTTTTTTTATTTGGCTTTTGGTTTACCTATTTTTTCTAATATTTTGTCTTATATAAATGAGAATTTTCTCGTCATTTATTTATACATTAGCTTGAATATGAACTTGGTTTTATTTGTTTTTGCTTCCTCGTAAAGGATGTGGTCAGCTATAACAGCTAATAGCTCTGTTACTAACAAAATGACCTTTTGATTACACAAAACAACCTTTGATACTTCTTAATCAATAAAGATGTACCCCCCTTCACTGGACCTCGGTACAAACTGCAACATCTTTCCAAGTTTTGGGACAACGCCATCATTTACAATATCAGAAAACCATTCACCATATGTATGGTTGTCAATGGGTGTAGTTTGTATCGGGTACCAACCTGACCCAAACCCGAATTTCCGGGTATGGCATGGAAAGTACTGACTCAAATAATATTTGGCTTGACTTGTCGGGTACTGGACCCGACCCAGACTTTTTACCAAGTACCCGACCCGAGTATTATATATTCTTCTATTAAAAAAATTGTCTAAATTTATTTGGTCCGGATTTAGGATTCTATTTCCATGACCCGACAAAACCCGAATCCGGTTATTAGTTATATAAGTGTCTATGGGTTAACCCTGACCTGAATCATTGGCAACCCTAACCATATGTGAAACACAGGGCCGTATTTGTCCATAGACACGAATTGTACTCTGAAATCTTTTGTTCATTTGTAGAACTG
Source organism: Nuphar pumila (assembly GCF_984573655.1). Classification (NCBI taxonomy): domain Eukaryota; kingdom Viridiplantae; phylum Streptophyta; class Magnoliopsida; order Nymphaeales; family Nymphaeaceae; genus Nuphar; species Nuphar pumila. The sequence goes on along the minus strand of NC_143264.1, from coordinate 60,008,995 downwards.
AAAACATAAATGGTGGTAGGTCACACCTTGACAAAAGTTAGGTTGACGAGGGACTGAGTGAAAGATGGTGAGAAAATGATGGCCATACAAAGTAAGGTTGTCAGAGCAATGTGTTGAGAGGGTATAACTTGCAGGGAGCCTTATTTGTCAATATTCATCTTACTTTTTCCTTAGCTGTCATATGTTTTATGGCATTGCAGCTAGTGGGATCAAATGTGTAGACCCATTGTTTTCCCTGACGAGTACTTTACACAAATATTGCATGGAGATCTTTGATAGATTTCCTATTGAGTTTGCATGCACAGGAGGTCATAAGTATGCTAATGCATTGGGTTTTGAGTGCACCAAGCTGACAAGGACAAGTACATGGTTGTAGCTAGAATTTAAGGGATAGTTCAATCTCAGCCTTTTATTTATCATGTTATTTACTTAGAGAATAAAACATATTTAACTATGGAAAGAAGTAAAGCTCCATTTTATCATATTCCAAAAAGAAAAAACTTTATTTTGTTTTACGGAGCTCATATATCAAAATGTAATCTTTACATTGTCATAAGCTAGTGGGCATGGAGCAACATTTTTTTCTTTGGAGATGAAGAGTGATATTCAAACAATTAAAAAATTTACATTATAAGAGTAGGTCAAGATAAGTTCTTTTAAAATCTTACTTTTTTAATAATATATATATCATGACTTTATCTTTGTGTTTGGCAAATTTATAAATGTCTCACCTTAAATTTTGTCATAGATGACAAATAGTTGCTAAGCTTGTCATAATTGTGACAATGGTTATGTATGCTATCATGGATTGGGTCATTGACACATACATAAGTTGAGAGCCTACATGAAATAGGGGCATATACAGACAACACTACATTTATTACGAAATAATTGGTGCATGGTGCAGGTGGTGTGACCAAATCAAAATAATGAGAGAAGTTTTTTGTGGCTTATGCTATTTATTATGTAAAAAGATATTATTATTTGATTCAAGGGATGTAATGTTGGAAGGGCAAATAGTGACGTTTTTACACACTCTTGATCATAATGTTCATATTAATGCTATATGATGATGTTTTTTCGTAGCTAGAGAAAAAATTAGTCAGCATTTTCATAGAGATTTAAATGCCTACAATTATGCCCTGATTTTATAAAACAAGCTACTTCAAAAATACCACATAAAATTATGGCTAATTCAAAATGGTATCTTATTTTAAGGTAAATTTTGTTATTATATATATATATATAATTGTATTCATTAAATAAAATTAAAAAAAGTATATATTATGGTTTAAATTAATTATGTGTATAATGCAAATAGGATTATGTTGGAGAAATTGATGGAACATATATTTCAACATCCATTCTGCGTCATGATCAACCCAAATGGCATGACAAGAATCATAATATAACACATAATGTTCTTGAAGTTGTTTCTTTTGACATGAAATTTCAATACATATTAGTTGGTTGGATAGGCTCTGCTTATGATAATAGGTTTTGGGAAATGCTCTTCGTAGAGAACATAAAATCATTGTTCCTTGTGATAAGTACAAATTCATTGCAATAATTTTAAGATATATAAGTCATCTGAATTTACATCATACTTAAAACTTATTAATGTGTAAAATATAGAATGCAAGAAAACACTGTCGTAGATGGTGGTTAGGGATGATAGTGGCCCGGGGGAAAACGGGGCCCCGCCTCACCCCATTTGGATCAGGGATGAAGGACATGAAACAAAGATGGAGGCGGGGATGAAGGTTAAAATCAAAACCCATGCAGGGAAGGACTTACGCTTTCCCCCGCCATGCCCTGCACCGCCCCATCCTGATCCCCACCCCGCCTCATCCTCAATCCTTCCAAGGGATGGCAATGTACCGAGGGGAAATGAGGCCCTGCCCCACCTCGCCCCCGTTTTGGACTTGGAATGAAGGACATGAAACAGGGATGGAGGCAAAGGTGGAGGTTAAAATCCAAACCCATGCAGAGATGGAGGCAGGGATGAAGGTCTGGATTTTGAGACAAGGCAGAGGTGGAAACCTTGTCCCCTGCCCCGGTCCACTGCCATCCCTAATGGTGGTTTTGCCAGTGTTCCAAGTCTTTTTAGCTCATTTTAGTGATGCACGCTATCACTTAATAAAATTTAGAATTGGTGGCTCTGAAATTGAAGTGGATGAAATATTCAGCCATCATCATTCTCAACTACATAACGTTGGTGAACATGCATTTGGTGTCTTAAAGCAGCAATTTAGTATTATAAAAATAGTTCCTCTGTACTCTATTAAGAAAAAAAACTAAAAATGTGTTAGCTTGTTATGTTTTACACAATTTTATTAGAAGTACGAGAAGTAATATATTTAACGAACAAAATGTTAATGTTGTTGAAGACAAACAATCATGAAGTACATGAAGATGACCCTGATGGAGAGATATAAAGTTTATCGTGGTCACAATGTGAAATAGCTTAATTGAATCTATAAGATGAACTTGTATAAAAGATATTGGATGGTGTACATCTTAATAGTTGAAGAAGGATGAATTTTAATAGTTGTCCCATTATAGGATTCATTAGTCTTTTATATCATGTTGCAATTAACATGAATAATGATATATAATTTAAAATTTATTCAATATTTTTTTATGATGAATTCATTTTGTATCATTTGATTACAACATTGTTAAATATTGTATTATGAATATTTGATGTTTATTTTTTTATAGAAATATGGATAACCCTATATTATGAAATATGAATATTTGCTTGCGCCCGCCGTGCCGAGTCGGGCTGGGCTGGGCTCGGGTTCGAGTAATTGGCCCTTTAGGGCTATATCAAATCAAGACTAAAGTACCTTTTTGCCCAAAATTTCTGTGTTTATTTGGATGCTTTAATGGGTATGAGAAATGATAACGGGTCACGACTCCTCGTAGTCCATGTTCGTTAAAGAGTCTCGTCTCTTCGAATTCCGTAACGAATCTCTACTCTTCGAAGTCCGTTAACGAGTCTCGGTGCCTCGAATTCCGTAACAGGCTCCTTCTATGTTTTGTAACCGTTCGTAGGTTATAAATGCGTGGTTAGGGATGGGGTTACGCAGAGGCTAGACACTCAGATTTTTGAAGAAAGGCTCTGCGGTTTTTTCTTTTCTTGTTGCTCTCTCTCTCCTAAGTTTTTTCTGAAGGGATTTTTCTGCAACTTCGGTTCATAGAGGTTATCTTTGAAGGACGATCCGTCGGAGTGCACCGGTTCTGATCATCGAGGCTATTGTATCCTGGGGGAAGGATGCCGGACCATGTTTGCACTGTATGTGGGGGCGAATCTTCTCTAAGGAGAGTACTTTCGTACGCCTTACCCTTTTACATAGTATTAACATGCTTTTGTTGTTTTTATTGTGTTCTATGCATCTGGTTGTTCATGTGCTATTGCTTGGATTTTGGTGTTATACGGAAACCGACATGCTTGCTCCCTGTTTCTGTTTCAATCTACTGTTAATCATGATTTGTATTCTGCTGCATATCTTGATTTATTTATATCATGTTTTATATCATGATGTTGATTGTGAAACTGCGTGATCTGAAAAACAATCCAACAATTAATTCAATTATGACAACATTTCCTGCTTCTTATTGGGCACACACGAAGACTTGCATTTTACTATCTTTACTTAACTATGTTTTGGCGTGTGATTTTCCAATCAAGACTTACCCCCATCAGTTGAGTCTTTTTTTGTTTTATAGTCCAAGGCCAGAACGCTTTCATCACCGAGATCACCCACTACACATTGGCTGACCTTAACTTGGTAAAACCCTTGAGGCCCCTTATCCACGAGTACACTCAGCTTTGACATCTATGCAAGGGACGTGGTTTTGAACTTATGACATCTCTTCAACTTGGTGACATTCACAAGTTTTCCCTACCAAATAGGCGGAGCCCTTATTGGTGACACCCTCATCAGTTAATGAAACTTCGTAACTTTTTTTTGTAAAAAGGTAAATGAGGGCAGCAAGCAAAATGGTGATAATTTGAAATGAACAAGATATTTTTGGAAAGATGGCTTGTGCAATGCCATATAAATGGAGAAACCAACTACAATATGCAATAATTAGGCAGGTAAATATCTGGATCCATAAAATAGTTTTTGGATCTAGGTCGACCCATGATAACTACTTTTATAAAGCAGGTAAAATCATGGATCCTGTACCTTACCAATTCTAGCCTTGAAGGTGCTAATGAGCTAGGAGTCTCAGTTGAAGTCGGCTTGGCTCACCACAAGCATGAGCCAAGCTTGAACACTTCAAGCTCGTATCCTTCACCTCATTTACCAGCCGTAGAAGTGGATGATAGAGATGGGATGGTTGGTACGGATCCAATATGGTTTGCATCGTGATTGATTCTATCAATGTTGGGAAGCACGTCCTGATGGAACTAGACCCAATGAAGTAGAATTGAAGTTGAGTATGAATTTTGTACGATACTACTGAATCCTATAAAAAGCAGAAATAAAGCAGGTCTATTCTTAATCCCAGTATAAATATGAAAAAAACTTGGATTCAAATCTGAGCTCAAATCCAGGAAAATAAAAAAGGTGCCATCATATAAGTCCAAATCTGATTTGTAAACACATTTTGATTACATTACGGGATCTTTATCCTGAAATAATGTATTGGATTCAGATCCAAGGTCGGGAAGAATCCGATCCATTTGCATTAGTTGGGTAGTGGACGGTTATGGTACAAGATGAGATAACTGCCATGAAAGTCAAAAACCCTAAAATTATTTCAAGCCACTAAACGGTTTTCAACAACGATACCGGCGGACACGCCTACGAATGGCGAGGGGCTTATCAAATAAAATAGATTCAACAAAATGCCCATCCTGTCCTTTTTATTTTCAAATTCCAAAAATATCCTTCCCTCCAAAGAATAATTTTGTTGGGATGGATGGAACCTAAGCCGGCCAACCTTGTAGTCAACTCAATATTCTTTTGCTAGAACAAGCTTGACTTTCAAAGCTGCCGCACCTATCTCCACAGTCAAGTTCGAAATATAAGTAGGAGCTTAGGATGTATTTGTTTGGTGGTGGTGGCGGCGGCGGCTTAGTACGACTATGCATCGAGCTTGGCTCAGCTTTTTAAAGCCCCAAGCCAGCTTGCTTCTTCCAACTTAAGCTCGGATGCGCTTGTGTTCTCCCTTTTTTCTAGAAGAAGGACAAGCCCCCAGGTTAGCTTCCCATAATGTCGCACCTAGCTCTACCGTGAGTCTCAAGAAGTAGCGGTTTGAGCTTTATTTGGCTTGGCTTTAGAGTTGGTGTATGATGACCTAGACCAAGTCGAGTCAAAGAGCGGCTCCAGGGAAGGTTGGGGATGAATCGGTCATTCAAAGAAAGGTCGAAGGGGGGCGTTTCCATACTTACTTAAAATAATAAAATCACAAAATAGTGAAGGACATTGTGGGAAATTGAAAATGGACGGGCGAAGCACGATGCGCGCGGCGATGCACGAGAACGTGTCGTCGGTTTGGTGGCCTCTCAAGGAATCCGGCTTGCCACCCTTTTCTTTGATTGCCACCAAAAATTTCTCTCTTCCACTCTCTGAAAAGCCTTCACAATCTTCATTTCCTTCCCTCTTGATCTCCCCCACCTTCATTTCTTTGCCTGCAGCCAACAAAATTGCACAATGGTGAGAAGAATCATAGTTTTTTTTTTGTTCTAAGATGGGTTCTATCATTTTCTTTGTTTTCTATAGCCTTTCTCAAAAGTTCAAAAAGAAAAAAGAAAGGTCATTCTGATTTTCTAGCCTTTTCATCAAATTGTTCTAAGAATCGAAATTGTAATTAAGTGGGCTCTGTGTTGGTGGGATGCAGGCGAATTCGGCATCAGGGATGGCAGTGCACGACGATTGCAAGCTAAAGTTCTTGGAGTTGAAGGCGAAGAGGAATTATAGGTTCATAGTGTTCAAGATCGACGAGAAGATACAGCAGGTAACGGTGGACACGGTTGGGGAGCCCACCCAGAGCTATGACGACTTCACCGCTTGCCTCCCCGCCAACGAGTGCCGCTACGCCGTCTTCGACTTCGACTTCGTTACCGACGAGAACTGCCAGAAGAGCAAGATCTTCTTCATTGCCTGGTAATTTTTTCCTTTTTAAATCCCTCCCATTGATTCGTTCAATCAATCAATCTCATGTTTTATTTGTGTTATTTCCCATTCCACCCGTCTTTTTTTTTTCTTTAAGTTTTTCTTTCCTCTTTCTTCCTTTATCAATGTTCATTTTTATTGACTGCATGATCATCATGATGCAATTAGCATATATCAGTAATTCAAATTAAATCCGAGACATGCCCAATCATTTTCAGTTATCTATCTTTAAAAAAAAAGTTTTAATGTATCATGAGATTTTTCTTCACTATGATTTTATCGGGGGAACGAGATTTCTGACATTGATTTCAACCACCACCAGCGATCCAAGCTCTTGGTTTTCGGGTGTTAACAACAATTAATCTGCACGAATTGGTGTGGAGGGCGGGTAGTAAAATGATAAGGTTGCACTATCATAACCAAGAGGTCTCAGGTTCAAATCCAACCATCAATCCACACCAATTGGGTGGAACGTGGTAGTTAAATGATAAGGTTGCACTATCAGAATCAAGGGGTTTCGGGTTCAAATCCAACGATCATTCCGAAACAAATTGGGGGTGGAACGTGGTAGTTGAATGATAAGGTAGCGCTATCATAACCAAAGGGTCCCGCTTTCAAATCCCTTGGGCTTATATTTTACTTGCATATCAAAAAATAAAAACAATCTACCCCAATTGGTACAACAAATTTTGCTCCTTCCTACCATCGACAACATCGTTCATTATCTTATTGCCAATCATTGTTATCATCATTATTCCAAATTTCATGTATGCTTGTTGTGCAATGATCCAACCCACTTTGATAATCATCATTCTGATGCAACCAGCATCCACGTCCTTCACTCCTGCCACCAGCACTACCACCATCAGCATTATTACCATTTCGATACAATAAGTGGGGCGTTTGTTTCACGTTCTTCTATCTTTCATAGGAAATAGAGTCTCTTTAAGAAATAAAAGAGAAATACATAGTGAGACGTGCACAATAAATGCAAAAAAGCAGTTTTCTTCTTAAAATGAGATCATTCCTCCTCCTTGATAAGCACTTTCCCTCTAAAGTTGTTCTTTCAGAGGATATTAGGGCCTGTTTGGAATCTCTGGTCTGGGATGGGCGTTTATGCATTTCGTGGTCCCGAGGTAAAATCATTGTCAAACTACCTTGGTGGTACTGAATCTCTGCACTGGGATGGGCGTTTATGCATTTGGGATGAGAAGCGAGGCCCTTTCACCTTTGTATTTATATTAAATCATGGATTTGGCAGCTGCCACTTCTTCAAATGCATAAACGCCCATCCCAGCTACAGATTCCAAACAAGCCCTAATTTTCTTCTCTTTGATGTCATCACCACCATCATCAACCAATAAGCCCCATTTTCTTCCCCCACACCCCCACCATTACTGTCTTAACCATGAACATCATCGATACTATTGCCTAATACATTAGTTTCCTCCTGACAACATCATTTAAAGGCATAGTGGTTATGATCTACAGCTCCTCAACACTACATTAGTTATTCCAACTGTCTTTAAGTTTCTCTTGCATATTTCCCCCCCCTCATATGATGAAGAGCAACCACCACTTTAGTTTGGGTATTCCATTACAAGCTAACAGATGCTACGTTGAGCATGACCCTGTTACAGTGCCTGAGGTGTAAAACTCCACAGCTACTTCTTCCTTTCTATTTGGGATAGTTTCTCATTGGCTTCCACCTTGCAGCAACAGACATGCACCTCGTGTATTAAACTTGCAATGTCCTTCTTAAGCCAATACACCTAGTCAGGTGTGCGGAGCCCTTGCGGGCAAGCTTCTTTGAATTAAGAAGGAACATGTCTTCTTCATGTTCATATGTCAGAATACCAAACTATAGGGTTTAGTGAACAAAAAGAAAAATTAGAAAATGTTCTACAAATGCTGATAAATCTCCTTTTGCTAAAAAAAAAGAATAAATTGAATGTCAAAGTTAAGCCCCTTTGTGTAGTCATAGAGGGATCCTGATTGAATCAACGGTACAAAAGCACACACTCCATATTGTAGAGAACAATGGTATTTTGAATAGGGAAGTTCAATTAGATTGCCCTTTTTAGTTACTGCATTTCTGTAAATTATCCAATACAATCGATGAAAGTGGAAATGGTGATAACAGACCAAGATACGGGGATGGCTTAGGTGCCTGCCTTGCAGCCCCACTCAGAATGCTGTCATGTCGTTGGCCTGTGTCACATAGGCAGGGGCGTTTGCATGTCAGCACCCCCTTCCGTGGAATGCACTGCCGCAGAAATGGAATCAGACCCCTCCTACGGGAACAGTTTCTGCAGAAAAGGGGGGTCCAACGTGCATTTTGGCACATCTGTCAAGGGGATCCCACACTCCTCTTTTTGTTTTAAAATTTTGGGCACCGCAAAAACGCACGCCTGTTGATGCATTTCTACGGAAAATGCCCATTTTCCACAACATGCAAACGCCCCCTTAAGCAATCCCTATATCCCCACTATGCACCACTAGGCATGTTTCATTCTCGCTGAGAAAGGGTCACAAGGTCAGATCTGTGACTCCCTTTCTCTGGGAGATGGGCCTCTACTTTCTGAGATGGGAGAAACGTTCTCAAGGCACAATTCTCTCATGTTTGCAATTAGGGATGGCAGTGGACCGGGGGAAAGCGGGCCCCGCCCCGTTTGGACCGGGGATGAAGGGTATGAAACGGGGATGGAAGCGGGGATGAAGGTTAAAATCCATCCCCGTCCGGGGATGGACGTGCACTTTTCCCCGCCCCACCCCATCCCCGCCCCGATCCCCGCCCCGCCTCATCCCCCGTTTGAACCGGGGATGGAGGACATGAAACGGGGATGAAGGCGGGGGTGGAGGATAAAATCCATCCCTGCCGGGGATGGAGGATAAAATCTTGAGGCGGGGCGGGGGTGGAGACCTTGTCCCCCGCCCCGCCCCACTGCCATCCCTATTTGCAATGCTCTGATAAGATTGTCCTTCCTGAGAGTCATTCTCTCAAAAACTTGAGAGAATGATTCTCCCAAGGGTGGAAGCAAACGTGCCCAAGATGTATTAACATTTCAGGTGAAATATGTCATATGTGCATATCATCTGTGCATAAGCATCAATCTATGTTTGAATGATTAGATTTGGTTGCACTGTCTGAGCCTACTTGGACAAGATTTTGTAAAACATGGACCTGATCCAATTTTACTCAGGGTCTTCAGTGTCTTGCTTGTAAACTCTACCATTTTTGCAACTCTTTAAGCAACTTGAGTTGTAAACTCTAGCATTTTTTCTACTCTTTAAGCAACTTGAGTTTTTAACTCATTGGCTCATATGTGTTGCCAGTTCTTTCACAGATTCTATGATTAGGTTTGGCCTATGAAATTCAGTCTCAACATGCTATCAATGTTTTTTTATGACGAGGAAGTAGGAACCCTCACCAAAAATTGGGTCACTTAACGGGCCCGCCTCCATACCAAATAACCTGGTTGGGGTCCACCACCATCCTACCTTACATGCCCCCATCCATGTAAAAGCTGCAGAGACATGCTTGAAGGTCATGATTGATAATGATGATGCCAAACATAATTCGGATGATCCATCTCTTATGCTGCTTCTGCTATTGCTACAACCAATTTCAAAGAAAAAAAAAATAAAGAACAAGTTCCAAGGTCTATAATTCCAGGCGTCGTTGTGTGTTCGGGGCCTAATACTCTTATGAGTGTTCACCCTTTTAATAAGGACCAGTACACTGCGGCCCCCTCTTTAATAAGGGGGCTGCCCCCTTTTTATAAGGGACAGCCACTACGTGGCTCCCCTTAGTTGGGCAGATGTTCTGCTCCCCTATAATTCTCTTCCTCTCTCATTGTCTAAATGCTACTGTCATCAATTATATTATACTACATTGTGCCTTCTCTTAATGCATCATAAGAGCTAATATTTCATAAATTGCGATCAAACTCTAATAGGATAATATATATTTTGATGCGGCCAATATTGCATCATGTGCAACTTTAATTTGTATGTTTTTAGGTCCCCTGACACATCCAAAGTGCGGAGTAAGATGTTGTATGCAAGCTCCAAGGACAGGTTCAAGAGGGAGCTAGATGGCATTCAGGTTGAGCTGCAGGCAACAGATCCTAGCGAGATGGGGATTGACATAATAAGAGGCCGCGCCTTATAGATCACACCAGACCACCATTATTTATATTAGTTTCCGTATCAGAGGAATATTATTTTTGCTCATGTTCACTGCTCAGGTTTTTGCCCTTTCAAAATGGAGATGCTACCAGGAAATGTGTGACCAATTGCTTTTCTATTTTTATTTTTTCTGCTGGAGACTGTTTAAGTTAATTTTCAAACGTCATTATCAGATATGGGAATTCCTTATGAACTTTTTATTCTTATTTTTTTGATAATTAACCACAGGATTTTCCTTGTATGGTTCCATCAAACACTGTACTCGGAAATTCTTATGATTCTTTGTATACTGTACTCAGAATTTCTTATGATGCTTTGTATACCTTCTGAAAGTGTCTTGCTAATGGAACTTGATAAATAGCTAAAGGAAAACTTTAGACAATCTTGTTCAAGTTATATGGGGGCTAACCAACCTATGAAAAATAATGTTGTTATTCTACTGCGGCTTAGTACAGTGGGATATATGATTGCCAACTGAAGGGCATGCTTTGCTGGGACAAGATTATGGCTGTAACGACCCGATCCGGGGCCTCTCGAGCCCGGGTTCGTGGACGTTAGTTCTTGAAGGGAAATTACTCAATAATCTAAAAAACAACTCTAAACCATGCTAGAATTTTTTTTTTCATTTAATAATTAAAGGTACATACATCCATTTTTTTTCCAATAACTATCCAAATGCATAAATAGAATAAAAGAGTAGAGGCAAACCATACGTTGATGTGGCTGAGTAGTACTAAGTTCTGTGAGTGACGACAGCAGTTCTTGAACCTACAGTTGCAACCAAAAGAAAGGAATGAGTCTACAACCCAGTAAGATTTCATTTACAAATAGACACGACTATTGCAACTGTAGTAAATTCTAAGCTCCTAGTCTTACTTTAGTTTGTTACTTTACACACATGTTATTTATGAGTTTTACCCCTTTTACCACATCTTTATTATCATTTTCGAACATATCTTCTACTCTAATTGGCTATTCCGGACATAGTCTTCTCGAGCGTAGCAGCCCATGTAGACAACTCAGAGTCTACGATGTTGGCAAGACATATAAATCACTCACAACAACATAGTCCAAACCGGCTCAAACTACGGACACAGGTGCTGTAGCAGCTCGCCGATTGCAAGCCATGAGCAAAGAAGCTCAAACGGTAGCTAGCCGAAGAGCCATGATGGCTATACATGCCCCCAAGGTGTCTCAAGGAGCTATACATGCCCCCAAGGTGTCTCAAAGAGCTATACATGCCCCCAAGGTTTTGTGGTTCATGCTACATCCTACATGTGTCTAGTGGACAATGTTTTAACCCCTAAGGGTCACTTGAAAACGTCTGAGATATTCTCAGGTTACTCACGAGGTACACACCTCAACATTGCCCCAGAGCTAGGGGTGGAAAAATCTGACCCGACCCGTCAACCCACTTCTTAAGTGGGTTCAGGTTTGGCTTAAACGGGTTTGTGTCGTAAACAGGTTGACCTGCCTAACCCGTTTATTAAACGGGTCAGGTTCGTGTTAGGGGTATGCAAACCCGCCAACCTGACTGACTCGTTTAATAAACAGATTAGGCGAGTGGGTCAACTCGTTTACCCGAACCCGACCCGCCAACCCGCCCACCAACCCGTTTACCCGAACCCGACCCGCCAACCCGCCCACCAACCCGTTTACCCGACCCCGACCCGCCCGCTAACCCACCAACCCGCTCGCTAACATGAACTCGACCCGCCAACCTGCCTGCCAACCCGTTTACCCGACCCGCCCGCCAACTCGCCCGCTAATACGAACCCAACCCGTTTACCCGACCCAACCTGTTTATTAAACAGGTTAACCGTGTCGTGTCAGGTTACCCGTTTAATAAATGGGTCAGGTTCGTGTTTGCCACAGTCGACCCGTTTAATAAACGAGTCGGGTTCGTGTTGAGGTATGCTGACCTGCCAACCCGCCGACACGACCCGCCAACCCCCCAACCCGACCCGATTGCCACCCCTACCTATACCATACCTCCTAGTAGAGTTCCCATCATATTCTGTGTGGTCATCCTAAAATTCGCATCTTGAAGTCAGTGTGTTATACAATCCTCAATGTATGTCCACTAGCTACTTTTTAACGCATGTTCATATGTCTGAACTGTTAAGGATGGCAACCCACAACAGACTAATTCACGACACTTACGATGTCCCTCCTAAAGCATAAGCGTGACATTCTCCCAAGGTAATACATATACCCTGAGACTCTAAAACTCTACTCTCAATTTCCACGTAACACATCAATCTCATATATGCAATCTTGTCATGCTACATTTATTTCATAACTTAGAAAATATGCATGATCAGGTTTAAGCATCACACTTGAATTTTATAGATTCTCAAGCATGAAAAATAGTGTTTATTCACAAAACTGGCATACTTGAAGCATTGGAATCATATTGAAGAATGCCTAAACTAGCTAGCATGTATTTTAATTAAGGAGGAATTTGCAAATGTTCACTTACCTGGAACGCTTAAATTCTAAATTTTTAGTTTTATGCAACCTTTGATCTGAAATCAATAAATACCTCATATTATTATCAAAATTACTAAAATACCCTTAGACTTAACTATTAAACTCTAACTCCATTCATTCAGATTTTGTCCTCACATCTCCTACTAATGGATTATACTCAAGCAGTAGAATCCACGGATTCAAGAATCACATGAATCTGACTTCGGGCACTTAGTTATGCCATGTTTATTTTGTCGACATATCAAGGGTAAAATGATTTTTTTGCTCTTTAAATCACTAATAGTGACCTTTACGTCATCTTTACTTCATGTTACTTTAAGATCCACATCTATACTAAAATTTGACCACTTAGGTCCTCAACTCAACTCTGATTTGGATCCTGGATTTGATATGCCTGATCTAAACCTGTTTGTGATGATTTAGCATAAACATAGCATCCGTACTGGGCATTCGTGGATTTTGGCCTAACTCCACTTATTTTCGGATCCATTTTGGGTATCCATGTTTCAACTTGCATTTTGCATCTAACTTGGTTCTGGTGCGTATTGAAAAAATCAAGGTCTTTACTATCTCGATTTTTCCACTACACTCTCTCATTCATGCACACACACACACACACACACACACATATATATATATCAAAATCTAATTTCAATTTTGACCCACATCATGGCCCGACCTGGTCTAGACCGAGTCGGTCTACCCTTAATATCATTCGGGCTTGGTCTGTCCGAACTAGGTTATCAAGAAAATAGACCCTGACTTGGTCTTTCCAGATCAAACTGGTCTGTCCAACCTCGTTGACCTGGCTTGGTCGTCCAGACTGAGTCCATCCATCTCAGTTTGATTTTCTGTGTTTGGCTCAATCTTGGTACGCCCAGACTGAGTCCCTTCGATCTGCCTTGACCAACTCAGTCTGGGTCACATCCAGACTGATGACTGCCTTGGCCTGCAGAAAATGCAGACTGAGCCTATCATCACGACGTGTAATAGTTTCAGCAACTCTTACTGTTGCCGGACTGTTGCAACTTCCTGCAAGCAGGGCGGCACCACTGCACTCACCGGTGGCTACCGACCCAACGATGGTAGCAGGGGAAAACCTCTTTCTTTCTTTTTTCTGTATCTGCAACCGATGAGGGCATTCGCCAGACCTCCTGCTTCCTCGCAACAGTCGGTCCTTCCTTCCCGTTTTCGTCACCAGCGAGTGGCAATAATAGAGGGAAAACCCCTCTGTTGCCCCCTTCTATTGCAAGGTAGGGACATGGTTCTCCTTGTCCCCATTTTATTGCAATTCGCTGGCAACTGTGAGGTTGCCGGCGACCTCTGTATTTAAAAACAACGAGAGAGAGAGGGCTTACCTGACAGCGACCGGTGGTGCTTCTTTCCCTCTTCTCCCTCTCTGCTCCTCTGGTGTTCGAATGGGGAAAGGGGAGGAGGCCCACCATGGCTTTTATAGCCATGGGGTGTCGGTTCCCCCTCCTCCCGAAATAAATGGGGGCACCCCTCTTCCTCTCTCACGATTTGATTCATGGGAGAGGAAGGGGCATCATTTTTCCCTCCTTCCGTACCCCCCCATCACCACCACCATGACGGGGGGAGCATTACAATTCCACCCTCCTTACAAAAAGATTCATCTTGAATCTTTCTCGAAAACAATTGAAGAAATTATGCGCGCATATTTGCCTCATTTTCCCATGTAGCTTCATCCTTACTGTGATGCTTCCATCTCACTAGGACCATTGGGACAACCTTGTTTCTGAGCTTGTGCTTCTTAAATTCAATTACTTCAATTGGTTCTTCCCGAATGTTTAAATCTTCTTGGATGTCTAACACCAATTCCACTATATTCAATATATGTGAAGGGTCTCACACATACTTTCTTAACATGGATACATGAAATACGTTATGTATCCTGGAAAGCGATGGGGGTAATGCCAACTGATAGGTTGTAAAACCTATTCTTTTCAAAATCTTGAATGGGCCGATATATCTTGAACTTAGTTTGTCCTTCTTTTCGAACCTCATTACCCATTTAAACGGTGATATCTTTAAGAAGACGTGATCACCTAACTCGAACTCCAACTCACGTCACCTCTTATCTGCATAACTTTTTTGACGACTCTGAGCTGCTTGGAGTCTTTCACGGATGAATCTGATATGCTCCTCCATTTGTCGAACCAACCCAGGTCCTAAGGTTTTTCTTTCACCAACTTTGTCCCAACATAGAGGCGTTCTACATCGTCTCCCATATAAGGCTTCATAAGGAGCCATCCCAATACTGGCTTGGAAGCTGTTGTTATAGGCAAATTCAATTAGCGACAAAATTTCGTGCCATGAGTTATGATACTCCAGTATACAGGCTCGTAACATATCCTCCAATGTCTGGATGGTTCTTTCTGCCTGCCCATCCGTCGGTGGGTGAAACGTTGTGCTCATTTTCAACTGAGTTCACATTGCTTCTTAAAAGCTTTGCCAAAACTTGGAGGTAAATTTTGAATCTCTATCAGAAACAATGGAGTCTGGCACTTCGTGCAATCTCACTATCTCTTTTATGAAAAGATGAGCCAATTGTTCAAAGGAACACGTTGTTTTGCACGCGAGAAAATACACAAACTTGGTCAGTCTATCAACAATTACCCAAATCACATTTAATCGCTTTCTTGTCTTAGGAAATCCTGTAACAAAATCCATCGTTATATCTACCCACTTCCATACAGGAATAGGTAGTAGTTGCAATAGTACACCCAGCCTCTGATGTTCAATCTTTACTTGCTGACATTTTAGGCACTTACTGACAAACTCAACAACATCTCTCTTCATTCCATTCCACCAGAAATTATTCTTCAAATCTCTATACATCTTTATACTTCCAGGGTGAATGAAATACCTGAAATGATGTGCCTCGGCAAAAAATTGTTTCCTAAGTTCCTCATCCTTAGGAATACATACCCAATCTCGAAATATCAGCATACCTTGGTCATTTACTTTGAAATTTGGATCTTCACCATTATTTATTGTTGACCTGATTCCTTCTAACTCTTGATCTAAGAGTTGTTTCTCTTTGATTTCATCTCAAATTTCTGACCCTAAGGTCGTCTGGACAAACATCAGCCGACCTGGAAGACATTTCACTTCTGCTTTTTGTTCTACAATGTTCACCAACAGACTTGATATATGCTACTACTTTAACTTTTCCTAAGTGATACTTCAGTTCAAAATCATAATCTTTGAGTAGTTCCAGCCATCGTCTCTGTCTCATATTTAATTTCTTTTGAGAGAATAAATATTTTAAACTTTGATAACCAGTGAATAGCTCAAATTGTTCTCCATATAAGTAATATCACCATATTTTGATTGCGAACACTACTGCAGCTAATTCTAGGTCATGAGTTGGATAATTTATCTCATGCACCTTTAGTTATCGTGAGGTATATGCGATAACCCTGCCGTGTTGCATCAAGACGCATCCCAATCCTTTATGTGACGCATAACTATAAACGATAAAACCTCTAGTGTCAGAAGACAAAACTAACACTGGTGCAGTGGTTAATCACTTATTTATCTCTTGGAAGCTTTTCTCGCACTTTTTATTCCATTCGAACTTCATATCTTTCTTTGTCAGCTTAGTCATGGGAGCTGCCAATATTGAAAATCCTTTCACAAAGCGTTTGTAATAACCAGCTAACCCCAAGAAACTTCGAATTTCTGTGGCATTCTTGGGTGTAGGCCAATTGATTATCGCTTTAACTTTTGCTGGGTCCACCCTTACTCTTTCTTTACTAATGATATGTCTTGAAAATGACACTTGATCAAGTCAGAATGCACACTTAGAGAACTTAGCATATAACTTGTGATCTCTAAGTATTTGCAAAATGATTCTTAAGTATTCTGCGTGTTGTTCCTTACTAGCCGAATATATGAGGATGTCATCCACGAACACCACCACGAACTTGTCTAAGAATGGTTTGAACACTTGATTCATTAAATCCATGAATGCAACTTGGGCATTCGTCAGCCCGAAGGGCATGACCAGGAACTCATAATGACCATATCTTGAGTGAAACACCGTCTTGGCAACATCCTCTTCCCGAATCTTTAGCTGATGATACCCAGAACGTAGATCCAACTTAGAAAAATAGGCTGCACCTTGAAGTTGATCAAATAAATCATCTATCATTGGTAGAGGATACTTGTTCTTTATTGTCACTGCATTTAATTTCTTGTAGTCGATACACATATGCAATAACCCATCTTTCTTTTTCATGAACAAGATCGGTGCACCCCAAGGTGATACTGATGGTCGAATAAATCTGATATCCAGCAACTCCTGCAGTTGATCCTTGAGTTCTTTGAGCTCAGCAGGTCCCATTCTATATAGAGGAATGAAAATGGGTGTTGTACCTGAAGCTAGATCTATCTAGAATTCGACTTCCCTATCCGGTGAAAGTCTTGGAAGTTCTTCAAGAAAAACATCCACGAATTCCCGTACAATCTCTACCTCTGTGATTGAAAGTTTATCGTCAACCTCAGTCTTCATATAAGTCAAGTATCCAATCCAACCCTTCTGTAGATACCGGTTAGCTTGAAGACATGAGATAATTGTCGGTTTTGCAAGTTTTCTAGTATCCTGAAAGATAAAAATAGAGGTTCCAGGGTGTTGAAAACTGACGCTTTTCCCTCGACAATCAATCGTTGCATGATGGTTAGATAACCAATCCATGCCCAAGATAACGTCCACTCCCTTAAAGTCCAATATTGGAAGGTCTATCAACAATAGACGTTCTTCGACTTGTACCATACATCCTTGGATGACTTCATCTATATACACCGACTTTCCTACTGGTGTCGCTACTTGATATTTTATTTCTAGAGATACAGGTAAAATAGGTAATAGTGCAGCAAAAGTAGGGGTGATGAAACTATGTATAGCCCCCGAATCAAAGAGAATATGTGCACTAACACCAGAAATTTGGAGTGTACCTTCCACCACGTCAGGGCTAGTCAAGGCTTCCTGCAGAGTCGCTGCATAAACTTGACCTGGAGCAACTGGTTTCTCTGTGGGTTTTGCTCCTTCTCCTTGTACTGGCTGGGGATATTTTCTTGCAATGTGTCCCATTTGACCGCAATTGTAGCATTTGATATTCTTTTCATCGCAACGACCTTCATGCTTAAAGTCGTAAGTCCTACAACTGTTGTTGCCCTTAGAAGGTGGTCCTCAGTATCAAGGTTTCTTAGCTTTTGGTTGTTCAGGCTTCTTCCCCTGCTGCTTATTGTTGTTTTCTGCACTACTTCCCTCCTATGGCTTCAAAGATCTGTCATTGCCTTGCCTCTTCTTGAAAAACCTTCAGGATGATGAACTAGTTTGTCCCTGTTGTACTTGCTTGGGTTTCTCTTGTGCCTCCGATTTTGTTGTTCAAGCATCCCAAAACTCATACCAAGATGCCATCTCCACCAACCTATCGAACCTCCAAATTTGCAGAGGTCCCACCATTCTCAGAATTTCAGGTTTTAGTCCACGCTCGTATAACTTGTATTTTTGCTTTTTCGTAGATACTAAAGCCTTCGCGAATCTGGACAATGAATTGAACTTGGCGGTGTAGGCCGTTACACTCATGCTTCCCTGTTTGAGCTTTCTAAATTCCTCTTCTTTCTCCATCCTCTCGATCCTGGGAAAGAATTGTTTGTAGAACTTGTTCCTAAAGGTGATCCAGGGAATAAACTCTTCACTTCCCAGGACATCTCTGATGGATCGCCACAAGTACTCGGCATCCCCAATTAAGTTGGATGCCACGACCCATGCTTTCTGGTCCTCTGGGCACTGTATCGCATCTAGTGCTTTCTCTGCTTGCATCATCCATTTCTTTATTGCTACTCCTCTAGGAGTTTCATCGAACGTGGGCACTCTCATATTCTTGAACTTCTCAGCTCAAGAACTGCTTTCTGATGCTACTTGGTTTTGACTTTGATGCAGTGAATTTTGTAATAGTTTATACAAAATTCTTTCTGTGGTATAGTTCGGAGGCACACCACTATCAACTATAGCATGTTCGTATCGAGGTGCAACTGGTGAATCACCTCCACCTTTTGCTTCCATGCTCCTTGGAGGTAGGTTACCTGATGCCTGTGGAGGCACAGGACCAATGGGGCTTGCAGTACTTCTCCTTGCAGTGCCCTCATTCACATGCCCTGCTTGAGAAGGGCCTGCTTGTCTCTTGATTACTTGAGAACCTCTTGACTTGTATGATGTTCCCTGACGAGTCCTCATACTGCAACATGAGTAGAGTGGTTATTAAAAATTTATGTTTGCTTCCTCATTAACATTCACGTAGGTTTGCACAATTGTCGTAAGAAACTTACTATTTATTAATAAATGCAACATTTTTTCAACTTTTCACGGGTTCTTCCGTAATACAACCCGTTACTTAGTACTATCACTAGGCAATCATAGGCCTTTATTACATGACTTAAACATAACAAACACTAAGGTGTTGGGGTACGAGGGGTATAAGTAGGTTCTTCTTCTTCCTCAGAGTCTGAAGGAACCCTAGCTGGTGCTGACACTGCCATGTTGTTAAAAGCACGTAAGTATGCGTGCCTATTCATATGTCCCCTGTCTCTCCTCAGTAAGGCCATCCCTCGAAGATGTTGCACTGATTCTCTTATTTGTTCATCTTCTATGACATTAGTACCCCTGCCTTGTTGCACCATCGACCTTTGAACACCCTCATGACATGATGCATTAGGTTGCTCTTGACTTCTTTAGCTATTGGTAGGTGTAGCGTTGCTCGGTCCTGCCCCGAAACGAGGCCTACCGCAACCTGAACAACCTACTGCAGCTCCCCTACCACCTCGATTTGCCAGTGGACCTCTTCTGATGTGCCTGTATGGAGGACGCCCTCGTGGCCCTGGCGATTCTCTCACGGGTGGTTGGGGTGGTTATTGATTGTAAATGAAACTGGGGCCGGAGAAGGAACGGGAGGTATCATACTCTCCATTTCCCTAGTGACGTCCAACATGGCCGTCACGAAGAGCGAAAGGCCAACAACCATCTGATCCGTCTGGATCACTTCGGGATGCCTGTGCCTCCCAGAGCTCCTACTGCCTCTACGATTGCTCTCATTGCCACTATCGTTGTTAGCATTCATTCCTACTAACAAGAGGCAATAATAAGTTCAGGACCTACGTGAATGAAGCTATGACTCTTTTTGCCACATAATCATTTGGATGGTTGCAATAATCGTTCTTTTAGGACCTTTAAATTATTTTGATTTAAACAAAATTTTTCTTTCAAAATCCAACTTTTTTTATCGAACCTGGCACTGATACCACTTGTAACGACCCGATCCGGGGCCTCTCGAGCACGGGTTCGTGGACGTTAGTTTTCGGAGGGAAATTACTCAATAATCTAAAAAATAACTCTAAACCATGTCAGATTTTTTTTTTCATTTAATAATTAAAGTTCCACACATCCATTTTTTTTTCAATAACCATCCAAATGCATAAAGAGAATAAAAGAGTAGAGGCAAACCATACTTTGATGTGGCTGATGTGACAGAGTCGTACTAAGTCCTGTGAGTGATGGCAATAGTCCCTAAACCTATAGTTGCAACCAAAAGAAGGAGGTGAGTCTACAACCTAGTAAGATTCCATTTACAAATAGACATGACCGTTGCAACTGTAGTGAACTCTATGCTCCTAGTCTTAGTTTAGTTTGCTACTTTACATACATGTTATTTATGAGTTTTACCCTCTTTACCATATCTCTATTATCATCTTCAAACATATCTTCTACTCTAATTAGCTATTTCGGACATAGCCTCATCGGGCGTAACAAGCCATGTAGATAACTCAAAGTCTACGATGTTGGTCAGACATATGAACCACTCACAACAACATAGTCTAAATCGACTCAGACTACAGACACAGGTGCTGCAGCAATTCACCGGTTGCAAGCTGGGAGCGAAGGAGCTCAAACGGTAGCTAGCCGAAGAGCTAGGGTGGCTATACCTGCCCCCAAGGTATCTCAAGGAGCTATACATGCTCTCAAGGTGTCTCAAGGAGCTATATCTGCCCCTAAGGTTTTGTGGTTCATGCTACATCCTACATGTGTCTAGTGGGCAATGTTTTAACACCTAAGGGACACCTGGAAACATTTGAGATATTTCCAGGTTACTCACGAGGTACACACCTCAACATTGCCCTAGACCATACCTTCTAGTAGAGTTCCCATCATATTCTGTGTGGTCATCCTAAAATTCGCATCTTCAAGTCAGTGCGTTATATAATCCTCAATGTATGTCCACTAACTACTTTTTAACGCATGTTCATATATTTGAACTGTTAATGATGGCAACCCACAATAGACTATTTCACGACACTTACAATACTCCTCTTAAAGCATAAGCGTGACATTTTCCCAAAGTAATACCTACCTTGAGACTCTGAAACTCTACTCTCAATTTTCATATAACACACCAATCTCATATATGCAATCATGTCATGCTATATTTATTTCATAACTTAGAAAATATGCATGATCAGGTTTAAGCATCACACTTGAATTTTATAGATTCCCAAGCATGCAAAATAGTGTTTATTCACAAAACTAGCATACTTGAAGCATTGGAATCATATTGAAAAATGCCTAAACTAGCTCACATGTGTTTTAATTAACTAAGAAGAAATTTGCAAATGTTTACTTACCTGGAACACTTAAATTCCAAATTCTTAGTTTTATGTAACCTTTGATCTGAAATCAATAAATACCTCGTATCATTATCAAAATTACTAAAATACCCTTAGACTTAACTGTCAAACTCTGACTCCATTCATTCAAATTTTGTCCTCACATCTTCTACTAATGGATTATACTCAAGCAGTAGAATCCACGGATTCAAGAATCACATAAATATGACTTCGGGCACTTAGTTATGCCATGTTTATTTTGTCGACATATCAAGGGTAAAATGATCTTTTTGCTCTTTAAATCACTAATAGTGACCTCTACGTCATCTTTACTTCATGTTACTTTAAGATCCACATCTATACTAAAATTTGACCACTTAGGTCCTCAACTCAACTCTTATTTGGATCTTGGATTCGATATGCCTGATCTAAACCTGTTTGTGATGATTTAGCATAAGCATAGCATCCGTGCTGGGCATTCGTGGATTTTGGCCTAACTCCACTTATTTTTCGATCCATTTGGGTATCCGCGTTTCAACTTGCATTTTGCATCCAACTTGGTTTTGGTGAATATTGGAAAAATCAAGGTCTTTACTATCTTGATTTTTTCATTGCACTCGCCTATTCATGTGCACCCACATATATATCTAATTTCGATTTTGACCCACATCGTGGCTCGACCTGGTGTAGACCGAGTCAGTCTACCCTTAATACCATTCGGGCTTGGTCTGTCCGAACTAGGTTATCAAGAAAACATACCCCAACTTGGTCTTTCCAGACTGAACCAGTCTGTCCAACCTCACCGACCTGGCTTGGTCATCCAGATTGAGTCCATCCATCTCAGTTTTATTTTCTATGATTGGCTCAATCTGGGTACACCCAGACTGAGTCCCTCTTATCTGCCTTGACCGGCTCAGTCTGGGTCACATCTAGACTGATGACCGCCTCGGCCTGCAGAAAATGCAGACCAAGCCTGTCATCACGGCGTGTAATAGTTCTGGCAACTCCTACCATTGCCAGACTATTGCAACTTCCTGCAAGTAGGGAGACACCGCTTGCACTCGCCGGTGGCTACCGACCCAATGATGGTAGCAGGGGAAAACCTCCTCCTTTCTTTTTTTTCCTGTATATGCAACCGACGAGGGCATTCATCAGACCTCCTGCCTCCTCGCAGCAGTCAGTCCTCCCTTCCCGTTTTCGTCACCAGTGAGTGGCAATAACAGAGGGAAAACCCCTCTGTTGCCCCCTTCTATTGCAAGGCAGGGACAAGGTTCTCCCCGTCTCTGTTTTATTACAACTCGTCGGCAGCTGTAAGGTTGCCGGTGACCTCTGTATTTAAAAACAACGAGAGGGAGAGGGCTTACCTGACGGCGACCGATGGTGCTCCTCTCCCTCTTTTCCCTTCATGCTCCCTCTCTGCTCCACTGGTGTTCGAATGGGGAAAGGGGAGGAGGGCCCCCATGGCTTTTATAGCAATGGGGTGTCGATTCCCCCTCCTTTCGAAATAAATGGGGGCACCCCTCTTCCTCTCCCATGATCTGATTTGTGGGAGAGGAAGAGGCGTCGTTTCCCCCTCCTTTCGTACCCCCCCCCCCCCCACGACAGGGGGAGCGTTACAATGGCTCTGTTTGGCAGTTTGTATTTTGGTTTCTCCCAGTGTTGTCATGCTCTCTGCTGTTTGGGAGCAATGATGTTGCTAAAACACTGCATTGAGAATGGACTCAACAGTCCCAAGATCACATTTCAACACCATTCACATAAGAATGCTTTTGAGAGGGAGGATTGCGTGCAATATAATTGCATAACTTTAGTATGTTGTTACCCTCAATCATTACTTGGGCCCAATGTTGTGAAAAACGTTGAGGCATAGCAAGGCGCTCCACCAAAATTTAAGGTGAGGCGTAAAGTGTAAGCCTCAAATTTAAAAAAAATTTATAAAAAATATCTAAAATTATAAATAAATAAAAAATTCTTTATTGATGAAGCAACAACCAACAAAAAATAAAAAATCTCAAATAAATACTGAAAAAACATACTTGAACTTTGCCACTGAGTAATGAATGATCAAAACATACTTGAACTTCGCCATTGGGTTTTCCACCAAAGCATGGTAGTCCCTAACAAATGTTGGCATGTGTGTAAGGTATACTTAGATTGAGTATTGAATGGATTCAAAGGCAGTGGACGCTAGCAGAAAGCCATTCACATAAACCTTTTTGTTCTCATTCTTCTTTTCTAAAATTCAGTCAAGGAAGCCAACTTGTTTTCAAGATCATCATGACTGTAAAGAGAGTACTTGCTAATTTACCATGAACTTTGTCAGTGTAGTGTAGTTTCTGTCAACTCGATAATATGATTGTTGTCATTGGATTCAACAGGAAGGTCTCAAAATTATGAGGAAAATGTTTCCTCTAATTTGTGAACCATGGGGGTGTATGGTGCACTTGAACTCATTCCACATGCATTCAGATGTTAATAAAGTAACACCGCCTCCAATGACGCTTTGTTCATTTTGTTCAAACTACACTGCCAATTTAGCATGAACTCAAGTATGTTGCACTCAAATATCTCATCATATCTGTCAAGAAAACAATAGTTTTTGCACCCCTCAAAAGGCAAAATATCATGTCATATGTAAAGGGTTCAGTCATGGATAATCTCTAACAAGCTGAATCAACTACTCTCTAGCAAGCAGAACAGACAGACTTCAGACATAAACTACACAGGAATATGTGAAAGAATAAATTTCCTTTGAATGTAAACTTTAGAATTTATATATGAAAAAAATAATACACTGCATAGTTAGTAAAATAAAAATTGGGTCGCCCTTTCGCATTCAACCTGATACTGAGTTAGGAAGCAACCATCGAGGGCTTAAAATCTTTATTTTTTTTGAAAGGCAAGTTGGGGTTAGTCCGACCCCTAACAATTATACAATCTAGAGGAATAAAGAGAAGGAGAAGAGATAAGAAGAAGAAGAAGAAGAAGAAGAAGAAGAAGAAGAAGAAGAAGAAGAGAACGAGAGAGAAAGAGAAAAAAAACAAAGATGAGAGAGAGTACCTGTTTTGAGGCTCCATCATGAGAAAAAGTATGTTGTGAGAGCCAAGAGGGAGAGACTGCTGTGAGAAAAAAAAACAGAGAAAGAGGGGTGAAAAAAAAAACCAAAATCACAATATAAAGGGTTGGGGGTGCTTTGTTTAAGCCCTATTTTTTGGTCAAATAAGGGTTTTAACCCTCATTTGACCAAATGCTTCGAGGTGTGTACGCCTCATCCTGAGGTGCGCCTCGCCTTGAGGCATGCACCTCAAAGCCTATGAGGCGCACGCCTCAAGGCTTTTGTGCTTGACACATGCACCTCAAGGCATAAAGCCCCTCGCCTTAAGGTGAGACACACTTTTTATGCTTTGAGGTGCATTTTTAATAACGCTGCTTGGCCCCCATAGCTGACAAGCTATATCCCAAAAATGAAGAGCGATCAGTTGCAGCAGTTAGCATACTAAAAGTGTGCAATCACATTCACCTGATCCTCCCTCAACAGCTCCATTCTCAACATGACTTTTTTATTAGTTCTCCCCCCCCCCCCCCCCCCCCGGATCGCACATTGGCTGGTGAAACGTGAAAAAGGTGTTTCCATGGTAATGCAAGGCTCCCAAACAGGGCTTAAGACCAATATCATGAACAATCTTTTTGGCTACTGGTAAAAATTATGCCTAAGATGACCTTCTAATAACTTGCTGTTTTTTATAATAAAAAACAACAAAAAATTGTTAGCAAGTGCAGATTTTACTTGATAAACCATCATCTCAACTATTGTAAAATGTTATTGTACTTCAAATGATATTCACAGAATTTTAAAATTAAATGTATTTTGCCCAGTGTTTCACACAGGAAAAAAAAAGATTTCATGGACTAAGCATAGTTTGGCTGGTGTGCTCACACTTATAAAATCCACGTAACCTTGTCGTAGTACAGAATAAGTTTTCATGAACTTTTTAATTATTTAAAATAGGTTGATCATAATTTCATTACTTTTAACTGTGAAAGTTGAATTAGAGCTAACCTCCCCCTCTATATTTCTCTCAAGAAATGAAATGTTGTTCGGCACAAACAATGGTGTAAACCACTTGGCCGAGGTGGATGGCATGTAAAGAGGTGTATATTTTTCAAACAAGCTCGGCTTGATCCACGAGCCCAGGCTCAGTTCAGCTTGGTTTGCGATAAGCTCGAGATAATGTTCAACCTAACCTAAGCAACCCCAGCTTGAAATAGGCCAACCTAAGTTGTTTGGGTAGTTGCCCACTAAATCGATCATGCCGAACACATCTAATGGTTCAGAACTTCAGATATATATATATATATATATATATATATATATATATATATATATATATATATATATATATATATATATATATATATATATATATATATATATATATATATATATAGGGGCGTAGCTAGGATTCATGTGGGGGGGGGGGGGGCAAACAGGGGTGTAGCAAAAAAAAAACGTATTTGTGCCATAGTCTGGGGTTCGGGGCAGCGCCCCCGGATTTTTTTTTTTTGAGATAAAATAAAAAATGGCTACAATTATTAATAAAAATCTATTTCATATGGACAAATCAAACTATTTGCTGCAGTCAGGGCTGGGCTAGGACTGGGCTGGGCTACAAAAATGGATAAAAATCTATTTCATATGGAATCAGGGCTGGGCTAGGACTGGGCTTTTAATTTTTTTTTTTAACTGTTTCGGGAGGCAGGACTGGGCTGCCCCCCCTAGCTACGCATTTGTTATATATATATATATATATATATATATATATATATATATATATATATATATATATATATATATATATATATATATATATATATATATATATATATATATATATATATATATATATATATAGCCCAGCCCAACCTGAGATTTTGTCAGGTCAGGTTTAAGGCCAGTTCTGGTTTGGGCCTTCTTTCAAAAACTAGGCCCAGACCCGACCTGTTCGGGGCTGGGCCACGGGCTGCCTGACCCGTTGTCTAGACCTACTTACCAGTTTGTAGAAATGCGGTTGTCAATGAGCTGGGTATGAGTATCTCACAGACGAGTAGATAGAATTCGATAGGTTCTAGTTTGGATTTGAACAGATAACTGTCTGCGCTCATAATAAGATCCAAGCAGTAGATGGGCCCAAGTCTGGTTGGACGGTTTATAAAACCAGACCAGAGACCTGACAAAGACACCAAAAGCTTTCACATATAAATTAAGTAAAAGCAATGAATATTTTACCAGGTCTTCTTCTTGCTATACATACCTGGATCGAATATGGACCTGCCTATACCATGATCCAGGTATGGAACCATCTATGTCTGGATCAGGTCCCCCCAATTGACAGGCCCTATTCTGATAGAATCCACACTTGGACCTGCAGATTGGATTGGCAGTCCTCTAATAAGATCATTGTCTGATTTGTGCAGTTTTCTCTTTTTCCAAATCTTTATCTACCCAGCCACAATTGAATATGTAATTGGATCTGATCATTTATACCAACTGATTATTGATTATACAGATCCGTTCTAAATGGTTGGATCTTTTCTGCAATCTGATTAGATTCCAAATCCAGTTAAGATTTAACTCTTTTTTCACATAAAATCATAATTGGTAAGTTGGTTAGATCTGAATCTGAATCGGCTCATGCAGTACCTGGTTATATCAAATTAGGTGATTATACCGATCTGAATCCAAACTATTTTAGATAGCCCTATCGAAGTGGGTATCTACTATTGGACCATAACGATTCAAATTGGCTAAGGGACCTGGTTTCTAGGTTCAGGGTTCAGATCCAGAAAGTCATGAACTGCAAATGGTGAATACCACTATTCCTAGACCCCCTCAAATTCTCTCTCCCTCCCTCTCCCTAGCCTCATATCCGATCCATTTGCAACCCTACAATAGATCTTAAAACAAGATCCCGATATGTGATTGGTTGGACTCAATTCATGAAAACTTGCTTATAGAATCCAGTAGGAGTAGTGCGAACCGATCAGATACCGGCTGGATCATGGTATGTTGGAACAATGGAATTTATGTTCAGATTTTAGGAAATCGTCTGAATAGAAATCCGTATCCGAACTAGATCTGGTGTAAAGAGTCGAATGAAACTGGAAATTTATTCGCCAATACTGAATCCAGTTCCGGATTATTAGATGCAATAAAGCAGTATTGAACTCGAACCCAAAATTCTGCATGTTGATTAGGGAGGGGTACGAATGGATTGGATCAACCAAGATACCGTTTCGAGTTTAATTCGTAAGAGCCCTCACTGAACTTTGAAAACCGTAAGGCCTTGTTTGGACGTTGCCGAAATCTATGACACAAAGATACATCGACACGGAGACACGAAAACACAAGGACACGTGACACGAGTGTGACTCAGTTTGTGAAAAATTTTCGAGAAAGAGGAAACTAAGACAAAGGTTTTTTTTTTTATAAAAACTATATTTTTATATTTTAATAATAAAAAACTTTTTTTTACTGAAATAATATTCAAAACATTAAAATATTATTAAAAATATTAAAATAACAACTATTCGTGTCTGTGACGTATCAGAGCGTGTTCGCTTTTGACACCCAAAAACCCAATTTCAGGAAACCTAGTTTCGCCTTGAAGAGATAGAATACCAAGAGACGCCTCTTCCCTTCTCTCACAGATACTACGTGCGTGCCCTAGGTATCTTTTCCGGCCGCTACCGGCGTCTTGTCGTCCTCACCCGTAGGTACTCTCTCTCTCTCTCTCTTGGTGGCCAGAAAAGGGGCCAGGCGGCCGCCCACCCCCCTCTCTCTCTCTCTCTGGCCGGAAAGGCGCCATCCGGCAGCACCTGTGCTGGTCGGCACCCCTCCCTATCTCTAGATTTCTCTTTAATTTGGTAGTTTGACAGTTAACAGTAGCTCTTGTTGCGTAATGGATTGGTAACGGGAGATTTTTTTTATCATAATTGAATCTCTTTCTAATATGGGTAGTGTGGTGGAATTGTTATGTTCAGAGTTTAAGGGTTTATAGTGATTTATCTTCACAGCCGGTAATGGCTGCTCAAGCCTCCACTGGTGGGTGGAGCGACGTCGTTCGGAAGCATCCTCTTCCGAAGCATCAGGAAGGAATCCCAAACCTGGATGGTCAGTCGTTCAAGTCGAGCCAGGGGGTCGGTATCGCCGTTGTTGATGCCAATGCAATAATCCAAGGAGGAGAGAAGCTGAATGATTGCACAATGAAGTTGGTTTCTGTGAGTGAGGTGTTGCAAGAGATCAGGGACCCCGCTTCTCGTCATAGACTTGCCTGCATTCCATTTACTGTGGAAACCATGGAACCCTCAGCTGATGCAATTAAAAAGGGTATATATTCTTCTTCTCTTTTACCTCGAGCATGTACAAGTTTCTTGTTCGAGAAGCAATGCAGATTGTTGTGGGTATGTGTTTTTCATGACTTGGATTCACAAAGAATCTTAATTCGTGTCATGTACCCTTGGGCATGTTCTATATATCTGTTACACAAACTTCTTTGTTTCTTAATGACATGCTTCCCATGTGCTTCTTTATAAGTATTGTTGCGATGGAAAATCATGCTTTTTCATTTAGTCTTGAATCTTATCATCTGTATGTAGAAGTTTTTGCAATTGGTTTCTTGAAGTCAATTTTCACTTGCAAGAGTTTTTGCTTCAAAATCAAGATGCACATTAAACACTGGTCTCTCACGGTGCCTGTGAGAAAGGTTGGCATGGTACAAGTAGAAGGAGCTAGGAAAAGAGGAAGACCATTGAAGACTTGGAGAAAGATTGTAAGTTGACCAAAGTTGTAGCTCTAGATAGACAAGAATGGAGAAATAGGACTCGTAAAGCCGACCCCATGTAGCTGGGATAAGGCTTGATGATGATGATGAAGGGCGTGCAAGAATGCAAAAATATTGAAAACAAGAGAATAGCTTCTACAAAACTTTTTCTAATTTTTTAATAAAAAAAATGCCACTAGTTGATAATTTTTGATAACCAGAACTTTTTGTTCCTTTTCATAGGTCTGCGTGATGAAAAATTTGGATCTTATCGGATCTTTTTTAAATTTATTTTTCTGATTGAAAATATCCAAATTTGGTCCAAATTGTAACTTTGGTTCATGTCCAAATAAACCAAAATTCTTTCTTCATCATAGGAAGGTATATATTTTTTCACAAGCTGTTCTTTTCTTACTAGCTTCTGTTGTATTTGGTTAGGCTATTTTTAGATGACGTTAAATCCCTTTGGTTTATGAGCTCTATCAAAACACAAGGTTATTGGTTGCATAAGAAAATGTCATGCAACCGAGGAAAGGAAAATTCTCTGAACATATAGGTGAGCTTATGAGCAGCATATATTGCAACCTACACTGTCTAGTGTGGAACATGGGGAAACCATTTTCATATACTATCATGAATTGATGTAGACTCGTTTAAATATGTTGAGTGTTTTAGTTACTGATGGATGCATTCCAATTTCATTCTTGATTTCTTGGTCCTTGTTCTTCATGTCAGCAAAGAAAGTTGCATCCTAATTTGGATGGATTCTTGATGCTTGCCCACTGCTATGCTTTTAATTTTTTTTTTTCATCCTTTTCTACTATAAGTGTTTTGATCCCCCTTCAACCATTAGCATGACTCCTTTCAATTGGGATTTTTGCTAAGGCCTACCGTCTGTTTTAGATCTTTTTGGTTCACCATAAACATTCCTTTCTTTTGTTCCTTATAATCGCTATTGCACCCAACCAGGAGTGCCATTTAGGATGTCAGGACAACATGAATCGTAGGCCATAGGCATCTACTTTTGGGTCATGTGCAAGTGCCACTTTTTCTTAACTTTATGGAGTCATTTGAAGAGACTTTTTATGAAAATGTGAAACAAGATTAAGTTAGCATGAATCCCTGATTATGCAAAGCAGTATGATTTCATGTGCTGGGTGCATACTCCTGTTGCACAGATGTTCTCTATGTGCATTTGCACATTTCTTAACACCCCTGTAAGCAAATACAGTGATTCTGAACATGCAGCTTCTATATCAGGTAATGCAAGTTCAGTTTTTTCTTTGTTCCTTTTTATCCTGCAGTTGTGAAGTTTGCAAGGGAGACTGGAGATCTGCAGACTCTTTCAGATGTTGATATAAAGTTGATAGCTTTAACTTACACTTTGGAGGCTCAGATCCATGGGACAGATCATCTAAGAGAAAAACCTCTTCCGCTTCATATGGTAAGAGTGAAAAAATTGCCTGAAAACGAGATGCCTGGATGGGGATCAAATGTTCCAAATCTGGAAGAGTGGGAAGCTCTTGAACATGCTGTAGAGGCATCAAATCTTGATTCACGAATCCTGCCCCTAAAAGATTTATCCTTGAATGTCACGCCTGATAATGGACATAACTGTCACAACCACAATGAAGATGATTTAACGTTAGCTACTGGTGAGAATGAAAGTGAAGTTCAAGGTTTTCGTTCCACAAGAGCTAACAGATTTCCTCACACAAAGCGTGAGATAAATATTGATGGCAAAAAGATGGTAGCGGATGGAATTGATGCTTCTAAAGGGGAATTTGATGAAGATTCCACAGAATGGAGGCCGGCTGTCAGTCGAAGTACACACAGGAGATATTTGAAGAGACAAGCAAGGCGTTCACTGTCTAGTGCATCAGAACAATATGATCATCCTGAGAAAGAAAAGAGCTTAAATGGAAACACTCTTGCAATTAAGACAGAACAAGACTTAAAGAAAATCTCTCATGCTACCTCTGATGATGCTTTTCTAAAAGATGAAAGATCAAATGAGGATGAAGGAAATGAAGATAACTTTAGCAGTGACAAAATGAGCCCTGAAATTTTAGTCTGTGAGAAAGTGGTGTTATGTTCTTCTGGATTGCTGAAAGATGTGAATGAGCCATGCATCCCTTCTGTAGATGTGGAGCATTCAGATGCTCTGATGGATGAATCAGAATTATCTGTACAAGGTGATATTTTTGAAGGAGATGAAGTTGAGATGGAATTAAATAGATTTAATCATCTAGAGATCTCTAGTCTTAACGATCACAGTATTGATAACACCGAGGTGGACGACAGTAACAGTGAGCAAAGTTGGACTCTTCGACCTTTGTCTGACTCCAGTGTAGCTTGCGTGACAAGTGACTTTGCCATGCAAAATGTTATTCTCCAGATGGGTCTGCGGCTTCTAACCCCCAGTGGAATGCAAATTCGCCGGTTGCATAGGTACGTATGTCCAGTTTTGCGACTTCCCTTTGTTGGTCTTCTGTTTATGTTGTAAAGGTCAAATTATAGTCACCTTTAGACTTGTGATCTTAATAAAAAAATTCCGAGTGGGTTTTCAGTGCTGGTGGGTGTTGAAGTGTCATGGTTGTATTGGTCTTCTGTTTCTGCCATAGAATATACCTATGGGGAGATTTTCAAAATTGTATAGTTTACTTGCTTTAGAACTTAGATCCTAGTAAAAGGTTCCAAGTTGTTCATTGGTGCAGGTGGGTGCTGAAATGTCATGCTTGCAATAGAGTGACTGCAGAAATTGGCAGAATCTTTTGTCCCAAATGTGGCAATGGTGGCACTTTACGCAGGGTGTCTGTTACAGTTGACGGAAATGGGATTGTTCAAACAGCCAGCAGGCCACGAATCTCTGTTCGAGGCACTAGAGTAAGCATCTTGAGTTTTATGCTTTTGCATGTGTTAGCATTATGAACAACTTTGATCATATTTGATATTCTGCCCTTCTTCTCTTAGCTCTCTTGTTAAGGCAGTTGATTTTTGCCTTTACATGTTCTTTTGTTATTGAAATTGCTACTTTTTTATTGTTGTGCTATTTTACAGTTGTCTCTTTGATAATATTTGTCTTGGTTCCAGATATGGCCAATAGATTAGGTGCCCTGAAATTGTTATATACATGAGTTGAAAAAAGAGAGGAATTTTTTCTTGTGAACTAGAGCTGTTGTCTGTAATTTTTATAATTCCATAACTATCAAAGCACAAACAGAAAAGAATTTGTAGCAGGTGATGCTTGCTTCTTGTGTAGGTTCATTCTTTATTGTATTAAGTTTTTTTTACTGTTTTTGAGTTGGTTGAATGTGCCCTTCATGTTATGCAGTTGTTCTCTATCAAAATTACCTTTCGATACGCTTCACCCCTGAATTGGCTATTTTTTAATAAATGTAAAAAATACTTAAAATTATTTTTTAATATTATTTTAATGGCTTTAACATGTGTCACGTTCTGATTGACACATAATATTTTTTAATTATTTTTGGGCCGATTCAGAACGATTCACTTATCGGTATCGGCCTTGTATCGTTTGGCAGGGCCGATACCGATACTAACAACATTGGTCTGGATTATTCAAAAACTAGATGAAATAATCAACCTTTTTTTTGCATTTTGTTATATATGCTAACATGTAATAAGTTCTTTAGCTTTGTGGCGGCCCTTTGTTGGATACAAGTGAATTTGCTAGGTTGTGGAGTTAATTCTGCTTGTCCATCTTATTATTCTGTGTGTATATCTTCAATCATGCATGTGATGAATGGAATGGCACTTGCAGATTGTAGGGTCTATGTGTTGGCTTGTACCTGATATCCTTTAGGGCACATTTGTGTGTCACAGAAAGTGGGGGTTTTCCATGGAAACGCACGAGGCCCCATGCATTTCTGCGGGCCCCACAACCTCCCATTGAAACACAGGATTCTCTTTCAGCGAAGAGAGGCCTGTGTTTCAATGGGAGCTCCCCCCCTTTCAGCGGAAACAAAGTCCGACCGTGGAGAGAGACCCTGCGCATGATGATGCGCGGAGGCCCTTTCTTTGGCACACAAACATGCACTTATTGGTCAGTGAGGAAAATGTTTCAATCATCTTGATTGTGTACTATTCAAATTGTGTGTGGGTGTGGGTGTGAGATATGGGGTATTGTTCTCGTTGTTTTCCCAAAATCTAAGACCAAGAATCATGCAAAAAATCTATCTAAAACCAAAAATCATCCAAAAATATCCATTTTCTTGAATGTGAAAAATATGCTGTAGTCACAATCAGAATTTTTGAGTGGAAAATGATGAATAGCTTAAGGCTGGCCTGTATAACCTCTTCGAAAGTGAAATCATAGACATGGGGCTATTAGGACTGCACTAAGGGCATGCGCATATTGGAAATCAGATCCTTCCGCATAGGATGATGACCCCACTTCTGTTCTTGGTTTTCGGAGTGGTAGCTTGTTGCTTATATCAAGCTCACAAGTGAGACATCTCATTCAACATAAAATTTCTTTTGAGGATGAGAGCATTATGTGCTAATCCGTACACGATGTGTTTGAACCTGTTTCTGAATGGCTTGCTACTATGCCAAGGGGGAAGTGGGCTTCGCATTAAAGGGAAACGAGTTTCTCATATTTTAGAAGTGGGTTTCCCAAAGCTTCCCCTCCTTTCAAATAAGCGAGGAGTTTTCTGCTTCAGAAGCGCATTTCCGGGGAAACACGCTTCCCCATGTTTCAAGACGCTTCCAATAACTATGCTGAAACTTGATATATCTATTATTTGGAATCCTTTGATTATCTGGTAATGTATAACCTGAATAAGATTTCTTGCTTGATCCTACGAGATGCTATAGGATTTGAAGTCAGATTGAGCCAATCTTGGTCAATCAAACCTAGCTCTGAGTTGTCTGCAGCTTTTCTAAGCAAATCATGCTATATCTAGTTTATTGGTGCAACATAGTTAAAGGTTAGTTAAAGGTCTGTCATATGATGAAGATGAAGACTTGAAGAGTTTACTTCGTTTAGATTGATGAGAGGGTGTACTGTATAGTTTTGGTTAGGGGGATTGGGCACCTCCTAAATAGCATAGCATTCAATTACCTTATATACTTCACCCTGCTTTTTGCAAAATGCTACTTGGAGGTCTGCCATCTTCAGTATATGTATCTCATTTGCATAATTCATTAGTTCTCTTCGCATCTGCTCATTGCATTTTTACTTTTCTGCTTTGCAGTTCTCACTTCCTTTGCCTGAAGGTGGAAGGGATGCCATCACCAAGAACCCTATTTTACGAGAAGACCAACTCCCTCACAAGCTCCTCTACCCAAAGTCAAAGAAAAAACAGGGGAACCAGGTCAGATTTGTTGAAATTCAGCTTAAATCACTCCTATCATTTCAATTTTAAGCTCTCTCTCTCTCTCTCTCTCTCTCTCTCTCTCTCTCTCTTACACACACACACACAAGTAAAGAGGTTTGTGATTATGTTTTGTGCTCTGACTGTTCTTTAGGGGAATCAGGATATCTTGACTGCAGATGAGATCACATTTCACAATTCTGGCAGGAGAGCACCATTGAAACCTCCTGTAAGAAAAGCATTGTCAGTTTTCTCTGGAAAGCAGAATCCTAATGACAACCATTTCTCCCGTCATCAGCATTAAATTCCCAGTTTTGTGTTGAAAACGTTTTTCCCTTTTGGTTGGTGATCGCTTGGTGTAGCCTGTGTGCAGTCCGTTAACTCTTAGAGTGCATGCCGGACAGATGCGTAGTAACATAATCAGTCAATCTAAATATCAGAAGTCTTATATTTTAACAGCTGAAGTACATAGATGAAACAGTCCCAAAGTTCTCAATTTTGTTTTCCTTTTTCTTCTTAATGCATGACATCTTAGTGGAAACAAATTGAAATAAGATGAAGTTTCGATTGATTCTAGATTGTAGCAACTCTAGCAGCAAGTAATTGATGCTTTAGTTTTGCTTTTTGTTTTTTTTTTTCAAATCTCAGTTTATAATTTGGACCAAGCTTGTTATTATGAGTTTTGGAACAGCTGCCACTGTGGACCAACAGTCTGTGCGTATCCTTCTTGCTGGATCAAGTGTGGTGGGGTGTAGTTGGGAATCCTGTGTTCAAGACTTGCTGTGCCATATCACCAGAAAGGAAAAAATAATAGCAATAAAAAAGACAGTATGGAAATCTCTATTGTAATGAAATGTGGTGCAGTGGAGAAGCTGCAGTTTGAGGAACTCTCGTGTTGTCATTCTGTCCTTGTCCATGCCTAGCCCAGTCGACCCCTAATTTATATGGTAGCTGAAAAAGTACAGCAGTGCTGTTTTAGTCCTGCGTCCTTGGCCTCAAGTTCCATGGAAGGCTTTGACTGCCCTTGCATATAGTGAACAGGTGCCGTTACTTGATAACGATTTGGTGAGATTTGTGAAGACTGAGGCTGGGTTGAAAGTGAAAAAAATATAAAGAAAGTGGTGTTGATAAACTAATTTCCTGCCCTACCTGGTTCAAGTGAGATTGCCTGATTTAGGCTGAGCGTGACCCTGGTTTTAAGGATGATATGCTGTGTGACTAGTTTTTTTTGTAGTTGCTAGGCTTAGGGATGTCAATGAATCAGATTTTATCCAGTATCCTTGTTTTTATCCAATATCCTTGTTTAGCTAAAACCATATCCTATTATAACTGGATGCAGATACGGTTTTGTTTTTTTTGTTACTGAATCTGACAAATGTTAGAATTTGATGGATATCTGAATCCGTTTACATTTAAAAAAGTAGATCTGGTATGAGCTTTTTACTATGTGAATCTAAATTTGAATCCGTTTAGCCAACATCCGATTAGTTGGGTACATTTGTTTCACCAAATCCGAATTCAAATAATTCGCATCCCTAGCTAGGCTTAATGGCTTCAATGTAGATCTTCCAATTTTCTCTTGGGCTTGACCGACTTGGTGGGGGAGTGGAACGTTGTTTTCCTCCAGGCATCCAAGGAAATGTGCGTGTTCTACCTGAAAAAATCCACCAAACTCAAAGATTGTTTCATCCATCTCCATCCAACTTCTGTGGCTCATGGGGCCGATCCATTTTTTTGGTAGAATATAACTTTTGCATATGAGCTTTATTAGGGATGTAAATGTCATGGATTTCAATCAGATATCCAACTGACCCTAACCTGCTTAGTTGGGTTTGGTTAAAGAATTTGGGATCAGATTCAAAAATCAGGTTGGACTCAGTCTGATGTTGTAGAATTCCGATTGGATGCAGATCTGGTTCGAATAAATCTTATCGGATTCTTGTCAACAATAAAAAAAGTTTACTTTTTCAGCCAACGTTAGTAACCATACACCCATTCATGTGCTTGTGGCAAAGATGTGGATTTTTTTTTCCGACAGGCACTAACAGCAGAATCTGATTAGAGTTGCATCTTCAAGTGGATTTCAGGTTGTAACCATATATATATAGGGTGTTGTAACATGGGACACCCTTCTTGTTCGTTTAGCAATGGTCGTGACCGACCGGCACTAAAGACCCAAAGCTGTCACTGACCACTGCTAAAGGTTTTTTTTTCCACAAAATCAATGTGCAATGCTCTACACTCCTCATGGGCAAGAAACCCCTTAGTAAAAAACTGTAATATTATTTATTTTTATAAAAAAAATTTGCACATTTGATCCCAATGATGTGATCTACATATTTGGATTAGTAGAAATCAATGCTTGGATTATGCATGTAAGCTTTCACGGCAGGGGCTACAACAACAACTACGCCTTCATCCCAAAACAATTGGGGTCGGCGATATGAACCAACAAAGAAAATCATTCTGGGTCTTCCACATGAATCCATCTCCTCCAATCATTTCTATCCAATGCATGTCCTCGGTGAGGTTCAAAGCATTCATATCATTTCCTATCATCTTCATCAAAGTCTTCTTAGGCTTACCCCAACCTCTTTTAACTAATATATTTTCCCATTTCTCCATCCTTCTAACTGGAGCATCATTAGGCCTTCGCCGAATATGTCCAAACCACCGTAAACGATTCTCTCTCATCTTATTTTCAATGGGTGCAACGCCTACCTTCTTACGTATCTCCTTGTTCCGAATCTTATCTTTTATTGTATTTCCACACATCCATCTAAGCATACGCATCTCATCTACACTCATTTTTTGAATATGATGTCTCTTGGCCGCCCAACATTCCGTACCATATAGTAAAGCGGGCCTAATAGTCATCCTGTAAAACTTTCCCTTCAACCGCAATGGCATTCTACGATCACACAACACTCTAGTTGCACTTTTTCATTTCATCCACCCAACCTTTATCCTATGATTTACATCTCCATCAATTTCTTCATACTTTTGAATAATAGATCTCAAATATTTGAAACAATCATCCACTGATATTTCTTGCTCACCAAGCTTCACTACACTCCCATCACTACTTTGTTGCTTACTAAATCGACATTCCATATATTCTGTCTTACTCTTACTCAACTTAAAACATCTTGCTTCCAATGTCTGTCTCCATAATTCTAACTTAGCATTAACCCCAGCTCTAGACTCATCAATCAAAACAATATCATCAGCAAATAACATACACCACGCCACATTATCTTGAATTGATCTCGTAAGCTCATCCATCACTATAGCAAATAGGAAAGGGCTTGAAGCAGATCCTTGATGTAACCCAACTGTTATAGGAAAATTGGTTGTCACCCCTCCACAAGTGCGGACATTGGTTACTACTCCTTCATACATATCCTTAATTATACTAATGTACTTGAGAGAAACACCTTTATTCATCATTGTCCACCAGAGAACGCCCCTAGGTACTCTATCGTATACCTTCTCCAAATCAATAAAAACTATATGCAAATCTTTGTTCCTCTCTCTATTTCTTTCAATAAGTTGTCTAAGAAGATGTATAGCTTCCATAGTTGATCTTCCCAGGCATAAAACCAAATTGATTCTCCGATATCATGACAACCTTCCTCAACCTAGACTTAATCACCCTCTCCCAAAGTTTCATAGTATGACTCATGAGTTTTATACCACTATAGTTTGTGCAATCTTGTATATCACCCTTATTCTTATATAGAGGCACCAAAGTACTCTTCCTCCACTCATTAGGCATCTTATTTGTCTGCCAAATCTTGTTAAAAAGATTTGTCAACCATTCTAAACCTTTTGCTCCCAAGCATTTTCAAGCCTCGATAGGTATACCATCTGGGCCAACTGCCCTTCTTGATTTCATTTTCTTCAAAGCCTCTGTAATTTCTTTCTTTTGAATCTTGCGCATGAAGTCACGATTCATCTCATGAAAAGGAATAGACAAGTCTCCAAGATTCTGAGCATGACTTCCATTAAATAACTTATCAAAATAATCTTTCCATCTCTCCTTAATCTCTTTATCTTTGACTAAAACCCTTTGTGTTTCATCTTTGATACATCTAACCATACCCAGATCCCTCGATTTCCTATCTCTCATCTTTGCAAGCCTATAAATATCCTTCTCACCCTCTTTGATATCCAACTTATCATAAACCTCCTTATATACCTTATCCCTCGCGTTCTGAACTACTTTTTTAGCTTCCTTCTTTGCTATCATATACTTCTTCAAATTCTCATTATCACGATTTTTACTTAGATTTCTATAACACTCTCTTTTAACCTTAATAGCTAATTTGACATCCTCGTTCCACCATGATGTATCCTTACCTAACGGTGCACCGCCTTTAGACTCACCCAATACCTCATTAGCCACCTTTCTCATGCCACCCACTATCTTATTCCACATTGATTCTAAATCCTCCTCGAGACACCAATCACTTCCTTAACTACCTGCTCTACAAACATTCTTTGTTTAGCTCCTATCAGTGTCCACCACTTAATTCTAGGATCTATCCTATCTCTATCCCTTTTGCGACATTGTTTAATTCTAAGATCTAAAATTAAGACTCTATGTTGTGTAGCTACACTTTCTCCCGATATAACCTTACAATCAATGCAACAACCCTTATCTCTCTTTCTAAGTAGGAAAAAATCTATCTGACTCGTATTAACCCCACTTTTAAATGTTACTAGGTGAGACTCCCTCTTCCTAAACCAAGTGTTTGCTAAGATCATATCATAGGACAAATCAAAATCTAAAATTCTTTCTCCAGCATTTTTTTCTCCTATACCATAGCCTCCATGGATACTCTCAAATCCATCCCTACTAATACCTACATGTTCATTAAGGTCACCGCCGATGAAAAGTTTTTCTCCATAAGATATCCCTTGTACTACTCCATCTAAATCTTCCCAAAATTAACGCTTAATGAAATCATCTAAACCTATTTGAGGTGCATGAACACTAATAATATTAATAATATCCGTACCTAATACTAATTTAATAAGTAAAATCCTATCACCCTTCCTACGGACTTCAACTACATTATCTATAAACTCACGACTCATAACAATCCCTACTTCATTCCTATTTTTATTTATTCCTGTATACCAAATCTTATATCCCCAAGGTTCTATCACTTTTGCCTTCTCACCTACCCATTTGGTCTCTTGTAGACATAAAATATCAATCTTTCTCCTACACATAACATCTACTAACTCTACCAACTTACCAGTTAAAGACCCTATGTTCCAAATGGCTAACCTAATTTTATGGTCTTAGACTAACTTCTTTACCCCCACCCGTCCAACACAGTGAGAGAACCCTTGCCTATTTGACACCACACCCGGGCGTCGGTGTGACGCGTCGCTTCCGGGCGACGACCTAGCAACCCTTGCCCATTTATCACTGCCTCCAGGCCTATAGAGTACAACGCGTCGCTCAGTAGGGAACGCCCCAACGAAATTTTACCCACATAAAATTGTATTTTTATGAGGAAAAAATAATCCTCATTCTTAGGATATTAGGGATTAAGAGATTGAGAATGTGGTTCGGTCGATAGACCTACGTCCACAATCTTGGTCAAGCCACACACAAACTCAATGTATGGGTGTTTCCCTTCATGTGAATTTATGTGGATACATCATATGATAGAGACTCGCTCAATGATTTTCTAGATGGATCTCTCGTTACATTAGGTAACTCTCCTAACGTGAGGAGTCTAGTGGGTGTCTTCACATTAGATGCCTTATCTTTAACCACCTTGTCTTCATATTTATCTCTTCTAAACTTCTTCAATGTGTGAACGTTATCTTTTCTTTCATTTGAGTTATCTTCAACTATTACGTCAGCTAGATTGAAGTGCTTGGGGTCTGGACGCTGTAACGACCCCAACTCATACCTCTTGAAATTGCAGATTTTTTTTTTAAAATCATTGCAGAAATATTCCTAAAGACCCGGGCCTTTACAGTTTTACTCACCATTGGATAACCCAACCAACCACAAGGGATCTTACATTTATCATCCATACCAAACTAAACCAAACTTTTATTGAATAATTAATAATAGTCTCAAGACAATTGCATAAGGGAATTCAGAGTGTATAAACAATTGAATGTAAAGGAAAAGTAAAGAAAAGCAGAGTCACGATGTCCATCTGTGAAGCAGTCTGACAAACATGCATCTCTCGTATCTCTCTCAGAAGTGAGTCATTTCACTGATCCTCTGCGGCTGCAAAAGACCACAGAAATAGGGTGTCAGAAATCTGAAAAATTATGCATACGAATCCCTCTAATGAATTAAATGAGCATAAAGAACACAGATAAGAATTCATGCAATATTTTTAGAGGTATGCAATTATAACAAATTCATAATTCGATTAAACATTTATGCATTAGAGATAATTATTAAGCACAAGAGAACATTTAATAAGTAACAGAGATCACAATTTAAATAATACAATCATTTAACATGCATTAGGAAACAACATTAAGCATTCACCACCATTTAATAGTTAAGAGAACAGGTAATCATGCATGATCTAATACATAACAAGAATATGCATGGCTTCAGTGCAAAGTATGAGTAAATTATTACCTCTTATTAGGATTTTTTTTCCATATGCATGTCCCTATTAAATGATACAATTTAAGTTCCTCTTTTTAATTATTGTTGCCCGCGGATATACCAAACGGGTAAAAACCCTGAGGTCAAGTTAGGTTTCTAGGGTAGCTTAACACATAATTTATATTTTATTATTGGGTTTCAAACTTAGCCCTCAACCAAAACAGCCTTCGAAACATTAGATCACCCATCTAATGTCAGGGACACCAATCCACAAGTGTCACTTTTCTTGGTATACCAAAACAACAGCTATGTCTACACACCACTCCCATGCAAAGTGGAGGATTCTCTTTAAAACCGTGGTCAGAAGAAAAAACCTCAATATCGGGTTCAGGAGCACAAACAACGCATACAAAGTTTTAGTATCATCACGATTTCTCTAAAACCACAATGTCTAAGATTCTCACACTGCAGAAGGGACATCAAGGAGACATAGATTACATTGTTCTTTAATTTTTTTATTTTGATATTAATTTATTTCTTTTTAACTTGCCACTCACTTATGTAGAATTAATAACATGAGCTCGCAATTCAACATGTGAAGCTCTTCACGCGACTCTAGCCCGTGGCAACATAAAATAGTGCAATAGAACAACAATATCATGTTTGATTCTTGCAATGCATAAAACCACTAAAACAAAAGCATCACATGCTCGAGACTCACATCACCCCAGATGATCCATTTGATCATCGATGCATTCATATCCGAGAATCACAAATAACATGCCACTATGCATCCCTTTTTAGATGTCTTTCACTACACATTCATTTATAACAATAAAAAGATGTGCAAGTAATGATAATATTCATAAGCATGTGTATGAGTTCACACATCTATGTTAAGTGCATGCTTTCTTTCAGTACATGTATTTATATCAGATGCAAGCTTTTATTCCTAAGTCATTTGAGTCAACCATGTGAACACTCATGCGATCATTTACCTGTAAAACACATATCAATTCCATGTATGCTCATACATAGAAAAACAACCTTAGATTAATACTTTGACTCAGCATAAAATCTCCAGTTTAAGCATGGAACAACTTATGCTATAGCAAGCAGAATGAATACATGTTTAACTAAGATATAAGATATGGCAGCACTCATGAACTTTTCTATCATGTTAATTTCATAGATGCATGCTCAACAACTTACATGAAATATGCATTTGTGTCACATTGCAAACAAGCGTGATGAACACATAAACGTGGATAATTTATGCAACTAAAGAGAAATCAACATATGTGAACTATTTGAACATTTAAACATGAGTGTATATATATAGGAATATATATGTATCATAGCTAATTTTGGAAAAATGGATGACTTCAACATAAGCCTCAATTTGTATCCTTAAGATACACAAATCTAGATATTTCCAACTGTCACAATTAAACAAGTAACTAAGAGGTACCTAAATATATGTGTGAAAGGAATCAACATAATTTGTGCAAACCTGAGCTAGTGTAATGTCTTCATGTATATATATATA
Organism: Nuphar pumila; assembly: GCF_984573655.1. Taxonomy (NCBI): domain Eukaryota; kingdom Viridiplantae; phylum Streptophyta; class Magnoliopsida; order Nymphaeales; family Nymphaeaceae; genus Nuphar; species Nuphar pumila. The sequence continues at coordinate 59,966,183 of NC_143264.1, read as the reverse complement.
TATATATATATATATATATATATATATATATATATATATATATATATATATATATATATATTCGAGATGAAGAGCCTGCCCAACCAAGCCCACTCGAATAGCTTCAGAAAAGCCTGGCTAATCGGGCCAGTGAATCTGATGTCAGCTGAGTCGGCTACCCTGACAGGGCATGACCAGGTCTGGTCAGCCCTGGCCAGTCGAGCTACTGTTGGATATTAAACTGATAAATCCAATTTTTACATAGATTTGATTGCAAATTTAGAGTTTTTTTGTAAACTTCTTTTTTTTTCTTTTTGTAGAGACTGGTAAGCACACCTCTCATTTGGTTTTAGGAATGGACCTTCTATGCATGTTGTTTTAGAATGTTTGGCTCAAATATTAAGATAAGCATCTAATATATTGAGCATGATGATTTACTGATCAGATTGGGGAGTCACAACTCCCATCTTTGTTTTCTTGATAACTTTAATCATCAGATCTCCTTCGTATGCATCCTTTGTTCAAAACTCCTTGTACTTATTGATGCCCTGTACCTTATTGTCATGACTATGCCACATATGCTTGTGTGACATTTTGATATATGTTATTCTATTGATCACTAGTATCTTCAATTGGAAAAAGAAAATTGGATGATGTAACTGCCTTTGGTCACAGATGTTGACAATGTCAAATGTTGTGTAGTTTCTAGAATTAGTACTGTCAATTTAATTCCACTTGCCTACTGTGATCTCAGTGTTGCACTAAAGTTATAGATTTTAGGGATGTCTTTTGTTTGTGTTACTATGATTCAAATACTTATGGGATGTTAAGGCTGGTAGAACTTGACAATGATGCAAAATCATATAGGTATTGTCTACACATGGCTGCCATATGGTTAAGTGCATATTGAATGTGTATTATATATAAAAAAAACCCTAGAAGGGAATTTCAATACATGATATACACTTTCACAATGTTATAACTTACAAATATGATGCGTGACATGTACAAAAGAAATAAGTTTATATTTCTTTTCATAGTTGGCTGAGTTCTACTGGTGATATCCCATGGTATATATCTGGATGGTTATGCCTACTAGGCATCATACTATTTTTGAGGTACAGTCATATGTATGGGTAGCCTATACATGTGTAGATTTTTGGTCTCACTGTATGTTCTACTGAATATACCTGCATATGCACAGTCACATGTATGGGTAGTCTATACATGTGCAGATTTCCGGTTTCACGTATGCATTTATATGCATATATTACAAACAGTTATGCATGCATAAACTAACTTAAAAAAAATTTAAATATATACGGCACCTACGAAATTACACTCAAAGGAAAAACATGTACAAATTTAACTAGATTCAAGAAAACCACAAAGATGCTTATGCAAGATTTCACTTAGACATACATGTATTAAACCTGGTCCAGATTTGCACATGTTATAACATAGCAAATCTGTCCCGACATGGAGATCTACCAGTACAAGTACGCAAATATATATTGGTCTCTTAAATAAACTCGAAAAGAAGATGGAAATCCAACGCTTATTGGAGTAAATACCTACATTTACTCCCTTCCCATGTATTCTACCAAAAACGTTGCATGGAATACAAATCCATGCCTTTGATCTCATTCAAAGCAAGAAAGAGACCCATACCTTTGCAACGATTGGGAAAAGAGGCAAGGTAAATGGTGGAATCGACGAACGGTTGAAGGAGAAGACTCTCTTCCTCTCTTTTCCTCTCCTTTTTCCCTCTTCATCTCTTTCTTCTTCCCTTTCTCTCTTTCTCTTTTCTTTCTTTTTATCCCTTACTTTCTTTTCTCTTTCCTTTTTTTTTTTGTTTATGTATAGAGTGAGAGGGAGAGGGGGTGAAGCCCCTCCTTCACAAGCCTTTTCTAAAAAAGCTGGAGAGTCTCCCATATGGGAAACTCTCTCTAGTTTCCAAAGTTTTTAAAACTTTCATGTTGACTTTTTTTTTCTAAAACTTTTTAAGTCTTTTAGAACTCTTTCTAAAGTTTTCTTTAGCCTTCTAAGGCATGTATATGCACTATTTTAAGAAGTCCTAAACAACTCTAAAATAAAATTTGTAATTAATATAATTTAATTATTTAATAATAAATTATTAATTAATTAAAATTATCTAAAGACTTCCAAAAATAGCCAAATTAACCTAGAAGGCTTTTTAATCTTATTAAACTCCAAATTAAAGCTTTATATTGAATTTAAAGTTGGAAAAATATGGGGCTAGGATTTGGATCCGGATTCAGATCAAAAAATCCAAACCCATACCCAAAACAAAAATGGATCAAGATCTGGTTTAAATCCATATTTAAGTAGGTCTTAAATAAGATCCAAATCCATAATAATTTGGATCATATGTATTGGATCCAACTCCATATCTATTTTGACAAACTGCTAATTTTTTAGAAAAAATGTGATTTCTAGGCCAACCGGAGCTCGAATGCAGAAAAGTAAAATGTCGTTGCGCTCAGAATTTTGAGACACATCCAATGACATATTGCACAAATATCAAATTCTGAATTATGTCAAAAAATAACTCAAATTTTGCTTAAATTTAAAGGTCAAATTTAAAACTCTTTCTTATGCTTCGATTGGCTCATCTCGACCTTGTAAATGAGACCTGAGCCAGGCTTAGACTAAAAAACATTAGTATAAAAACTGAGCCCCAAATGATTTTTCTCTCAGATTTGGCCAAATTTTTGAAAAATCATAATTTGGCTAAGTGTGAAAAAGCCCGATATTACAGACACAGATCTAATCCTCTAACATCCCTTCGGAAGCTCAACGTGCTCTACTGGATAGTGAGCTTGGACCGGAGGAAGGCAAGCCAAGCAGAAGTGAGAAGCTTTATGAGGAGATCATCAATTTTCTCTTAAGTAGGAAGATAACGAACTCAAAGTTAGCCTTTAGCAACCTTATCGCGCACAAAATAAACATTAAGTTCAATATGTTTGTTGCAGGAGTGCATAACAGAATTCACTGAAAGATAAGTAGCACTAATGTTGTCACACCAAATAGTTGGAGGCTCGGGTGACATATAGCCAAGTTCACGTATGAAATACTCTATCCATGTAACTTTTGCAATGGCATTGATGAGAGCACGATACTCAGCTTCTGTGTTGGACCTAGCAATAACAAATTGTTTCTGAGAGCTCCAAGAAATTAAATTACATTCAATGAAAACCACATAAGCACTAGTAGATTTTCTATCATCACGGAATCTGACCCAATCAGCATCAGTATAGACCATAAGAACAAGACGTAGATGGACCAAGTAGAAGACGGTAATGAGCAGTTCCTTTGAGATACCGTAGAATTTGCTTTACGGCGTTCCAATATTCATAAGCAGGTCGATGCATATATTGACACACTTTATTTACAACAAATGCCAAATCAAGACATGTTAGATTCAAATATTGGAGAGGACCCCCTACATAATGATACAAGGTAGGATCTTCAAAGGTGTCACCTGTGAGTGTCGATAGGTGAGAATTGATGACAAGATGAGTAGATAACGGTTTGACACCCAACATATTTGTGCAAGAGAGAAGATCAAAGGTGTATTTCTTCTAAGTGACCATTAAACCATTAGGTTGAAGGAAGCTTCAACACTTAAGAAAAAATGTAAGACACCCAAGTCTTTTAAACCAAACATGTGATTGAGACATACAACCAAAGAGTAAATCAGTTGAGAGAAATTCTCGGTAACTAGAATATCATCAACATAAATAAGAACAAACATGACAAGATAGCCATTATTAAATATAAATAGCGAAAACCCATATGAACAAGACAAGAGTTGAGTTTCTCAAACCAAGCACATGGATCTTGTTTGAGGCCATACAATACCTTGTGTAGATGACAAACATAGTGTGGTCGTTGAGGATCCTAAAAGCCCAAAGGTTCAACCATATAAACTTCCTCTTGAAGGGGTCTATTTAAGAAGGCATTATGAACATCAAGTTGACAAACCTGCCACCCAAAGCATACAACAATAGAAAGAACTAACCAAATGGTAGTGAGTTTGACAATTGGGCTAAAGGTTTCAAAATAGTCAATACCTCCCGTTGATGAAATCCCTTTGCAACGAGGCAAGCTTTGAAGTGTTCAAGGTAACCATTTGTCTTCTTTTTAATTTATAAATCCATTTGCAACCAATCACATTTTGAGATGAATGTGGTGAAACAAGAGACCATATGTGATTCTTTAACATAGCATCATATTCGTCTACCATAGCATTTTTCCACCAGAGGTCTTTATTGGCTATAGTGAAGGTGAGCATCATTTTCAAGGTCAATATAGAGTTCAGCTAAAAGTGCATGTGGAAGAGCACATTTAGTAGAAGAGAAACATTTAGGTTTAAGTGTACCATCCTGAAAGTGGTAATCATGGAATGAATGTAGGTGGGAACCGAAAAAACAATAGGGGTAGGGGAAGGATCCAGACTAGGACTACGGGTCTCATAAGTAGGAGACGTGACAAAGGGAGATGATGGCTTGGGTAGGTCAGTGGGAAGCTCGATGGTAGGAGAGGACCTATATTGGTTGGTAACAAGAAACCGTCTTGGGGAAAGAGAAGTCGATCCACTCAAAGTGATGGGTACCGGTGGGCAATCGGTGGTCCTAGTGGTGGTATCTTGATAGAGAGGTTGTTTGCATGGGAATTATGACTCATCAAACACAACATGCCATGATATAAAAATTTTCTTGGTTTTGGGATCAAGACAATAATATCCCTTATGCCGATTGCTATAGCTCAAGAACACATTTAGTAGATTTGAAATCTAGCTTATGATTTTTATATGGTCGCAAACATGGATAACACCCACAACTAAAAATTTTGAGGAAATTGTATTCAGGTGGCTTTTCAGTAGAACCTCAAGAGGACTCTTTTTACCTGTAGTTGGTGATGGTAGCCGATTGATTAAGTAAACTGCAGTCTACATAGCATATGGCCAATAATTTTGACTGACACCTGATTGGGCCAATAGAGTAAATGCAATATCAATAATGTGATGATGTTTTCACTTTGAGCTCCTATTCTGCTCATGTGTGTGTGGACACGATATCTGGTGACATAAGCCACATAGGTCAAGATATTGAGCTATGGCCCTATATTGACTGCCAATCGGTGTGAAGAAACTTGATTCTTCTCCTTGTCACATTCTCAACATACATTTTAAAATTTTGAAAAGCAACTAAAGCATCAAATTTAGTTTTTAGCATGTATATTCAAGTGTATTTCGAATATGCATCAACAAAATGAATATAATATTGAAAACCATCATAAAAAATAATTGATGCAGACCCCCAATGTCAAAATAGACAATATCTAATGGTTTAGAAACAATAAGAGATGCCAAATTAAATGGAAGATTATGACTCTTCCTAAGTTGGCAGGCCTCACAAATTTCACTCAAAAAAGTTTTATAAAAAAGGTAATCTAAACTTATTGACTATTTGCTGAACTATTCTAAATGATGGATGTCTCAATCGTTGGAGTCATTTCTCCAATGAAGTCCTTTCTCTAACCATTGCATGCTTGCTTCTTACCCTAGGAATTTGATAAAGACCATTTTTACTCGTGCCTTTGATGAGAACTCTCCCCAATGTTTGATCCTTAACATAACAATAGTCAGGATGAAATTCAACATACATGTTATTATCCTGCATAAATTTATTTATTGAAAGAAGATTTTTCTTTATGTCAAGCACATGCAAAATTTTATTATGCATAAGAGAAGAATCATAACCAGATATGTAAGAGGAGACAATGCAATTTATATTCAAACTTGAGCCATTGCCAACTTTTACTGAATCGATATTCAGATTGAACAAACAAGTTGGCTAGATCATTAGTTAAATGGTGGGTGGCTCCTGAATCTGGGAACCAACTATCATCTCCATACGATAGAGGGCAGCACTGTATGTTTGAGGTGGACTAGATTGGAATATGTGAGAAAACTATAACCAAAATTTTTTTTTGTTGATGCATCTGCCTATGGGTGATTTTGAGAATAATTGATCGATTTTGAAATTGGCCATGCCCATGTTGATTCTGATAATTTTGATTTCTGTCATAGCCCTGACCTCACCCACGATTTTGATATCCCTAATATCTTCCTCTACCATGATTTTTTCTATTTTGATAAAAGTCTTTGCTTTGATTTTCTTGAAGTTGGATAAGGTTAATGCAGGGATTTTCAATAACAGACAGACTCACTTGATCTAAAACTTAGGCTTCATGTACTAACATATGTGTTCTACATGACAACGATGAGGAATTCTCCTCACATCTCTTTTGGTCCTATTCTCTCATAGCTTTTGTTGGCGTTATGTATGGCGGTGTTGGTTCATCTTGGCATGGTGATCTATTTGGCCAAAAAGAAATTCAAGGACTTTTTGTAATCAAGTTACTACTTCTCAAGTCATACTTTTGTCGTATTTTAATGGATGTTCTCATTACTGTTGGTCAAAAATGGGACCTTTACTCACCTAATTGACTTTTTGCCACAACTTTCTTGTATTCTCTTATGCCCAATCTCTCTTTAACCCTTTCTCTTGTATGAGGCTTTGTGATTAATTCAATGTTTTATTCTCTTGCAAAAAAAAATAATTTTCAAGAGTCAATTTTTACTATGTTGACTATGTTAAATGTATCCACAAAGTTTAATTTGGTCAAAACTTAATTATTTCTTACTATGAGTTCTAATTAGGGGTTTCTTACCCATTATTGTAGCCAATATTATCTCATATATATATATATATAGATAGATAGATAGATAGCTAGATAGAGAGAGAGAGAGGCGTATCATCAAACACAAATTAGATGCTTTCTTTGCAGCTGATTGCACAAGATCAGCGGCAAAACATCATTTATTTGGAAAAAAAAGTTTTTAGAAGTGTTTCTGAACCACTTCTAAAGGTGGTTTTTTCACCCAATGCTTTAGCGACAGTTAAGATTGTGCTAAAAGCTCAAAATACCCCAAAAAATGAATGTGCCAGGCACATTCAATGCTACTCTCTCTCTCTCTCTCTCTCTCTCTCTCTCTCTCTCTCTATATATATATATATATATATATATATATATATATATATATATATAAAGGAAACGTGGACCATCCAACCAAATGAAGGTCCAAAATCTACAACTGATGATAATCGATGGCATTCCTTCTTTGATGAACAATTTTTAGCATTCATTTAGTGAGGAACATGTTTTGGATTATAAATTTTTGATGTTTAGATGTGTTTTTTAAAGCGCTAAAAATCGACGACCCACAACACTTTGTATTGTAAAGTTTTAAAAGCATTGTGAGTCATATTTTTCACATTTCAAAAAATATGAGTATATGTTGCAAAGTGTTTTTGTAAAATCTATTTCTTACTAAATAAATTATAAATAACAAATATATGAGGTCCGATCGATGAGATGCTCAAGCATTGGAGAGGGGGAGTTGTCTGATCATCGTTGGTTGTAGATTTTGAACCTTGCTTTGGTTGGGTGGTCCCCCTTCCCTATATATATATATATATATATATATATATATATATATATATATATATATATATATATACACACACACATGCTTCCCCTCCTATATAATTTACTATAAAAAATCAATGTACTGTCCTTGCAAAATGGCATGCTTCTCAAAATACCTTGACAAAATCACCCACACATTCAAAATCTTCGATTCTTGACATTTGTAGAACATTTTTTCCCTTCATATATGCGAACCTGCTAAGGTTCATGAGATATATAGGTACATTGTAGGAAGTTTAAACCTTCGATAAAAAAAGATATCACCTACAAATATAGTACTACTACCTTCACAACTATACCACCTTAAGTAAATACTTCTAAAGGAGCTCCACAAATTTGTGTTGACATTCATAGTCACATGTCGTGAATGTCCTCAATTTTTGCACTCTGATTTGACCTCTGTAAATACAGTGCAAACTTTGCAAAATAATATAACCTTCACAAGAAAACTTGTAAAGCTCCTTTAACTAAATACTCATCACTTACATCCACGAATGCATGTTGACATTCACAAATACATGTGAATGTCATCACTCATGTGTGAACATTCTCGTTATGTTTGCAAGATGATTCACAATCATTTTTTATATATGTTGATCTTCTTACCTCATTTGTGAACTTATCAAACATTAGCACGTTGGACATGAAATTCATAAATTTTCTCAAGACTTTAATGTGAATTTTTTCATTTTTTGTGAATCTTCGTATGAGCATTAAATGCGACAATTGCTTTTTCAAAAGCGTTGGTTTGCATTATGAGGTTATTTTTCTTAAACTAGGGTTTTGTGGTCCCCAATCCATTTTTTCACAATTGTCTTTCTTCAACAAAAATTTTTGGTAACTATTTTCCACAAAATTTTGCAGCGCTATTGGTTGCTCTCCATCATGCGATGACACTTAATCGATGAATTTTTGAACATCTTAGACATTATTGGTGACAAGATACTCTGGTAAACACATCTTTATTGACTAAATCAATTTTTTTTTGAATTTTTTGGCCTGAATCAATTATTTTTTGAAACATTTGTATGAATCAATTATTTTGTGAATAATTGTATGGTTCTCAAGTTATGTTTGCATGTTCATTAGTCTGTTCTATTTTTTTGTTTGTTTAATTCATTTTTCTGTCAGTTTCTATTTTTCATTTTGTTTATTTAATTTAGTAAGATGTTCATTTTCATGTGGTTGTTCATGTGATATGGTAATTAGCTTTAAACTAGGAAAAGTTTGTATTAGTGCATCCACTCCACTTAGGCATTGTTACATTTGTGTATAGTGTTGGCTCTTATATTTTGATTTCTTAGATCATTGGGATAAATGCGGATATGAAAAAGATAGGATTTTAATGTTTAGTCCTCATGTTCATGTTTCATTTAGCACAATGCCCATTTTGTAGGTTTCCATTTTTCTTAGTTGCATTAACTTTATGAAAAGTAGAAAGATAATTAGTTGGGTGCATGGTAAAATTGTTAATTATTACTATTTACCTAATTAATACATTAATTTCATGGAAACTATAAAGATAATTAATTGGGTTCATGAGACTGCTTGTTTACCATTGACATCATTGTCTTTGATAGAATGTGGAAGAGATTTCACATGTCTATGATGTGAATGGAATATGGAGTATTTAATATGATGTTGCATTACCATGCATGCATCTGTCTTGAACAAATGGGTTTGGTTTGGGCCCAAACAACCCACTGAACATTAGCCCATTGGACTAATGAGCCAGGTCATGGCTCACTTTCTAAATTTTTGATGGTCAGATGTATTTTTTAAAGCGCTAAAAATCGACAACCCACAACACTTTGTATTGTAAAGTTTTAAATGCATTGTGAGTCGGATTTTTCACATTTCAAAAAATATGCCTATATGTTGCATAGTGTTTGTGTAAAATCTATTTCTTACTAAATAAATTATAAATAACAAATATATGAGGTCCGATCGATGAGATGCTCAAGCATTGGAGAGGGGGAGTTGTTCGATCATCGTTGGTTGTAGATTTTGAACCTTACTCTGGTTGGGTGGTCCTCCTGATATATATATATATATATATATATATATATATATATATATATATATATATATATATATATATATATATATATATATATATATATATATATATATATATAGAGAGAGAGAGAGAGAGAGAGAGAGAGAGAGAGAGAATCCCGAAAGTGTTCGATGTTATGTCAAGTGAGCGCATGCCCATTTGAATTAAAACCGCCTTTAGCGGTAATCGTTGACCACCACTAAAGCTAATTTTTGGCCAATGAATTAATGGCGATCAAGCATAATTCAATGCTCGTTCGAGGATTGCCCGTTTGATGATACAGATTTTCCTACACACACACAATATATATATATATATATATATATATATATATATATATATATATATATATATATATATATATATATATATATGCTTCCCCTCCTATATAATTTACTAACAAAAAATGATCGTACTGTCCTTGCAAAATGGCATGCTTCCCAAAATACCTACCAAATTGACAAAATCACCCACACATCCAAAATCTCTGATTCTTGACATTTGTAGAACATTTTTTCCTTCGTATATGTGAACCTGCTAAGGTTCATGAGATATATAGGTACACTGTAGGAAGTTTAAACCTTCGATAAAAAAGCTATCACTTGCAAATATTTGTAAATATAGTACAACTACCTTCACAAATATACTACCTTAAGCAAATACTCCTAAAGAAGCTCCACAAATTTGTGTTGACATTCGTAGTCACCTGTTGCGAATGTCTTTGACATTCTCACTCTGATTTGACCTTCACAAATACAGTGCGACCTTTGCAAATATAATATAACCTTCACAAGAAAACTTGTAAAGCTCCTTTAACTAAATACTCATCACTTACATTCTCAAATGCATGTTGACATTCACAAATACATGTGAATGTCGTCACTCATGTGTGAACATTCTCGTTACGTTTGCAAGATGATTCACGAGCATCTTTTATATATGTTGATATTCTTACCTCATTTGTGGACTTATCGAACATTAGCATGTTGGACATGAAATTCACAAATTTTCTCAAGACTTTAATGTGAATTTTTTTATTTTTTGTGAATCCTTGTATGAGCATTAAATGTGACAATTGCTTTTTCAAAAGCGTTGGTTTGCATTATGAGGTTATTTTGCTTAAACTATGGTTTTGTGGTCCCCAATCCATTTTTTCACAATTGTCTTTCCCCAACAAAATTTTTCGGTAACTATTTTTGACAAAATTTTGCAGCGCTATTGCTTGCTCTCTATCATGCGGCGACACTTAATCGCTGAATTTTTGAACATCAAAGACATTATTGGTAACGAGATATTCTGGTAAGCACATCTTGAACGACTAAATCAATTATTTTTTGAAATTTTTGGCATGAATCAGTTATTTTTTGAAACATTTGTATGAATCGATTATTTTGTGAATAATTGCATGGTTCTCAAGTTATGTTTGCATGTTCAATAGTTTATCCTATTTTTTTGCTTGTTTAATTCATTTTCATGTGAGTTTCTATTTCTAGTTTTGTTTCTTTAATTTAGTAAGATGTTCATTTTCATGTGGTTGTGGTAATTAGCTTTAAATTACAGAAAATTTGTATTTAGTGCATCCACTCCACTTAGACATTGTTACATTTGTGTATAGTGTTGGCACTTATATTTTGATTTCTTAGATCATTGGGATAAATGCGGATATAAAAAAATAGGATTTTAATGTTTAGTCCTCATGTTCATGTTTCATTTAGCACAGTGCCCATTTTGTAGGTTTCCATTTTTCTTAGTTGCATTAACTTTATGAAAAGTAGAAAGATAATTAGTTGGGTGCATGGTAAAATTGTTAATTTTTACTATTTACCTAATTACATACATTAATTTTATGAGAACTATAAAGATAATTAATTGGGTTACTGCTTGTTTACCATTGACATCATTGTCTTTGATAGAATGTGGAAGAGATTTAGCATGTCTATGATGTTGCATTACCATGCATGCATCCATCTTGAACAAATGGGTTTGGTTTGGGCCCAAACGACACACTGAACATTAGCCCATTGGGCCAATGAGCCAGGTCATGGCTCACTTTCTAATTCCCAGCCCCCTTTAAGAACTGGGCCTAAACCCGGCCTACTACTAAATGGGACAGGTCGTTTTCAGGCCGGGTCATGCTGAAAGCCCGACGGGCTGAGCTCTAAACTGGCTTGGGCCAGGCCGATCCAATGCCCACCCCTGTGTTGAATGAAAAGGTTCCAAGTACATCAAGGAAGTGCTGCTATGCCTCCTTCACGGGGATGGATGGTTGGTTGTAGTGCTGTTGTATGCATCAGGGCACAGGGAGTAGTGTATAAATCGTCCTCAATTGGGTCCAAGGAATCAACCAGTGATACTTTTTATTCCAAGTCTACACAGATCAGGTTGACCGACACCTCGTCAATCTTGATTCCTTTCAATAGAAAACAACAATTAATGGATTCAATTAATTAAAAGGTTCTACTAAAGAGAATTAATGTCAATGTGTAGTACACATACTGCTTATGTTGTGGATCAATGGATCATTAGCATGGGTTAGTCCAACGAGTTTAGGACCAAATCTAACAACTCTTGGGCTCAACCAAGACCAAGTTTCATTCAGCAAACCTTCTTGTTAATGGCATGCTTACACCAAAGTTTTAAGGGCTGAAAGACTGAAACTTCAGCTGAAATTCCTAGTCTATCATAAGCACCCTTGTCTCGGATCGGATTTTTGGTGGATAACCTGGGTGCACCATGAATCAATTCGGAATCTTTGGCTGCGCTGTTCTTCTGACCAAACAATGACCAAGGATGAGTCTGGCTGAGAGACAATTGAGCCGAGCTGGCTTTAGATCTGATCACAACTGAGTTAGTGTTGCCTTGACTCTGTGTTCTTTCATTAGTCAATCGGCTTATGGACTTACTGAGACAACTCAGCATGATTACCAATGTTCAAGTTTTTGACCTGTTTTACTAAATCTAATGTTGTCTACAACACTATGTAAGTCGAATGGGAAGTGGCCATTCCAACGATACACGGCTGCATAACATAACATGTAAGAACCTGCCCTTGGGAGAAGGACAACAATTTCAACAATATAGGAAGGATAAAATGTGGTAAATAACTAATCTGCCAGATTGTCACATTCTTTGAGAATGAGGACAAAAATTTAATATTTGACTAATAAAACATTCTCTAACAAGTGAAAACAGCGGATTTGCTGACCGCGTCAAGAAATCTTGGATTGAAAACCATTTGCATGCACACAAGGCCATGGACAAAAGGACAAACTTCCCTATGAACAGGCATACGGATTAGATTTCTATTGGGGAAATGACTAGGGGATATTCTCCTTTATCACATAATTAAAATGGCCTAATATATCTTTTGTCTTTTTTGTTTTAACATCATCCAATTATAATTTAGTCTTACTGAAAATCCAGCCTGAGGTATGGGTGAAGATGATGCCAGGACTTAGTCAGTTGCTTTAAGTCAGCCGATGGCGCTGCCTTGTTTGGTTGCATAACCTATTGGTCAAAACTGGATTCTACATTTTTCCTTGCACCATCTAAATGAACCATGACTTCATCCTGAAGTTCCTCAAGCCCGACCTGATTTGCAGTGGATCTAGTTTTGGACCAGGAACAATTAGAGTTAGCCTTGAGCCTGCATCAGATAAGAACTGCTGGATATTCCCAGGCCCGAATGTGAACACAGACCGATACCTGAACATGCTCCCAGCACTGGGTGGGGCTATAATCAGACACATACAACTATTTTCAGTCACACAGCAGCACAGAACCCTGTTCACTGCCGTTGGTTATTGAAATCACTGGTGCTAGCATATACTCACAAGGGATTTCAGCAAACTCCAGACAATTGAAACTTTTCCAGTGATGTTTAGAGGATAGGTAGACTGGAAACTGGTATGACTGAGGGCTCAACCAACCCAGCAGAGCTAATAATCAGAACGTTATTATATTGTGCAGTGGAGCTGGCATTTGAACACTGGCGGTCTGTTTTTGATATTATGCTGCACGAAAGACAATCATCGGCTATCTTCAGACCAACTTTTGAGCTCCATCAGGCCCTCAACTTTTTTCAGGCCTCTCTATCTGATGTCTGCGGCTGACGCTTTTTCTGCCGCACCGCTAGAGTGATTGGAGAGAGAGAGATTAATAAAATGGGTAAGGAAAAACAATTTAATGAAGGTAAAATTGGTAATGTTTAGAACTTACTGATTACCAACAATACTTAGGAGAAAGATAATTACAAATGCATTTAAATATCTGAAGATAAAACTTATGAATTTAAATAAGCAATTTCTCTGAGTAGATTTTGAATTACAAAGAAAAATGGTTACGTTTTTAAATAACCCTTAATGACAAATAACGGCATGGAATAATTGAAATTTTGAGGAATTACATAGCCCAAAAAAAGAAAAGGTAGACCTCATGATCATAATCAGTAGACCTGTTTAAACATTTTTTTCCAATAAACTTTGAAATTTGAAGAAATAAATGATTTTTTTAAGTTTTTTTTAACATCGAAAAACCATCTTTTTTTGTTACTGTAATTTTAGTGGCTCGACAGAAAGAAATGATAACATAACGGACTTCACAATCCTTATACATGTAAGCCTAGAACCAAACAAAATTTCAACAATTCAACAGAAGTTTGCAAGGAATGAAATAGAACCAAAATATTCATGCAACACTCACTACAAAAAATCATCCAAAATTAACAACTTCAACATAGTTAATCCCACACTAAGGGAAAATCCTCAACCACTTTCTTAAAGAGAAATAGAAACTAAAGAAATGTCACAAAACGGCCTTCTTGATTTAATTCAGCATACTTCAATCGCCTGATTCAAAATACTTACGCTGCAGCCACTGCGGACGCATTCCTTTTTCTGGCTTCCTCAATGATTGAGAGCTTGATACCCTTACCTTTGGGCAAGGACACCCAGGGTTTAGTTCCCTTCCCTATGGTGAACACATTACCAAGCCGTGTTGCAAATTCATGTCCTGCAGCATCTTGAACATGGATAATTTCGAAGCTTCCCTTATGCTTTTCACGGTTCTTAATCACCCCGATCCGACCACGATTTCTACCACCGGTCACCATCACAACATTTCCAACATCAAACTTGATAAAGTCAACTATTTTGTTTGTTTCAATATCCAGTTTAATGGTGTCATTAGCTTTGATAAGAGGATCTGGATACCGAATAGTTCGGCCATCATAGGTGTTCAGGTATGGAATACCCTTTTGTCCAAACTGAACTGATCTGACTTTGCAAAGCTTGAACTGCAAGGGCAGAAGAATTGCTTCAGATGGCTAAATAGGCAGAATGAATCTGATATTACATGACACACATATGGCAAATTAACTACATACATATATGGGGAAAGAACAGCTGCCAGACTATAAAATTTCCAGTATTGCCACGAAAACATAAGGTATTCTAGCCCTAGTTCACTAGATAAAATCCAACAAAATGCAACTGGTTCGGCATGTTCTAATGTGTCATATGAAACGATAAAATATCATCAGAAATATATCACAACAGTGGCCAGAAGCAGATGCAATCTTCCGTAGCATAAAGATATAGATACCTTTGCCTCTTCATCTTTTATAGATTGCAAGCGGAAGCGACCCTTCGTATCGTAGAGAAGCCGATAATTCTCATTTACTTTTGGAATGGACACAACATCTGCAAGCAATGCCAGAAAAAGCAAGGTTTTAAACTGCTCGGTTGATGAAAGATAAAAAGTACAACTCCCCATATAATTTTTTAGGAAAAAGCAAAAGTAATAAAACGTACCCATAAATCCACAAGGATACTTTTGATCAGTTCGTACTTTTCCATCTACAGTCACAAGCCGCTGCATCAGGATTGAGACAACATCACGATATGTTAAGGCATATTTTAGTTTGTTTCGTATAATGAGTATCAAAGGTAAGCATTCACGACTCTTGTGTGGCCCAGAAGATGGTTTGGGTGCCTACAAAATACAAACGTGAGTTAATTAGAAGTGAATGTATAGATAAAAAAATATTAGTTAAATAGTTTTCAAAGTGGCAACTGCAGTGTACTTACAAACGCTCCACCCAATTTGTCAAGCATCCAATGTTTGGGAGCATTGAGCCTCTTCAAATGCTTCTTCAACCCTCGTGCCTAAAGTGTAAAACACAGTTTCGATAGTTAAATTTGTTAAGAAAATGGGGAACCCACCGAAAAAAGAGACAATTACACCATTTATACAGCTGGACAAATATAATAAAATAAGTTTGAAGTAATTTCACTTGTACAACAACAAAATCGTGTATGTGGAATTGTCAAGCAAAGCAACTTGCCACCTATGTCAAATGGACATGGACACAAAGGCAGAATCAAACGCACAAGGGATGATAGTTCACTATTTGTAAAAATTAAAACAGGACACACACACACACACACACACACACACACACATATATATATATATATATATATACACACAAGAAGATGTATTGTTGGATGCGTTGGGCATCAAACGAGGTCGGATGCGCCCAGTACGTCCACACATACTTTTTTTGTGTTTTTCGACTTTTAGACTGCCGCTAAAGGTCGAAAAACACAAAAACAGTGTGCTGCTGATCGCGCATGCGATCATCTTGTTTGTCCGATTTAGCATTGGACAGTTTGGGTGTTTGACAATACACCTCTCTCTCTCTCTCTCTCTCGATATATATATATATATATATATATATATATATATATATATATATATATATATATATATATATATATATATATATCGAGAGAGAGAGGTGTGTGTAGGTCCTAAATAGTCTTATCTCATAAACTGTCCTAAAGGGAAAGGCATATGCATTATACGCAACTGAACTCACAAATGTAAAAAATAAGCTTTAGATGATGTATATTGTATACTTTTCATGTTTTTTAGAATAGACATTGAGGGGTTACCCCGAATTATATTAAAGAAGATAAATCAGTTCCATGAGATCTGTCCACAACGGAAGCCAATCTGGTGGCTTATCCTTCCAATACAAATTATGGGTTATTATTTTGGACCCCATGTACTAACCATTGCATAGACCTCTTGCTTGAGGACATTTGCAGCATGGATGAGATACGACATACAAACAGTTGAATGCTGCCAAAAATTATAAAATATATTTATAATCATGCATGGATTTTGAGTTTAATGAGAAAGTATACTAATGGTATTGAGTTGATTCATAGCGTATTAACTAGATTTGCTACTAATTTTTGCAGTGCAGAGTCTTGTAAAAAATAGAAGTGCACTTAAAAAGATGTTTTCTTCAGATGAGTGGTATGCATATCCCCAACAACAACAACTACGCCTTCATCCCAAAACAATTGGGGTCGGCGATATGAACCAACAAAGAAAATCATTATCGGTCTTCCACATGAATCCTTCTCCTCCATTCATTTCTATCCAATGCCATGTCCTCGGTGAGGTTCAAAGCATTCATATCCTTTCTTATCACCTCCATCCATGTCTTCCTAGGCCTACCCCGACCTCTTTTAACTAATATATTTTCTCATTTCTCCATCCTTCTAACTGGAGCATCATTAGGCCTTCGTCGAATATGTCCAAACCACCGTAAACGATTTTCTATTTAGATGAATGGTATGCATATCCCCATTCAAAAAAAATCCAAGAGAAATTGTAGATATTCTATTTAGAAGTGAATTTTGAGATTCACGTGTTAGGTTATTGAGAATAAGTATACCTTTGGTGAAGGTGCCTCGATTGGTTGACAGCGAAGACAAACTAGCTAAGACTTATCTCTATGAGGCCATAGATAAAGTAAAAGAGGTTATTAGAGATAATTTAAATAGAAAAAAAATTGTATTTGCCTATATGCAACATTAGGGGTGGCAATTGGGTCGGGTTGGCGGGTTGGCGGGTTAGCAGGCGGGTAAACAGGTTGGCAGGAGGATTAGCGGGTCGAATTCGAGTAAACAGGTTGGCGGACGGGTCGGAGTCGAGTAAACGGGTTGACCACCCGCCTAACCCGTTTATTAAACGGGTAACCCGTTTAATAAATGGGTTAGGCGGGTCGACCCATTTACGACACGAACCCGTTTAAGCCAAACCCGACTAAGAAGTGGGTTGGCGGGTCGGGTTGGCAGGTCGTGTCAGATTTTGCCACCCCTATGCAACATCATTGACCATAAGTAGACTAGGCAGCTTCATCAACCTCTTCATGTTGCAGCGTATTATTTAAATCTTGCATTTAGATATTATCCTACATTTAAGATGGGCAGAGAAGTCAACAAAAGTCTCTTGGATTGCATTGAAAGGTTGAATGCTGGTTATAGCATTCAAGATCAGATTCATAAGGAAATGAATATTTACGACAATGCATTGTATGATATAGAAAGACTTGCAACAATGTGAAACCGTACCACAATGCACCCAGGTAATTTATTTGTCTATTTCAGTTTCAGCTTCAGCTTCAGCTTCAGCTTCAGCTTCAGCTTCAGCTTCAGCTTCAGCTTCAGCTTCAGCTTCAGCTTCAGCTTCAGCTTCAGCTTCAATTTCAATTTCAATTTCATATTGTTATTTAGTTATGATGTTGTGTATAATTGTATGATTTGTATTAGTTATTGTCTTATTAATTTCTCATTGTCTTGTTATTTTCATACATGTGGTGGAGTAGGTTTGGAAGTGATGTTCCAAACCTAAGAGCTTTTGCTATTTGCAGCTTAGGTCATGCAGTACAAGTGGATGCAAAAGAAATTGGAGCATCTTTGAGCAAATTTATACAAAGCGAAAAATAGATTAGAGAACAAAAGAGTCAATGACCTCATGTACATTCGCTACAACTTACGACTGAGGCAAAGGTAATTTTAAAATTATAAATTTTATTTGTCATATTCATGTGTTATTTAATTTCAATATTTTTTATGCATACAAAACACAACTAATTTTAAATTTTCATGTTATCTTTTACAAAAGTTGTCATCAAGAAGGCACAAAAAACAATTTGATCACATCAATTAAGAAAACTTTGATATATTGGATGAATGGTTTCAAGAAGAAGCAAACCTCATAAATGAAGAGGACATTCAATGAACAAACGTGGAGGGAGCTTAGGACGTAGATGACAAAGACCCTACGAATATTGGAGATGATTTGAATGTTGAAGAAGGAGAAGAAGAAGAAGATAATGACAATGATGATGATGATGATGATTGATGGTATACTTAAAAACTTGGTCATGTATTATAATTTGTAACGGTTAAGTATTCATAAACTTAGTTTTTTTGCTTTTTGATGAATCTTGTGGCATGTTCTTATTTCTTAATTGAAGATATTACTATTGTTCTTGTGAGTTTTGATGATTGATGATGTATTGTTACGTATCTCATAGAGACATAAATGTTTCACATGGGATTTTATGGTTGCATTTTGTGCATTTCATCATTTGTTGTGCGTTATGATTTTTTAGATTTTTTGCTATTTTTTTAGAATTTTTAATTTTTCAAAAATTATGATTTTTGATACATTATGATACACATCTTATTTTGGTCCGGAACGATACGGGTTAGGATATGATACATACAACCTTGATATTTATTGTAATGTTTATGCTTTTATTAATAGTTGGTCCCGCCTAGGTCTCGACTAGCCTTTTTTGGGGTCATCTGCCTAGGCGCCGACTAGCGCTTTTGACAACTAAGACAAGATCAGCGTTGACCGAGTTCATTTTTATCCTTTTTCTAGTATTAAAAAAACACACAAAAGAGGGGAGGTGGTTTAAGGGCATGACTCCCCTCCCCTCTTCCTCTCGATGCTCTTCTCCTCCTTGCTCATTCCCTCTATTCTCTTCCCCTAGGGTGAGGTCCTTTGTACCTTGAGGTGCAGGCTATGTCACATGGGTGCGGGTGCGGTGATGCAACACTTTAAAAAAACTTGGGTACAGGAGGGTATATATATAAAATTATATATATATATATAATTTTTAAGTTTTAATAGAGAAAAAAGAGGCATTGGAAAGAGATTGAAAGAGATAGAGAGACGAGGAGAGAGAGAGATTGAAGGAGAGAATGCGTACTTGGATTGGAGATGAAGAGGAGACATCGCCGGACGGCCGTAGCTCGTAGTCGCGCCGGCGTCGGGGCCAGAAGACGGGTCGCAACGTCGGGGTCGGGAGGAGAGGGCAAATTTTTTTTGCCCTAATCCTCCTCTCAACCCATTTCATCGGGCTCTTTGTTTTTAAAGTCCAAAACTTGGACATTTAGGGTCGGATTGATCGCACTGGGTGCCGCACACGCACGCACACCCGTGTCGCATCGACGCGGGTGCAACACTTGGTTGGCCGAATCCCTGTGACATAGGGCGCAAGTAAATAACGCAAAAGCCCCAAGGCACACGCCTTAGAGCGAGGCATGCCTTAGTCAAATGGGGGTCAAAGTCCCCATTTGACCACGATTTTGGGGCTCATAGGGTCGGGCTTCTTGCCCCTCCCTCTTTCTTGCCTCTCGCCTCTCGACTTTCCCTCTCTCTCTCTCTGCATCTCGACTCTCCCTCTTTCTTGCCTCTCGTCTCTCCCTCACTCTCTGCATCTCAACTCCCCCCCTTCTCTCTCGCCTCTAGACTCTCCCTCTCTCTCTCGCGTCTCGTCTCTAAGAAGAAGCGGAAGAAGAAATAACAAAAGAAGAAGAAGAACTCAACTCTCGCTTTTCCAACAGGTGCTAAAGAGTCTTATCTCATAAGTATTTTTATGTTAGTTGGGACGGAATTGCAAGGATAAATACAATTTCCCTACCTGAGTTGTCACAAACACATGCTTCTTGTAATTATATCAGTCCAGTTTCTAGGGAATCATGCTATTCTTGTGAAGCATTTTTTTTTCGTCATCTTTGGGCATGTCCTCTTAGTATTGATGATTTTTTTTCAATGCTGCTGCTGCTGTCTATCTAGAAGAGTAGATAGGCCTTAGATGCAATCTAAATACTTGGCTGTGGTTGACATTGCTTTGTTATGCTTTGATTGTAGACATTCTTGTTCTTTTGTTGTTTGTTTTTAAGTGCAATGCAACTATGTTTTTTTTGTTGATCCATCCTTTTGATCTCATATATTTGGTTATATGTTTATCTCCTGGTAGCATGATCTCCCATGTATGGCAAGTGACAGCAGCAATAAATACATAATATTCATGAAAAATGCCTAAACTAATACATGTTTCCTGCTAAGTAAGATATAGAGGATATTTGTAAGTTCATTTGCTACTTATGAGTATATCTGTATTTGTAGATATTTTTAAATGTTTTTTAAAGTTAAAAAAAATTGAGGTTACGCTTTACTCCTCAAGGCTTATGCCTCGCTTCAGTTTTCGGAGTGCTATGCTAGGTCTCAACGCTTTTCACAACATTGAACATAATATTTAATTTGTGTGCGAGTGTACTGTGTGTTAAGATGTATGTATATAATGTATACATATTATATATATATATATATATATATATATATATTTAATATTGTAATATATATATATACATTATATATATATATATATTTTTGTTTATCACTGTCTAGGGGTATTTTCATCTTTTCCTTGTAATAGGTTCTGTCCTCTAGGGACAAATTTTTCTTTTTTCTTTATTTTTATTTTTGTATTGTCTTTATCCCAAAGACCAAAGATATTAAGGTCTTTTGTTCTCAAGAGTCATTGGAAGCATCCCAGCCACTATATTTATAACCGTTGAGAGCTCCCAACGACTCTATGGTTGCTCCCTTTTGGCTCTTTCTTTGTGTATATAAGGGACATCTTGTCTCCATAATGCTTCTGTTATGCATTTATGCTCAATAAAGATAAATATTTTTAAGTTTTGTGTTTTTTCTATTTAGTTCTTTAATGTTTTATATGCACTTAGTGTTGTTGTTGTTGTTGTCCTTTGTTGGTTATTGTATTGTCCCATAGTGGACTTGTGCTTATGCACATTGTGATTGTGATCTTGTAAACCCTTAGTGGCATTGGTTTGTACTTTTGTGATTGTGATCTAGTAAGCCCTTGGTGGCATTGTTTTTGCATTTTCCGTTATTTCGATACACTATTTACAATATAAAGTGATTATAATCGTTCGTACACACAATCTAGTAGAAAACACCTTTTTTTGTATATGTGATCTATATCATAGTCAACAATATCGTTCAAGGATTTTTCTTGGCAAGGGTATTTCTCGAAGAGATTTTCATAAGTTGGAAAATCTCGGGAGTTTACAAATATAAAAAATGAAAAAAGATAAGAAAATAATAGTCTTGCATGATTTTTCTTTCGAAATATAAAGAAATAAGTTTTAGAAGGTTTTAAAATATAAAAGAAACAAAAAATAAAAAAAGCATGCTTAAAATATTAAAAAAGAGTTTTTCTCAAAGATATCATGATATTTTAAGTATTGGCGATATTTTGAAAATATCATAATAAATTGCAAATAATATAGGTTGACTTCATATCACTGATATTATCGTGATATTTTCAAAATATCGATGATATAGGTGACACTGATCTATATAGTTTCTTTAGTAGAAAACGGATTTTGGATCATGTTCTTATGACATTTAGGGTGTGTTTGACCGAATTAGAGATCCTCAAACCTGGATCTCTCTCTGTCTCCCTTTATTTCAGGGATCTCAAATCGAGGATTTGAGATCCCATGTTTGGGAGCCTCGGATCTTTGGCATGAGCCTCCACTCATTAACCAACATGATGCCAGCTCAGATATGAGGCGTTCAAATGCACCCTTAAGGTAGTTGATGTAACTTTTCGAGAAAGTATTTTAAAAAGGTTTTTTCAATGAAAATTGCTTGTGTAAATCGTGCACCAAATTTCAATTTTCAGCTTCGACTCGAACACAGGGAATGTGTTTAAACCCACGCAATTACAATATTTATTGCCTTGAATAAAAATAATTAAAATATACTACCCTCTGTTGGGGGGCTAAAAAATAAACAAGCCTTATTCCAAACCAACTTAAAATAAATGACCCGCTAGACCTAAAAAAATAAAATAAAGAAAAGTAAAAATTGCAGAGCTTCTTTTCCCTCTATACCTAAAAAAATAAAATAAAATAAGTAAAAATTACAGGGTTTCTTTTTCTCGCGATCTAGCCTTCTTCTCGTAAAACGTGCACGACTCTTCGCTATTGCACTCTAATCCTTCAAAGTGATCCCACCTGCAAAACACAAAAGAACAAAAAAACAAACCGAAAGGAACAATTTCTAAAAACAAATGTTAGTTCTATAAAAACAAGGAACAATAATTAAAACTAAATACTCTAAGTTTCTAACAAACTAACTACTTTGATCTAACAACTAACTCAAGTGTAACAAATTAATATTCTAACTACAAAATGAATTGAAACTGACTCTACCTAACTAATTAGAATCAAAGAAACAAGTCAGATCTAAACTAGCAATTTAAAATTAACTCAAGCAATGAACTAATGTTGAATTAAATTAACTAATTAATAACTAAAATATGAACTCAAACAACTAATTAATCATAAAACTAGCATGCTCTAACTATGAACGACTGCTACCGCAGCTAACTCATAACAAAAATGTTGGCCGAGAGAAACGGATCTGCGTGAATCACGCTCGATCGTGATTAATGCTGACAGTGTTTGGTTCATGCACTTGCTGATTTTGAGTATATATATATTAAAAAAAATGCTGAACAGATTACCACGTTAAATCGTTATCAACGATTTACGTTAATCAGGTTGAAACCTATCCAACAATCACGTTGAATACGTTGCAATCTTACCGAAGACGCTGCATTCAATCAGGCCATTGCAAGTTATCGTAAACTAATTTTTTTGAACAAAAGATGTGCAGTCTTTGAATCCGATTGAATCAAAATGATAGAAGATCGGGATTCGAAAACTCATGCTAACTTTGATCTATTGCAAACCGCGTGGTCAAATCACGTTGATGATATGCGTGACCTGATTCACGCGTGATCTGCTGGACGACGTTTAAAAAAAATCAAATATTGCAAATCAAAAATCTATGTGCGACCGAGCACTTTATGTCAGACATTGGCTGTGTCACAAAACTGATATGCGTGAATGCACAGATCGGTTTCCGACCTCCAAAAAAAACATTGTTGTGTTTTCTAACTAGAACATTAATGAAAATAAAAAGACAATTATTATACGATGCAAAATATTATTATTATTATTTTCTAATGTGCAGAAAACAAAAACAATAATATCAACGAATCTAAATGAACCAATAATACTGAAAATATAATATGATGTATGCAATAAATCTAACTATCTATGAATCTAATAAAGAGATGGGGGAGAAGAAGCATACCTGGCAGTTCACTTCTGATAGAGGGATTGAGAAGAAGAGCGGTCCTCCGTTGAAATCGGGCGCATACCACCACCCTCCGACGATGGGGAGAAAAAGAAGCTGACGACGACGAGGAAAGAAAAGAAGAAGAAGAAGAAGAAGAAGAAGAAGAAGAAGAAGAAAAAAAATAGGGGTAGGGACTGGCTGGAGAAGAAGGAGAAGAGAAAAAGAGAGGATGTGAGGGGGCGTGAATTCCATTGTGGAAGATGTCCCTCTTAACCTCTAATGAGACTATTTATAAAAAAACTAGGGTTCAAGCTTGTTTTAAAAAAAATTCTAAAAGACCCCACAGATTTTTAAGAAATTCAAAAGACTTCCTTTTTCAAAAACTATTTAAAAAACTGTTAAAAAGTTATATTTCCAAAAAATCTCAAATGGGTTCACATTGCACAATTTTTTGTCTTTTTGAAATATTCGAAGTGTCATGCCAAAATTCGATTAAACATGGGTATTTAGCCTTGTTTCACATATAATCATGACATTGAAATAGATATAATATGCATAAAAATTATGCATGAACAAATAAATAGTCTCATTAGAGGTTGAGAGGGGCGTCTTCCATATTGCAATTCACACCCCCTCACATCCTCTCTCTCTTCTCTCTCTCTTCTCCAGGAAGTCTCTTCTCCCTATTTTTCTTCTTTTCCTTCTTTATTTCTTTCATCATCGTCGTTGGCTTCTTCTTCTCCCCATCGTCGGAGGGTAGTGGTACACACTCAATTTCAACAGATGACCACTCTTCTCAATCCCTCCATCGGAAGCAAACTGCCAGGTATGTTTCTTCTCCCCCATCTCTTTATTAGATTCATAGATAGTTAGATTTATTGCATACATCGTATTATATTTTCAGTATTATTGGTTCATTTAGATTCGTTGATTTCATGTTTTTTTGTACATTAGAAATTAATAATAATAATATAATGCATCGTATAATAGTTGTCTTTTTATTTTCATTAATGTTCTAGTTAGAAAATGCAACATTGTTTTTTTTAGGTCAAAAACCAATCTGTGCATTCACGCATATCAGTTTTGTGACAGCCAATGTCCGACGTGAAGTGTTGGGTTGCGCACAGATTTTTTATTTGCAATATTTGATTTTTTTTAAACATCAACCAACAGATCATGCGTGAATCAAGTCACGCATATCATCAACGTGATCGGACCACGCGGTTTGCAATAGATCAGAGTTAGTGTGAGTTTTCAAATCTGGATCTTATATTATTTTGATCCAATCGGATTCAAGGACTGCACATCTTCTGTTCAAAAAAATCGGTTTACGATAACTTGCAATGGCCTGATTGAATGCAGTGTCTTCGGTAAGATTGGAACGCATTCAGCGTGATTGTTGGGCAGGTTTCAACCTGATTAACATAAATCGTTGATCACGATTTAACGTGGTAATCTGTTCAACATTTTTTTAATATATATACTCAAAATCAACAGGTGCATGAACCAAACATTGTCAGCATTAATCACGATCCAACGTGATTCACGAAGATCAATTTCTCTCGGCTAACATTTTTGTTATGAGTTAACTGTGGTAGCAGTCATTCACAGTTAGAGCATGTTAGTTTTACGCTTAATTAGTTGTTTGAGTTCATATTTTAGTTATTAATTAGTTAATTTAATTCAACATTAGTTCATTGCTTGAGTTAATTTTAAATTGCTAGTTTAGATCTGACTTGTTTCTTTGATTCTAATTAGTTAGTCAGAGTCAGTTTTAATTCATTTTATAGTTAGAATATTAATTTATTACACTTGAGTTAGTTGTTAGATCAAAGTAATTAGTTTGATAGAGTATTTAGTTTTAATTATTGTTCCTTGTTTTTATACAACTAACATTTGTTTTTAGAAATTTTTCCTTTCGGCTTGTTTCTGTGTTCTTTTGGTGGGATCACTTTGAAGGATAAGAGTGCAATAGCGAAGGGTCATGAACGTTTTACGAGAAAAATGCTAGATCGTGAGAAAAAGAAGCCCTGCAATTTTTACTTTTCTTTATTTTATTTTTTTAGAGTCAGAGGGTCAGGCCTGTTTATTTTTTAGCCCCCCACAGAGGGTAATACATTTCAGTTATTTAATTACTTTTATTCAAGGCAATAAAAATTGTAATTGCATGGGGTACAAAAGTTGTTAAATATGTTCTTTGTGTTCGACCTAGACTTCACCACTAGTGTGAGCCGAAAATTGGAATTTGGTGCACGGTTTACACAAACAATTTTCATTGAAAAACCGTTTTTAAAATACTTTTTCGAAAAGTTGCATCGGTAGTTTTTTTAAGGCTTCAAAAATCAACATCCAACAATGTACCAAAAATTCATGTTTCAAAAATCATATTTAACATAAAAAAAACGTTCAAAGTGTCAACCCTAGCAAACAAACCATGTTGAACACATTTATGAAGTCAGATTGAGCAAGTATAACTTGCATCTATAATTTTCCAACTAGATTTTACATACAATAGACAGTAGCAATATATATATATATATATATATATATATGAGCAGTCGTAATATACCCTACCCGTACTCGATGGGCTTTTTTCAAAAATCTGACCTTACGGATGTGCTCTGCATGATCGATTCACTAGAAATTAACTCTTGGATCATGCATTTTGGATAAAAAAAAATGGTTTTTGGAGCCTCAAAAGTTTAAAAAATTATAGACCATTGACTTTGGAACCTTATAAAAACCTATCCACACATCGGAATCAAATGATCCAAGACCCGATTCCTATGAAAACAAGCATGTAGAACACATTTATAAGGTTATAATTTTGAAAAAACACCAAAATTTATTAAAAAACCCTATCTGGTACAGGTCAGGCATGGATGGAGTCGGGTAGATTCACATTTTTCCAATGTTTGAGGGCACAATGTCCATCACACACACACTGTGCCACTGAAAAGCCCTTTAGTGGTGGGTGTAACGCCATTAAGTTCCTTTTTGTGCACTAAAAAAGGCACTGCATCCGTCCGCCTGTTCGTGCAAATATATATATATATATATATATATATATATATATATATATATATATATATATATATATATATATATATATATATATATATATATATATATATATATATATATATATATATATATATATATATATATATATATATATATATATATATATATCCTCAAGCTCGGCTGATTGCCAAACAAGCTCAGCACTGGGTTCAATTATAGCTAGGATTGTTAATCAAGTCAATCAAAGTGAACCATTAATAAACTCTGGCTAAAGCTGACAGCAAGCATTTCAGCACATTGTTCAGTCGTACAAACGGCCTCAATGCCAAATATCCACCTATTCGTATTATCATATTGATATTTCACAGATAGAATATTTGTCAATTACAATAACTTACTATCCATTAGTCACTGATAAGAGCCAACCTGACATAGATTTGCTTATTGCAAACATAATAAAGATCTAATCCCCTCTATGCTCAATGAACTTAACATAAGGTTTTTCTCAATCACATAAAACACACCGCATTTGATGGTGAATCGACGAACCCACTCACTAACAGCTTCCATGTCGGAAGCTTAAGAAAACGTACATTTTTTTAGCCAAAAGCAGATGATAGACTAGAGATGAAAGACATGATTCCAATCCAATTTCAATGTTGAGTATGACATAGTGATCGTGTTAGGGCAAGAATCAGCTTCACCACCCACCCAATAATATGTAATTCAAAATTATGAAGCCCTTCGGAACACAAGCAGCCGATCTGCAGATTCCCTCAAAGCTATGACATCAAATTCAGAACAAAATACAGTTCAACCATATAGAAGCTCAAATGCTTCATACAAAATTACCCGATCTAACAACAAAACCAAATAATGCACATGGAAAAAAAGTAAAAAAAAAATTGAAAGCAAAATCCTAAAACCCTAAACCTGATTCATAGAAAGTCCTGATTTATTTATGCCGTAAGCACCATGACGTAATCTATTGAAAGATCGGCAACCGAAGATCCTCTCGGATTACGAAAGCAGCAAATGAGCACATAGTGCGAACAAAATACATGTTAAAGTAGAGAGAGAGAGAGAGGTGCGGACCATTTTGGCTCAGTGAAGTGGAGGACTCTGCAACTCCTCGTCCTCCTTTCCGCTGCTGCTCCTTGTCGTCGTCGACCTCCTCCTCCTCCTCTGTCAGAAAGCTTAGCGTTGTAAGTCCTGGGGTTTAAATATTTTTGGGGTGGAAACCCTACCCCTGGAGATGGGCGGACCAGATCTAAAGATGGCCTGAAAAGCGAGAACGAGCACGGGTTGAGGTTGGGGCGATCCGACCTGGACCGACTCCTTGCCTATATAAAAAAAAAATACGTGGATACGAGGACACGTGACGCAAATTCGAAATTTTATTAAGGAATAGGATACGGATTTATTTTTAATTAATAAAAACTATTTTTTATATTTGAATAGTAAATTATGTTTTTATTAAATAATAATACTATTTTTTAAATAATATCCGTACATGTTAGTGTCCATGTTGGCGTGTCCGAGAATGTATGCTCGTGTCACTAGGGACACCCATCCAAAATGACATGCCGTGTGACATCCTAGCTTCTCTGCGCTCTCGCATCACAAACTGTACGACCCGATACATGACTCGAGTTCAACACGCAAGTTGAATTTTTTTTTTGTTATAAAATAGCATAAGATGACAGGATTTTTTGAATTTTTAATCAATAAAAATTATGTTTTTATATTTTAATATATAACATTTGTTTTTATTAAAATCTTATTAAAAATTATTAAACAGTATTTAAAATGATAAGGTAATGAATGTACATGTGTAAGGAACATGTGAGTGTGTCACAGCATCTTCCACTCGTGTCACTGATACGTAAACCTAAGATTTTTATAGGTTTTTGCAAATCTAACCCGGCCAGGTTCATTTGCTTAGAATCGAATCGACTGAGATCAAGAAATATGATTTTGCACTCTTGAATATCTACAACCATTGACGATCCAACTACTCCTCTTATCCAATACTTGACCATATCATCAATCAAACCTCACATATTTGGTTTTTATAATTTATTTAGTAAGAAATACGCTTTATATAGATAAAATTGACTGCTCACAATCAGGGGCGTAGCTAGGGGGGCAGGACTGGGTGCCTCCCCAAACAGTTAAAAAAAAAAAAATTTTAAAAGCCCAGTCCTAGCCCTGCCCTGATTCCATATGAAATAGATTTTTATCCATTGTTTAACCCAGCCCAGTCCTAGCCCAGCCCTTACTGCAGCAAATAGTTTGATTTGTCCATATGAAATAGATTTTTATTAATAATTGTAGCCATTTTTTATTTTATCTCAAAAAAAAAAATCGGGGTCGCTGCCCCCGAATCCCCGACTATCACACAAATAATTTTTTTTTCTACACCCCTGTTTGCCCCCCCCCCCTCACATGAATCCTAGCTATGCCCCTGCTCACAATGCATTTAAAACTTTATAATGCAAATATTGTGGGCTATTGGTTTTTAGCACTTTCAAAAACACATTTAAACATTGAAATTTTATAATCTAAAACATGTCACTCTCACAAGTCCAATCGATCAAAAATTCGATCATTAGAGAAGGAACACCATCATTTATCGTAGATTTTGAACCTTCTTTTGGTTGGACCATCTAATATATATATATAGAGAGAGAGAGAGAGAGAGATTATGTTATGCATGTAGGTTTTTTAAAGGTTTAAAAGAAATATCGGTCTAAGATTTTATTAAATATTCAAGGATTAAAAATTCAACTACCACTTTCACACACACACACACACACACACACATATATATATATATATATATATATATATATATATATATATATATATATATATATATAGAGAGAGAGAGAGAGAGAGAGAGAGAGAGAGAGAGAAAAGGTGATAGTTGCACAACCCTTAGGTGCACAGCTACATTGGAACGATGCTGGCCATCCATCAAAAGGCATGTGTGTTCCGTCAAGTCCTTCTTCATGTTTTTTTATTGTGGCCATCCATCATGCCCTATAATGGATGACCACACACATCTCATCTATAATTGCACACCTAAAGGTCTCACAACTACCCCTCACTATATATACAGGGAAATGAAAACCTACACAATAGAAAACCTCTCAAACCTACACAATGAAAAACATTTATCAGATTTTTAGTGTTGTTTTTAAATTTTGAACTTATATATGTGATTTATGCCCTTGTTTTTATAGGAATCAATTATTTGAGCAATTGTTGCAGGAAAATTGGGAGACAGGGCTCGCTCGTCGGTATGAGGTTCGACCGTTCCTAGCGCCTTTACCAGAGGTAATCGAACCAATGATCGAATTTATGTCTTTTTGCTTTGCCTTAATCTTGTCTAAGAATTTATTCTAAGTCTAAGGATGCACAAAGAATCATACTTGCGTAAATGCAAAAGATGTATGCTCTTTTGAGAAGAATTTAGAAATTTTATCCAAGTGGTTTTGAAATTATGAAGAATATGATGAGAAAAATGGTTTTTGAAAGTTTGAAGACGGACTTGGAAAAGTTAGATTTTCTAACTTAAGATTTAGAATAGATCTTGAGTTTTTGAAATAATCAAAGATTGAGATGAACCTGAATTTGAAGAAGGGAGATTTTAAAAATGAATAGAGACTTCGAAAATGGATTGAAAGTCAAGATGGTATTTGAGAAATGGAGTGGAAAAGTTTGAAATCAGAATGGATCTTGGGTCTAGGTGGAATTTGAAAACAAAATTGGTTTTTTAGATCTGAATTTCAAGATGAATTTGAATCTGAAATCTGGAATTCTAAATGACATTGGATCCGAAGTCTGAAATCCAAGATGGAGTTGAATCTGGAATCTAGAATCCTAAATGGAATTGGATCCTAAGTCTGGAATCCAATATGGAATTATAAGATGGACCTGGATTTTGGAAATCAAGATGAGATTTGAAGATGAATCTGGATTTTGGAAGTCCAGATGAGATCCGAAGATGGGTCTGAGCTTTGGAAATATAGATCGAATTTGGATTTTGGGAACCCAGATAGAACTTGAAATTGGATTTGAGAAATCCTAGATCAATTTTCAAAATTTATGAAGAAGGATAGAGAATGAAACTTGATTTTCAAACTTGAATTTTGAAATTAGGAGATGAATCAGGAAATTTCAAGGTTGAATTTGAATATTGAATCGAATTCGAAATTGAATCTTGATCCTGAAAAATGAATTTGGAATTTCAAATTTGAATTGAACTCTGAAATTTGATTTTGAGTTTTGAAGTAAAAATAGAATTTGAGAATAGGAAGATGAATTTGAATTCATGAATAAGAATTGAAGATTAATTTGAGAAATGAAGAAGATATTTAAAAATATATCTCAAAATCACTTGGATTTTGAAAAAGAATTTTGAAAATATGATGTAATTCTATCCTAAATGATGAAACTGGATGGATGTGTTTTTATTTGGTTTCAAAAATCGATGGCTTACAATTTTATAATTTTTTGAGGCTCTAAATACCATTTTTTTCATCCAAAATTCATGATCCAAGAGTTGATTTCTAGTAAATAAATCACGTTGAACACATCTGTAAGGTCAAGATTTTGATAAAAACATTGAAAATCTGATAAACAGTTCTTATTAGATAGGTTTGGGAGGTTTTCTATTGGGTAGATTTTATTTTCCTATATATAGAGTAATACTCCAATGCTACTGGGGTACTTACTCTCACATACCAGAAATCATGGTTGTAAGTTGTATATTCTCAATTAAACCTTATGGATGTACTCAACATAGTTTATTTGATAGAAATCATACTTTGAATAATGTATTTTTTGACATAAAAACAGATTTTTTTAAGTCACGAAATTTTTGATACATTGTAAGCCATTGAAGGTCTTAAAAAATATACATGTATGCTATAATCACATGATCTAAAACTTGTTATTTACTAAATAATGCTTATAGATCATATCTAGAGGTCTGATCAACAAAAAAAACTTAAGAAATTTGAAAATCTAAAGTTTTTATAGTATATATAGAGAGAGTAATGCGCTCATTCTGCACCGTTAGGACCATTAAAAAATTATAGCTTTTCGTATTTTTTTTGTCACATCTAACACCATATATGTGATCTATAGGTTTTGTTTAGTGGGAACAA
The DNA here is from genome assembly GCF_984573655.1 of Nuphar pumila. NCBI lineage: Eukaryota > Viridiplantae > Streptophyta > Magnoliopsida > Nymphaeales > Nymphaeaceae > Nuphar > Nuphar pumila. The sequence continues at coordinate 59,934,029 of NC_143264.1, read as the reverse complement.
ACTTTTGGATCACCGAAATCTGACCTGGTTGTTCTGGTGATCCAAAATTAATGGCTATGAAGGCATCATTTTTTTTACTCATAAAAATATATTTCTTTCGTCAAAAAAATGTGAACGACGAGTCGATTCTCACTAAATCAAGCATGTTAAACACATCTAACCATTCATATCTATAATAAAACACTTCAAACTATAGGACCTAACGGGGCAGAACGAGAAAAGATGTCCTAATATGTTCAGATCACACACACACACACACACACACATATATATAACATGAAAATTGCTTTCTTACTGTTTTAGTAATTGGATAATGGACAATGACATAGATGGCACTAACTTTTGGCACAATATGAAAAATGGTTGAGAATTAAAAAATATGACACATCTATCCAATTCACTTTTTTTTCTTGGCACTTACCCTTTTATCGCCTAAAAAAATCAAGCACATTGGTTGAAACCACTTGCATAGTGGTCCTATCATGGCGCCTGGCTGATTTTTTCAGGTAAGAACTTATGGGGTGCTTGATTTTTTAAGAAAGGAACTTTCATTGCGCCTAACATTTTTTATCAAGTTGTCTGATTTTATTTTCAGGTGACAAACTTAGAAAAGTGATTTTAGCCAAGGGAGACTAGTTTTTCAGATGACAAAAGGTCCATACATAAAAAGAAATTGAATTGATCAGATTTCTCATATTTTCTAATGTGCGGCCTCAGTATTGTAGCCAAAGGCTAGTGCCATCTATGTCTTTATAGGTGGTCTTTTGTAAATATCACATTTTTTTGGGAATTATATCAGCCTTTGAAAGTATCACCATAAAATGTCAGCGACATATGGGACGTTCCAAGTTCCAACTCTACTGGTACGGGTGATTGAATAACTGCCTGATTGTATAGCCACCAGTAGGGTCCTTACTCCCCTATCTTGATTATAAAACAAAAAAGGTTTTGTCCAAGTACATCCCTTTCTTATTGTGCAACAATTGGACCTAGAATCTCATAAATTGAGGATTCAAACCCATTAAAAAACTTATGAATTGGGTCTCTTCCCCTCATTTCACCCATCTGGAACCCGAATGAGGAAGCTCTCACATTGAGAGTCAGACTTAGCCTATGTGCTCTCACTCTGCTAAATCATCTAGCCTACCTATTAGTTCTAGGTCCAACACTAGGATCCACTCTATCGGTCCCAACCCTTTTTAAGCTCGTGCCCTACAGAGGTGCTATCAGATTGAGCACTCATCAAACCAATCTTAGGAGGGCTATCTAAGCAGATTGCACGTCAAGAACTGTAAGACGAAAAGCTTCGCATTTTTTTTTTTAATTTATAACCCGAAGAAACTGCACCCGACACAACGATCTGGTCGCACTGGCTTAGACTGCCATACTTATGGTTGTCATGCCGACAATGTAAAACTTTGAGGCTAGGACCCCTGCTGCCAGGGGCTATGCTACACATTGGCTTGCACAGAGGTGTGGCACTCATGTGAACCGGACCTTGATTGTTTGTCTAGCAGCCAAGGTCTCACCCTACGCCAACCCCCTTGAGGCTGAAAATCTTCACTCTTGAATCGGTTGATCCCTTCTCACCGGAGGAGGAAAGGCTCGTACTCTTGAAGAATAAAACTCTCAAAGTCTATACCCAGATCTATTTTAAAATATCCATTTTAAAAATCCATTTCAAAATCTTTCCGAATATGTGGATCTACAACTCTTGACCTTTGGATCATGTTGTTCTGACATATATGTCAGATTTTATGGGTTGAAACATCAATATCCTACAATGTACCAAGATTAAAAAAAACATATTTTTCATATCCAAAAACTATGACTGAAGACTTGATTTCTACTATTTTGATCATGCTAAACATATCCATGATGTTAGATTTGGTCAAAACAACTTTCCTATGAGTTCTAATTAGGGGTTTCCTTACCCACGAGCATGCAAATGCTATCCTATATATATATATATATATATATATATATATATATATATATATATATATATATATATATATATATGAAAATTTTACAAATATATGCCTAACTTTTGCCTTAATTATAAACACCCACCTAATGTTTGAAAATATACAAATGGGCGCCTGAGTTAAGAAAATAATTCTCAAACAGCTAACTTGGATGATTTTAACCATGGTCCATCGGTAGTTATACTTGGTAAATTACCATATGGCCCATTTCCTTTTTCTTCTTCTATAGCATTGAGCAAAATCGAGGTATTGAAGGCTCCACTCAGCCTAAACCTCGTCTATACACAGTTGTCAGATGCAAAAATGTTGTTCTAACTCTAATGGAATTTCAAAACCGGATGAAAGGTGGAAGGGTTAAATGGTAACTTTGTACAAAATAACCAGTTTGACCATGGTAGGTACCTGTTTGAGAATTATTTTTGAAACCTAGGCGTCCATTAGTAAATTATCAAACATTAGTCAGGTATTTGTAATTAGGTCAAAAGTCAGGCGCGCGTGTGTGTGTATATATATATGGGGATTGTGCTGCCCTTTTTTAGTTACCTCATAATAGGACCCTCCAAAAACCGTTGAGGTAACTTGTTGAAAAAATGTTGCTAAGATGATCTTTGTGAGGATATGCGAATACTAGACCAGGTAATCCGGCTAGGATGATCTTTGTAAAGATGTACAAGACCAAAACTAGGTAATCCAACTAGGACGATCTTTGTGAGGGTGTACGTGACTAAGACCAGGTAATCCAGCTAGGACAATTTTTATGGGGGTGTACAGGTCCAAGACCAGGTAATCCCGCTAGAACGATTTCTGTGAGGATACGTATATCCAAGACTAGGTAATCCGAGTGACAACTTATTTTCAAGATATAACAAATCTATGTGATGATGAACATATTAAACATAATGATTATGATGGATTACGATGATCATATGAGCTTATTGAAATAGTTAGTTGAGAAACTATAGATTATGGTATAAGGTTATGCTTGGAATGAATATGTTAGTGTATTGGTGAATGACATATCATGCCTATTTAGTCATTTTGCAAATAAAATGCATTATGATTGAAATATATCATGTATATATATAGATCATGATTGACGTATATCACAAATATTTGATTTGTTGGATTATGTTATCATCAAGGTGATATATGTATTAACTTTGTACAATCACTATATGTTCTGGTATAGACCTACCAGACTTTCATGTGTTTGAGCACTTTTAAAGGATTTTAGGTGAATAATGATGTATGACTGTGGAGCAGATTCGGGATGCTGCGACAACGTCAATGAGCCAGTATTTTTTTTCTGAGGAACTAAATTTTTGGATAAACAATATTACTTATTTTGAAAAAACATTATTGCTCATTTTGGATATGCACCACTTTGTTTGTTTAAATCAAGGTATTTTAAATGAATAATGTAATCTACCTTAAATTCAATATTTTCACATGGTTAATGATATGTAACCTGTATGAGGTTTTAAACCAAAGTAAAAAAGGTTTCTACTGATGATTTACGAAAAAAAAAAGATTTAAAACTTTATGCATTTTTGTGTTAAAAACCTCAAGACGTTACAATTGGTATTAGAGCAGGATGAAAATATTTTGCTCTTGATACACTCATCATACCAGTATCACTCTGTAAATATATTCCAATTGAACTGATTATTATTTGGTTATGATATGTTGTTTAAAACCTTGTGTGATACCAATAACCTAAATAAGATTTTGTTAGGTACACTATATTTGATTAAACCTAAAGGATTTCGTCATTTAAAGGTCTTTTTTTATAATCATGAAATTAAGAAAAAGTACTGAGTAGTCCTTAAATAGAATTTTTGAGGACAAAATTCTTTTGATAGAGGTAGGATATAATATTCATAATTTTTTTTCTAAAATATATATATATATATATATATATATATATATATATATATATATATATATATATATATATATATATATATATATGATATGGTGATTATTTTGGCATTTAGTTAATATTTTTCATGACTTTCGTGAATTAGATTGCATTCATATGGATTATTCTAGATAAGCAGTCTTTATTTTTTCAAAATCAGAGTTATATCAAGTTTGGAGCATGCCCAATAAACTCTAGGGAAAAAAAGATCATTTTGGAAAAGTTTCGGGAGCATTTGAGACCTGAGGGTCATAGTCATCCAAACCCGAGTTGACTGGCTTAGTAAACACATAGAGGACATAGATGTCATTTCTATTTGATTAAAAAGTCATGTTGGTTATTTATTTTGTAGGAATTTATTTGAAAACTAAATAATTATGTAACGGCAAATTGAAACCAGTTTCAGTTAGGACCTAGTTATCTAAACTAGGGCCCAACCAAAACCAATTCTGATTGGACCTAGATTGGATCACAGTCAGATCAAACCCAAGACCCAACCCAAAACCCCTCCCATGGTTTTCATCCTATGTTTTTTCACCCAAGAGCCTATAAAATGGCTCTCACCCTCTCTCTTTTTTTCACATCTCACTTTTTCATCTCTCAACCACTCTTGTCTCCATAGCGGTTTATTTTGCCACCGCTGTCATCAGACCCATGCACTTTGGTACTTGCAACACGAAACCCGAGGCATGCACACAAGACCTCATCTTTGAAATTCCACTAGAGGGGGGGGTGAATAGTGAAATATGATAAAGATCGATAAAATAAAATAATCAAGCAATCAGGCACAACACATAAAACACAGAATTTATACTGGTTCGGTCAATACCCAGACCTACATCCAGTCCCCAAGCAAACCACTTGAGCTTTCCACTATAACATCCGAGTCATCGGATAAATAGTACAACACCCTCTTCCTCAGAGGTCTTCTTTTCTCAACAGAGAAGAGGCACACCCTCTTCCACAGAGGTCTTCTTCTCTCAACAGAGAAGGACAACACCCTCTTTCACAGAGGTCTTCTTCTCTCAACAGAGAAGGGCAACACCCTCTTTCACAGAGGTCTACTTCTTTCAACAAAGAAGGAATACAGTGAATAACATAATTACAATACTTCCTATAGAACCTTCAGAATGATATGAATGCACGAATGAAGGATTCTCAGAATGTTCTGTTTGTCACTCAGAGGATACTCTTTGTCAAAGAGCTATACTTGACTTTTTCTCTTTTCTTTCTTTTCTTTTTCTCTTTCTTTTTCAAGGCTCTCTTTTCAAATATCGAATAAGAATTTTTCTCGTTGTAAGCTCACATGTCAATTACATTCCATGTTGAATAGTTTATTTGAGTGTGTTTATATAGCTTTAAAAAAGTAGTCATTACATTTTGAAATCGTAGCCTTCTTGAGATGTGAAATGATATGTCATTTCAAAAACATCTTTGGAGAAATTCGAAAAAGTCTTTTTCCATAAAAGTAAAATATAGGATACACTAGTCGTTGTAATATTTTAGGCAATACATATTTTATGTAAAAAGTCTATTTCTTACAATAGTACATTGAACGTTGGATTGTGGTTTTGTCTTTATTCTAATTAATGATTTGAGGTACATAAGTACTTCTTTACTTTAAATGAGTGTAAGTACAATGAGTGTTTTGAGATATTTATTTGTACATAGTCATGTCAAGTGTTTTCTTTATGTTGTGTTTTTCAAAGTCTCTAGAGAGAATGAGGACTACAAGAAAGTTGACATTCTTGAGAAAAATATTTAACAAGGATTTCTTACAGGAGGTATTTAATGCTATACAAAGAGAATGATGACTTCAAGTAAGTCGACATTCTATGGGTTTGTAAAAAGGTAACTAGAGTCTTTTCAAAACCTTTATTATATTTGTTTTCTTTGTGTAGCCGATTTTCATGTTTTGTCTTTTCCTATATTTGAAAACATTTCTTTAAAGATGGTAACTAGAGTCTTTTCAAAACATATTATATTTGTTATTCTTTATGTAGCCGATTTCATGTTTTATCTTTTTCCTATGTTTCTTTTCATGTTGTCTTGTATATGATGTAAGGTACAATTATTACATTTTGAAATCATGTCAAAAATACCTTTTTCATAAAGGGTTGTAAGAAGGTACAATTATTAGTTTTCAAAAAGGAGCTTTTTGAAACTATCGTATACTTTTATGATATAGGTTTTATGAATAAGTATGTAATATGCAATATGCATGTTCTTGAAGGTTCTGTTACATATGACTCTAAAGAAGAAAAAAAATCTTCATCTTGAGGTAGCCGATCTCTTCAGTTGAACTTTAGGAATGCATGGCTCATCAAGCTTTTTCTTCAAGGAGTATGATTGCACTAGTTGTACTGGAACAAGAAGTCTCCATCCTTTTTGGGCGAGATATCCTTGCATCAAATACTCGTTAGATTTATGGCAAAACATATTCAGTCATAATATAACATTTTTCAAGAGGACATATTATCATATCATATAAAATCAAATACGACAGTGTATCATATTATGTGACATCAAAACAGAGTTTCTCAACATTCTCCCCCTTTTTGATGATGACAAAATATGCTCCCCCTGTCAAAAAGACATTATGCATAGAAATAATAATATTATAAAATATTGAAAAATGTTTAAAGAGAGTATTTCTCCAATAATGGAGACAGGTTTTTCTCCCCTTTTGTCATAGACAAAAAGGAAGGGATCAGAGTAAGAGAGTTATTACAGACTAATAATAAATATTACAGTAAAAAAATAAGTTTATTCCGAAGGTGGAGTAGGTTGATGTGTAGGGGCGTCTAGATCCTGCTGTTGAGCTTGACGAGTCTGCTGCAACAAGGCTTGATTGCGAAGGATACGATCCTGAGAGCGTTGGACATCCATCATTGCAGAAAAGTAATCAAAGGTGGATGTTGGATCATCTTCATCAGAGCCGGAAAGGTGCAGGGACCTGAGATTGAAGGTAGTAGCATCGAGGACCTGAGAATGATGGAGGATAACTTCGTTGTGAAGGGATACTTTGAAGTATTTTAGGATGGGAGTTATAAAACACCCGAAAAGAAGAGGCTTGAATTTTTGATAACGAATAAAAAGGTCGAAAAGAATGGAGGACCAGTTTATCGGAGTAGAAGAAAAAATTGCGTAGATAAGGAGAGAGATTTTTTGTGGAACTAATCCCTTGCGTGGAGGCTTGGGATAGATATTGTGGAGAAAAATCTGGGCAAGCAGTTGAGCATGAGGTTGGAGATTCCTCATGTGCCAGAGAAGTTGGTAGCAGTTGGTGTAGAGAAGAATTTTTTGAAGTACCGATCGTTCGATTGGTACTATGTTGTTGAGGTCTGTGCCGGTGGAAGGTAGGTTTAGAATTCTACCTAGGTCGGAAGCATCGAAGAACATCAGCTTTCCTCGGACTTTACTGGTGATTGTAGTTTGTTCATGATCAGAAGAAAAGTTTGTATAGAATAGTCGAACTAGTTCAGGATAGTAGGCAGCTTGGGATGAAGATCCTAGTAGGTGTTTGAGTTCGGGGAGATAGCTGTCTAGGTCAAATAACATGAAGTCTTCATAGTGAACTAATTTTCCTTCATGAATGGGTCGAGAACACAGTAAGTTGTAGTCATGAAAAAGATCTGGATACCTAAGATCTGCGGCAGTGATTGCAGAGTTTGAAGAGGAAGCCATTGCAAAAGAGAGTTGAGAGAGGATGAACGAGTTTGAAGGTATGTATGAAGATAGTGAGCTACGAGTGGTATTGGTGAGGAATGAACCAATTGATTAAATAGAAGAGAGAAAATAATTGTGACAATAATTGAATGACAATGGAAGTGAATGATTTTTGGATTGTAGTTTGAATAAGGAAATTCATGAGTTGTAAGTTAAGGGGCTTGTGAATGACAAATCAAATCAATGGTGGAAGATAGTGTATCATATTGGTATGTAAGTTAAGAAGGACATAGATTTAAACAAATATACTATGGGAGAGTTTATCGAGTGGTGTGAAATGTCATGAATTGAGTATGGAGTGTCATATTGAAGAGAGTGAAGAAAATAATGGCCTAATAAAACAAACAACTTTTTCTACATGATATTACTTGATGTGGAAGCATTCCAAATTCGTGAAGAGTGATTTTGGAATAAGACAAACAAAGATAAGAGAGTGAGAGGCAATAATTTGTTATTTAATAAGTATATATTTTGATATGTGTGGAAAAAGAATGAATAGACATAAAGAAGGGTGATACGGATATGTGGTTTGAAAGATATGGCATTTTTAAAAGAAAAGAATGCCTTAAAAAATGTGTCATGATTAATGTGTCTTCACATTTGTATTGTTTTATGAGTATACGTAAAGATGAGAGGGACACACTTTGACTATGAATAGTGATGAGACAAAAAGATATTTATGAATGAAGAGTAATAATTGCTTATATAAGAAATATTTTTATGGATATGTGTGGAAGGAGTGAGAGTAGTCATAGAGAAAAGTGAGATGACATATATGGATTTTCGAGTAGGATAAGAAGTAATAAAAAATTCATGATTGATATGAGATGAAAGACATGAGATAAAGTTATGATTGACATGAATTAATGTTTATTTGATAAACATATTTTTAAAGAAACTCGATTTGAGGAAGTTCATAGTTTTTAGAGAATAAAGTTAAGTTTTAAACTAGTAAAGGAGTCACAAACATGGATTGACAAGAATGGAGGCTTAATTTGTATGAGAGAGAGAAAGTACTAAACGTACTAATGAGAATAAAAAAATATGAAGGACAAGGTTTTAATGGGTCTCGATTGGAGAGAGATATAAAATGTATGAGAGAGTCATGGTCACGGATGAAAATGAGCTTCGTATAATATATATATATATAGAGAGAGAGATAAAAAAAATGATACAAAACGTACGAATGGGTGGAGTACAAATGCTTTTTGTAAAAGATGTAAAGCATGAAGAGATGATAATAGATAGTTCTTTAGGCTATGATATAAAAGATGATATAGTAAAAATTTACGTGAGATATAATAGAGTGTATGTAATCTATGATATATTAAATGATATAGTAAAAATTTACGTGAGATCATAGCAACTAGTTCTTTAGAGAAAGGTAAAAGAACCAAAATAAACATTCGATTTTAACTAATAATTTGAAAAGCAAGAGTTCTCATAAACTAATATGTTATCATGTTGAAGGTGAATCAATTTATCGTAAGAGAAGTTTTCACAAAAGGAAAAAAAATAATAAAGGAGTTATGAGATGAGTGATGTGAACAATGTTATGATAGCTTTTAATATAATTAGTTTTTATAGATATGAGTGAAAGGAGATAGGACAAGGAGTCATAATGGATGTGTACTTGAAAGATGACAAGTTGAAAGACATAAAGAATGTGTCTTATAAGAGTTTAAAGTGTACGTGAATATGGAAACCTAGTTTGACTAACAAAAATCGATAAGAAGAAGAGCTATTTAAAATAAGATTTTAACAAAACTTATAAGAAGTATTATAATAAGTGTGATTAATTTATAAGTCACTTAGTTTGCATATTCCTAGTTCTCTTCTAATTCGTGTAAAGTCTTCATGTTTCAATGGTTTAGTGAATATGTCTGCTAACTGTTGATTAGTGGGTATGAATTCAAGTTTAATTATGTTGTTTAAGACTTGTTCTCTTAAGAAGTGGTGTCTTATTAGAATGTGCTTAGTTCGTGAGTGTAAAATAGGATTCTTAGATAAGTTTATAGCACTCGTATTATCACAGAAAATAGTTGTATTTTCAAAATTTAAACCAAAATCTTTTAAGGTTTGTTTCATCCAGATAACTTGTGTACAGGCTAAGCTAGCAGCAATGTATTCGGCTTCAGTAGTTGATAAGGATACACAGTTTTGTTTCTTACTGAACCATGATACAAGTGAGTGCCCTAGCATATGACATGTTCCACTTGTGCTTTTTCTGTCAGATTTACTTCCAGCAAAGTCAGCATCGTTGTATGAGATTAAATCAAATGTAGAGGACTTTGAATAGAATAATCCAAAATCAACTGTGTCTTTTAAATATCTCATTATTCTTTTTACAGCCTTAAGATGTGATTCTTTTGGATTTGACTGAAATCTAGCACACAAGTAAACACTGAACATAATATCTGGACGGCTAGCAGTTAAATAGAGAAGTGATCCTATCATGCCTCGGTATACCTTTATATCAACAGACTTACCATCTTCATCTTTGTCCAAAACAGTAGTAGTGCTCATAGGAGTAGATTTTGAAGCAGTTGAGTTCATGTTGAACCTCTTCAAAAGTTCACGAGCATACTTAGACTGATTGATGAAAACTCCATCCTTGGTTTGCTTAATATGCAGTCCAAGAAAGTAGGTGAGTTCTCCCATCATACTCATTTCAAATTCTTTCTGCATGGACTTAGAAAATTCTTCACAAAGAGTGTTGTTAGAAGATCCAAAGATGATATCGTCTACATATATTTGAACAATTAGGGTATGATTATTCACTATTTTTACAAATAATGTAGAGTCTGCTTTGCCTACAGAAAAACTAGTTTTTAACAAAAAGGTTTTAAGTCTATCATACCAAGCACGAGGTGCTTGTTTTAAACCATACAAAGCACGTTTGAGTTTGAAAACATGATATGGATATTGTTCATTTTCAAATCCTGGAGGTTGTTTTACATAAACTTCTTCATTTATAAAACCATTTAGAAAAGCACTTTTAACATCCATTTGATATAATTTGAAATCCATATAGCTTGCATATGCTAAAAACATTCTAATAGATTCAAGTCTAGCAACAGGAGTAAATGTTTCATCAAAATCAATACCTTCCTCCTGGTTGTATCCTTGAGCTACTAGTCTTGCCTTGTTTCTTATAACATTACCTGTTTCATCTAGCTTGTTTCTGAAGATCCATCTTGTCCCAATGATTGGATGATCCTTTGGTCTTGGTACAAGATCCCAAACTTCATTCCTTTGAAATTGATTCAATTCTTCAGTCATGGCTAGCATCCAGAACTCATCGATGATGGCTTCATCAATCTTCTTTGGTTCAAGTTGAGAAATGAATGCCATATTTGCAATCCGTTCTAGCTGAGCTTTAGTCTGAACCCCCTTTGTCAGTTCTCCCAAAATCTGCTTTTGAGGATGATCTTTGATATCGACAAATGTTCTTTGATGATCATCTTCATTAGACTTAGCTGTGTTATCTAAAAATAAATCTGTACTTTCAACATCATCATCGTTAGTTTGCTTATGAACAGATTGATCAATAGATTCACAGAAACTAACATGCATAGATTCTTCAATAGACTTAGAACACTTATTGAAAACCCTGTATGCTTTACTATGACTTGAATATCCTAAAAATATGCATTCAATAGATTTAGCATCAAATTTATCTAGGCTATCTTTTGTGTTTAGGATAAAGCATTTACAACCAAAGACTTTGAAATAGTCTATTCTTGGAGTTCTGTCATAGAATAGTTCATATGGAGTTTTATTTAATAAGGGTCTAATGAGAACTCTATTTGTTATGTAGCATGCAGTATTAACAGCTTTTGCCCAAAAAGATTTAGCAAGATTATTGTGTTGGAGCATAGTTCTAGCAGATTCCTAAAGGGTTCTATTCTTTCTTTCTACTACACCATTTTGAGGTGCAGCTCTAGGAAAGGCAAAGTTATGAGAAATACCATGCAAGTTACAAAAATTTTCAAAAAGTTCATTTTCAAATTCTCCTCCATGGTCACTACGGATTTTAACAATAGAACAAGATTTTTCATTTTGTAATTTTTTACATAAAATTTCAAATTGACAAAACGTATCACTTTTGTTTTTCAAAAATATTACCCAAGTAAATCTTGAGTAGTCATCTACAATGACAAAAACGTATTTATTGTGATTATGACTAGCTACTCTAGAAGCACCAAAAAGATCCAGGTGGAGAAGCTCTAGAGGTCTTTTGCTTGAAATGATATTTTTTGATTTAAAAGATGATTTGGACAGTTTTCCTAATTGACATGCATCACAAAAATAATCCTTTTTAAAAGATATTTTGGGTAACCCACGTACTAACTTATTTTTAGCTAATTTAGACATGTACTTAGAATTGACATGACCCATTCTCATGTGCCATAGATGTTGAGAGTCATTATTAGCTATGAGGCAATGTTCTGTGATGTTTTCTAGATATAGTTCATATATATTATTTTTTCTTATACCTTTTAAGATAATATTTTCGTTGGTGTCTGCTATAAGACAAGCATTATGATTAAAGCTAATATTATAACCTGTATCACACATTTGACTAATACTTAGAAGGTTATGTTTTAAGCCTTTAACCAGGAGAACGTCTTTGATAAGAGGTTTATCTATATTTCCAATATTACCAATACCTATTATCAAACCTTTGTTGTTATCTCCAAAGGTGATGGTTCCTCCTTCTTTTTTATGAAGAACAGCAAAGAGGTCTGAATGTCCAGTCATGTGTTTTGAACATCCACTGTCTAGAATCCATCTGTTCTTCTTGTTAGGAGCCTGCAAATCATTAAGTAAAATTTCTTTTTGGTACCCAATCAGGTCCCTTTTTGTTAGACCTTGGAACCCATATCCATTTGGATTTGGGTTTGTCTACAACCTTAGAGGAGTTAAAAAAATTAACATTATAATACTCCTTATTTGGTTCAGACGAACTTTTCACAAAAGTGGTCTTTTGATTCATACAAGAAGGCTTGTTGAAATGAGAGTAGCCAATACCAATCTTGTAGAAAGAGACTTTTTGAGAAGATAGGAGTTTATCCAAGTTCTCTTTTCCTTTAGTAAACTTGAAAACCGTTTTCATAAGGTTTTCAGTTTTACTTTTTAATTCTGAAATTTCTACTTGCAGATTTTTAGTCTTGAAGCTAGTAGATAAGATTTCAGAAGTAATAAGAAGATTTTTCTTTTTCAACTCAGAGTTTTCACTGCTGAGTTTTTCATTTTTCTGGGAAAGCTCTAAATTTTCAGATTTTAAAGTTTTATTTTTGAAGCGTAATTTTCTAGATTCTTCAAATAGTTCTTGAAAAACATCTAGAAGTTCTCCAAAGGAAAAATAAAAAATTTCACTTACAGAGCTTTCGTTTGCCATGAAGCACATGTTTGCAGTTTCGGCTTCATCATCACTTGACTCTTCACTGGTGGATGGTTCTGAGTCATCCCATTGAGCATGCAAAGCCTTTTTCTTGAAGAACCTCTTCTTTGGTTCCTCGGTCTTGGTCTTTCTTTTGAGAAGTGGACAGTCACGCCTCAAGTGACCTGGCTTATTACACTGATAGCACATGAGATCTTCCTTAGGATCTTTTCTTTCCTTGTGCTTGTTTGGAAGTCGGTTCCTTCTCATGAAGCGCTGGAATTTTCTGGTTAGTAGCGCAATTTCGGATTCTTTATCTGAGTCTTCATTCTCAGATAGAGCTGGGAAAGCTAGAGTTTTCTTTATCGGTTGTTCTTCTTCCCTTCTTTCTTTCATGTGGACTTCATAGGCCATAAGATTGACTATTAAGTCGTCCAGAGTAAGCTTAGATAAATCTTGAGCTTCTTCAATAGCTGTAGTCTTTTTCTCCCAATCAGTTGTGAGAGATCTCAAGATTTTCTTCACCTTTTCTGTCTGAGAATATGTTACACTCAGAGATTTCAGATCGTTGGTGATGTTGGTGAATCTGGTAAACATCTCTGTGATGGGTTCATCTTTGTTCATTTTGAACAACTCATATTTTCTGACAAGAGATGAGATTTTGGCTTCTTTCACTTTGTTTGTTCCTTCATGAATAACATCTAAAGAATGCCAAATATCATATGCAGATTCACATATAGATATTCTATTGAATTCGTTCTGATCAATGGCACAATATAAGGCATTCATAGCCTTTGCATTTAGGTTTGCCATTTTCTTTTCTTCATCAGACCATAAGTTATAGTCTGCAGATGGAGATGTGTATGGATGCTCAACAATTTTTCATACAGCAAAATCTATGGATTTGAGAAATATAGCCATTCTGCACTTCCAGTATCCATAGTTGGAGCTATTGAAGAAAGGAGGACGAGATGCGTGTTGACCTTCAATATCACGAGCATAAGAGGTAGATGCCATTTGTGCTGGAAGACTTGTTATGTCGAAACCAGCAAACCTGCTCTGATACCAAATGAAATTCCACTAGAGGGGGGGTGAATAGTGAAATATGATAAAGATCGATAAAATAAAATAATCAAGCAATCAGGCACAACACATAAAACACAGAATTTATACTGGTTCGGTCAATACCCAGACCTACATCCAGTCCCCAAGCAAACCACTTGAGCTTTCCACTATAACATCCGAGTCACCGGATAAATAGTACAACACCCTCTTCCTCAGAGGCCTTCTTCTCTCAACAGAGAAGGGGCACACCCTCTTCCACAGAGGTCTTCTTCTCTCAACAGAGAAGGACAACACCCTCTTTCACAGAGGTCTTCTTCTCTCAACAGAGAAGGGCAACACCCTCTTTCACAGAGGTCTACTTCTTTCAACAAAGAAGGAATACAGTGAATAACAGAATTACAATACTTCCTATAGAACCTTCAGAATGATATGAATGCACGAATGAAGGATTCTCAGAATGTTCTGTTTGTCACTCAGAGGATACTCTTTGTCAAAGAGCTATTGTAAACACCCCAAATTTTCCTCACTCATTCTCAAACAATCCTCCTTGTTCAGTGCCAACCCTGTTAGGTCAGTGTAGGAGTCAAACCCCGAGTCAGTTTCAGAAAATCACCATTATACCCATTTTCATTAGGAAAATTACCATTTTACCCCTAGGTCATCCCGGACCCCAGTCAGTCGGAGTCAACCAAGCTCATTGGTCAGTTCAGAACAGTCAGAATATTAGTCATTTCAAGCTCATTTGAAATCATAGTGAGAAAGCCATTTTCATTTCTGACCATTCCTGCCAAAATGGGATCATTTCTTCAAAAATGAGCTCATTTCTCACTCGAATCCAAGCCAATTGTCTCAAAGTCAGTCATTCCCAGTCAGTCATGTTCCCCAGAGTCTAACTTGAGCTCACCAGAAGTTCAAGTGCTCCAATTTCAGTTCAAAACCATTTCCAAGTGTCTAGGAGCCCATTTTAGTCCATTTCAGCTCTTTCAGCTGAAATTGAGCCGAGTTCAGTCAGTTGAGTTAGTGTTTGAGACTTGATTTTAGTTCATCTCAGTATTACTGACCTTTGTTTTAGCTCAAACCCAGTTCAGGTTCGTAATTCACTTCATTCCAATGACCATTCCATACCATTTCTCTAAAAATGGCAGCTTTTCTTGAAAATTCAGTTGGAAAGGTCAGTTGAGTCAGTGTTTGTTGAGTTCATTTGAGTTCTGAAACTCTAAAACCCAGCTCAATCCAGTTCATTTCAGTTGAATCCAGCTCAAACCCTAATTTTCAGCGTTACTCTAGCTTGGCAGAGCTCGAAAATCATTTCTTCAACCATTTTTGCAAATTTTGTCAATTTTAACACTTTTTGAACTGGTACAAGTGTCAATCGGGGTCTAACATCCAAAATTCTTCATTCAGGGTTAGCATTTTGCATAGCATTTCATGTCATTTCTCATCGTTTCATATCATTTCTCAGCATTTCATAACATTTCATCACATTTCATTTCATTTTCGAAGTCCAGAACTCCAGCTTTATAAATTTCAATCCAGATTGAGTTTTAAAAGTTTTCAGAAATCAATTTCAAACCTCAGGTTTCCAAAATTGACATTTTCACCCCAGGAGTCTAAATTTGGAAATATTTTCTCAAGAAAAATAATCTGGATTTCTTTCAAAATCAAATTTTTAAATTCTACATTGGATTTGCTTCGCAACGGGGTATTGAACTTCAAAATCCGAGCTCGTTTCAAAAACTGCCAAAAATAGCTCGTTTCGTCTAAAAATTTTCTAAAAAGACTATTTTACCCCTCTAATCGTCAAAATGAATTTCAAAATCAAAATTTGGACCCGCTCTGAGATGGCCCATTCATTTGCATTTCTATTTTATTCAAAAAAAAAATAGTTCTTTTTATTTGTTTTTATTGATTTTTATTTATTTATTATTATTATTATTAGTATTATTTTTTTTAGAGAGGTGGGACCCACAAGGTGGTTGCCCAAACCTCCAGTCCCATTTCTTTCTTTCTTTCCTTTTCCTTTTTCCCTCCTTTTCTTTCTTTCCTTTCTTTTTCCCTTTTCTTTCTTTTTCTTTCTTTTCTTCTTCCTTCTTTCTTTCCTTCTTCCCTTCCTTCCTCCCTTCCTTTCCCTAGCCTCCAGCCATTCACGTATGGCTTTTCATAAAGGTCATTTGATATTATTAGAAACTTAGGTCTTAGTTGATTAAGACCTAAGTTAGCAAATACCAAAAGGGGAGAAAGGAAAAGAACGGCTGCCCTATTCCCATCTCACGCCTCTCTCCTAACCTCTCTCTCTCTCTCTCTCTTTCCCTTGGTTTTCCATTACATAGCTCTCCCTCACCTACTTGCATCAGCTGGACCTCCATCACAGCAACTTCTTCCAGCCAAGGCAGCAGCCACCGGAGTGGAGAACCAACCAGCAGCCACTCCTCTCACTCAGCACCTCCCTTGGCTGCTACAGCCACAACAACCTTCAACCCCTTGTAGCAGCTGCAGCCGCCACACAAGAGATCAACTACAGCCCTCCTTGAAGGCGCTGCCATCTCCTCCATCGGTTCCAAGGTCCTTGCTCCAGCCAACAGCCACCATCTTGAAGCTGCTGCCACCTCTTCAACCTTCTTCTCCATTAGCAATCAACACCATCCAAGGTAAAACCCTTGTCTTCAATCTTGGTTTTGTTAAACTCAAAAGATGATCATGATATGATAAGGTCTTTCGTATGATATTTTCATGAATATAATCTGAAAACATTTCAAAAAATTGGACTTAGGTGATTGAATATTTCATTTGTGGATCTATGAAGACGTAAGACAGATTATTCATGTTCATGATATGTGAGTCAAGGGACCCATTCAATGAATGGATCGGGATCCCACTCACCAATATCCAACATCAAAACTGATCATACCCCTGTCATTTATCATTTTATTTCCGTTATCATAGAGTTTTTATGTTGTATTTAAAAAAAAAAAAATCACTTTCATAAGCATTTAATGTAGTTTTATTGATATTTAATTTAGGTTTGATTTATGCATTGAGTCCAATTATGATCTTATGTGTAATTTCCTATTAAAAAAATCAAAAAAATGCATATTAGTCTTAGTCATATGTCTTTGGTCTACTGCCAAAAATTTGATTCAATTCGGGTTTCGGAACCTATCTAAACTGATCAAACCCTACATCGGGTTTTCTGTCTTTTTGAACTTCCAGTTTCTTCTTTAGCAGACAAGAACCTCCGGCACCACCCTCATGGGAAATCCAAATCGTCCTCCAAAAATCACAGTAGATTCATGATTGAATCTACTAATGATCTGGAAATTTTGAGGTTTTTTCAGTCAGTTTTGACCTCTGTAAAAAATCGGATTTCTCAGACCCCTGGGAAAATATCGATTTTCTTTTGTCAGGGTATAGACAGACATTAATGCACCAAGTCCATCCAATCTATAACCCTTCTGCAAAAACTTTCAACACGAAAGTTGTTCATAACATAATTTCCTGTCATTTCCCAAAATTTGGGAATTTTTAGATCTGTTCCAGTATTTTCCCGGATTTTCTATTTCTGTCTAACAGATTCCAATGTCCAGAAATCTCAGAGATTTAGGTCTCTGATAACAGTATAACCTTTTCCAAACCGTAACCCGAATCCTAATAGTGTCAAAATATCAAATCTTCTTCTGTTTGTCAGGGACATTTTCCCACAATTTCAGCCATTTTCCCATCCGTATTCCATTTTTCCCACATTTTCTACCGAAACCTGTCTGTTTCCTTCATTTACTAGAGTCGCCGGATTCCGATCCGACTTGCCGGAGTGGTACAGCTCCGACCATAGGTCAAAACCAGAAAGTGTAAAAGGAAAAAATCTTTACCTTACTGTCATCTGTCATCCTATAAAATTTGGGAAATTTTTATGGAAGTTTGATATCCTAAATCCCCTTTAGAATCAATATTTTAGGCAAAAATCATGAAATTTAGGGTTTTTATTTGAATTTCCATATTTAAAAATACAAAAAAATTAGATTTTCGAGCTTCATTCTGTTCTTAGGGTTATTTTAGGTGTCCATGCCAAATTTGGTTTAATTCCAAGTTCATTTGCTCCATGTGTTAGTTTATCTTTAAATTCAGAAGCGAAAATCAAGCGAAAATCAGGTTAAATTCGATATTTTATGATATTTTCGCCATTTTAGGGTTTTTATCATGTACATAAGCATGTAGAATCATATTAGGGTTAATTTTAATCTCCTTTGCATTTCATATTTTTCAATTTTGCAAAATTTATTTCAGAAAACCCTGGTTTCAAGGCCATAGTCTTGTTATTGGGGGTATTTTGGTCATTTTGACCTAAATTTCGAAATTTAAATTTCTAATTCTCCAAAATTTCATGCATATCATCATATTTCATCATATTATGTTTGATTTATTTCATTTGATTTTCAAATTTCCAAAATTTACAAAAATTCTTTCAGAAAACCCTGATTTCAAGGTCATCAGGGGTATTTTGGTCATTTTGACCCCAATTTCGAATTTTCAAGTTTATTTTCAAAATTTATTCATTATTTCTCATGTTTATATCAAAGGGGGTATGAATTTGGGTTTATATCTGAATAGTATCCGATAATTTCCCATATTTTCGGATAAATTCAGAAAAACCTACATTTTTGTGCTAACCTTGTTTTCTAGTTTTGCAGGAACATTCAAGAAAGAAGACTTAGATTTTATTTTCTTTATTTCAATTCAATGTAATCTCAAATGTAATAATTTGGAATAAGAGTTACATTTCTGCTTAGAATAGGACTGCATTGCATATAGTTTAATTTATGCAAATTTTAATATGTGATGTATGATTCATGTGCATTTATTTCAAATCCACTATGGTTTACACGAATGGCACGTGCACAAGCTTTTATGGAGTTTATAAACTCGGTGGGATTCGTATTTATGGCCATAGTCAGAATACGAAAAAAACCAAGATTTATGATCTTCGTATTAGCCACATTCAGCCTACACATTTAGGCTAACTTCAAAATGCACTGCATTTTTCAAAGTTTTAAAAGGATTTTCCAATTCCTCAATGAAATTTCCTTTTCAAATTCATATTCATTCATTCATATCATTCAAATTGCATTATTTTCAAACTCATTTTCCAATTTCAATTTCAAAAAATTCAATTTTCTCAAGAATTTCCAAGTCTTTCTCAGGATCTGATTTTCTCAAAATCCTAAGTTTTCAAATGACATTTCAAAGCATTTCCCAAGTTCAAATCAAGATTTTCCTATGTTTTCAAATTCTCAAATTTCAAAATCCCAAGTTTTCAGAAATCGATTTTCTCATATTTTCCAGTTTTCCTGAGAATTCATTTTCCATTTCAAAAGTCATTTTCCAATAAATTTCTTAGATTTTCTCAAGATTCTCAAATCCATTTTCTCATAAAAGCAATTCCAAGTTTCCAATCTCAAAACCAATTTTCTCAGATTTTTAAGCTTTCCTGAGAAATCACTTTCAAATGCAAATTTCTGATTTTCAATGAACTTCAATGATTTTCCCAGGAATCCCAATTTCAAGCACTTTTTCAATCAATTTTCAAGCATATTTCAAATTTCCAAAGCAAACATCATATTTTCTCAAACTTGCATTTTTTTAAAAATTTCATAGCACAAGCCTGATTCTTTGTGCATTCTAGGAAAAATAGAGCATAATTTAGATATTTGAGTTGAGTTAAAGCACATAATTGATCCTTGGTTCAATTACCCCTGGTAAAGGCGCCAGGAATGGTTGAACCTCGTACCGACAGGCGGATCCCATTCCACGAAATTTTCCCGCAAATTTTCAAAACGGAGGCGAGTAATTTTTAAAACCATTTTCAAAACTTTGGTCGAGTTTGACTCGCAAAATTTGTTTCTCTCTCGCAAGGGAGGGAAAAAATTTCGCGATGATAACAGCTATACTTGACTTTTTCTCTTTTCTTTCTTTTCTTTTTCTCTTTCTTTTTCAAGGCTCTCTTTTCAAATATCGAATAGGAATTTTTCTCGTTGTAAGCTCACATGTCCATTCCATTCCATGTTGAATAGTTTATTTGAGTGTGTTTATATAGCTTTAAAAAAGTAGTCGTTACATTTTGAAATCGTAGCCTTCTTGAGATGTGAAATGATATGTCATTTCAAAAACAACTTTGGAGAAATTCGAAAAAGTCTTTTTCCATAAAAGTAAAATATAGGGTACACTAGTCGTTGTAATATTTTAGGTAATACATATTTTATGTAAAAAGTCTATTTCTTACAATAGTACATTGAACATTGGATTGTGGTTTTGTCTTTATTCAAATTAATGATTTGAGGTACATAAGTACTTCTTTATTTTAAATGAGTGTAAGTACAATGAGTGTTTTGAGATATTTATTTGTACATAGTCATGTCAAGTGTTTTCTTTATGTTGTGTTTTTCAAAGTCTTCAGAGAGAATAAGGACTACAAGAAAGTCGACATTCTTGAGAAGGATATTTAACAAGGATTTCTTACAGGAGGTATTTAATGCTATACAAAGAGAATGATGACTTCAAGTAAGTCGACATTCTATGGGTTTGTAAAAAGGTAACTAGAGTCTTTTCAAAACCTTTATTATATTTGTTTTCTTTGTGTAGTCGATTTTCATGTTTTGTCTTTTTCCTATATTTGAAAACATTTCTTTAAAGATGGTAACTAGAGTCTTTTCAAAACATATTATATTTGTTATTCTTTATGTAGCCGATTTCATGTTTTGTCTTTTTCCTATGTTTCTTTTCATGTTGTCTTGTATATGATGTAAGGTACAATTATTACATTTTGAAATCATGTCAAAAATACCTTTTTCATAAAGGGTTGTAAGAAGGTACAATTATTAGTTTTCAAAAATGAGCTTTTTGAAACTATCGTATACTTTTATGATATAGGTTTTATGAATGAGTATGTAATATGCAATATGCATGTTCCTGAAGGTTCTGTTACATATGACTCTAAAGAAGAAAAAAAATCTTCATCTTGAGGTAGCCGATCTCTTTAGTTGAACTTTAGGAATGCATGGCTCATCAAGCTTTTTCTTCAAGGAGTATGATTGCACTAGTTGTACTTGAACAGGAAGTCTCCATCCTTTTTGGGTGAGATATCCTTGCATCAAATACTCGTTAGATTTATGGCAAAACATATTCAGTCATAATATAACATTTTTTAAGAGGACATATTATCATATCATATAAAATCAAATACGACAGTGTATCATATTATGTGACATCAAAACAGAGTTTCTCAACAATCTTCATTCAAACCTTTCGCATGTGCGACCCACATCACGTAGTTCAGAAGAAAAATCCCCAAGGGTATTTCTGAGATTTTTCTGTTTCATAAAACTTTACAAATTTTGAGGTATGAAAAATATGCTAACTCATATGGTTGTGTGATTCTCATACATACATGTTAGCGTATAAATTTCTGCATATGTTTCAAATGTTAAACCTACGTAAATGATGCATATATATATATTAGATATTGGATATGCGAGCTTTATGTTCTAAAGATTTTAATCCATGCATGTGAGTGTAGAGAAAAATACACTAACTCTAGTATTTGTATGATTCTAATGCATGCATGTACGTGTAGAAAAAAAAGTACACTAATTCTGGTGTTTGTATAATTTTAATGCATGAGTGTAGGGTAAATGCACTAACTCATGTATTTGTACAATTCTATTATGTTAGAATGAAAGATATACATACGCATGCGAGATTTTTCGTATGCATGTTTAGATTTATGTATGCATGTTGGATTTTTAGATACGCATGCATATAATTATATATATATATATGCATGTTTCAAAGTTCAATTTACAAATATATGGATTCTAAATAAAATATGATGTTACATATGGCTATGTTATGATATCAATGTACATGATGATATGCTTCTAAATGATGTTGAATAGCTACATGATGCGATATATGATATGATGAAGATGTAGGTAATGATTGAATTGCATCATGACATGCAATAATTTATATTGATATGAGATCAATTGAATGTTTGAGCCCGAACATGTGGCCCACGAACTTGTGTATGATCAACTGAATTGATATGTTTTGATGCCCCAAAGTGGTGGCCGATAACCTTGTGATTGGTTAATTGAATTAATACATGCTTGTGCCTGAATTGATGGCCATCGATCCTGTGAGTGGTTAATTGTGTTTATGCATGTATGACCATAGAATTCACAAAATAAATTTTCAAGATCAAGTAACCTGTTGAGAAACTGTTTTCAAGAAGATAATCTTTGTGAGGATATGTGAATCCAAGACCAGATAATCTGGCTAGGACGATCTCTGTGAGGGTGTACAAGTCCAAGACTAGGTAATTATGCTAAGATGATCTCTGTCAGGGTGTATAGGTCTAAGATCAGATAATCCGACTAAAATGATCTCTGTGAGGATATGCATGTCTAAGACCATGTAATCCGATGAGAAACTTATTTTCAAGATACAACAAATCTATGTGATGATTAACAAGTTACGCGCAATAATTATGATGGATTGCGATGATCATATGAGCTTGTTGAGATAGTTAGTTGAGAATCTATAGATTATGGTACGAGGTTATGTTTGAAATGAATATGTTAGCATATTGGTGAATGTCATATCATGCCTATTTAGTCATTTTATCAATAAATGCATTACGATTGAAATATATCATGTTTATGTATATATTTAGATCATGATCGACGTATATCACAAATATCTGATTTGTTGGATTATGTTATCATCAAGGTGATATATGTATTAGCATTGTACAATCACTATATGTTCTGGTGTAGACCTACCAGGCTTTCATGAGTTTGAGCATTTTTAAAGGATTTTAGGTGAATAATGATGTATGACTGTGGAGCGAATTCGGGATGCTGCAACAACATCAACGAGCCAGTTATTTTTCTTTCTCAGGAGCTAAATTTTTGGATAAACAATATTACTTATTTTGAAAAAATATTATTGCTCATTTTAGATATATTCCACTCTGTTTGTTTGAATCGAATATTTTAAATGAGTAATGTTATCTGCTTTAAATTTAGTATTTTTGCATGGTTAATGATCTGTAACCTGCCTAAGGTTTTAAACCAAAGTAAAAAAGGTTTCTGCTGATGATTTAAGAAAAAAAGGTTTTAAATTTTTATGCATTTTTTGAGTTAAATTTTTTGGGGCATTACATGTACATTGTTTGGTTATCCACCTATAATAATATGTGTGTCTCATATTTTCTACATCATCGCTAGATGATGTAAATGTTACATAGTTATATTATAGTAATTAAATGATTATGTTGCTTATGTATAGGCGAGACTTGATAAGGGTTCAGAGAATTGTATTGAGATGTGTCTCACTATAAGTACTTTACACTTTTCAGATTCATGTGCATAGATGAATGTATACCACAACACAGGAACTTGGTGTGTGGAATAGACTGGACTGGACTCTTCTATTGTCTTTTGTCTTTTTGGATTGTAAACATTGAACTTCATTTTGTGAAATGAATAGTTTAAATTTTAGTTATATTTAAATTGCAATGGTTTGAATGGGTTGATTCTAACTTGTGATGCGCCTGAGTTTTGGAATTGTTTTGAGAAGTCTTTCACTGTATATATAAAAAAAAAACATCACTTCTAGTTTTTACAACCATGAATGCAGATCTAAGATCCCAAACATTTGAAGACACCCATAAGGTGGAAATATAAGTGAATTAAGCACAAGTTAAACGTTGTCAAATTTAAAGCATTTGAATTTATCATACTTAAAAATAAATCAGACCTACTTGACTCTCAAGCATAGATCTTCAAAACATTTCATACCCTCCATAGGTCACGGACATTTTAAATTCACCATTACTTCTTGTGGTGCCCTCAAAAGTTATTGTTGTCGCCATGAGGACTCCATGGATCCCCACATCACAATCCCAATAACAACAGGATGAGCAAGATCTTCATTGTGAACTTTAGCAACAATCTCCTGCCCCACAGAAACCAGTAATTTGAATTAAAGAGTTTGAGAGACATATACTATTCCTGGCACAATAACTTCACTACTGCAGAAGCATAAATCACTACAAGAATTTTAAAGTACAAACACTAATCCTCACTAAAAATAACACGAAAAAAGCAATTCTCCCTTAAGGGGTCTTTCAAACGATGGGTGAGTCCTCCGACACGTTGCAGTGTGAAAGGGAAGGAGAGGCAGTGAGACATAGGCGATGAACTTCTAAATGACTTTCCTTAGGAGAAATTGGAGGACCTAGTTTGCAGTGAGTCAAAAAGATCTTTATAGTTTTTCCAGTATCAACAAAACCAGCTTCTGTTATCCCAGGTTTCTATAGAATAAGAAATGACGAAAGAGAGAGAAAATCGATAGCAAAACATGACCTTGTGAAGGAAATAAAACTCAAAAAGCAAGATTTGCAAGACATTATAGAATTCACTGTCTTTAGGTACATTGAGACATTCTGGACCATAATGTTGATGATGTTTATGATGATGAACATGCTGGTACAGTCGATAAAAACACTCATAATAAAGATAAAGAGCTGCATGACAGAAAAGTTTAACCAAGTCTAGAATTTCAAGGGCCTCCAATGAAGAAATTTTAGATAGGCTAATCACACAGTTCTCACCTCATCCAAATCAAAATATTATTGCAGCTTTATGATAGATACAAATGGAGACGTTTAATTCTGTCCCCGCTTCACCAAGTGTTTTCCAATAAATGAACAATAAAAAAACTACAACTTTAGAGAACAACCTTATTAATCACCGAGTTTTTATTGGATGTTTTATTCACTTATTGTTGTTTCTACTTTGCTTTTCTAGTAAATTTCTTAATGTATCCCTTTGATGGAGGGCGTCTTATTTTTCTTTTCTCTTCCAGAAAAAAAGGCCAAGATGGTAGCATCCTAAGTTCTTCTTTCCTTCAATTTTCTTTATTTAACAAAGGTAATCCCCTAATAAATTCAATGTGATCTAGCCTAAACAGACACATATAGTATACAACCATAGCTCCCCAGTCATGCCCAACTACAGAATCCTTCTCCCCATGAACAAATTACAAACACATGAAAGATACCCCCATGGAAATAAAGACTAATAATATGAAATTCCACAATTAATAAACACAAAACAACATAGGCTAAAAAAGAAGTAAAAATTAAAAAGAAACATGGAAAAGGAAACCATTTTCCATTTTCCAATCTCCATTAAAACCAATGATTATGAAGAAAAAGAACAAAGAAAAAAATAAAATGAATACAAGAAAAGCCATTTTCAATCATAAAGTTGAATGCCCAAATCGCAAACACCAGACTATTCATCAGAGAGAGAGAGAGAGAGAGAGAGAGAGAGAGAGAGAGAGAGAGAGAAACCTTCAATGCCCTTATGAGATTAGGTTTTGGAAATAACCGAATGAATTGATCTCTCCATTTTGAATATGCTATTTATGTTACAAAATTGAGTATCCCATGATGATAGGGATCGAGTACAAATGGTACACGTTACAAACAAAAGGTCATTACATATTTGACGTGAATCACGTATGTAGACAACAGGGCATGCATGAGCTGTGCCCAAGTCATTAGACATTTGACGTGAATCACATATTTGAGATAACATTATTCACATGGACAACAGTGCATGCTTGAGTTGTGACCAAATGTGTGAGACATCGTTGTATCTCATATGCATGGGTTGCTTTCCATGAATATTGGGATACCAATGCATATCATGATACTCCCCCTCAAGTTGGTGAGTGTAGATCCATAATGCAAAACTTGTTGATGATAAAATGAAACTACTTTCTCCTTAGGGCTTTAATGAAGACGTCAGCAAGCTATAGGCAAGTGGGCACATGGTCGGTGGCTATAATGTCCGCTTATATTTTTTTATGAACTAGGTGACAATCTAGTTTGATGTGTTCATGAAAAATTGGATTAACTGCAATATGGAGTGCAACCTGATTATCACAATACAACTTCATGGATTGGTGGTGAACGTATCCAAGATCTGCCAAAAGAGCTCACAACCATATCAATTCACAAGTTGTTGCCACCATAGAATGGTATTTTGCTTCAACAACAGTAACAGGTCATTGGGTTATGGGACAACTGACCCAATCGAAGTTACAGAATGCAGTGAACATAATTCACTATTGGATAACATCAAGATTCCTTTGTCAGACGATGACTTTAAATATTGTAAGACCTTGATGGTTGTTTTATAATGGGGTACCTGCGGTTCTTGCATGAATTGACTTAGGATATATATCGGATAAACTGTAACACCCCAAAATTTTTAACTTCAAAAATTTAGAAAAAAATTAAAATTTTGCAATTATTTTTTTTTTAAATCAAAACAATAGTACAACAATTTTTTTTTAATTAATCAAAGTTATCAAAACCTTGGGCGTGTTACTGGTGTTTACCAATAACGTAGGACTGGATCCACTTTTCATTAGAACTTAGATCCATATCCACTATAGTAAATCCAAATTTATGAATCAAATTCCAAATTATAACAGGAAAAGACATTTATATCCATTTTTAAAACCATGCAGTTTAAACATAAAACTGACAATGCCAATGTCAAGAAAACACATTTGATAGTTTTCAACTATCCAAACGGTTTTCTTAAACAAGTCCTAGGAAAGCTCAAAATGAATAGAAGATTGGTTTGAGGCTCTGCTATCGCATCCTCATAGTTACTCAAAACCGAGAATTTTAAAGGGTCAGACTCATGAAAGCCTGGTAGGTATACACCAGATCACAAGTAATTACACAACATTAAAACATATATTCTAATGATATTACCATTCATCAATTCAGATATCAATAAAAGAAATTAGACAGAAAGGATAGGGTATTCGAAAGTAATACAAAATGATATCATGCATTATTCTTATTAATCATAATTTCACATGAAGCTCATATGAAATATTATTCAGAGCTATGCTAACAATCCTCATGTTGTTGTCATATATTTGAAATACAAATTAGTGACATTAGGTTTAATATTAACATCCAATCCTAAGGTATAGTAATCATAATGAACATATTTCAAAACAAACAGTGTAATACAATTGTCCATTCTTGTATTTAGTTCACCTGGGCCCAAGTTATCTGGCGTCTGTGGCTTAATAGCACAAGGATGCCCTCTAAGGTAACCTTATACATACATTTTCATCATAACCCATTCATTATGCTTCGATTATTTTAAACCAGTCAAGCATATTGCCTATGAAGGTGATCCCCACTCGATTATTTTTATGTGTGCGTGTATTCTTATTATACTACACTATTCCTGAGTTAACACATATACATGCATGCCTTACATGCCTTCTAATACAAAGAATTATATGCCACACCTTCATAATCAATAAGACACCAGCCTGGTTCCTTGAACCACAAGCTCCAACATGAGCTGTAACACCCCAACTTTTTATAGTGAAATTTTTGGAGTAAATTTTTTTTTTTGAAATAGCGGAAGTGCGAAAAACACAAATCGGGTGCATTACAGGATAAAAACAGAGAAGTACTAAAAGCATACCATTCATTAATTAAAGCATTAATGTCATTAATTACATCCCATTACAAAAATGTAAATCTACTAATCAGAGTTCAAACAGAAAACACTGAAAAACTGAGATCTCTTGACTACTTCCAAATGCGACGCCACGATGCTCCATTTATGCGTTGCCTGAAAACATTTAAAGCATAAGGGTCAGACTCCCCTGTCTGCGTAAGAAGCAATGTATTTATATGTGGTGCTTAGTGTCCTGTGTACAAATATGTGCAACAACTGCAGATATAACTAGCATGGAAGTTTATATCATTCCAAGAAGATAATTATGATTTCTAATTCATGATACAGTGCAAAAGATGACTGAACTAGAGGTATATTTATCCACATTAGTACAAGCTGTAGATTCCACAAGTTTTACTAAAGTCAAATCAACAATATATAATTCTTCAGAGATAAGTTTCCAGTCAACTTAAATTATTTAATGCTTATCTTACTCTTACCCTGTGGGTACGCACATGCATAGACCTCGTAGCGGACCAAGACCATACGGTGAGACGCCTAGCTCTCACGAAAACACGAACGTCCACGAAGTACGTACCACCTACCCTCTCCAAGGTAGACCATGGGTCCAGTAACATACACCATCTTTCAGGTGTACCCAGAGCCCGAAGAATCCGATAACATATACCGTCTTTCAGGTATACCCAGAGTCTTGAAGAATCCAGTAACATATATCGTCTTTCAGGTATACCCAGAGTCTCGAAGGTTTTATATTTCATTTATATTTTCTTTATAACCAAGTGCGAGCTATCGCACTACAAGGGGTCCGGTAACATATACCTTCTTTCAGGTATACCCAGAACCTAGGGAAAACTAGTAACATATATCATCTTTCAGGTATACCCAGAATCCCATAATTATTATATATGTGCATAATTTTCATTCTTGTTTGTTTGGGTCTAGTAACATATATCGTCTTTCAGATGTACCCAGAACCCTGGGAAACCAGTAACATACACCATCTTTCAGGTATACCAAGAATCTCATATTTAGGTTATGTATGCATATTTTTAATTTTATTTATTCTTATGTGCAAGTCATTGCACCACAGAGGTTTTCCAAAATCCCAACCCACATTCGGGGTGATCTTAGTGTATGCACATTACATACTAGAAGCCCAATAGGCGGCAACCATAATTTCTCAGAATTCTGGTTCAACTTTGTGTCGAGTACTTATACATTCGACATTTTAAATTTTTGTTTATTAGCTCGAGTGTACATTTCGTACCCCCATTGGTTACGCCGCAACATGGCATTATCCAACTTTATCATTTATTAAGTGCTTATCTGGCACTCCCAACATTTAGCAAAATCATATGTTCATTTTTGAACTCTTATATTATCCTGAACAAGAAATGATCTTAGTTGTGTAAATATCTGTATCATGTGTGTTCCATGTATTGGACATAATCCTAAGGTCCATATGTGAATCACATATTTAGTTTACCATCAAAACTATTCCCTTCATAGATATTTCAATTGCATTTCACCTAAAAAGTCTTTAGGAGAACTTTTCTAAAAGAACCCTTCATGAAAATCATTTTAGAAAACTCTTTACTTAATTTTTCAGGTTTATTAGTCGACCAATAAACTCACCGATCGACCAACCTTTTTGCTTCAAATCTTCTAAGCAAAACGTTATTTTTTATAAAATTAGTCGACCGAAAGTTTTATCGGTCGACCGGACAGAATGCCTGTTTTTTGGAAAACTTAGCATCAGTCAACTGAAGGGTTTATCAGTCGACTGATCATAAAATTAGTCGACCGAAAGTTTTATCAGTCGACCGGACAGAATGTCTGTTTTCTGGAAAATTTAGCAGCAGTCGACTGAAGGGTTTATCAGTCGACTGAAGGGTTTATCAGTCGACTGATCAGAATGTCTATTTTCTGGAAATATTTAGCAGCAGTCGACTGAAGGTTTTATCAGTCGACTGAACAGAATATCAATTTTCTGGAAATTTTAGCATCAGTCGATTGAAGGTTTTATCAGTCGACTGATCAGAATATCTGTTTTCTGGAAAAATTTTAGCATCAGTCGACTAAAGGTTTTATCAGCCGACTGATCAAAATATCTGTTTTCTGGAAAAATTTTAGCATCAGTCGACTGAAGGTTTTATCAGTCGACTGAACAGAATGTCTGTTTTCTGGAAATTTTAGCAGCAGTCGACTGAAGGTTTTTATCAGTCGACTGAACATATTATCAGTCGGCTAACTATTGTTCCAGTCGACTAATTTTGCCATTTTTCTGTAACTTTTAAAATGGTGTATCTTTTTATTTTTCAAACATTTTGATTATTCTAAATAGACTGTTTTGCCACCCCTTTCATCCTCAATGTATGAGATCTTTCAACTATAAATATGAGTGCATTCCACACTAAAAAAACATCAAATTCAATCGAATTACCCAATAGGAATGATATATCTTTATTTTTACCATAATGTGAAATAGCAATCACGTATACATAACTTTAGACTTGATTAAGACCATTCAATCTACAAAGTATGAAAGGTGTATTGAACAAGAAAATACAACCAAACAATAATTTCATGAATAATAATCCGAGATACTTAAGGTTCCACGCCATTTGCCTACCTAATTTTGTTTCGATCTTGAATCCGTCATGGCTAACGCCTAAACAAAAAATATATGCATTTCCCTACATAGATTCGAACTGTAGGTTTTGATATGAGTACTACATATCACCAGGCATACACATAGGAACATAATGCCCTTACAAAGAACACCATCGTGCCCCAACGTTGGCCAAGGGTGAGAACCATTGGCTGAACTACTACATATTGACCTATTGGCGAGTAGGTGTTTCAGCTCATGCCACCTGGGTCTTGAGGCCCTAAACATACCTACATATAGGTGGTGCTTGTCGCGTAAACTCCATGATATTGCAACATAGATGTACAACAAGGCATCAACCACTTACATACAAATAGCAATGCTCCTTACCTCTTTGGAGTCTCACGACGGCAAGGATGCAATCCCTTCTCTTCGTTAGAGCGACACCCCACATCGATAATGGATGTTCACGCGTTCAACAAGGGAGGTCCACACAGTCCAACAATGGATGTCGACCACCACCGAGAGAGAGAGAGAGAGAGAGAGAGAGAGAGAGAGAGAGAGAGAGAGAGAGAGAGAGAGAGAGAGAGAGAGAGAGAGAGAGAGAGTAGCCGTCTCCTCCTTTTCATCCAATTTAATTCTCTTCCCTATTTAGGGAAATTTTTTATTTCCAAAAAGATCAAACCTCCAGCCCCACGTTTTGTGTGGTTTGTTTAGAAACTTCCTAGATTGCCCCCCTTTCCCCATTAGCAAAGTGTTTTTCCAAGGTTGCTTTATGGGTACCCCCACCACATTTGGGGGGATTTCCCATATTTCTTGGAAAAGGGGAAACACAAAGGCCAACTCCCACACGTTTATTGTGGGAGAGGGTCTAGAGAGTAGGGTTTTAACTCCCCCCCCCTCCACGATTTTCCTTTATATATATATATATATATATATATATATATATTTTTTTTTTCTTTTTTCAAGAAAAACATTCTAACTTGTGTGTGTAAAAAGAAAAATCGTGCACATGGGGTTTTGAAACTTGGGTTGTGGTATCACACACCGTGTGTCCTACCACAACACCACACCATCATTTGGTGTTTACTTTTGCAGAAAATTCTCTTTATGTCACAATGGGATATTTTTCCTTGTTGATGGATTTCTTTCGTTTTCACATGGATTTTTCACCCGTTTGGTCTAAACTTGCACTCGCTTACTCTAATTGTGTTTTGGATCTCACGCTATCATCCCAAAACCATCGGGTTTCCTTACTTGGCCTCGTGAACCGGGTCAGATCATCGGATCTTGTCAAAGTCCAGATCCAAGTACCCTTTCCAGTATTCGTTATTGGATTCGCTCGACTGGCCCGCAAGCCTCAAAATCACATTGAATATCTCATAAACCATATTATCTCACGTAGACACACATTTTTATTTTATTGAAAATTCTTTAAAATTCATGGGTTTTACATCCTACCCTCCTTAAAAAGGATTTCGTCCGCGAAATCACAAACATCACTCGACAAAAAGGTTATTGTATTTCTTACTTATTGGCACGTCTTTTCTTCCAATGGAGTCGAATCAGTTTAAACTAAATTTTCAGTAGACTTCTTCGGGCAAAACTTAGCAATATGTCCTGGTTGCTCACATTTGAAACACTTGCCATTATAGAGAGGGCAAACTCCGAAGAGATGATCCTCATCGCACCGTCGACAAATTTGTTGAACCTTTGGTTGTTGTGATTTCCTTTGCTGTTGGCGGTTCGGGTAGCCTTCCTGCCGCATTCTCTTTTTTGTAGGTGGTGTGAACTCCCTTTCACTAGGATTTTTCTCATTAGTACTCACATAAGCCTTGATCTGTTGCTCGGGTTTATTCCATTGGTTCTTTTGCTCTTTGACCCAGTCTTCTTCCAATAGGGTCGCTACTTCGATGGCCTCATCGAGTGATTTTGGCCCTCGGGTGAACACCTTGGTTCTCAAAGCTGGCTTCAATCCACGAGCAAACTTCATTGCTCGATCCTCTTCCACTGTGTATACATTTGGGCAATATCGTTCCAGACAACGAAACTTAGTGATATAATCCGCCAGTGTTGTTGCCCCTTGTTGTAGGTCTAAAAATTCTTGCATCTTCTTACTACGTTCATGCTTAGGAAAATATGCAGAGTTAAAAACCTCAATAAACTCGTCCCAAGTAACATTTTCATTCTGGAACTTGACAGCATAGATTGTATCCCACCACTTCTCAGCGTGGTCCTTCAAACGATAAGTACCGAAGTTCACCTTTTGTTCCTCTGGAACATTCAAAACACGAAAAATACGTTCAATCTCACGTATCCACATCTCACCCGCTTCAGGATCACTCTTTCCCTTAAAAACAGGAGGATCCATTTCCATAAAGCGCTTGTAAGTGACTGCACTTATATTCTGCCTATCTTGGGCCACCTGTTGAAGGTTTGCTCCCACTTGTTGCATTACAACCACCTGCTGTTGCACAACCTCGACAAGGTTGTTCACAGTGTCCATGATGTCGTTGCACCTGGCCTCCCATGCCATCTATCAGGACAGAAGCATAATAATAGTTAATCGTTAGGTTACACAATTATGCTTGCTAAGTAATATCCTTAGCAATCTTTCATAGTTCTCAAATGTACGATACACAATTCAAACAGTGTCACAATAAAATTTATTGGTGCAATAACTCATTTTATACATATATTCTTCAAACGACCTCAAGCGACACCGCATAAGGCCGCTACCGTCAGAAAATCACCATTCTAGATGACTCACGTTAGAGAACTTCCGCTCTAATATACTATCCGGAGAATTACCACTCCAATATCATAAAGAAAGAGTCATCACTCGAATGACATCGTTAGAAGATCATCATTCTAACGGCATTGTTGAAGAATCATCACTTTATTAGAGAATCATCATTCTAATGACATTGTTAGATAATCACCACTCTAACGATATTGTTGAAGAATCACCACTTCAACAACCTCATTAGAGAAATCACCACCCTAATGGCATCGTTAGAGAATCACCACTCTAACGGCATTGCTGAAGAATCACCACTCCAACAACCTTCATTAGAGAAACACCACTCTAATGGTATCGTTAGGGAATCACCACCCTAGCGGCATCGTTAGAGAATCACCACTCTAACGGCATTGCTGGAGAATCACCACTCCAACAACCTTCATTAGAGAATCACCACTCTAATGACATCGTTAGGGAATCACCACCCTAGCGGCATCGTTAGAGAATCACCACTCTAACGGCATTGCTGGAGAATCACCACTCCAACAACCTTCATTAGAGAATCACCACTCTAATGACATCGTTAGGGAATCACCACTCTAACGGCATTGTCGGAGAATCACCACTTCAACAACCTTCATTAGAGAATCACCACTCTAATGGCATCGTTAGGGAATCACCACCCTAGCGACATTGCCGGAGAATCACCACTCCAACAACCTTCATTAGAGAATCACCACTCTAATGGCATCGTTAGGGAATCACCACCCTAGCAGCATCGTTAGGAAATCACCACCCTAGCGGCATCGTTAGAGAATCACCACTCTAACGACATTGCTGGAGAATCACCACTCCAACAACCTTCATTAGAGAATCACCACTCTAATGACATCGTTAGGGAATCACCACCCTAGCGGCATCGTTAGAGAATCACTACTCTAACGGCATCGCTGAAGAATCACCACTCCAACAACATTTATTAGAGAATCACCACTCTAATGACATAATTAGAGCATCACCACCCTAATGACAACGTTGGCATTACCCGGAATCACCACCTGAGCTAACTCAACTCACCACAATCCCTTTCAACTATGGTTGGGAAACAAGGATTCCCACAACGCTCTCTTAAGAGCAATAACACCCTAAAGTTCGGTGTTATGTAGTCCCCAACTATGACCCTCTGAGGAGTCGATTGCCATCATCGGCAACCCAGAAGCCATTTTCTAAGCATATAACATCATTTACGTTCTCATCACCAAGAACAACTAGGGGTGTACAACATCCTCCAACGAGGAACTCAAAGGCTTAACGGGCACATACAAGGCTTTCACCTTCTTTCTGAAAGATTATTCGGAAAGGTACCCCTCATCAATGATAGTCACCAACATCTCCAACGAAGTTGGAAAAAAGAAAAACATTAATTTAGAGCCTCATCCGATGACTCTTATCAACGAAATCATCGTTTCCAATGTGATTGGGATAATAATTTTGATATTCGTTACGATTCACCAAATCAGTTTCGAGAAGGTAGAATACGCGAGCAGTCCCTGGGTTTCGCTCCAGAACTTCAACTCTCGCAGGAGTTGACACGAGACTAACTTGGGAAGCTATGCCCTCAAGTGCATCCACGTTTCCCAACAACAACAACAACAACAACAACTACGCCTTCATCCCAAAACAATTGGGGTCAGCGATATGAACCAAAAAAGAAATTCATTTTGGGTCTTCCACATGAATCCTTTTCCTCCAATCATTTCTATCCAACGCCATGTCCTCGGTGAGGTTCAAAGCATTCATATCCTTTCCTATCATCTCCATCCAAGTCTTCCTAGGCCTACCCCGACCTCTTTTAACTAATATATTTTCCCATTTCTCCAACCTTCTAACTGGAGCATCATTAGGCCTTCGCCGAATATGTCCAAACCACCGTAAACGATTCTCTCGCATCTTATTTTCAATGGGTGCAACACCTACCTTCTTACGTATCTCTTCGTTCCGAATCTTATCTTTTATTGTATTTCCACACATCCATCTAAGCATCCGCATCTCAGCTACACTCATTTTTTGAATATGATGTCTCTTGGCAGCCCAACATTCCGTACCATATAGTAAAGCGGGTCTAATAGTCGTCCTATAAAACTTTCCCTTCAACCGCAATGGCATTCTACGATCGCACAGCACTCCAGTAGCACTTTTCCATTTCATCCACCCAACCTTTATCCTATGATTTACATCTCCATCAATTTCTCCATACTTTTGAATGATGGATCCCAAATATTTGAAATAATCATTCACCGGTATATCTTGCTCACCAAGCTTCACTACACTCCCATCACTACTTCGTTGCTTACTAAACCGACATTCCATATATTCAGTCTTACTCTTACTCAACTTAAAACCTCTAGCTTCCAATGTCTGTCTCCATAATTCTAACTTAGCATTAACCCCAGCTCTAGACTCATCAATCAAAACAATATCATCAGCAAACAACATACACCACGGTACATTTTCTTGAATTGATCTCGTAAGCTCATCCATCACTATCGCAAATAGGAAAGGGCTTAAAGCAGATCCTTGATGTAACCCAACCGTTATCGGGAAATTGGTTGTCACCCCTCCACAAGTGCGGACATTGGTTACTACTCCTTCATACATATCTTTAATTATACTAATGTACTTGAGAGAAACACCTTTCTTCATCATTGTCCACCAGAGAACGTCCCTAGGTACTCTATCGTATGCCTTCTCTAAATCAATAAAAACCATATGCAAATCTTTGTTCCTCTCTCTATATCTTTCAATAAGTTGTCTAAGAAGATGTATAGCTTCCATAGTTGATCTTCCAGGCATAAAACCAAATTGATTCTCCGATATCATGACAACCTTCCTCAACCTAGAATCAATCACCCGCTCCCAAAGTTTCATAGTATGACTCATGAGTTTTATACCACGATAGTTTGTGCAATCTTGTATATCACCCTTATTCTTATATAAAGGCACCAAAGTACTCTTCCTCCACTCATTAGGCATCTTATTTGTTCGCCAAATCAAGTTAAAAAGATTTGTCAACCATTCTAAACCTTTCTCTCCCAAGCATTTCCAAGCCTCGATAGGTATACCATCTGGGCCAACTGCCCTTCTTGATTTCATTTTCTTCAAAGCCTCTGCAATTTCTTTCTTTTGAATCTTGCGCATGAAGTCACGATTTATCTCATGAAAAGGAATGGAGAAGTCTCCAAGATCTTGAGCATGACTATCATTAAATAGCTTATCAAAA
Source organism: Nuphar pumila (assembly GCF_984573655.1). Classification (NCBI taxonomy): domain Eukaryota; kingdom Viridiplantae; phylum Streptophyta; class Magnoliopsida; order Nymphaeales; family Nymphaeaceae; genus Nuphar; species Nuphar pumila. The sequence goes on along the minus strand of NC_143264.1, from coordinate 59,897,720 downwards.
TAATCTTTCCATCTCTCCTTAATCTCCTCATCTTTGACTAAAACCCTTTGCGTTTCATCTTTGATACATCTAACCATACCCAAATCCTTCGATTTCCTATCTCTCATCTTTGCAAGCCTATAAATATCCTTCTCGCCTTCTTTGGTATCCAACTTGTCATAAACCTCCTTATATACCTTAGCCCTCGCGTTTCGAACAACTTTTTTAGCTTCCTTCTTTGCTATCATATACTTCTCCAAATTCTCATTATCACGACTCTTACTTAGATTTCTATAACACTCTCTTTTAACCTTAATAGCTAATTTGACATCCTCGTTCCACCATGATGTATCCTTACCTAGTGGTGCACCGCCTTTAGACTCACCCAATACCTCCTTAGCTACTTTTCTCATACCACCCGCTATCTTATTCCACATTGATTCTGAATCCTCCTCGAGACACCAATCAACTTCCTTAACTACCTGCTCTACAAACATTCCTTGTTTAGCTCCTTTCAGTGCCCACCACTTAATTCTAGGATCTATCCTATGTCTATCCCTTTTGCGGCATTGTCTAATTCTAAGATCTAAAATTAAGACTCTATGTTGTGTAGCTACACTTTCTCCTGGTATAACCTTACAATCGATGCAACAACCCCTATCTCTCTTTCTAAGTAGGAAAAAATCTATCTGACTCGTATTAACCCCACTTTTAAATGTTACTAGGTGAGACTCCCTCTTCCTAAACCAAGTGTTTGCTAAGATCATATCATAGGACAAACAAAAATCTAAAATCCTTTCTCCACTTTCATTTCTTTCTCCTATACCATAGCCTCCATGGATATTCTCAAATCCATCCCTACTAATGCCTACATGTCCATTAAGGTCACCGCCGATGAAAAGCTTTTCTCCATAAGATGTCTCTTGTACTACTCCATCTAAATCTTCCCAAAATTGATGCTTAATGGAATCATCTAAACCTACTTGAGGTGCATAAACACTAATAATATTAATAATATCCGTACCTAATACTAATTTAATAAGTAAAATTCTATCACCCTTCCTACGGACCTCAACTACATTATCTATAAACTGACGACTCATAACAATCCCTACTCCATTCCTATTCCTATTTATTCCTGTATACCAAATCTTATATCCCCAAGGTTCTATCACTTTAGCTTTCTCACCTACCCATTTGGTCTCTTGAAGACATAAAATATCAATCTTTCTCCTACACATAACATCTACTAACTCTACCAACTTACCAGTTAAAGACCCTATGTTCCAAGTGGCTAACCTAATTTTATGGTCTTGGACTAACTTCTTTACCCCCACCCGTCCAACAAAGTGAGGGAACCCTTGCCTATTTGACACCACACCCGGGCGCCGGTGTGACGCGTCGCTTCTGGGCGACGACCTAGCAACCCTTGCACATTTATCACTGCCTCCGGGCCTAGAGAGTACAGCGCGTCGCTCAGTAGGGAACGCCCCAACGAAATTCTCATATTGGTTCATTTTCATAGGATATGACAAAGTTTTTATGCTGGCTGTCACAGGCCTACCGCAACCCTCCTCCTTTATCCGGGCTTGGGACCGGCAGTGTATAACTACACAGGCGGAGTTTGCATCCACGTTTCCCATCTAGAAAAATATATACCATACTTTAGGTGACACTCATCTTCTATGTATCCTCTAATGGGTCACAAGATATAAATTGTCACCCACCAGCTGCATTGCAGCAGCCCGTCGGCCTACCACTTTGGCCAGGTTATGTAGCATCTCCATAAATTATTGCAACGGTTTACCCAAGCCATTGGTTTGGGAAGTAACAGGCCATTCCAACCTTAGTTATAAATCCATGAAAATATAATATGCAATTATATGTTTTTATCTCTACATTAAGAAAACCACATTTCTACATACTTACAGAGCCATCGCGGTCGCTGGAAGAGCCAAAATCTCAGATTTTTCAGTCTTGCTCTGATACCAAAACTGTAATGCCCCAACTTTTTATAGTGAAATTTTTGGAGTAGTTTTTTTTTTTGAAATAGCGGAAGTGCGAAAAACACAAGTCGGGTGCATTACAGGGTAAAAACAGAGAAGTACTAAAAGCATACCATTCATTAATTAAAGCATTAATGCCATTAATTACATCCCATTACAAAAATGTAAATCTACTAATCAGAGTTCAAACAGAAAACACTGAAAAACTAAGATCTCTTGACTACTTCCAAATGTGACGCCACGATGCTCCATTTATGCGTTGCCTGAAAACATTTAAAGCATAAGGGTCAGACTCCCCTGTCTGCGTAAGAAGCAATGTATTTATATGTGGTGCTTAGTGTCCTGTGTACAAATATGTGCAACAACTGCAGATATAACTAGCATGGAAGTTTATATTATTCTAAGAAGATAATTATGATTTCTAATTCATGATACAGTGCAAAAGATGACTGAACTAGAGGTATATTTATCTACAATAATACAAGTTGTAGATTCCACAAGTTTTACTAAAGTCAAATCAATAGTATATAATTCTTCGGAGATAAGTTTCCAGTCAACTTAAATTATTTAATGCTTATCTTACTCTTACCCTGTGGGTACACACAGGCATAGACCTCGTAGCGGACCAAGACCATACGGTGAGACGCCTAACTCTCACGAAAACACGAACGTCCACGAAGTACGTACCACCTACCCTCTCCAAGGTAGACCATGGGTCCAGTAACACACACCATCTTTCAGGTGTACCCAGAGCCCGAAGAATCCGATAACATATACCGTCTTTCAGTTATACCCAGAGTCTCGAAGAATTCGGTAACATATACCGTCTTTCAGGTATACCCAGAGTCTCGAAAGTTTTATATTTCATTTACATTTTCTTTATAACCAAGTGCGAACTATCGCACTACAAGGGGTCTGGTAACATATACCTTCTTTCAGGTATACCCAGAACCTAGGAAAAACTAGTAACATATACCATCTTTCAGGTATACCCAGAATCTCATAATTATTATATATGTGCATAATTTTCGTTCTTGTTTGTTTGGGTCTAGTAACATACATAGTCTTTCAGATGTACCCAGAACCCTGGGAAACCAGTAACATACACCATCTTTCAGATATACCCAGAATCCCATATTTAGGTTATGTATGCATATTTTTAATTTTATTTATTCTTATGTGCAAGTCATTACACCACAGAGGTTTTCCAAAATCCCAACCCACATTCGGGGTGATCTTAGTGTATGCACATTACCCACTAGAAGCCCAATAGGCGGCAACCATATTTTCTTAGAATTCTGGTTCAACTTTGTGTCGAGTACTTATACATTCGGCATTTTAAATTTTTGTTTATTAGCTCGAGTGTACGTTTCGTACCCCCATTGGTTACGCCACAACATAGCATTATCCAACTTTATCATTTTTTAAGTGTTTATCTGGCACTCCGAACATTTAGCAAAACCACATGTTCATTTTTGAACTCTTATATTATCCTGAACAAGAAATGATCTTCGTTGTGTAAATATGTGTATCATGTGTGTTTCATGTATTGAACATAATCTTAAGGTCCATATGTGAATCACATATTTAGTTTACCATCAAAACTATTCCCTTCATAGATATTTCAATTGCATTTCACCTAAAAAGTCTTTAGGAAAGCTTTTCTAAAAGAACCCTTCATGAAAATCATTTTAGAAAACTCTTTACTTAATTTTTCAGGTTTATTAGTCGACCAATAAACTCACCGGTCGACCAACCTTTTTGCTTCAAATCTTCTAAGCAAAACGTTATTTTTTATAAAATTAGTCGACCGAAAGTTCGCCTAGGCCCAAGTTATTTGGCGTTTGTGGCTTAATAGCACAAGGATGCCCTCTAAGGTAACCTTATACATACATTATCATCATAACCCATTCATTATGCTTCGATTATTTTAAACCAGTCAAGCATATTGCCTATGAAGGTGATCCCCACTCGATTATTTTTATGTGTCCGTGTATTCTTATTATACTACACTATTCCTGAGTTAACACATATACATGCATGCCTTACATGCCTTATAATACAAATAATTATATGCCACACCTTCATAATCAAGAAGACACCAGCCTGGTTCCTTGAACCAAAGCTCCAACATGAGCCATAAACAATTTATCATGTCATGAGGCATTTCAACCTTTAATCACATGTTTTAGCATAGCTAACATGGTTCCGCAAACCATGGCTCCGTTATGAGCTAAAATATTTATCACAATAATACATAATTCATATCGGGTGTCATTTCAATATCATATAAAAGCATATCATCACATGTATTGACTTCCTAATACGGACACTTGAAACATCATATTTCATTATGCATTAAATTATGAGTATTCAGTTTTTTCAAAAGATAATTCATTCTTATTTGGAAACTAACATAAGTATTTATGTAAATCTAGCATACATCATAAATACTACTCGAATCTTAAGTGAGGTAATCTAAATTTTTTTGATGCATATCAAAGAACTAGATATACATCACAATCAAAGTCTTACAATTACACAATTAAAATATTTCAATTGCGTATTTCAAATCATTCATACATATTTTAACTCATGTATACATATTTCAAATTATGTATAATTATTTCAAATCATGTTTACCTATTCCAAATCATGCATAGTTAATGTTTTGTAAAGTCTAACATTCATAAAATATTTAATGTATGTGAATGTAAAATATCCAACACATGAGATCGTAAATATTATATTTCATTCAAAAAATATCCAATGCATGCAAACATAAATTATCTAATACATGCAAACATAAATATCATATTTTATTCAAAAAATATTCAATACATACGAACATAAATTATCTAATACATGCAAATGTAAATATCATATTTTATTCAAAGAATATTCAATGCATGCAAACATAAATATCATAGTTATTCGAAGAATATTCAATGCTTGTGAACATAAATTATCTAACACATGCAAACACAAATGTAATATTTTATTTAAAGAATATTCAATGCATACAAAGTAAATTATCCAACACATGTGAACATAAATATCATATTTTATTTGAAAAATATTCAATGCATGTAGACATAAATTATCCAACACATGCAAATGTAAATGTAATATTTTATTCGAATAACATTTAATGCATACGAACATACATTATTCAATACATGCGAACATAAATATTATATTTTATTCAAAAAATATTTAATGTATACAAACATAAATTATCTAAAACATGCAAACATAAATACCATATTTTATTCAAAAAATATTTAATGCATGCAAACATAAATTATCCAATACATGTGTACGTAAATATCATATTTGATTTGAAGAATATTCAATGCATTCGAACATAAATTATCCAACACATGCAAATGTAAATATTATATTTGATTAAAAAAATATTCAATGCATGCAAACATAAATTATCAAACACATGCGAACGTAAGTATCATATTTTATTCAAAGAATACCCAAATGCATGCAAATATAAATTATCTAACACATGCAAACATAAATATCATATCATAAAATATCATCACATGTGAATGTATATTTTTAATTTTAAATAATTTTCATCCAATTAATGTAAGAACCCTACCTCAAAATTTGTGAGTTATTACGAAGCAAAAATCTCAAAAATACCCTTGGAAATTTTCCTTCAAAAGGCACACATGGATCACACATTATCAATGATCAGAATACGGGCGAGGTCGTGTGTGTTCGCCTCAGGTTCTGTATTACGAGTACACAAATATGTGGGTGTAGTATCTTACCACGATGCAGACGACGATGCCTGATCTTGTAAAACACAAGCAGAGGAGGAGGTGACTCCTCTGATGCTCAACAGAGCTGACCGAGAGGAGGCAGTAAGGGGGTGGTGCTCGATCGGGCTTTGGTGCCTGACAAAGGGGTGGATGAATAGGGTGCCTCGACTACGGCCGGGTGTAGCAGGCGGCAAACATTAGGGTAGTGCATGTCATTTTGGGAAAGAGGTGGTATTCTAGTGGTGTCGTTGTTCAGTGGTCCTTCTGCAGAAGGTGCCACCAGTGCCTGTCGTAAGCAAAAGAAGAAGAAGATGGTAATGATGATGGTGGTCGGGCGTTTGTAGCAAAGGGAAAACATAAGAAGAGGAAAAGAAGGGAGTCAGTCAGCTCAACATAGGCATGATGGTGGGTGTCGCCCACTACTCATAGTTGTGGGTGGCATGGCTAGGGTTCTTTGAATGCAGAAGGCAAAGTGTTATCGACTCAGGAGAAGTCGGTGGTGTTGGCGAAAGGCACCCAGGGTGTTGCCTGCTACTCTAGGGAAGAGGCAACACCAGGGTGGTGCCATCGTTTATAGAGAGGAAAACAAAAGAGGAAGAAGAGAGAAGCAGTGATAGTGGCCTTTCGGCCACTGTGTTTATATAAAGAGGGCAAAGCGGAGAGGAGGAGGTGGGTGGCGACAATGGCCATTAGACCACTGTGTTTATACAAAGGAGGAGGATAAGTTGATGGTGGTGGTGGTCTCACCACCACCTATAGTTCAACAAAGAGGAGATAGTGATGTCGGCATCGACCTCCCTCCATCACAATGGAAGGGACGATGAGAGAGTGTTAAGGGAGAGAGTGAGAGACTTGAAAGATTTGAGGGGGGGGGGGGTATATGGTTTCACACATGATATCGTGCATCAAACCAAGCTTGAAATGTGTTTAGGTGAGGGGAAAGGGGGAGTAGGGAGGGGACATATAGGTAAAGGGCTCAATGTGAAGGCTTTCATGAGAGATGTGAGAGGGGTGAGGTGATGGGTATTTGGGGTTGGGTTCATTTGAATCCAACCCTAACCCATGTGGGTTATGGTGTGACCCATTCGGGTCCACTTGGATCCAACTCTTGTGGGATGAGACTCATTTGGGTCAACTCAGATCCAACCCATGTGGGTTATGAGGATGTGACCCATTTGAGTCTCATTGGATTCAAATATATATATAAATATATATAGACACACACATATATACTATAATATTGTTAATTCAGATTGGGTCTACGAAATAGATCCAATAAGTGTCAAGGACCCAACTATTGTTTGAATTAGGTCCAAATCTAAGAACTCTACAATCCAAATAGTGTGGATCTTGATTGAAGTATGTTCAAAACTATCCTATTTGGGCTAGCCATCTTGGATCTATATCAAGATCCATTAAAACCCAATAAAAGATCCAATAGAAAAGAAATATTTTAAGGATCCAAAATACTCAAACCGGGTCCTAATCCATTTTGAGTGGGTTGACTTGTGTGGATTTGTTAAGATCGAAACCCATTCTTATGGGTTGATTAGTTTGGATCTCCTAGATTCAAACTGAATAATTTTAAGATCCAGTGGATCCTATGTGTTCCAAGTGGATATTTCAAACTTCAGCTTGTGTGGTTTGATCCTCTTGAATCCCTCATCAGGATCCAAACCCAAATACAGATTTTAAACCTTATAAATCCAAATAATAATCTATAATTAATTATTTAAATAAACATGAATAGCCATAAATCACTAAATACTTAAAATTCATCAGTATAGCGCAATTTTGAATAGGTAAATTTTATTAAAATATTACAAAAAATTTACATTACATAAAAAATCTTAGGATGTGTTACTATAATATAAATGAAGTGACCAATAAGATGGCGATAATGCATAGGGTTATCAAGGAGGTCTCATTCATTCGCGGTGAGCCTTAGCTTTTGGTCCATGAGAAACTCAGCATGTTTTGCCCAGATTTGACCAACATCATTTAGTATATGAAGACTATATTTTCATTGGATCAAGAAAATCCCTGAAGGTGATCTAGCTACCTCCATGCCCAAAAAATATTTTAAGCACCCTAGATCTTTTAAGTGAAACTTTGAGTTAAGGTACTCTTTAATGGATGAAATGCCTGGGACATCATTGCCCATAATTATGACATCATCAATATAAATGAAAATGGCGATGAATTGTGACCCGTCCTAGTGAAAATAGTGTAATCCACTACAGACTGAGGAAATTCTGTTTCTTTAAGGGCCGATGTCAATTTGTTGAACCAATTCCTAGAAGACTGTTGGCAGAGCCGTACCTGTGTTTTATGGGGCCTGAGGCGGAGGGAAAAAATGACCCCCTTATTAATAGTAGGAGTTCGGGGGCAGCGCCTCCGATTTTTTTTTAAAGAATCAAAATAACAATAAAATTCACATTCACATTAAACAAATATAATATTTCAAATATTTATATTATATTAAATAAAAATAGGGGAGCTCGGGCCTTAAAAATGGGCCCCTATAATTTTTTTGGGCCCAGGGGCCCTGAGGCCCAAGCCTCATTGGCCTCTTTACAGATCCGACTCTGACTGTTGGAGACCATGGATTTGTTCAAGCGACATACTGGATGTTCATACACAGTAGTCCTGGTGGTAACTGTATATAGACTTTCTCATGCAGATCTTCATGAAAGAAAGCATTGCTAATGCCTAATTGGTAGAGAACCCAGTTTTAGATAGTGACAACGACTGATAAACACTGCATAGTGGTAAGCTTGGCCACCAAGACAAAGGTTCCGTGATAATAAAAACCTTTGATATGCGTATATCCCTTTGCCACTAAGTGCGCTTTGTACTACTCAATGGATCTATCAGCCCAATGTTTAGCTTATACACCAATTTGCACCCAATGGGTAGTTTGTCAGGAGGTAATGAAACCATGGTCCACGTATTATTCTCTTCTAGAGCTTGGAGCTCAACCAACATGGCATCACACCAATGTGAATGCTTAACTGCCTCATCAAAAGTGCTTGGTTCAATGCCAAACAAAACAATGAATAAAAAAATATGTGAAGGAGAAAAATGCTAAACAAGGATGAAATGGGAGACAAGATAAGGTTTAACTGAAGCCGGCTGATTGGTAGCACATAGTGAGGCTTGTGTAGGCATAGACATAGTCGGTTAGGTAAGTGAGTTTGTGATGGGTATGGGTAGACCGACGAAGATGATGAGGGTGATGACATTATCAAAGGACATGTTCGGTCTGTAAGATCGGATGGGTTTGGGTGGGTGCTGACCGGTGCATCCGAATCTGGATTAGGTGTAGTGGGTTTTGGGCTTGCTGGGGCATCAAATTCTTCAACAACAATGGGATGAGGTATAACAATATGGTTGTAACTTTTAGTTAGCGTGTGGAAGGGGAAGTGGGTCTCATGGAAGATGACATCTCGACTCGTGAAAATTGAGTGAGTTGCGAGATCATAGAGACAATATTCTCGTTGGTCAACCGGGTACCCAACAAACACACATTTTCTCTTCTATGAATTTTTTTTATTTCTTTTGGTGCTTTGGTCATGGGTATAACAAAGGCAGCCAAAGACACAAAGGTGGTGATACTTTGGCTTGCTTTGAAAAGGATATGGGCTATTGTTTTCTAAAATTGGTGTGGGTATTCAATTGATGAGGTAGGAGGCCGTGAGAATGCATTCGCCTTAAAAAGAAATAGGCAAGTGTACTTGAAAACGTAGTGCATGAGCAACCTCAAGAAGGTGACAGTATTTATGCCCAACTCTGGCATTTTATTGGGATGTTCCCATACAGGTTCATTGAATGCTCAATACCATTTTGATGAAAAAATTTGAGTATTATGATCCATGAATTCAATACCATTATCAATGCGGATGCATTAGACTTGGCTTTTGAACTGAGTCCGAACCATGACACAAAACTTGATTAAGAAAAAGAAGGTTTTAGATCTGTATCTCATCAGGTATACCTAAGTGCATCGTGAAAAGTCATCAACAAGAGTCAAGAACAAGGTTGTTAAATGCGATGAGGCGAAGCGAGGCGTTGAACATGTTATGAAGGTTACGGCAACGGTCGGAAGAACTCAGTCCGTTAAACTCGCTGGAAGCTTTTGCTTTTTTCCCGATGAGTAAATCCAATTTCAGGCCACGAAGAGAAGAATTTCCACCGTAAATCTCGCCGAAATATCCTCCTCTGCTCATTGTGTAATTGTTTTCGGTTTTAGCCACAGATCGGAGGAGGCACCAACGCTTCAGGTACTGAGTGTGCGCCTCAGTACCTTGAGCATGCGCCTCGCCTGTGAAGCGTATGCTTCAAGTACTGATGTGTACGCCTCTCACAACACTGGTCAAGAAGTAATGCACACCAGTTTGGGATGCAGTAACATAACCACCCCAAATGTCATAATTAATTAATGCAAATAGTTCATAATTCCTACTACTACTTATATAAAATGGTAAATGGGTTAGCTTTGCACGATGGGAAGCATCATATACTTTATTAAAGAAACATAAATCACTATTAAGTTCTTTGGAAATAGAGAGTATGTTCGGGAGACGGATGACCGAGACACATATGCCAAGGCGATGATATGCAACATGAAGCTTGATGGTGTGGGTGTGGTGGTTTGAGGTGGTACAACCTACCACAAAGCCTACCCATTCCAATCAACTTCTTCATTGTAAGTTTCTGAAGGACACAAAAAATGGAAAATAAAATTGTAACACAATTCAAGGTTTAGTTTAGCTTTCAATGGATAACATATTATATTTGAAACATGCAAAATGAATAACATAATTGAGGACGATTTCTGGTGATATCTCAATTTTTTCTATGTGGGTAACCAAAACATTTTGGTCGTTTGATAGTTTTACTGGTTTGGATTTGTCAATGGTTGTAATATCAAACAATGAGTCTGAATGAGGTGTCATGTTGTCTGATGCCCTTGTGTCAACAATCCAAGGATTCATGAAATGAGAGAGGTTATTTTGTCATTACCTGCAAAGTTTGCTGAAGTCGGTTTAGCATACATTGATCTGTGAAGCAAGCTCTTTGAGTTGGTCCCCCATTGTCTGTGAGATGATGAATTCCCCAAGGATAGTGGTCAGATTCACGTTGGATGCCAGATTAGCAAAAGAGTTCCCTCAATCCGACGCTGATTGTGTTTCATGTTTTGGATGGTGAGGTGGATATCCATGCAAGACATACCATAATGTTCATATTTAGGTCATACATGTCCCTTTCCCATGTTCTGATTATACCCGAGTTTGGTATTGTTGGGTGACATTCCTGGATTCATCTTAGCTGTGAAGGTTGTCGCTTTTGTGGTGGTTCTATGGGATGACATCAAGGGATGTTGAGTCTCTTCTTGGAGAACCATCAAATAAACCTTGCTTATGTCAGGCAAGGGTGTGATGGTCAAGATTTGGCTTTGAATGGCGACAAAAGTCACATTGAGACCCATGAGAAGCCGATAGACATTTGTTTTGTTGATGATAGTTGTTAAATTCTTTAAGAGCACCACACGAGCATTCAAGGACCATGACATAAGATCCAAGTTTGTTCCATAGAGTTTTGAGGGTGGTAAAGTATGTGGCTAAAGGTGATTGATCTTGACAAGGCCAAAGAACATTTTCCTAAGTTGATAAACATGTGCAACATTGCCTTGAGAAAAATGAAGCAGGTTATATGTTCCCCCCCCCTCCCCGAACAGGGCAGTTAGCTACATCTCATGTTCGAGGGGTCCCAAAGAGCACCACGTATGTAAGCATGTGAGTCTCGTATCCCCATGTTTGTCAGCATTAATTAGCGTTGGAGTTTGATGCGATTGCAAAGACTTAAGTACCCTTTCCTCCATTGGTGCTAAAAAAAATGACGATTCTAGAAAAGGAGTGGTTGTAAAGACTTAAAGTGCTCTGAAGATGATTAGTTAAGACCAAGTCTCTGCACTGTAAGATTATCGAAGAAAGAAATCTCCCCTGGAGGAGGCCATGAACATCAACCCTCTCACTCTCTCTCCCCCTTCTCTTTTTGCTTCTGTGCACATTCAGCAGAAGATCCTACATTGCTCCATCAAGCACCGACTGACCTGCACATTGACTGTTGTGGAGCCTGATTCAGAGTTTTTACCCTTACATGAGGAGGGTTTGGGGGCTCCTCCCAGCGTGGGTAGCATCATTCAACTAAATGAGTTGTAAATCCTGATTCAGAGTTTTTACCCTTACAGAAGATGGGTCTGGGGGCTCCTCCCAGCGTGGGTAGCATCATTCAACTTGAAGAGTTGTGGAGTCTGATTCAGAGTTTTTACCCTTACAGAAAGGGGGGTCTGAGGGCTCCTCCCAGCGTGGGTAGCATCATTCAACTTGAAGAGTTGTGGAGTCTGATTCAGAGTTTTTACCCTTACAGAAGGGGGGTTTGAGGGCTCCTCCCAGCGTGGGTAGCATCATTCAACTTGATGAGTTGTGGAGCTTGATTTAGAGTTGTTGCCCTTATAGGAGGAGGGTTTGAGGGCTCCTCCCAGCGTGGATAGCATCGTTCAACTTGATTCGTTGTGGAGCCTGATTCAGAGTTTTTGCCTTTACAGGAGTGGGGTTTGGGGGCTACTCCCAGCGTGGGTAGCATTGTTCAACTTGATTCGTTGTGGAGCCTGATTTAGAGTTTTTGCCCTTACAGAAGGGGGGTCCGGGGGCTCCCCCTGGCACGGGTCCTGGGTGTCGTGGTCAAAAAATGCACAGAGTGTCATGGTGAGAAAGACATATGTTTGTTCCAACAAGGTTGGAAGAAATCAATGGAAAATCCAACAAAGAGCATGCCAGAATCAAGATGTGGATGTCAAGCGAGAATGGTGTTGTGCAACTCAAATAACACAGAATAATAGGGGTCTGGTTTTTAGTTAAAATAGGGAATGAAATAACAATAGAAATCACTAAAAATTTACAAGAATAAACTAGACTGAATAACAAAAACACCACTTTTTACGGATTTGGAATATGACCTTCGGTTAGAGAGATATGGCCCTGACAAGTTGGTCCTAATTCGAGTAGCGATTTACAACGATTTGCTTACTGAATAACACTACAAATTGCTATAGTGATTTGCGGAAGACACTACAAATCGCTATAGTGAGATCCAACAACACTATAAATCACTGTGGGGCTCGTTGAAGACCCAAAAACACTATAAATCACTATAGTGATTTGCGAAAGACACTACAAATCGTCGTTGAAAAGCCGAATAACACTATAAATTGTTGTGGGGCTCGTTGGAGACCCAAAAATACTACAAATCGCTGTAGGAAAGCCCGATAATACTACAAATCGCTGTTGGAAGGCCTCAAAAAAATTTGGTCCAGAGGGCGCTGCCTCCCGAGCCCCCCACCAAGGGCGCCCCCCTGAACCCCCGCCTGCTCCGCGCCGGGGGGGAGCCCCCGGACCCCCCTCCTGTAAGGGCAAAAACTCTAAATCAGGCTCCACAACTCATCAAGTTGAATGATGTTACCCACATTGGGAGGAGCCACCAAACCCCCTCCTGTAAGGGCAAAAACTATGAATCAGGCTCCCCAACTCATCAAGTTGAACGATGTTACAGTCAGTGTGCAGGTCAGTCGGTGTTTGATGGAGCAATGTAGGATCTTCTGTTGGATGTGCACAAAAGTAGAGAGAGAAGGGAGAGAGAGTGAGAGGGTTGATGTTCATGGCCTTATTTAGGGAGAACTCTTTGCCTCCTTTGATTTCTTCTCTAGAGAGAGAGAGAGAGAGAGGGTTTTACAGTGTTTTATGGAGAAAGAAGAAGAAGACTTTGAAGAGTCAACATCATCCTCGACTTTCTGGATGGAGGACATGTTTGTCCTTTTTTTGAACTGTTTGTTTTTTCTTTTTTGAATGAAGGGCATTTTTGTCATTTTCTCAAACCATCGCTTTATGAGAAGAATAGCAAGAAAGGGTACTGAAGTCTTTGCAACCACACCAGACTCCAATGCTAAGTGATGTCAACATACACAGGAATACCAGCCCCATGTGCTTGTATACGTGGTGCTCATTCAGACCCCTGAACACCGACGTGGGATTCAGGGAAACATCGGGGGAGAACATACACCACCCTCCCAAAAACGATCTTCAAGATTGATCCATACCTCAATTGCGGTGTCAGCGTATATGACATTGCTGGCTATCTCCTTAAATAAATCATTGAAGATCTAGGATAATATCATGTCAGTGTAGCGATTCCAGACTTGCAAATCATTGGACGTTGATGGGGGACGTGGCAACAATCCATCGACAAAAGCATACTTATTCTTTGCGCTAAGGGCTATCTTTCTTTATTACCCTTTTCCACGTAGAATAGTTATCTCTGGTTAGTTGGGAAGTCACCAAAATGATGCTTCAACATATACCGAGTGTATGGAGTGACTGAAGACGAGTTATTATTAGTGTCAGCCATTAAAGTGAATGATGTTGTAGGTCTGCGACAATACAAGTAGCGTCCACTGTAATAACATAATCATCGGAGCACAATGTTTCTCAACAGGACACGACGAAAGTGGTGATCAGGACGTCGATGAAGATGATGATAGTGATGCTGTAAATGCCTTTAATAGCATCACTAATAACCTTCGAGGCCGAGTTACAGAAAAAATCTGAATAAATGCCCAACGGATCAAAGGAGGCTATGATAACATATGAGATTAAACTTTGGAAATAACAGAATGAATTGATCTCTCCATTTCGTATTTGCATACTATTGAGTATCCCATGATGATAGAAATTGAGTACAAATGTTACACGTTACAAACAAAAGGTCGTTACACATTTGACGTGAATCACGTATTTGAGATAACGTGATTCACACAAGTCGTTACACATTTGATGTGAATCACGTATTTGACATAACATGATTCACGTGGACAACATCCGATATGCATGGGTTGCTTTCCATGTATATCGGGATAGAGAGGGTGGTGTGTGTTCTCCCCAAAACACAAATTCACGTGTTCCTATGTGTATGGAGGAATATCTTGGGCCCGCGATAATTCATATGCCAATGTTGCCCACAATGACTTTATAATAAAATAACATATAAAAAAGGTAGATATGCTTTTGACAGAAATGTCCTCCCGTAAGATAGATATGCGTTGGACGAAAATGTCCTCACGCTCTCCGTATATACATTTGCACGTTCCGCCTTTGTTGTAGCACAAGCTAAAAACAAAGGCAAAAGAAGGAGGAGGAGGAGAGGGAGAAGCAAAGAAAGACACTTGTTAGATAGAAAACTTTTCCTGGTTCGTTCCTACCTCGTGGAGATAACTATAAATCGAACGACTGGTTCGATCATTGGTGGGCGTCAAGGGGGATTTGTCGGCAATCTCTTTTTTCAGTCTTCTTTTCTTCTTTATTTTAGTTGGCCAGTATGGAAAAAAGCAATGAAACACAAACATTCCAACAAGTGCCATTAAAGCATCGTGAGTACCTTTCCATGTCATCGTGCTATTGTTGAAGAACGTATGCCATCGTGAGTGTCATTAAGGCATTGTTTTGTTATTCCAGGTAGATTTTATCGTTTCAACGATTCAAAACTTGAAGACATTTGTAAGACACTGGGACCTATTGACAAGAATGCTTGGTTATAGATACGAGCAAGGGCCTCTACCCCATCAGGTATCATTCATTCACTCAGTATAATCAATGCAACACAAATTACAGTTATAGTAACATGTATATCAATTTGTGAGATATTGTTTTGTTTGTAATATATTATGCTGAATTGTCGTATATCGATTTGTAAGATATTATGTGTTTTCTAGTGTTGATTTGTGAAATATTGTTTTGTTTGTTGATATTGATTTATAATATTATGCTGAATTGCTGTATATCAATTTATAAGCTATTATGTATTTTCTAGTTATGATTTGTGAGATATTATTTTGTTTGATAATATCGATTTGTAATATATTATGCTGAATTGCCGTATATCAATTTGTAAGATATTATGTGTTTTTTATTATCGATTTATGAGATATTGTTTTGTTTGTTAATATCAATTTGTAATATATTATGCTGAATTGCCGTATATCGATTTGTAAGATATTTTGTATTTTCTATTGTCGATTTATGATATATTATTTTGTTTGTTAATATTGATTTGTAATATATTATGCTGAATTGTCGTATATCGATTTATAAGATATTATATGTTTTCTACTGTCGATTTGTGAGATATTGTTTTGTTTGTTACTATTAATTTGTAATATATCAGGCTGAATTATCATATATCAATTTGTAAGATATTATGTGTTTTCGAGTATCAATTTGTTAGATATGGTATTGTTTGTTAATATCGATTTGTAAGCTATTATGCTTAAATAATCGGTAGTCATTGTTATATGCATCTTGAATAAATCGTAGTAAATGTATGCGCTAGCTAACACAAATTGATATTTTGCACATGACAGTGTTGCGCATATCAACTAGTAGCAATGAAGATGACATATCTTAATCATTGGGAAGTCATGAAACAACAGACATCCGTACTATCGACGCACCCGAAGAATTGAATATGTGCACTAATGATGCACATGATAAGAAGGGTGCAGGCATTGGATTCAATCTTGACTTGAATATTCCAGCAAATGAAATGCAATCTGATAATGAGGTAGACGATCATGACAGTGCACTTGACAAAGGTGCAGGCACCTCAAGTTTACATGATAGTACACTTGACCCTGTTCCCGTAGAGAGAATGCAGTTTAATAATGAGGAAGCTGCATACAAATTTTATAATGATTATGCCTTACAAATCTATCTGACTCGTATTAACCCCACTTTTAAATGTTACTAGGTGAGACTCCCTCTTCCTAAACCAAGTGTTTGCTAAGATCATATCATTGGACAAACCAAAATCTAAAATTCTTTCTCCACTTTCGTTTCTTTCTCCTATACCATAGCCTCCATGGATACTCTCAAATCCATCCCTACTAATACCTACATGTTCATTAAGGTCACCGCCGATGAAAAGTTTTTCTCCATAAGATATCCCTTGTACTACTCCATCTAAATCTTCCCAAAATTGACGCTTAATGAAATCATCTAAACCTATTTGAGGTGCATAAACACTAATAATATTAATAATATCCGTACCTAATACTAATTTAATAAGTAAAATCCTATCACCCTTCCTACGGACTTCAACTACATTATCTATAAACTCATGACTCATAACAATCCCTACTCCATTCCTATTTCTATTTATTCCTGTATACCAAATCTTATATCCCCAAGATTCTATCACTTTTGCCCTCTCACCTACCCATTTGGTCTCTTGTAGACATAAAATATCAATCTTTCTCCTACACATAACATCTACTAACTCTACCAACTTACCAGTTAAAGACCCTATGTTCCAAGTGGCTAACCTAATTTTATGGTCTTAGACTAACTTCTTTACCCCCACCCGTCCAACACAGTGAGGGAACCCTTGCCTATTTGACACCACACTCGAGCGTCGGTGTGACGCGTCGCTTCCGGGCGACGACCTAGCAACCCTTACCCATTTATCACTGCCTCCGGACCTATAGAGTACAACGCATCGCTCAGTAGGGAACACCCCAACGAAATTTTACCCACATAAAATTGTATTTTTATGAGGACAAAATAATCCTCATTCTTAGAATATTAGGGATTAAGAGATTGAGAACGTGGTTCGGTCGATAGACCTACATCCACAATCTTGGTCAAGCCACACACAAACTCAATGTATGGGTGTTTCCCTTCATGTGAATTTATGTGGATACATCATATGATAGAGACTCGCTCAACAATTTTCTGGATGGATCTCTCGTTACATTAGGTAACTCTCCTAACGTGAGGAGTCTAGTGGGTGTCTTCACATTAGATGCCTTATCTTTAACCACCTTGTCTTCATATTTATCTCTTCTAAACTTCTTCAATGTGTGAACGTTATCTTTTCTTTCATTTGAGTTATCTTCAACTATCACGTCAGCTAGATTGAAGTGCTTGGGGTCTGGACGTTGTAACGACCCCAACTCATACCTCTTGAAATTGCAGATCTTTTTTTAAAATCATTGCAGAAATATTTCTAAAGACCCGGGCCTTTACAATTTTACTCACCATTGGATAACCCAACCAACCACAAGGGATCTTACATTTATCATCCATACCAAACTAAACCAAACTTTTATTGAATAATTAATGATAGTCTCAAGACAATTGCATAAGGGAATTCAGAGTGTATAAACAATTGAATGTAAAGGAAAAGTAAAGAAAAGCAGAGTCACGATGTCCATCTGTGAAGCAGTCTGACAAACATGCATCTCTCGTATCTCTCCCAGAAGTGATTCATTTCACTGATCCTCTGCGGCTGCAAAAGACCATAGAAATAGGGTGTCAGAAATCTGAGAAATTCTGCATACGAATCCCTCTAATGAATTAAATGAGCATAAAGAACACAAATAAGAATTCATGCAATATTTTTAGAGGTATGAAATTATAACAAATTCATAATTCGATTAAGCATTCATGCATTAGAGATAATTATTAAGCACAAGAGAACATTTAATAAGTAACAGAGATCACAATTTAAACAATACAATCATTTAACATGCATTAGGAAACAACATTAAGCATTCACTACCATTTAATAGTTAAGAGAACAAGTAATCATGCATAATCTAACGCATAGCAGGAATATGCATGGCTTCAGTGCAAAATATGAGTAAATTATTACCTCTTATTAGGATTTTTTTTTCATATGCATGTCCCAATTAAATGATACAATTTCAGTTCATCTTTTTAATTATCATTGCCCGCGGATATACCAAACGGGTAAAAACCCTGAGGTCAAGTTAGGTTTCTAGGGTAGCTTAACACACAATTTATATTTTATTATTGGGTTTCAAACTTAGCCCTCAACCAAAACAACCTTCGAAACATTAGACCACCCATCTAATGTCAGGGACACCAATCCACAAGTGTCACTTTTCTTGGTATACCAAAACAACAGCTATGTCTACACACCACTCCCATGCAAAGTGGATGATTCTATCTAAAACCTTGGTCAGGAGAAAAAACATCAATATCAGGTTCAGGAGCACAAACAACGCATACAAAGTTTTAGTATCATCACGATTTCTCTAAAACCACAATGTCTAAGATTCTCACACTGTAGAAGGGACATCAAGGAGACATAGATTACATTGTTCTTTAATTTTTTTATTTTGATATTAATTTATTTCTTTTTAACTTGCCACTCACTTATATAGAATTAATAACATGAGCTCGCAATTCAACATGTGAAGATCTTCATGCGACTCCAGCCCGTGGCAACATAAAATAGTGCAATAGAACAACAATATCATGTTTGATTCTTGCAACGCATAAAACCACTAAAACAAAAAGCATCACATGCTCGAGACTCACATCACCCCAGATGATCTATTTGATCATCGATGCATTCATATCCGAGAATCACAAATAACATGCCACTATGCATCCCTTTTTAGATGTCTCTCACTACACATTCATTTATAACAATAAAAAGATGTGCAAGTAATGATAATATTCCTAAGCATGTGTATGAGTTCACACATTTATGTTAAGTGCATGCTTTCATTCTGTACATGTATTTATATCAAATGCAAGCTTTTATTCCTAAGTCATTTGAGTCAACCATGTGAACACTCATGCGATCATTTACCTGTAAAACACATATCAATGCCACGTATGCTCATACATAGAAAAACAACCTTAGATTAATACTTTGACTCAGCATAAAATCTCCAGTTTAAGCATGAAACAACTTATGCTATAGCAAGCAGAATGAATACATGTTTAACTAAGATATAAGACATGGCAGCACTCATGAACTTTTCTATCATGTTAATTTCATAGATGCATGCTCAACAACTTACATGAAATATGCATTTGGGTCACATTGCAAACAAGCGTGATGAACACATAAACGTGGATCATTTATGCAACTAAAGAGAAATCAACATATGTGAACTATTTGAACATTTAAACATGAGTGTATATATATAGGAATATATATGTATCATAGCTAATTTTGGAAAAATGGATGACTTCAACATAAGCCTCAATTTGTATCCTTAAGATACACAAATCTAGATATTTCCAACTGTCACAATTAAACAAGTAACTAAGAGGTACCTGTGCACACCCCAAAATTTTCAAAGTTTTGTAAAAATGACCCTTTTGCCCCTAACCCCATTTTCTGAGAAAATCAAGTCATTTCTTCAGATTCTCTGAATTAAAATTCATATTGATATATTCAAAATCAACTCCGGATCCGAATCCAGCACTTTAAATCCATATTTTCTCAAAATCCGGATCAAAAACCCATTTCTGAAGAAATTTTCTTAAAATGTTTTTTTTTAATTCTCAGAAAAATTCCTTTTGTAAATATTTTTGCAAAAACACAAAAAAATTAGTTCTAACCTTTGTTTTCTCACAAACTTTAGGATTTTATTCTAAAAATACAAAAAAATTGAAAAATAAAACAAAAACCAAAAAAATAGAAAATTTCAAGAAAAATGAATGAGTTTAAACTTTTTAAAGTCGATTTTGCTAAAAAAATCATTTTTAAACTGTGTTTATGGAAAATTTTGTTAAGGGAGCCTCTTTTTGGAAAAAACCAAAAAATTTTCACAAATAAACCCTAATCGCCCCCTCTTTCACTCTCGCCACTTTCCCCTCTCTCTCTTTCTCTCTCCTCCATTACCCACCAAAACCCTCTCTTCCTCTAAGCCCTCCATCGCACGAACCCTTCCTTCCTCCGCTCATCTCCAACGATCTTCTTCCTGAATCCTCTTCCCCTCCCTTAAAAGAGCACGCAGGGCTCTCTCTTCATCAACCATTTTCACCCCTACACCTTCTCCTTCTTCTCCTTCAACGATCGCTCTTCACCCCCGCCTCTTCATCCCAGCAGCATCCTTCTCTCTCCTTTCAGTTCCTCTTCTTCTTCTTCGGATTCCCCTGGCTTTCCCCCAACTGGTCGAAGAAAGCCGACGATTCTCTTCAGAAAGGCTACAGGGAGCCCCACAGAAGATCCGCCTTCACCATCGCATCGCCTCTTCTTCTACCTCTCATCTCTCCCTTCCCCTCGAGGCTACTGAAGAAACCTCAACTCTCTTCTTCTCTCAGAATTTCCGTAGTGCCGCAAAGGTAAGCCCCTATTCCTTTCCTACTGTTTTTCCCGTTTTCTTCTTCTCTTTCTTTTTTTTTTTCTCTCTCTTTTCTTTGTTTCTTTGTGCGGCTTTATCATATTCATTTCTGGTTTTCTTAAGCCTCCCTTTTTTTTTAGTAAAGATTTTGTATCACTGCACTTTCTCTGTTTAACTTTGTTTTCCTTAAAAAGCATGATAGGTGAAATCGACTTGCGTACAACACTGTCGATCCACCTAATGCCACAGCAAAAAGAATGACCCAGTTCCAACAGTTTTTTTTTTGCTTTGATGGTTTTTGGTCGATTCGTGATTCTATTTTGGTTCTGATTATGCTATTAAAATCTTGCATGTTTCATCTGGATCTCAATCCAATCCCATTGTTAATTCTTGACTTCACTTTTAAGTTAGATTCTCTTATGAATTCTAGATTTCCCATTTACATTGTGACATTTACCCTTGACATTTTGTTTTGTTTGTCTCTTGGATAATAGGCTTATATTTCGATGTTTGGCTGTCTGTTTGTACCTTTTTTTTCTTTCTTTCTTTTTTTTATCTCATGGAATGCAAAACTGATCTTCCACCCAATATCATTGGTTTTAAAATCCAGATCAGAGTTGGAGTAATACCCAACACGTGATTTGGATTCGTTTTTGAGGTAAAATCTATACTGATTCATCTTCTTCAAAACCGTGATCTAGAAGATTGAATTTGTTTTATGCTTAGCAGGAATCCACTCGTCCTCTACCTGAAAAACAGAAATCCCTTCAGGGCTTAAGCTTTGAGAATCTGCATCTAAAATTGATTTTGCTAATGTATTTATTGTATTAGATTTGAAGGATCAATGTCTACATTTCCTACAATCTGTATGTATTAACTCCCATCCCCCTTTGCGGTAGACCATGATAATAGTCGTAACATTACAGGTGAGGCCAAACCAAATTTTTTTTTCTGTAATGTTTGATTCTGTGTAATTACATATTCTCCAATATCTACATTAACTCGTGGTCATTTACCATCAATGGGGAAAACAAGAACAAGGAAGATAAAATTGGCTCCAAGTGAAGCTGGAGGAAGAGGATGATGATCTGCTCTTTGATTTATTTACTTTTATAGCCCAATAACTCATTTTAGTGTCAAACTTTGTGGGCGTCCCATGCCATTTGCTAGAAGGGAAGGGTGGTATTTGTCGGGAGTTAGTTATGATAGCATTTAAGGCTCTTTGATATGTTGGCGTTTATAGATCAAGTGATTTCAAGCAAACTTCTGGTGAATGGGTGTTGGTTATATTTTAAGAATCCCAGTCGAGGTCCGTCGGATTTGAAGAATGAATTGATGGCTTTACCTAGCTTTTGACTGACTGAAGTGCTAAAGATCCATGGCTCAGCAGAGTAATGGATGACCCCTTTGGCTGCAACCTGTACATATGAGAATGATTAAAAACCGTGTATAGCAGAAGTCAATGTTTTCAATGTGTTGATTGTTGTATCTCCAGGTTTCTCCTCTCAATCTTTATCAGATCTTGACACAGTGTCAACTACATTTTTTTTTTACAAGAGCATCGCTCTCGGGAACTTCATTGGCCTCCACTATGGAACAGAGGCCTCAAGTGCAAGAATAGATGTTTAAGATCTCCAAACCAGGAGAAGCTACCACCAGAATTATAGCATGAAATCTGTTTGCCACCATCTTGAAGAAGAAATGGAAGGTGCTCCAGGTTATGGAACTTTGATTGAACCCAACAATTTTGACGTTAATACAGAACAAGTTCAATTGCTTGCCAATGGTCGATGGATTCCCTGCATTATCTAAATTTGTAAATGCTTGCTATATCCACAGTAGTTGTTTATGATTGGAACAATCACCATACTGAACAAGGATCTGAGGGACAAAGGTATGGGCTCTGCTCCACAATACCTTGCATTTCCATACTCAAGCTCTTCAATATTTGTAGTAATACGTTCGTCTGTTTGACTTTTATTGCACATTCCCTTATCATCTCCATGGTTACACATCACTGGCACTTATCACCCATGGTCACATATCACTGGCACTCGTCACATATCAATTCAGCATATACACACATCATCATCCTTGGTTTTAGCAGTTACTTACCTCCTGTTTTATGCTCATGGTAGCTTTAAATTCTGCATTTTGTCTTAGTTTTTATCATATTGTTATTTTTTTTCTTTTCTGCACAATAGCTTGAACCAGGCATGCTAAGTTATGAGCAATTCCTATCCAAATAAACCTGTATTAGAATGATGTTATTTGTTATAGCCTGGCTCTTCCCATTCCATTTGAACATTGTCCTACATTAATCAAAGTCACCCATCATGATCTGCTGGAGCAAGTATCGGAGCCTCTGTAACATGAGTTTGAATTACAATCGATGACATCATGGAGGTCTGATTCGCTAAAGTCGACTGTGGTAAAATAGGTCTGTTGACATGAATTTCAAAAATGTAAAAGTCTAAATCGAGGTCCCCTTTGACCTTCTCTATTGTTCCTGGAGCCACTGCTAGTTGGCCCCTTTGAACCCCTATTCCTGTCTTTTTTTTTTTCTGGATCATCCAAATCCCCTTAGCATTTCCCAGGTCGACCAGGTGATTACCAGTTTAGTTGAATTGATATAGAAAGTCGGACTAGGTGAGCAAATCAAATTTGGGACTGAGTCAGATTTCCAATGAAGTCTGGATAAACAAGTTTTCTTTTACATTCCCAGTTCTGATTTCTGGACTGTGGAAGAATTTGGTGCTGAAACAATGGTTATGCTTCTTTTAGAGAGGTCGACTCTGTGTTGGCTCCTTGGGGAGGATTTATAGTCGCACTCGGTGGTTTTCTTTTCTCTTTCAATGAATTTACTTTGGCAGGTTTGTCACCATTTTTTCCATATATGTCGATACATATTTGACCTTCATCACATGCATACATACAGTAAGTATCTTTGTTAAGTCTACCACCTGGATAAATGCTATGTGGAAGCCATCTTTGATATGCTGTCATAGAAATCAGTGGTTCAACATCGTCAGTATCTACCTGCTGAAATAATCAAAGGTCATTTGTCAAGATCAATATAAAACAATCTGTTGCTGAAAGTGATTCATTAAACTGCCGTGATGAGATAAATCAATTTGGGAACTGAGGTAAATATCCACCTTGCTGAGGTTGATTATATGAAGTCAAAGGATCGAATTGCTATATACTCATTTTGTGTTCCCTGCATTACCGAAATCTGCTGTATATTATTCTTTAGCTATATTCTCTCATTATACTCCTCTTCACATCCCATGAACATGCTGCATCCTCTTACCACAGCACCCACCAGCTGCCTTCCCTGCTGCATTAGTGTATTCACTACCTTTGCTCACCTGCATTTTCATTTGTATGACCTCACATTGCTACTTCTACAATGACATCCATCAGCATTCATTCACTTGCTGTTGTCATCGGCTGCAATGACACATTCACAATGCCCAATTGAATCACTATTTGCTGTCATAATAATTCATGTATATTATTCAATATCAATCCAGCTATTAGGCATATTTTTTTTTTGTATAAACATCAATTGCATTCATTTTCAAATACAATCACTGCATTCCCATTTGGATAAATTCGTATATGCTTTTAACATAAGTATGACATTTGGGCTTTTATTCAGTACTTTTATCACCCTTCATATCTTGCAATCTTGTGTTGTATTAACTCTGTTTTGCAGGAAATGAAATGTTACTTTTCTTCTTAAACTTGAATTTCAAATTCAAAAAAAAAAAAACTTGTAATAACTAGAGATCAATGAGAAATTTACATTCCTTGTTTTAGATAAAATGAGCATTATAAATGTCATAAATGGCTCATTTTCATACATTTTTGCCTTTATTTCTCAAAATCCTCACAAATGGAAACACGAATGGCACGTACACCATTTCGTAAGAGATAATAAATACTAAGTTGATGATCCACATCAATGGTCATAGTCAGGGTGTGGACAAAACTTAGCATTTTTATCTTTTACAAAATAACACTGGATCCACATTAGATCCATTTTCAAAATTTATCATATTTTCCATAAATATTTTCTTCTTTTATCAGAATTTAACTTAAAATTAACCCAAAATATATACCCATGGCCATAGTCAGGGTATATTGAGGGTTAACTTCATTTTAAATTCTATAAAAGCACCAAAAAGGTATTTTATCCTTTATTTGAATTTAGATATGACTATTATATAATACATTCAATGACCATAGTCAGGAGTGTATTATATCATTAGTCTTGCTTAAATTCATTTAAAGAATGAAATATGATTTTTAAATCCAATTTCAAACTTATTCCAATTCATTCATCATTCAGGATAGAATTGCATCATATTTTCCAAATCCTTTTTCATAAACCCAAGTGGTTCTTTCCTTCATTTCTCAGATCAAAACCTATTCAAATTCAACTCTATTTCTCCAAAGGATTCAAGAATTCAATTTCAAGGTCCCATTTGACTTTGAAATTTCAGAATCATCGTGTATTTCAAATTCCAAATTCTATCTCAAATTCAAAGTCCAATTTAACTTTGAAATTTATTTGTATATTCAAGATTCAATTTCTAAATTTCATTTTTCCAAATTCCATTCAAACTTAGAAATTCTTGATTCATCTTTTTAATTCCAAATTCAAACTTCGAATTCAAAGTCCAATTTGACTTTGAAATTCATATTCAAAATCAAAACCAAAGTTAGATCCTAAATCCAACTTGGATCCCGATTTCCAATTTCAGATCTCCACTTTTTTTGGATCTCAAATTCAGATCCAAAAACCCATTCTAGGATCCAAGATTCAACATTCATATCGGATCTCAGACTTCAGATCCAATTCTCCTTTAGGATCCAGAGTCCAATTCTACATTGGATCTCAGACTTCAGATCCAAAATCTATTCTAGGATCCAGAATCCAATCTTATCTTGGATCTCAGATTTCAGATCCAAAATCTATTCTAGGATCCAGAATCCAATCTTATCTTGGATCTCAGATTTCAGATCCAAAATCCATTCTTTAAGATCCAGAACCCAATCCTACATTGGATCCCAGACTTCAGATCGAGTTTCATTCTAGGATCCAGAATCCAATTCTACTTTGGATCTCAGATTCAGATCCAAATTCTAATTCTTAGGATCCAGAACCCAACTCTATTTTTGGATCTCAGACTTCAGATCCAATTCCATCTTAGGATCCAGAGTCCACCCTATCTCGGATCTCAGATTTCAGATCCAAATACCATCTTGGATTCCAAATCTTAAATCCAATTCCATTCAAAATTCCAAATCCAAATTCCACTTTAATTCTAATCCTCAAAACCAATTCCATTTCATTACAGATTTCAAATCAAGTTTCCATCCTAAATTTAAACTTCAACTTTGAATTTTATTCAGAATCCAGATCTTGGATTCAGATTTCATCTTGAAATTCCAACTTTTAAATCAATTCCATTTCTCAATTTTATTCAGATTTCCCGATTCTATCTTTCCTTCTGATTCAATTCCATTTTCATTTCTATTCTGATTCAAAGTCCATTTATGACTTTGAAAATTCCTTTTTTCTTCTTTTATCTCAAAGACTTCAAAATCATTTTCCAAAATCCAGATTTACTTTCCCAAACTCTTGATTATTCTAAAAACTTAGAACTTTAATCTCAAAGTTCTAAGTTAGAAATCATCTCTTCACTTTATCAGATTCATCTCAGAAACACTTGGGAATTCTTCAAAACATTTTCAAAAAGAGCATACATCTTTGCATTTGCACAAGCATGATTCTTTGTGCATTTAGACTTAGGATAAATTCTTAGATAACTTCTTAACAAAACAAAAGACATAAATTCGACCATTGGTTCGATTACCCCTGGTAAAGGCGCCAGGAACGGTCGAACCTCGTACCGACGAGCGGATCCCGTCTCCCAGTTTTCCCGCAAATATTTCAAAAATAGAGGCGAGTTATTTCAAATATTTTCAAAATTAAGGTCAAGTGAGACCCGCAAAATAATTCCTCCCCTCTTCTCTTCTTTTCTTTTCTCTTCTCTCTTCTTTTCTCTCTTTTATTTTTCTCCCTTCAAAAAAGAGGAAAATAGAGGCTAGAAAAGGGAAAGAGAAGGAAGACAGAGAATATTACGAGAGGAAAATTTTTGCGATGATCACAGTACCTAAATATATGTGTGAAAGGAATCAACATAATCTGTGCAAACCTGAGCTAGTGTAATGTCTTCATGTATATATATATATATATATATATATATATATTCGAGATTAAGAGCCTGCCCAACCAAGCCCACTCGAATAGCTTCAGAAAAGCCTGGCTAATCGGGCCAGCGAATCTGATGTCAGCTAAGCCGGCTACCCTGACAGGGCATGACCAGGTCTGGTCAGCCCTGGCCAGTCGAGCTATTGTTGGATATTAAACTGATAAATCCAATTTTTACATAGATTTGATTGCAAATTTAGAGTTTTTTTGTAAACTTCTTTTTTTTTTCTTTTTGTAGAGACTGGTAAGCACACCTCTCATTTGGTTTTAGGAATGGACCTTCTATGCATGTTGTTTTAGAATGTTTGGCTCAAATATTAAGATAAGCATCTAATATATTGAGCATGATGATTTACTGATCAGATTGGGGAGTCACAGCTCCCATCTTTGTTTTCTTGATAACTTTAATCATCAGATCTCCTTCGTATGCATCCTTTGTCCAAAACTTCTTGTACTTATTGATGCCCTGTACCTTATTGTCATGACTATGCCACATATGCTTGTGTGACATTTTGATATATGTTATTCTATTGATCACTAGTATCTTCAATTGGATGATGTAACTGCCTTTGGTCACAGATGTTGACAATGTCAAATGTTGTGTAGTTTCTAGAATTGGTACTGTCAATTTAATTCCACTTGCCTATTGTGATCTCAGTGTTGCACTAAAGTTATAGATTTTAGGGATGTCTTTTGTTTGTGTTACTATGATTCAAATACTTATGGGATGTTAAGGCTGGTAGAACTTGATAATGATGCAAAATCATATAGGTATTGTCTACATATGGCTGCCGTATGGTTAAGTGCATATTGAATGTGTATTATATATAAAAAAAACCCTAGAACGGAATTTCAATACATGATATACACTTTCACAATGTTATAACTTACAAATATGATGCGTGACATGTACAAAAGAAATAAGTTTATATTTCTTTTCATAGTTGGCCGAGTTCTACTGGTGATATCCCATGGTGTACATCTGGATGGTTATCCTTACTAGGCATCATACTATTTTTGAGGTACGGTCATATGTATGGGTAGCCTATACATGTGCAGATTTTTGGTCTCACTGTATGTTCTACTGATTATACCTGCATATGCACAATCACATGTATGGGTAGTCTATACATATGCAGATTTTCGGTTTCACGTATGCATTTATATGCATATATTACAAACAGTTATGCATGCATAAACTAACTTTAAAAAAATTTAAATATATACTGCACCTACGAAATTACACTCAAAGGAAAAACATGTACAAATTTAACTAGATTCAAGAAAACCACAAAGATGCTTATGCAAGATTTCACTTAGACATACATGTATTAAACCTGGTCCAGATTTGCACATGTTATAACATAGCAAATCTGTCCCGACGTGGAGATCTACCAGTACAAGTACGCAAATATAGATTGGTCTCTTAAATAAACTCGAAAAGGAGATGGAAATCCAACGCTTATTGGAGTAAATACCTACATTTACTCCCATCCCATGTATTCTACCAAAAACGTTGCATGGAATACAAATCCATGCCTTTGATCTCATTCAAAGCAAGAAAGAGACCCATACCTTTGCAACGATTGGGAAAAGAGGCAAGGTAAACGGTGGAATCGACGAACGGTTGAAGGAAAAGACTCTCTTCTTCTTCCTCTTCCTCTTCCTCTTCCTCTCTTTTCCTCTCCTTTTTCCCTCTTCCTCTCTTTCTTCTTCCCTTTCTCTCTTTCTCTTTTGTTTATTTTTATCCCTTACTTTCTTTTCTCTTTCCTTTTTTTTTTGTTTAAGTATAGAGTGAGAGCGAGAGGGGGTGAAGCCCCTCCTTCACAAGCCTTTTCTAAAAAAGTTGGAGAGTCTCCCATATGGGAAACTCTCCCTAGTTTCCAAAGTTTTTAAAACTTTCATGTTGACTTTTTTTTTCTAAAACTTTTTAAGTCTTTTAGAACTCTTTCTAAAGTTTTCTTTAGCCTTCTAAGGCATGTATATGCACTATTTTAAGAAGTCCTAAACAACTCTAAAATAAAATTTGTAATTAATATAATTTAATTATTTAATAATTAATCATTAATTAATTAAAATTATCTAAAGACTTCCAAAAATAGCCAAATTAACCCAGAAGGCTTTTTAATCTTATTAAACTCCAAATTAAAGCTTTATATTGAATTTAAAGTTGGAAAAATATGGGGCTAGGATTTGGATCCGGATTCGGATCAAAAAATCCAAACCCATACCCAAAACGAAAATGGATCAAGATCTGGTTTAAATCCATATTTAAGTACGTCTTAAATAAGATCCAAATCCATAATAATTTGGATCATATGTATTGGATCCAACCCAATCCAACTCCATATCTATTTTGACAAACTGCTAATTTTTCAGAAAAAATGTGATTTCTAGGCCAATCGGAGCTCGAATGCAGGAAAGTAAAATGTCGTTGCGCTCAGAATTTTGAGACACATCCAACGACATATTGCATAAATATCAAATTCTGAATTATGTCAAAAAATAACTCAAATTTTGCTTAAATTTAAAGGTCAAATTTAAAACTCTTTCTTATACTTCGATTGGCTCATCTCAACCTTGTAAATGAGACCTGAGCCAGGCTTAGACTAAAAAATATTAGTATAAAAACTGAGCCCCAAATGATTTTTCTCTCAGACTTGGCCAAATTTTTGAAAAATCATAATTTGGCTGTGTGAAAAAGCCCGATATTACAGACGCAGATCTAATCCTCTAACATCCCTTCGCAAGCTCAACGTGCTCTACTGGATAGTGAGCTTGGACTGGAGGAAGGTAAGCCAAGCAGAAGTGAGAAGCTTTATGAGGAGATGATCAATTTTCTCTTAAGTAGGAAGATAACGAACTCAAAGTTAGCCTTTAGCAACCTTATCGCGCACAAAATAAACATTAAGTTCAATATGTTTGCTGCAGGAGTGCATAACAGAATTCACTGAAAGATAAGTAGCATTAATGTTGTCACACCAAATAGTTGGAGGCTCGAGTGACAGATAGCCAAGTTTACGTATGAAATACTCTATCCATGTAACTTTTGCAATGGCATTGATGAGAGCACGGTACTCAGCTTCTGTGTTGGACCTAGCAACAACAAATTGTTTCTGAGAGCTCCAAGAAATTAAATTACATTCAATGAAAACCACATAAAAACTAGTAGATTTTCTATCATCAAGGAATCTGACCCAATCAGCATCAGTATAGACCATAAGAACAAAGGACGTAGATGGACCAAGTAGAAGACCGTAATGAGCAGTTCCTTTGAGATACCGTAGAATTTGCTTGACGGTGTTCCAATATTCATAAGCAGGTCGATGCATATATTGACACACTTTATTTACAACAAATGCCAAATCAAGACATGTTAGATTCAAATATTGGAGAGGACCCCCTACATAATGATACAAGGTAGGATTTTCAAAGGTGTCACCCGTGAGTGTCGATAGGTGAGAATTGACGACAAGATGAGTAGATAACGGTTTGACACCCAACATATTTGTGCAAGAGAGAAGATCAAAGGTGTATTTCTTCTAAGTGACCATTAAACCATTAGGTTGAAGGAAGCTTCAACACTTAAGAAAAAATGTAAGACACCCAAGTCTTTTAAACCAAACATGTGATTGAGACATGCAACCAAAGAGTAAATCAGTTGAGAGAAATTCTCGGTAACTAGAATATCATCAACATAAATAAGAACAAACATGACAAGATAGCCATTATTAAATATAAATAGCAAAAACCCATATAAACAAGACAAGAGTTGAGTTTCTCAAACTAAGCACATGGATCTTGTTTGAGGCCATACAATACCTTGTGTAGATGACAAACATAGTGTGGTCGTTGAGGATCCTAAAAGCCCAAAGGTTCAACCATATAAACTTCCTCTTGAAGGGGTCTATCTAAGAAGGCATTATGAACATCAAGTTGACAAACCTGCCACCCAAAGCATACAACAATAGAAAGAACTAACCAAATGGTAGTGAGTTTGACAATTGGGCTAAAGGTTTTAAAATAGTCAATACCTCCCGTTGATGAAATCCCTTTGCAATGAGGCAAGCTTTGAAGTGTTCAAGGTAACCATCTGTCTTCTTTTTAATTTATAAATCCATTTGCAACCAATCACATTTTGAGACGAATGTGGCGAAATAAGAGACCATATGTGATTCCTTAACATAGCATCATATTCGTCTACCATAGCATTTTTCCACCAGAGGTCTTTATTGGCTATAGTGAAGGTGAGCATCATTTTCAGGGTCAATATAGAGTTCAACTAAAAGTGCATGTGGAAGAGGACATTTAGTAGAAGAGAAACATTTAAGTTTAAGTGTACCATCCTGAAAGTGGTAATCATGGAATGAATGTAGGTGGGAACCGAAAAAATAATAGGGGTAGGGGAAGGATCCAGACTAGGACTACGGGTCTCATAAGTAGGAGACGTGACAAAGGGAGATGATGGCTTGGGTAGGTCAGTGGGAAGCTCGATGGTAGGAGAGGACCTAGATTGGTTGGTAACAAGAAACCGTCTTGGGGAAAGAGAAGTCGATCCACTCAAAGTGATGGGTACCGGTGGGCAATCGGTGGTCCTAGTGGTGGTATCTTGATAGAGAGGTTGTTTGCATGGGAATTATGACTCATCAAACACAACATGCCATGATATAAAAATTTTCTTGGTTTTGGGATCAAGACAATAATATCCCTTATGCTGATTGCTATAGCTCAAGAACACATTTAGTAGATTTGAAATCTAGCTTATGATTTTTATATGGTCGCAAACATGGATAACACCCACAACTAAAAATTTTAAGGAAATTGTATTCAGGTGGCTTTTCAGTAGAACCTCAAGAGGACTCTTTTTACCTGTAGTTGGTGATGGTAGCCGATTGATTAAGTAAATTGCAGTCTACATAGTATATGGCCAATAATTTTGACTGACACCTGATTGGCCCAATAGAGTAAATGCAATATCAATAATGTGATGATGTTTTCACTCTGAGCTCCTATTCTGCTCATGTGTGTGTGGACACGATATCTGGTGACATAAGCCACATAGGTCAAGATATTGAGCTATGGTCCAATATTGACTGCCAATCGGTGTGAAGAAACTTGATTCTTCTCCTTGTCACATTCTCAACATACATTTTAAAATTTTGAAAAGCAACTAAAGCATCAAATTTAGTTTTTAGCATGTATATTCAAGTGTATTTCGAATATGCATCAACAAAATGAATATAATATCGAAAACCATCATAAAAAATAATTGATGCAGACCCCCAATGTCAAAATAGACAATATCTAATGGTTTAGAAACAATAAGAGATGCCAAATTAAATGGAAGATTATGACTCTTCCTAAGTTGGCAGGCCTCACAAATTTCACTCGAAAAAGTTTTATAAAAAAGGTAATCTAAACTTATTGACTATTTGTTGAACTATTCTAAATGATGGATGTCTCAATCGTTGGTGTCATTTCTCCAATGAAGTCCTTTCTCTAACCATTGCATGCTTGCTTCTTTCCCTAGGAATTTGATAAAGACCATTTTTACTCGTGCCTTTGATGAGAACTCTCCCCAATGTTTGATCCTTAACATAACAATAGTCATTCAACATACATGTTATTATCCTGCATAAATTTATTTATTGAAAGAAGATTTTTCTTTATGTCAAGCACATGCAAAATTTTATTATGCATAAGAGAAGAATCATAACCAGATATGTAAGAGGAGACAATGCAATTTATATTCAAACTTGAGCCATTGCCAACCTTTACTGAATCGATATTCAGATTGAACAAACAAGTTGGCTAGATCATTAGTTACATGGTGGGTGGCTCCTGAATCTGGGAACCAACTATCATCTCCATACGATAGAGGGCATGCACTGTATGTTTGAGGTGGACTAGATTGGAATATGTGAGAAAACTATAACCAAAACTTTTTTTTGTTGATGCATCTGCCTATGGGTGATTTTGAGAATAATTGATCGATTTTGAAATTGGCCATGCCCATGTTGATTCTGATAATTTTGATTTTTGTCATAGCCCTGACCTCACCCACGATTTTGATATCCCTAATATCTTCCTCTACCATGATTTTTTCTATTTTGATAAAAGTCTTTGCCCTGATTTTCTTGAAGTTGGATAAGGTTAATGGAGGGATTTTCAATAACAGACAGATTCACTTGATCTAAAACTTAGGCTTCATGTACTAACATATGTGTTCTACGTGACAACGATGAGGAATTCTCCTCACATCTCTTTTGGTCCTATTCTCTCATAGCTTTTGTTGGCGTTATGTATGGCGGTGTTGGTTCATCTTGGCATGGTGATCTATTTGGCCAAAAAGAAATTCAAGGACTTTTTGTAATCAAGTTACTACTTCTCAAGTCATACTTTTGTCGTATTTTAATGGATGTTCTCATTGTTGTTGGTCAAAAATGGGACCTTTACTCACCTAATTGACTTTTTGCCACAACTTTCTTGTATTCTTTTATGCCCAATCTCTCTTTAACCCTTTCTCTTGTATGAGGCTTTGTGATTAATTCAATGTTTTATTCTCTCGCAAAAAAAAAAATTTCAAGAGTCAATTTTTACTATGTTGACTATGTTAAATGTATCCACAAAGTTTAATTTGGTCAAAACTTAACTATTTCTTACTATGAGTTCTAATTAGGGGTTTCTTACCCATTATTGTAGCCAATATTATCTCATATATATATATATATATATATATATATATATATATATATATATATATATATATATATATATATATATAGATAGATAGATAGATAGATAGATAGTTAGATAGATAGATAGATAGATAGAGAGAGAGAGAGAGAGGCGTATCATCAAACACAAATTAGATGCTTTCTTTGCAGCTGATTGCTCAAGATCAGCGGCAAAACATCATTTATTTGGAAAAAAAAGTTTTTAGAAGTGTTTCTGAACCACTTCTAAAGGTGGTTTTTTCACCCAATGTTTTAGCGACAGTTAAGATTGTGCTAAAAGCTCAAAATACCCCAAAAAATGAATGTGCCAGACACATTCAATGCTACTCTCTCTCTCTCTCTCTCTCTCTATATATATATATATATATATATATATATATATATATATATATATAGGGAAGCGTGGACCATCCAACCAAATGAAGGTCCAAAATCTACAACTGATGATAATCGATGGCATTCCTTATTTGATGAACAATTTTTAGCATTCATTTAGTGAGGAACATGTTTTTGGATTATAAATTTTTGATGTTTGGGCCACCTAAAGCGCTAAAAATCGACGACCCACACTTTGTATTGTAAAGTTTTAAAAGCATTGTGAGTCATATTTTTCACATTTCAAAAAATATGAGTATATGTTGCAAAGTGTTTTTGTAAAATCTATTTCTTACTAAATAAATTATAAATAACAAATATATGAGGTCCGATCGATAAGATGCTCAAGCATTGGAGAGGGGGAGTTGTCTGATCATCGTTGGTTGTAGATTTTGAACCTTGCTTTGGTTGGGTGGTCCCCCTTCCCTATATATATATACACACATGCTTCCCCTCCTATATAATTTACTATAAAAATGAATGTACTGTCCTTGCAAAATGGCATGCTTCTCAAAATACCTACCAAATTGACAAAATCACTCACACATTCAAAATCTTTGATTCTTGACATTTGTAGAACATTTTTTCCCTTCATATATGCGAACCTGCTAAGGTTCATGAGATATATAGGTACATTGTAGGAAGTTTAAACCTTCAATAAAAAAGATATCACCTACAAATATTTGCAAATATAGTACTACTACCTTCACAACTATACCACCTTAAGTAAATACTTCTAAAGGAGCTCCACAAATTTGTGTTGACATTCATAGTCACTTGTCACGAATGTCCTCAATTTTTGCACTCTGATTTGACCTCTGTAAATACAGTGCAACCTTTGCAAAATAATATAACCTTCACAAGAAAACTTGTAAAGCTCCTTTAACTAAATACTCATCACTTACATCCACGAATGCATGTTGACATTCACAAATACATGTTGTGAATGTCGTCACTCATGTGTGAACATTCTCGTTATGTTTGCAAGATGATTCACAATCATTTTTTATATATGTTGATCTTCTTACCTCATTTGTGAACTTATCAAACATTAGCACGTTGGACATGAAATTCATAAATTTTCTCAAGACTTTAATGTGAATTTTTTCATTTTTTGTGAATCTTCGTATGAGCATTAAATGCGACAATTGCTTTTTCAAACGCGTTGGTTTGCATTATGAGGTTATTTTTCTTAAACTAGGGTTTTTTGGTCCCCAATCCATTTTTTCACAATTGTCTTTCCCCAACAAAAAATTTTGGTAACTATTTTTCACAAAATTTTGCAGCGCTATTGGTTGCTCTCCATCATGCGATGACACTTAATCGATGAATTTTTGAACATCTTAGACATTATTGGTGACGAGATACTCTGATAAACACATCTTTAATGACTAAATCAATTATTTTTTGAATTTTTTGGCCTGAATCAATTATTTTTTGAAACATTTGTATGAATCAATTATTTTGTGAATAATTGTATGGTTCTCAAGTTATGTTTGCATGTTCATTAGTCTATTCTATTTTTTTGTTTGTTTAATTCATTTTTATGTCAGTTTCTATTTTTCATTTTGTTTATTTAATTTAGTAAGATGTTCATTTTTATGTGGTTGTTCATGTGATATGGTAATTAGCTTTAAACTACGAAAAATTTGTATTAGTGCATCCACTCCACTTAGGCATTGTCACATTTGTGTATAATGTTGGCTCTTATATTTTGATTTCTTAGATCATTGGGATAAATGCGGATATGAAAAAAATAGGATTTTAATGTTTAGTCCTCATGTTCATGTTTCATTTAGCACAATGCCCATTTTGTAGGTTTCCATTTTTCTTAGTTGCATTAACTTTATGAAAAGTAGAAAGATAACTAGTTGGGTGCATGGTAAAATTGTTAATTATTACTATTTACCTAATTACATACATTAATTTTATGGGAACTATAAAGATAATTAATTGGGTTCATGAGACTGCTTGTTTACTATTGACATCATTGTCTTTGATAGAATGTGGAAGAGATTTCACATGTCTATGATGTGAATGGAATATGGAGTATTTAATATGATGTTGCATTACCATGCATGCATCCATCTTGAACAAATGGGTTTGGTTTGGGCCCAAACAACCCACTGAACATTAGCCCATTGGACTAATGAGCCAGGTCATGGCTCACTTTCTAAATTTTTGATGTTTAGATGTATTTTTTAAAGCGCTAAAAATCGACAACCCACAACACTTTGTATTGTAAAGTTTTAAATGCATTGTGAGTCGGATTTTTCATATTTCAAAAAATATGCCTATATGTTGCAAAGTGTTTGTGTAAAATCTATTTCTTACTAAATAAATTATAAATAACAAATATATGAGGTCCGATCGATGAGATGCTCAAGCATTGGAGAGGGGGAGTTGTTCGATCATCGTTGGTTGTAGATTTTGAACCTTACTTTGGTTGGGTGGTCCTCCTGATATATATATATATATATATATATATATATATATATATATATATATATATATATATATATATATATATAGAGAGAGAGAGAGAGAGAGAGAGAGAGAGAGAGAATCTCGTAAGTGTTCGATGTTATGTCAAGTGAGCGCATGCCCATTTGAATTAAAACCGCCTTTAGCGGTAATCGTTGACCACCACTAAAGCTAATTTTTGGCCAATGAATTAATGGCGATCAAGCATAATTCAATGCTCGTTCGAGGATTGCCCGTTTGATGATACAGATTTTCCTACACACACACACAATATATATATATATATATATGCTTCCTCTCCTATATAATTTACTAACAAAAAATGATCGTACTGTCCTTGCAAAATGGCATGCTTCCAAAAATACCTACCAAATTGACAAAATCACCCACACATCCAAAATCTTTGATTCTTGACATTTGTAGAACATTTTTTCCTTCGTATATGTGAACCTGCTAAGGTTCATGAGATATATAGGTACACTGTAGGAAGTTTAAACCTTCGATAAAAAAGCTATCACTTGCAAATATTTGCAAATATAGTACAACTACCTTCATAAATACACTACCTTAAGCAAATACTCCTAAAGAAGCTCCACAAATTTGTGTTGACATTCGTAGTCACCTGTTGCGAATGTCTTTGACATTCTCACTCTGATTTGACCTTCACAAATACAGTGCGACCTTTGAAAATATAATATAACCTTCACAAGAAAACTTGTAAAGCTCCTTTAACTAAATACTCATCACTTACATTTGCAAATGCATGTTGACATTCACAAATACATGTTGTGAATGTCGTCACTCATGTGTGAACATTCTCGTTACATTTGCAAGATGATTCACGAGCATCTTTTATATATGTTGATCTTCTTACCTCATTTGCGGACTTATCGAACATTAGCATGTTGGACATGAAATTCACAAATTTTCTCAAGACTTTAATGTGATTTTTTTTATTTTTTGTGAATCTTCATATGAGCATTAAATGTGACAATTGTTTTTTCAAAAGCATTGGTTTGCATTATGAGGTTATTTTGCTTAAACTATGGTTTTGTGGTCCCCAATCCATTTTTTCACAATTGTCTTTCTCCAACAAAATTTTGCAGCGCTATTGCTTGCTCTCTATCATGCGGCGACACTTAATCGCTGAATTTTTGAACATCAAAGACATTATTGGTAACGAGATATTCTGGTAAGCACATCTTGAACGACTAAATCAATTATTTTTTGAAATTTTTGGCATGAATCAGTTATTTTTTGAAACATTTGTATGAATCGATTATTTTGTGAATAATTGCATGGTTCTCAAGTTATGTTTGCATGTTCAATAGTTTATCCTATTTTTTTGCTTGTTTAATTCATTTTCATGTGAGTTTCTATTTCTAGTTTTGTTTCTTTAATTTAGTAAGATGTTCATTTTCATGTGGTTGTGGTAATTAGCTTTAAACTACAGAAAATTTGTATTTAGTGCATCCACTCCACTTAGACATTGTTACATTTGTGTATAGTGTTGGCACTTATATTTTGATTTCTTAGATCATTGGGATAAATGCGGATATAAAAAAATAGGATTTTAATGTTTAGTCCTCATGTTCATGTTTCATTTAGCACAGTGCCCATTTTGTAGGTTTCCATTTTTCTTAGTTGCATTAACTTTATGAAAAGTAGAAAGATAATTAGTTGGGTGCATGGTAAAATTGTTAATTTTTACTATTTACCTAATTACATACATTAATTTTATGAGAACTATAAAGATAATTAATTGGGTTACTGCTTGTTTACCATTGACATCATTGTCTTTGATAGAATGTGGAAGAGATTTAGCATGTCTATGATGTTGCATTACCATGCATGCATCCATCTTGAACAAATGGGTTTGGTTTGGGCCCAAACGACACACTGAACATTAGCCCATTGGGCCAATGAGCCAGGTCATGGCTCACTTTCTAATTCCCAGCCCCCTTTAAGAACTGGGCCTAAACCCGGCCTACTACTAAATGGGACAGGTCGTTTTCAGGCCGGGTCATGCTGAAAGCCCGACGGGCTGAGCTCTAAACTGGCTTGGGCCAGGCCGATCCAATGCCCACCCCTGTGTTGAATGAAAAGGTTCCAAGTACATCAAGGAAGTGCTGCTATGCCTCCTTCACGGGGATGGATGGTTGGTTGTAGTGCTGTTGTATGCATCAGGGCACAGGGAGTAGTGTATAAATCGTCCTCAATTGGGTCCAAGGAATCAACCAGTGATACTTTTTATTCCAAGTCTACACAGATCAGGTTGACCGACACCTCGTCAATCTTGATTCCTTTCAATAGAAAACAACAATTAATGGATTCAATTAATTAAAAGGTTCTACTAAAGAGAATTAATGTCAATGTGTAGTACACATACTGCTTATGTTGTGGATCAATGGATCATTAGCATGGGTTAGTCCAACGAGTTTAGGACCAAATCTAACAACTCTTGGGCTCAACCAAGACCAAGTTTCATTCAGCAAACCTTCTTGTTAATGGCATGCTTACACCAAAGTTTTAAGGGCTGAAAGACTGAAACTTCAGCTGAAATTCCTAGTCTATCATAAGCACCCTTGTCTCGGATCGGATTTTTGGTGGATAACCTGGGTGCACCATGAATCAATTCGGAATCTTTGGCTGCGCTGTTCTTCTGACCAAACAATGACCAAGGATGAGTCTGGCTGAGAGACAATTGAGCCGAGCTGGCTTTAGATCTGATCACAACTGAGTTAGTGTTGCCTTGACTCTGTGTTCTTTCATTAGTCAATCGGCTTATGGACTTACTGAGACAACTCAGCATGATTACCAATGTTCAAGTTTTTGACCTGTTTTACTAAATCTAATGTTGTCTACAACACTATGTAAGTCGAATGGGAAGTGGCCATTCCAACGATACACGGCTGCATAACATAACATGTAAGAACCTGCCCTTGGGAGAAGGACAACAATTTCAACAATATAGGAAGGATAAAATGTGGTAAATAACTAATCTGCCAGATTGTCACATTCTTTGAGAATGAGGACAAAAATTTAATATTTGACTAATAAAACATTCTCTAACAAGTGAAAACAGCGGATTTGCTGACCGCGTCAAGAAATCTTGGATTGAAAACCATTTGCATGCACACAAGGCCATGGACAAAAGGACAAACTTCCCTATGAACAGGCATACGGATTAGATTTCTATTGGGGAAATGACTAGGGGATATTCTCCTTTATCACATAATTAAAATGGCCTAATATATCTTTTGTCTTTTTTGTTTTAACATCATCCAATTATAATTTAGTCTTACTGAAAATCCAGCCTGAGGTATGGGTGAAGATGATGCCAGGACTTAGTCAGTTGCTTTAAGTCAGCCGATGGCGCTGCCTTGTTTGGTTGCATAACCTATTGGTCAAAACTGGATTCTACATTTTTCCTTGCACCATCTAAATGAACCATGACTTCATCCTGAAGTTCCTCAAGCCCGACCTGATTTGCAGTGGATCTAGTTTTGGACCAGGAACAATTAGAGTTAGCCTTGAGCCTGCATCAGATAAGAACTGCTGGATATTCCCAGGCCCGAATGTGAACACAGACCGATACCTGAACATGCTCCCAGCACTGGGTGGG
Source organism: Nuphar pumila (assembly GCF_984573655.1). NCBI lineage: Eukaryota > Viridiplantae > Streptophyta > Magnoliopsida > Nymphaeales > Nymphaeaceae > Nuphar > Nuphar pumila. The sequence goes on along the minus strand of NC_143264.1, from coordinate 59,857,226 downwards.
GCTATAATCAGACACATACAACTATTTTCAGTCACACAGCAGCACAGAACCCTGTTCACTGCCGTTGGTTATTGAAATCACTGGTGCTAGCATATATTCACAAGGGATTTCAGCAAACTCCAGACAATTGAAACTTTTCCAGTGATGTTTAGAGGATAGGTAGACTGGAAACTGGTATGACTGAGGGCTCAACCAACCCAGCAGAGCTAATAATCAGAACGTTATTATATTGTGCAGTGGAGCTGGCATTTGAACACTGGCGGTCTGTTTTTGATATTATGCTGCACGAAAGACAATCATCGGCTATCTTCAGACCAACTTTTGAGCTCCATCAGGCCCTCAACTTTTTTCAGGCCTCTCTATCTGATGTCTGCGGCTGACGCTTTTTCTGCCGCACCGCTAGAGTGATTGGAGAGAGAGAGATTAATAAAATGGGTAAGGAAAAACAATTTAATGAAGGTAAAATTGGTAATGTTTAGAACTTACTGATTACCAACAATACTTAGGAGAAAGATAATTACAAATGCATTTAAATATCTGAAGATAAAACTTATGAATTTAAATAAGCAATTTCTCTGAGTAGATTTTGAATTACAAAGAAAAATGGTTACGTTTTTAAATAACCCTTAATGACAAATAACGGCATGGAATAATTGAAATTTTGAGGAATTACATAGCCCAAAAAAAGAAAAGGTAGACCTCATGATCATAATCAGTAGACCTGTTTAAACATTTTTTTCCAATAAACTTTGAAATTTGAAGAAATAAATGATTTTTTTAAGTTTTTTTTAACATCGAAAAACCATCTTTTTTTGTTACTGTAATTTTAGTGGCTCGACAGAAAGAAATGATAACATAACGGACTTCACAATCCTTATACATGTAAGCCTAGAACCAAACAAAATTTCAACAATTCAACAGAAGTTTGCAAGGAATGAAATAGAACCAAAATATTCATGCAACACTCACTACAAAAAATCATCCAAAATTAACAACTTCAACATAGTTAATCCCACACTAAGGGAAAATCCTCAACCACTTTCTTAAAGAGAAATAGAAACTAAAGAAATGTCACAAAACGGCCTTCTTGATTTAATTCAGCATACTTCAATCGCCTGATTCAAAATACTTACGCTGCAGCCACTGCGGACGCATTCCTTTTTCTGGCTTCCTCAATGATTGAGAGCTTGATACCCTTACCTTTGGGCAAGGACACCCAGGGTTTAGTTCCCTTCCCTATGGTGAACACATTACCAAGCCGTGTTGCAAATTCATGTCCTGCAGCATCTTGAACATGGATAATTTCGAAGCTTCCCTTATGCTTTTCACGGTTCTTAATCACCCCGATCCGACCACGATTTCTACCACCGGTCACCATCACAACATTTCCAACATCAAACTTGATAAAGTCAACTATTTTGTTTGTTTCAATATCCAGTTTAATGGTGTCATTAGCTTTGATAAGAGGATCTGGATACCGAATAGTTCGGCCATCATAGGTGTTCAGGTATGGAATACCCTTTTGTCCAAACTGAACTGATCTGACTTTGCAAAGCTTGAACTGCAAGGGCAGAAGAATTGCTTCAGATGGCTAAATAGGCAGAATGAATCTGATATTACATGACACACATATGGCAAATTAACTACATACATATATGGGGAAAGAACAGCTGCCAGACTATAAAATTTCCAGTATTGCCACGAAAACATAAGGTATTCTAGCCCTAGTTCACTAGATAAAATCCAACAAAATGCAACTGGTTCGGCATGTTCTAATGTGTCATATGAAACGATAAAATATCATCAGAAATATATCACAACAGTGGCCAGAAGCAGATGCAATCTTCCGTAGCATAAAGATATAGATACCTTTGCCTCTTCATCTTTTATAGATTGCAAGCGGAAGCGACCCTTCGTATCGTAGAGAAGCCGATAATTCTCATTTACTTTTGGAATGGACACAACATCTGCAAGCAATGCCAGAAAAAGCAAGGTTTTAAACTGCTCGGTTGATGAAAGATAAAAAGTACAACTCCCCATATAATTTTTTAGGAAAAAGCAAAAGTAATAAAACGTACCCATAAATCCACAAGGATACTTTTGATCAGTTCGTACTTTTCCATCTACAGTCACAAGCCGCTGCATCAGGATTGAGACAACATCACGATATGTTAAGGCATATTTTAGTTTGTTTCGTATAATGAGTATCAAAGGTAAGCATTCACGACTCTTGTGTGGCCCAGAAGATGGTTTGGGTGCCTACAAAATACAAACGTGAGTTAATTAGAAGTGAATGTATAGATAAAAAAATATTAGTTAAATAGTTTTCAAAGTGGCAACTGCAGTGTACTTACAAACGCTCCACCCAATTTGTCAAGCATCCAATGTTTGGGAGCATTGAGCCTCTTCAAATGCTTCTTCAACCCTCGTGCCTAAAGTGTAAAACACAGTTTCGATAGTTAAATTTGTTAAGAAAATGGGGAACCCACCGAAAAAAGAGACAATTACACCATTTATACAGCTGGACAAATATAATAAAATAAGTTTGAAGTAATTTCACTTGTACAACAACAAAATCGTGTATGTGGAATTGTCAAGCAAAGCAACTTGCCACCTATGTCAAATGGACATGGACACAAAGGCAGAATCAAACGCACAAGGGATGATAGTTCACTATTTGTAAAAATTAAAACAGGACACACACACACACACACACACACACACACACACATATATATATATATATATACACACAAGAAGATGTATTGTTGGATGCGTTGGGCATCAAACGAGGTCGGATGCGCCCAGTACATCCACACATACTTTTTTTGTGTTTTTCGACTTTTAGACTGCCGCTAAAGGTCGAAAAAACACAAAAACAGTGTGCTGCTGATCGCGCATGCGATCATCTTGTTTGTCCGATTTAGCATTGGACAGTTTGGGTGTTTGACAATAAACCTCTCTCTCTCTCTCTCTCGATATATATATATATATATATCGAGAGAGAGAGGTGTGTGTAGGTCCTAAATAGTCTTATCTCATAAACTGTCCTAAAGGGAAAGGCATATGCATTATACGCAACTGAACTCACAAATGTAAAAAATAAGCTTTAGATGATGTATATTGTATACTTTTCATGTTTTTTAGAATAGACATTGAGGGGTTACCCCGAATTATATTAAAGAAGATAAATCAGTTACATGAGATCTGTCCACAACGGAAGCCAATCTGGTGGCTTATCCTTCCAATACAATGAATTGCATGAACATAAAAATGAAAGGACAAAACCCATAGCCAACAGAGGATCCTTATGAAAGAAACCTGAGGAAATAATTTGAGAGTGAAGCTACAGCAGGAGATGCTAGAGGGTCTTCACATGCAGCTAACAGCATACAACACCATTTCCTATTATTCAAATACACCTTCACCTATGTCACAAGGATTCGGCCAGCCGGGTGCCGCACCCTCATCAACGCGACCTGGGTGCGGCACCCAATGCTGTCAAACCGACCCTGGGTGCAGTCAACGCACCCAGGGTCTTAAGTGTCTAATTTTGTACTTTAAAAAAAATCCGGAAGAGGGGGATTAGGGCAAAAAAATCCCCCCCCCCCCTTCCCGACCCTGATGCCTTCTCTTCTCTGTCTCCAACCCAACGGCACGGCGACTCCGACGCGGCGATTCCAGCACGGCGAGGTATGTCTTCATTCTCTCTCTCTCAATCTCTCTCCCCTCGTCTCTCTCTCTCTCTCTCTCTCTCTCTTCTCAGCTAAGCCCCCAACCCCCTCTCTCTGTGTACCTCTCTCTCAATCCTCGGAGCGGCCTGTAGAACCACTGGTGAAGAGGCTTGAGTTCCTAACTTGTCAGTTTCTTTATGATGGACATTTTAGCTTACGGATCAATAATACACAGGCCATGACTGCATCATTTGTCCTAAGATACTGATGTCTCAAGCATGCATCTGAAAAAATGTGGAGCCCAAGTCCAATTTCAAAAGGCAGACCAGCTTAGTCAATGGAACTAGACCCATGTTTTGTGTAACCTGAGCTTTTCTCCTCTACCTTAGTCCACATGATTTTATATGACACGCAACCTCTTTCAAACTAAGGTGATATCCATCCGGAGTAGTGACTAAACGAGTTGAGAAACATGTCAACTGTTTATATATATATATATATATATATATATATATATATATATATATATATATATATATATATATATCCTCCCGCACCCCCGCACCCAAAGTTTTGTTTGAAGTGCCACATCGCCGCACCCGCACCTATGTGACATAGACTTTCACTCTTGTCTCTGCTGAAACTTCCGTAAAACGTGTAATGAAGTATGTGAATGAATCAAGAATGCAAATGCATTCACAATGTCCAACAATGAACTTGGCACAAAGGCACACAAAGAGGAAATCCACTAAGGGATAATACGAAAAGGCCTTACAAGAAGGCTACAGTACACATAAAAAGAATATACCCTTTTTATTAAAAGAGGAGCTCAAAAAGTCATACAAAGCACAAGGAGGAGTGCCCCTATTTATACACTCAAGGGACCACAAGGGGGATCCCAATATGTGGCTTAAAAAAGGAAAAATACAGAAAAAAGAAAAGAAGAAAAATAAATACCCCTTTAAGATTTGTTGGAGAGACATGGATATTTGTCCAAGTGTGTCCTTGAGATCCATTGATTGGAGGAGAAGGATTCATGTGGAAGACCCAGAATGATTTTCTTTTTTGGTTCATATCGCCGACCCCAATTGTTTTGGGATGAAGGCGTAGTTGTTGTTTGTTGTTGTTGTTGTGTCCTTGAGATCCCCACTTTTGCCTTCATCTTCTTTAGTGAAGGATTCCTCAATGGAAGCCACCTTAGGCTTGAAAGTCCCATTCAATTTTGGGCATGCGGGTTTGATATGTCCGTCCCGGCTCATAACAATGATGACATATAATCATCTTCCTTCCACCATTCCCTTGTTTATTAAAATGGAGAGGTTTGTATGTCTTAACATGATTGTTGGGTTTAGATACGACAAGAACTTCATCCACACTTTTACTCATGCCATGTCGAGTCTCTTCTTGAGTAATTTCGGCAATGACATCCTCTAATGGAGGAAGAGTGAATCTATGGAGTGAGGATCTTACTTGTTCAAATTCGGGACGAAGCTCAAATAAAAATTGAAACAATCTATCTTGTTCCATTTGTTTTTGTCTAAGCTCTATATCCTCCATAGCCACTCATTTAGGCTCTAAAAGAGCCAATTCATCCCACAAAGAGTTTAGAGAACTATAGTAATCTTGGATGCTCATATCCCCTTGTTTTGTAGTTCTAACTTTCTCTTGCAAAAAATAGGCTCTTGCAAGATCTTTTTGGGTACACGTACCCTTCATAAAAAACCAAGCTTCATTGGCTCGACGAAATTTTGCAATATTTGCACATACCTTGAGTTCAACGTTGTTCATAAACCATGCTAGGATTTTTGCATTGTTGCTTTCCCAATCCTCCATTTATCGTTGATGGTCTTCAATTGCTTTGAGGCGAGCATCTCACTCAAGAGCTTTTTCTTGACCTCCTTCAATCTTTATGAGCTTAAGTTGGGGTTCCAGAACGATCCCCATTACATAACCCCAAAGCTTCTTTCCTTTGAAATTATTTTTCATTGCGGATGCCCACATCATGTAATTTTTTCCATTGAGCTTAAATGATAGGTCGATCTTGGTCTTCATTGCTTTAACAAGAAAATATATAAAAGAAGTGGGGAGAGACAAGATTTCACCTTGGAAGAATCGGATGGCTTGATACCATGTAATGAAGTATGTGAATGAATCAAGAATGCAAATGCATTCACAGTGTCCAACAATGGACTTGGCACAAAGGCACACAAAGAGAAAATCCACTAAGGAATAATACAAAAAGGCCTTACAAGAAGGCTACACATAAAAAAGAATGTACTCTTTTTATTAAAAGAGGAGCTCAAAAAGTCATACAAAGCACAAGGGGGAGTGTCCCTATTTATAGACTCAAGGGACCACAAGGGGGCTCCCAATATGTTGCTTAAAAAAAAGAAAAAAGGAAAAATACAAAAAAAAGAAAAGGAGAAAAATAAATACCCCTATCGGGTATTATGTGAAAAGACCATAATACCCCTATCAGGTATTATGGTGTATTTGAAGGAATATATATATATATATATATCGATGCATATGTTAACAAAACATTCACAACACATATCTTCAATCATCACCCTAGCCTGCTATCTTCTACAACCCCCAATGAAATAAAATTTATCCTTATCATAAACAGCAAATCCCTGTAGGAGACGCAATCTGAAACACCATACCCCTGTATACTTTTCATGTTTGAAAGTGCTCTTAGAACAATAAAAAAATCAATGGCTTGTATTGCAATAAACTTGATAATGAAAAATCAGATTTTCTAGTTAATATGATTTGGTCAAAAACATGACTTTTAGCAAATGAACAATGATAAACACACTGCAGATTTAGATTAAGCAAAATAACTGTAACTATGTTTTTTCATGGCATTTTTGTAATATATTTAATTTAAAATTTAGTTGTACAAAATTTTCCTTTATATAAATGTTTTTCTTATGAACTTTCAAATAAATAAAAGATTTGTATTGTAAGGATTTTTTGTGATTAAATTTTTGCACACAAGTAAAGGTGACATGATGAAATGAAGAGACAAATAATGTGTTGAATCTGTTTTTATTCATCTCTCTCAATTTTTAACACACTTAATACAAAGTTGACCATGTCCACACACATCAGGGCATGCCCAACATCATATTACACATTGAACAATACTTGGAGGAACACCTTGCATTTGGGGGTATCCCATGACATAACTTGCAACCCATGTTACATGGACACGGTCCTTAGTTGTCAAAAGCGGTGCGGGCTAGATGCAGGGTTACCGCCTAGGGCTTATGGGTCTAGGTAGTAAGGCTCTATTTTTTTTCGGACTAGGCCGTGGAGAAATGGTTGTCATTATCTTTTGTTATTTTTTCTCTTCTTTTTTTTGCTTTTTCTTCTTCTTCCACCTACCCCAAACCCTTTCTTTTTTCTTCTATCCTTTTCTTCTTGTTCTTTTTTTCACCTTCTTTCCTTTTTACCTTCTTTTTTTATCTTCTTTTCTTCTTCCTCCTTTTGCCCCTCCACCTTCTCTATTTCCACCTCTTCCTCTTATACTTGTCTTTTTCTTCTTTTTCCCCTTTTTCTTTTTCCTTTTTTCCTTCTTTTGGAAATTTCCTTCTTTTTTCTTCCTCCTCTCGCCCCTCCACTCTCTTCTTTTTTTCTTCCTTTTCTTCTTTTTTTCTTCCTTTTCTTCTTCTTTTTCTTTTTTCTTCTCTTTTCCTTCTTTTCTTCCTTTTTCCTTCAGTTTTATTTTTGTTCATGTATACCCATGTTTTTCACACACAGAGACATATATATAGAGAGAGAGATACATTATACAACATAGATACGATTTATGTTCAATGATATGCAATTTTCCAAATTTTATGATATTTTACATTGAATTACACTCGTATGCTTAATTCATAATTACCATGATATATTTGTTAATTTAACTATTTATCAAGGTTGCGTTACTATAAAAAAACTGATACAATACGATATATCGTGCAATATAGGTGTGGCGCACTTAAAAAAGGGCCGAAACATTTTTTTTCATTTTTGGGTTTTAAATACCTCTTGAGTGTCGACTCCCTCATTTGTGTAGAGGCCATTAGAGGGGTATTCGTGCACCTTAAGACTCATGAGAGCGATTTGACGGCTGATCTGTGCGTAAAGAAGAGGGTTTTTGCGGTTTTATCAAGTAAGAGTGTATTTTCACCATTTTCTCTCAAGAAAGTGGGTTAAGGTAAAAAAAACTACTCTTTGCTTTTTATTGAGCTTTTTTGGGGGAAGATGGTATCAAATGATCATAGCAATGGGGCACTCGAATAATGAGTGAAACCCGATTGAAAATCAAGTACAACTATCGCTATATTGTTATTTCGAGTGGTATCTCTCGGTTGAAGCATCATTTAGCAGGGACACATCTAAATGTTGCAACTTGCAAGTCAAAGTCTCTGTCGGATGTTATGAAATGACAATGTCAGCAATTACTTACTGGTTTGAAAGAAAAAAGACAAAAAAAGATATAAGGCAAAAATGAGGTGTGCGCAGCCCTAGGAGTAGGGATGCACATGAGCCGAATTCTAGCCAAGCCTAGGTTGTTCGAACTCGGCTCGGTGCAAAATATTTTTGTCCAAGATCGACTCAAGCTCGAAGCCGAGCTTGAATGATTTTGTTTGAATTCGGCTCGGTTCCGAGCTTCAAGGCATTACCAAAAAATATATTTTTTAAAGATACTGTTGATGGTGGGTTTTGAACCCTAACCTCTCTCAAGTTTCCCAAGTGACCCACCACTAAGCCAAAGCATATATTTTAGTCATTGACACTGAAAATAATATATATATATACTAAAAGTACTCTATATTAACAACAAGAAAAGTGAAAAACGGGATTTAAACTACGAGCCTTTTGATAAAAACCCAACGGCCTACCCATTAGGCTAACAATAACTTGTTGAATAGAATTGCAAATATTATATATATATATATAATTGTATCCGAGCCTTATCGAGCCTACCAAGATTTATCGAGCCCGGTAGGCTGATCAAGCTTGGCTCGTTTACTCGTCCGAGCCTTAGAACCATGTTTAAGCTCGGCTCATTTAAAGCATGGACGAGCTTCGAGCCGGCTCAGTTCATTGTGCATCCTTACCTAGGAAGACAAAGATAAACCATCTACTTTTGATCTTACAGCCCCTAGCGTAGTATCAAAAGTAAAAAGTTTTGCAGCAAAGGAGAAAGGTGTGGCTGATGTTAGTAGTAGTGTCGCGAGCACAAAAATAAGAGAAAGAGAAGTAGATGGGAGTTCTTCAAGAGGAGGTAGTAGTAGAGGCTCTATTAGGAGCTCTTTCCCTTTTAGAACTGCACCCCTAGGGAGCAACCCGACATTCGTACTGCTATGACTCAATATTTAGTCGAGCAGGCGAATGTCGCAATTGGGAAATGGTTTTATGATGTCTGCATTTCTTTCAATGAAGCAAAATTATTTCATTTTCATGTCATGGCAGATGCCATAACCAGCCATAACCAGTATTAGGCTTGGATACAAGATGCCTTCGTATCATGCTTTGAGAGAAAATTTTAGATGCTAATGTAAATGAAGTGAAGTGAAGGCATATTGTGATGATATGAGACAGCCATGGAGAGAGCCTGGGTGTAACATCATGGCAGATAGGTGGACAGACAGAAAGTCAAGAACTTTGATAAATTTTCTTTGTCAATTGCCCCAAAGAAACTATGTTTTTAAAATCAATTGATTTGTCTGATACGCACAAAACAAAAGATAGTATCGTTAAGAGTTTTTTAAGAGGTTGTGGAAGAGGTTAAACCTTAAAGCATTGTATAGTTCATTACTGATAATGCATCGAATTATAGGGCAGCAGGTAAATAACTAACAAAAAATTATGGGTTATTATTTTGGACCCCATGTACTAACCATTGCATAGACCTCTTGCTTGAGGACATTTGCAGCATGGATGAGATACGACATACAGTTGAATGCTGCCAAAAATTATAAAATTTATTTATAATCATGCATGGATTTTGAGTTTAATGAGAAAGTATACTAATGGTATTGAGTTGATTCATAGCGTATTAACTAGATTTGCTACTAATTTTTGCAGTGCAGAGTCTTGTAAAAAATAGAAGTGCACTTAAAAAGATGTTTTCTTCAGATGAGTGGTATGCATATCCCCATTCAAAAAAACTCCAAGAGAAATTGTAGATATTCTATTTAGAAGTGAATTTTGAGATTCACGTGTTAGGTTATTGAAAATAAGTATACCTTTGGTGAAGGTGCCTCGATTGGTTGACAGCGAAGACAAACTAGCTAAGACTTATCTCTATGAGGCCATAGATAAAGTAAAAGAGGTTATTAGAGATAATTTAAATAGAAAAAAAATTGTATTTGCCTATATGCAACATTAGGGGTGGCAATTGGGTCGGGTTGGCGGGTCAACATGTTAGCAGGCGGGTAAACAGGTTGACAGGAGGGTTAGCGGGTCGGGTTCGAGTAAACAGGTTGGCGGACGGGTCGGGGTCGAGTAAACGGGTTGACCGCCCGCCTAATCCGTTTATTAAACGGGTAACCCGTTTAATAAACGGGTTAGGCGGGTCGACCCGTTTACGACACGAACCCGTTTAAGCCAAACCCGGCTAAGAAGTGGGTTGGCGGGTCGGGTTGGCAGGTCGTGTCAGATTTTGTCACCCCTATGCAACATCATTGACCATAAGTAGACTAGGCAGCTTCATCAACCTCTTCATGTTGCAGCGTATTATTTAAATCTTGCATTTAGATATTATCCTACATTTAAGATGGGTAGAGAAGTCAACAAAAGTCTCTTGGATTGCATTGAAAGGTTGAATGTTGGTTATAGCATTCAAGATCGGATTCATAAGGAAATGAATATTTACGACAATGCATTGTATGATATAGAAAGACTTGCAGCAATGTGAAACCGTACCACAATGCACCCAGGTAATTTATTTGTCTATTTCAGTTTCAGTTTCATTTCAGTTTCATTTCAGTTTCATTTCATTTCATTTCATTTCATTTCATTTCATTTCATTTCATTTCATTTCATTTCATTTCATTTCATTTCATTTCAGCTTCAGCTTCAGCTTCAGCTTCAGCTTCAGCTTCAGCTTCAGCTTCAGCTTCAGCTTCAGCTTCAGCTTCAGCTTCAGCTTCAGCTTCAGATTCAGATTCAGATTCAGATTCAGATTCAGATTCAGATTCAGATTCAGATTCAGATTCAGATTCAGATTCAGATTTCGATTTCGATTTCAATTTCATATTGTTATTTAGTTATGATGTTGTGTATAATTGTATGATTTGTATTAGTTATTGTCTTATTGATTTCTCATTGTCTTGTTATTTTCATACATGTGGTGGAGTAGGTTTGGAAGTGATGTTCCAAACCTAAGAGCTTTTGCTATTTGCATCTTAGGTCATGCAGTACAAGTGGATGCAAAAGAAATTGGAGCATCTTTGAGCAAATTTATACAAAGCGAAAAAATAGATTAGAGAACAAAAGAGTCAATGACCTCATGTACATTCGCTACAACTTACGACTAAGGCAAAGGTAATTTTAAAATTATAAATTTTATTTGTCATATTCATGTGTTATTTAATTTTAATATTTTTTATGCATACAAAACACAACTAATTTTAAATTTTCATGTTATCTTTTACGCAAATACAAAAGTTGTCATCAAGAAGGCACAAAAAACAATTTGATCACATCAATTAAGAAAACTTTGATATATTGGATGAATGGTTTCAAGAAGAAGCAAACCTCATAAATGAAGAGGACATTCAATGAACAAACGTGGAGGGAGCTTAGGACGTAGATGACAAAGACCCTAAGAATATTGGAGATGATTTGAATGTTGAAGAAGGAGAAGAAGAAGATAATGACAATGATGATGATGATTGATGGTATACTTAAAAACTTGGTCATGTATTATAATTTGTAACGGTTAAGTATTCATAAACTTAGTTTTTTTGCTTTTTGATGAATCTTGTGGCATGTTCTTATTTCTTAATTGAAGATATTACTATTGTTCTTGTGAGTTTTGATGATTGATGATGTATTGTTACGTATCTCATAGAGACATAAATGTTTCACATGGGATTTTATGGTTGCATTTTGTGCATTTCATCATTTGTTGTGCGTTATGATATTTTAGATTTTTTGCTATTTTTTAGAATTTTTAATTTTTCAAAATTTATGATTTTTGATACAATATGATACGCATCTTATTTTGGTCCCGAACGATACGGGTTAGGATATGATACATACAACCTTGATATTTATTGTAATGTTTATGCTTTTATTAATAGTTGGTCCCGCCTAGGTCTCGACTAGCCTTTTTTGGGGTCATCTGCCTAGGCGTCGACTAGCGCTTTTGACAACGTTGACCGAGTTCATTTTTATCCTTTTTCTAGTATTAAAAACACACACAAAAGAGGGGAGGTGGTTTAAGGGCATGACTCCCCTCCCCTCTTCCTCTCGATGCTCTTCTCCTCCTTGCTTATTCCCTCTATTCTCTTCCCCTAGGGCGAGGTCCTTTGTACCTTGAGGTGCAGGCTATGTCACATGGGTGCGGGTGCGGTGATGTGTCACTTTAAAAAAACTTGGGTGCAGGAGGGTATATATATAAAATTTTATATATATATATATATATATAATTTTTAAGTTTTAATAGAGAAAAAAGAGGCATTGGAAAGAGATTGAAAGAGATAGAGAGACGAGGAGAGAGAGAGATTGAAGGAGAGAATGCGTACTCGGGTTGGAGATGAAGAGGAGACATCGCCGGACGGTCGTAGCTCGTAGTCGCGCCGGCGTCGGGGCCAGGAGACGGGTCGCAACGTCGGGGTCTGGAGGAGAGGGCAAATTTTTTTTGCCCTAATCCTCCTCTCAACCCATTTCATCGGGCTCTTTTTTTTTAAAGTCCAAAACTTGGACATTTAGGGTCGGATTGATCGCACTGGGTGCCGCACACGCACGCACACCCGCGTCGCATCGACGCGGGTGCGACACTTGGTTGGCTGAATCCCTATGACATAGGGCGCAAGTAAATAACGCAAAAGCCCCAAGGCACACGCCTTATGGGTTATAAGGCGTACGCCTTAGAGCGAGGCATGCCTTAGTCAAATGGGGGTCAAAGTCCCCATTTGACCACGATTTTGGGGCTCATAGTGTCGGGCTTCTTGCCCCTCCCTCTTTCTTGCCTCTCGACTTTCCCTCTCTCTCTCTCTGCATCTCGACTCTCCCTCTTTCTTGCCTCTCGTCTCTCCCTCACTCTCTGCATCTCAACTCCCCCCCTTCTCTCTCACCTCTAGACTCTCCCTCTCTCTCTCGCGTCTAGTCTCTAAGAAGAAGCGGAAGAAAAAATAACAAAAGAAGAAGAAGAACTCAACTCTCTTGCTTTTCCAACAGGTGCTAAACAGTCTTATCTTATAAGTATTTTTATGTTAGTTGGGACGGAATTGCAAGGATAAATACAATTTCCCTACCTGAGTTGTCACAAACACATGCTTCTTGTAATTATATCAGTCCAGTTTCTAGGAAATCATGCTATTCTTGTGAAGCATTTTTTTTTTGTCATCTTTGGGCATGTCCTCTTAGTATTGATGATTTTTTTTCAATGCTGCTGCTGCTGTCTATCTAGAAGAGTAGATAGGCCTTAGATGCAATCTAAATACTTGGCTGTGGTTGACATTGCTTTATTATGCTTTGATTGTAGACATTCTTGTTCTTTTGTTGTTTGTTTTTAAGTGCAATGCAACTATGTTTTTTTTTGTTGATCCATCCTTTTGATCTCATATATTTGGTTATATGTTTATCTCCTGGTAGCATGATCTCCCATGTATGGCAAGTGACAGCAGCAATAAATACATAATATTCATGAAAAATGCCTAAACTAATACATGTTTCCTGCTAAGTAAGATATAGAGGATATTTGTAAGTTCATTTGCTACTTATGAGTATATCTGTATTTGTAGATATTTTTAAATGTTTTTTAAAGTTAAAAAAAATTGAGGTTACGCTTTACTCCTCAAGGCTTGTGCCTCGCTTCAGTTTTCGGAGTGCTATGCTAGGTCTCAACGCTTTTCACAACATTGAACATAATATTTAATTTGTGTGCGAGTGTACTGTGTGTTAAGATGTATGTATATAATGTATACATATTATATATATATATATATATATTTAATATTGTAATATATATATACATTATATATATATATTTGTTTATCACTGTAATAGGAGTATTTTCATCTTTTCCTTGTAATAGGTTCTGTCCTCTAGGGACAAATTTTTCTTTTTTCTTTATTTTTATTTTTGTATTGTCTTTATCCCAAAGACCAAAGATATTAAGGTCTTTTGTTCTCAAGAGTCATTGGAAGCATCCCAGCCACTATATTTATAACCGTTGAGAGCTCCCAACGACTCTATGGTTGCTCCCTTTTGGGTCTTTCTTTGTGTATATAAGGGACATCTTGTCTCCATAATGCTTCTCTTATGCATTTATGCTCAATAAAGATAAATATTTTTAAGTTTTGTGTTTTTTCTATTTAGTTCTTTAATGTTTTATATGCACTTAGTGTTGTTGTTGTTGTTGTCCTTTGTTGGTTATTGTATTGTCCCATAGTGGACTTGTGCTTATGCACATTGTGATTGTGATCTTGTAAACCCTTAGTGGCATTGGTTTGTGCTTGTGTACTTTTGTGATTGTGATCTAGTAAGCCCTTAGTAGCATTGTTTTTGCATTTTCCGTTATTTCAATACATTATTTACAATATAAAGTGATTATAATCGTTCGTACACACAATCTAGTAGAAAACACCTTTTTTGTATATGTGATCTATATCATAGTCAACAATATCGTTCAAGGATTTTTCTTGGCAAGGGTATTTCTCGAAGAGATTTTCATAAGTTGGAAAATCTCGGGAGTTTACAAATATAAAAAATGAAAAAAGATAAGAAAATAATAGTCTTGCATGATTTTTCTTTCAAAATATAAAGAAATAAGTTTTAGAAGGTTTTAAAATATAAAAGAAACAAAAAATAAAAAAAAGCATGCTTAAAATATTAAAAATGAGTTTTTCTCAAAGATATCGTGATATTTTAAGTATTGGCGATATTTTGAAAATATCATAATAAATTGCAAATAATATAGGTTGACTTCATATCACTGATATTATCGTGATATTTTCAAAATATCGATGATATAGGTGACACTGATCTATATAGTTTCTTTAGTAGAAAACGGATTTTGGATCATGTTCTTATAACATTTAGGGTGTGTTTGACCGAATTAGAGATCCTCAAACCTGGATCTCTCTCTGTCTCCCTTTATTTCAAGGATCCCATGTTTGGGAGCCTCGGATCTTTGGCATGAGCCTCCACTGCATTAACCAACACGATGTCAGCTCAGATATGAGGCGTTCAAATGCACCATTAAGGTAGTTGATGTAACTTTTCGAGAAAGTATTTTAAAAAGGTTTTTTCAATGAAAATTGTTTGTGTAAATCGTGCACCAAATTTCAATTTTCAGCTTTAACTCGAACACAAGGAATGTGTTTAAACCCACGCAATTACAATATTTATTGCCTTGAATAAAAATAATTAAAATATACTACCCTCTGTGGGGGGGCTAAAAAATAAACAAGCCTTATTCCAAACCAACTTAAAATAAATGACCTGCTAGACCTAAAAAAATAAAATAAAGAAAAGTAAAAATTGCAGAGTTTCTTTTCCCTCTATACCTTAAAAAATAAAATAAAATAAGTAAAAATTACAGAGTTTCTTTTTCTCGCGATCTAGCCTTCTTCTCGTAAAACGTGCACGACTCTTCGCTTTCGCACTCTAATCCTTCAAAGTGATCTCACCTGCAAAACAGAAAAGAACAAAAAAACAAACCGAAAGGAACAATTTCTAAAAACAAATGTTAGTTGTATAAAAACAAGGAACAATAATTAAAACTAAATACTCTAAGTTTCTAACAAACTAACTCAAGTGTAACAAATTAATATTCTAACTACAAAATGAATTGAAATTGACTCTACCTAACTGATTAAAATCAAAGAAACAAGTCAGATCTAAACTAGCAATTTAAAATTAACTCAAGCAATGAACTAATGTTGAATTAAATTAACTAATTAATAACTAAAATATGAACTCAAACAACTAATTAATCATAAAACTAGCATGCTCTAACTATGAACGACAGCTACCGCAGCTAACTCATAACAAAAATGTTGGCCGAGAGAAACGGATCTGCGTGAATCACGCTCGATCGTGATAAATGCTGACAGTGTTTGGTTCATGCACTTGTTGATTTTGAGTATATATATTAAAAAAAATGTTGAACAGATTACCACGTTAAATCGTTATCAACGATTTACGTTAATCAGGTTGAAACCTGTCCAACAATCACGTTGAATACGTTGCAATCTTACCGAAGACGCTGCATTCAATCAGGCCATTGCAAGTTATCGTAAACTAATTTTTTTGAACAAAAGATGTGCAGTCCTTGAATCCGATTGAATCAAAATGATAGAAGATCGGGATTCAAAAACTCATGCTAACTTTGATCTATTGCAAACCGCGTGGTCAGATCACGTTGATGATATGCGTGACCTGATTCACGCGTGATCTGCTGGACGACGTTTAAAAAAAATCAAATATTGCAAATCAAAAATCTATGTGCGATCGAGCACTTCATGTCGGACATTGGCTGTGTCACAAAACTGATATGCGTGAATGCACAGATCGGTTTCTGACCTCCAAAAAAAACACCGTTGCGTTTTCTAACTAGAACATTAACGAAAATAAAAAGACAATTATTATACGATGCAAAATATTATTATTATTATTATTATTATTATTTTCTAATGTGCAGAAAACAAAAACATGAAATCAACGAATCTAAATGAACCAATAATACTGAAAATATAATATGATGTATGCAATAAATCTAACTATCTATGAATCTAATAAAGAGATGGGGGAGAAGAAGCATACTTGGCAGCTCACTTCTGATGGAGGGATTAAGAAGAAGAGCGGTCCTCAGTTGAAATCGGGCGCATACCACCACCCTCCGACGATGTGGAGAAAAAGAAGCCGACGACGACAAGGAAAGAAAGGAAGAAGAAGAAGAAAAAAAAAATAGGGGTAGGGACTGGCTGGAGAAGAAGGAGAAGAGAGAGAGAGAGGATGTGAGGGGGCGTGAATTCCAATGTGGAAGATGTCCCTCTCAACCTCTAATGAGACTATTTATAAAAAAACTAGGGTTCAACCTTGTTTTAAAAAAAATTCTAAAAGACCCCACAAATTTTTAAGAAATTCAAAAGACTTCCTTTTTCAAAAACTATTTAAAAAACTGTTAAAAAAGTTATATTTCCAAAAAATCTCAAATGGGTTCACATTGCACAATTTTTTGTCTTTTTGAAATATACGAAGTGTCATGCCAAAATTCGATTAAACATGGGTATTTAGCCTTGTTTCACATATAATCATGACCTTGAAATAGATATAATATGCATAAAAATTATGCATGATCAAATAAATAGTCTCATTAGAGGTTGAGAGGGGCGTCTTCCACATTGCAATTCACACCCCCTCACATCCTCTCTCTCTTCTCTCTCTCTTCTCCAGCAAGTCTCTTCTCCCTATTTTTCTTTTTTTTCTTCTTTATTTCTCTCCTCATCGTCGTTGGCTTCTTATTCTCCCCATCGTCGGAGGGTAGTGGTACGCACTCGATTTCAACAGATGACCACTCTTCTCAATCCCTCCATCGGAAGCAAACTGCCAGGTATGCTTCTTCTCCCCCACCTCTTTATTAGATTCATAGATAGTTAGATTTATTGCATATATTGTATTATATTTTCAGTATTATTGGTTCATTTAGATTCGTTGATTTCATGTTTTTTTCTGTACATAAGAAAATAATAATAATAATATATTGCATTGTATAATAGTTGTCTTTTTATTTTCATTAATGTTCTAGTTAGAAAACGCAACACTGTTTTTTTTTGGAGGTCAGAAACCGATCTGTGCATTCACGCATATCAGTTTTGTGACAGCCAATGTCCGACGTGAAGTGTTGGGTTGCGCACAGATTTTTGATTTGCAATATTTGATTTTTTTTAAACATCATCCAACAGATCATGCGTGAATCAAGTCACGCATATCATCAACGTGATCGGACCACGCGGTTTGCAATAGATCAGAGTTAGTGTGAGTTTTCAAATCTTGATCTTATATTATTTTGATTCAATCGGATTCAAGGACTGCACATCTTCTGTTCAAAAAAATCGGTTTACGATAACTTGCAATGGCTTGATTGAATGCAGTGTCTTCGGTAAGATTGGAACGCATTCAGTGTGATTGTTGGGCAGGTTTCAACCTGATTAACATAAATCGTTGATCATGATTTAACGTGGTAATCTGTTCAACATTTTTTTAATATATATACTCAAAAATCAACAGGTGCATGAACCAAACATTGTCAGCATTAATCACGATCCAACGTGATTCACGAAGATCAATTTCTCTCGGCTAACATTTTTGTTATGAGTTAGCTGTGGTAGCAGTCATTCACAGTTAGAGCATGTTAGTTTTACACTTAATTAGTTGTTTGAGTTTATATTTTAGTTATTAATTAGTTAATTTAATTCAACATTAGTTCATTGCTTGAGTTAATTTTAAATTGCTAGTTTAGATCTGACTTGTTTCTTTGATTCTAATTAGTTAGTCAGAGTCAGTTTTAATTCATTTTATAGTTAGAATATTAATTTATTACACTTGAGTTAGTTGTTAGATCAAAGTAATTAGTTTGATAGAGTATTTAGTTTTAATTATTGTTCCTTGTTTTTATACAACTAACATTTGTTTTTAGAAATTTTTTCTTTCGGCTTGTTTCTGTGTTCTTTTGGTGGGATCACTTTGAAGGATAAGAGTGCAATAGCGAAGGGTCATGAACGTTTTACGAGAAAAATGCTAGATCGTGAGAAAAAGAAGCCCTGCAATTTTTACTTTTCTTTATTTTATTTTTTTAGAGTCAGAGGGTCAGGCCTGTTTATTTTTTAGCCCCCCACAGAGGGTAATACATTTCAGTTATTTAATTACTTTTATTCAAGGCAATAAAAATTGTAATTGCATGGGGTACAAAAGTTGTTAAATATGTTCTTTGTGTTCGACCCAGACTTCACCACTAGTGTGAGCCGAAAATTGGAATTTGGTGCACGGTTTACACAAACAATTTTCATTGAAAAACCGTTTTTAAAATACTTTTTCGAAAAGTTGCATCGGTAGTTTTTTTAAGGCTTCAAAAATCAACATCCAACAATGTACCAAAAATTCATGTTTCAAAAATCATATTTAACATAAAAAAAACGTTCAAAGTGTCAACCCTAGCAAACAAACCATGTTGAACACATTTATGAAGTCAGATTGAGCAAGTATAACTTGCATCTATAATTTTCCAACTAGATTTTACATACAATAGACAGTAGCAATATATATATATAAGCAGTCGTAATATACCCTACCCGTACTCGATGGGCTTTTTTCGAAAATCTGACCTTATGGATGTGCTCTGCATGATCGATTCACTAGAAATTAACTCTTGGATCATGCATTTTGGATAAAAAAAAATGGTTTTTGGAGCCTCAAAAGTTTAAAAAATTATAGACCATTGACTTTGGAACCTTATAAAACCTATCCACACATCGGAATCAAATGATCCAAGACCCGATTCCTATGAAAACAAGCATGTAGAACACATTTATAAGGTTATAATTTTGAAAAAACACCAAAATTTATTAAAAAACCCTATCTGGTACAGGTCAGGCATGGATGGAGTCGGGTAGATTCACATTTTTCCAATGTTTGAGGGCACAATGTCCATCACACACACACTGTGCCACTGAAAAGCCCTTTAGTGGTGGGTGTAACGCCATTAAGTTCCTTTTTGTGCACTAAAAAAGGCACTGCATCCGTCCGCCTGTTCGTGCAAATATATATATATATATATATATATATATATATATATATATATATATATATATATATCCTCAAGCTCGGCTGATTGCCAAACAAGCTCAGCACTGGGTTCAATTATAGCTAGGATTGTTAATCAAGTCAATCAAAGTGAACCATTAATAAACTCTGGCTAAAGCTGACAGCAAGCATTTCAGCACATTGTTCAGTCGTACAAACGGCCTCAATGCCAAATATCCACCTATTCGTATTATCATATTGATATTTCACAGATAGAATATTTGTCAATTACAATAACTTACTATCCATTAGTCACTGATAAGAGCCAACCTGACATAGATTTGCTTATTGCAAACATAATAAAGATCTAATCCCCTCTATGCTCAATGAACTTAACATAAAGTTTTTCTCAATCACATAAAACACACCGCATTTGATGGTGAATCGACGAACCCACTCACTAACAGCTTCCATGTCGGAAGCTTAAGAAAACGTACATTTTTTTAGCCAAAAGCAGATGATAGACTAGAGATGAAAGACATGATTCCAATCCAATTTCAATGTTGAGTATGACATAGTGATCGTGTTAGGGCAAGAATCAGCTTCACCACCCACCCAATAATATGTAATTCAAAATTATGAAGCCCTTCGGAACACAAGCAGCCGATCTGCAGATTCCCTCAAAGCTATGACATCAAATTCAGAACAAAATACAGTTCAACCATATAGAAGCTCAAATGCTTCATACAAAATTACCCGATCTAACAACAAAACCAAATAATGCACATGGAAAAAAAGTAAAAAAAAAATTGAAAGCAAAATCCTAAAACCCTAAACCTGATTCATAGAAAGTCCTGATTTATTTATGCCGTAAGCACCATGACGTAATCTATTGAAAGATCGGCAACCGAAGATCCTCTCGGATTACGAAAGCAGCAAATGAGCACATAGTGCGAACAAAATACATGTTAAAGTAGAGAGAGAGAGAGAGGTGCGGACCATTTTGGCTCAGTGAAGTGGAGGACTCTGCAACTCCTCGTCCTCCTTTCCGCTGCTGCTCCTTGTCGTCGTCGACCTCCTCCTCCTCTGTCAGAAAGCTTAGCGTTGTAAGTCCTGGGGTTTAAATATTTTTGGGGTGGAAACCCTACCCCTGGAGATGGGCGGACCCGATCTAAAGATGGCCTGAAAAGCGAGAACGAGCACGGGTTGAGGTTGGGGCGATCCGACCTGGACCGACTCCTTGCCTATATAAAAAAAAATACGTGGATACGAGGACACGTGACGCAAATTCGAAATTTTATTAAGGAATAGGATACGGATTTATTTTTAATTAATAAAAACTATTTTTTATATTTGAATAGTAAATTATGTTTTTATTAAATAATAATACTATTTTTTAAATAATATCCGTACATGTTAGTGTCCATGTTGGCGTGTCCGAGAATTTATGCTCGTGTCACTAGGGACACCCATCCAAAATGACATGCCGTGTGACATCCTAGCTTCTCTGCGCTCTCGCATCACAAACTGTACGACCCGATACATGACTCGAGTTCAACACGCAAGTTGAATTTTTTTTTTGTTATAAAATAGCATAAGGTGACAGGATTTTTTGAATTTTTAATCAATAAAAATTATGTTTTTATATTTTAATATATAACATTTGTTTTTATTAAAATCTTATTAAAAATTATTAAACAGTATTTAAAATGATAAGGTAATGAATGTACATGTGAGTGTGTCTGAGCATCTTCCACTCGTGTCACTGATACCTAAACCTAAGATTTTTATAGGTTTTTGCAAATCTAACCCGGCCAGGTTCATTTGCTTAGAATCGAATCCACTGAGATCAAGAAATATGATTTTGCACTCTTGAATATCTACAACCATTGACGATCCAACTACTCCTCTTATCCGATACTTGACCATATCATCAATCAAACCTCATATATTTGGTTTTTATAATTTATTTAGTAAGAAATACGCTTTATATAGATATTTTTCAAAATGTAAAAAATTGACTGCTCACAATGCATTTAAAACTTTATAATGCAAGTATTGTGGGCTATTGGTTTTTAGCACTTTCAAAAACACATTTAAACATTGGAAATTTATAATCTAAAACATGTCACTCTCACAAGTCTGATCGATGAAAAATTAGATCATTAGAGAAGGAACACCATCATTTATCGTAGATTTTGAACCTTCTTTTGGTTGGACCATCTAAGATATATATATAGAGAGAGATTATGTTATGCATGTAGGTTTTTTAAAGGTTTAAAAGAAATATCGGTCTAAGATTTTATTAAATATTCAAGGATTAAAAATTCAACTACCACTTTCACACACACACACATATATATATATATATATAGAGAGAGAGAAGGTGATAGTTGCACAACCCTTAGGTGTGCAGCTACATTGGAACGCTGCTGGCCATCTATCAAAAGGCATGTGTGTTCCGTCGAGTCCTTCTTCATGTTTTTTTTATTGTGGCCATCCATCATGCCCTATAATGGATGACCACACACATCGGGGACAGCGTCCCCGGAATTTTTTTTGAGGTAAAATAAAAAATGGCTATAATTATTAATAAAAATCTATTTCATATGTTCAAATCAAACTATCTGCTGCAGTCTTTTTCAATCTCAACATAAAGTTCTTAAACATTATCTAATGGCAATATATAACACTGGTGCGATAATTTGAAGTTCATAACAATGCATAAATTTTATTTAAGACAAAATAAATCAAAATAAGAAAGTACCAACTAAAATGGGCCCCGATGGTTACTCGCAGCATAAAATTCATCTATAAGAGAATCTATAACTAAAGTCATAGTATATTCTCGTTTGATGTACAATGTCATACAGTCAGCAAGAACACCGTCGTCCATTTTGTTACGAATTTCCGTCTTCACACGCTTCATCACTCAGAATGCTCATTCTGTAGTGGTCGTAGAAACTGGTAATGTCAATACAAGACGAAATAATCTATTTAGCATGACATAACTTTTTGACCTTCCACTTGCAACCAACTTTTGATACAAATCAGGTAGAGTAGGTACTTGAAATCGAGGATCAGAAACCACATCAATCTGATAATGTTGTAACTCTGTTTTCAAGTAAAATATATCTTGTGGTGTAAAATCTTGAGGATAGAACTTCTCTGCAAGCTTGCAAATATCAGTTATATTAAAGGATTCAAATGAGTTTCTAGGATCCAATGTCGCACTGAGAGAAAGAAGTTCGACTGATGTGTCATTAAATCTAGTATTTAACTCTACCAACAAGAAATCTATAGCTTTATTGAAAACATCAAAATGATAGTGATGCTCAGCTGAGGGATACTCACGACCACGGGATCGACCAACCATATATGAACTACTGAAGTCAGGTAGGCAAATATCATTTGTTGAACAAAATGATGTAACCTCTTGAAGGAATTTTTCCCAACCATCTTCTCTCAAAGCTTGAAGCACAGTCTTTGTAGTGTAGACAAATCTCATAGCAATCAAGATATCTTGATTTTTCTTTTGAAGGGTCTGACATAGAATATCAGTAACTGCAAATATTCGATTCATCAAATGCAAGACAAATACAAATTCAAAACTTATAATGCAAGTGTATGCACCATCAATTTCAGCCTCAGATCTAGCACTTGGAGAATTTTCAATCAGGCACTCAAATACTTTACATGTTGCAACGTACATATCCATCAAGCTCTTTACAAATTCATAATGAGAACTCCAACGAGTAGCTCCAACTCTATGCAAGTTCCCAATCTGATTAGCCCCACTTTCTGTCGACCGTTCTCCAATTTCTAACAAATGCTCAATTTCTTTTCTATGTGCAGCTTTCAACTCACCAACACGCTTAGGCGAAGAAGTAATAATGTTAACAACATTATCCAAATGAGAAAAGAATTGCCAAATGTCACGAACATCCTTAGCTGCAGAAATCAATGTTAATTGCAAACGATGTGCAAAACAATGGACATAATATGCATAAGGACAATCCTTCAAAAATAATGCTTGGAGCCCATTCCAAGCACCCCGCATATTACTAGCACCATCGTACCCTTGTCCTCGCATATTCTGAATTTGAAGGTTGTGACTACTAAGAATATCATAAATTTGATTTTTCAGATTCAATGAGGTAGTATCACTAACACTTTTAATTGCAAAAAATCGTTCTCTTAAAATTCCCTCTTCATTGACAAACCTCAATATAATGCACATTTGTTCTCGTATAGATGCATCTCGTGCTTCATCAACAAGGATACAATACGGTGCATCTCCAACTTCATTACGAATCATACCTTGTACTCGGTTTGCCATAATGTGCAAAATCTCCCTCTAGATATCTGGAGAAGTGTACGTGGCATTTCTTGGAGCATTAGCCAAAACAACTTTATCAACATCTGCATTCATTTTTCCAGAATAATCAACCAATTCAATAAAATTTCCACGATTCAATGAAGATAAAGATTCATCATGGCCCCTAAATGTGCAACCTTTGAGCGCTAACCACTGAAGAGCTAACATTGATGTTCTTACTCTCAAACGAGCTTTCTGACATTCCTCTTGGGATACAACATTCATCACTTTGTCAATGTGATGACCCGGTCTCATCAAAATCTCTGCATTTCTTACACATACATTATGATATGAAGACGGTGAAGAACCGACATGGGTAAGAAAAGCACATTTTTCTCCTTGACTAACCATCTTCCAATTATTAAACCCAACAGTTGCCAATGCTGAGAGATTCGAAGAAGGGCTATTATCAAGAAAAAGAAAGCAATAAAAACAATATGCTTTATCTTCTGTCAGAGAATACTCTAGCCAAAGAAACTTATCATACCAATGTTCTTGACATCGACGCACTTGTTTACCACATTGTCTACTTGGGTATTGTGCAAGTTTTGGTTGAAAAGGTCCTGCACTAAGATAAGCTTGTCTAATTTGATCTCTTTCATTAACAGGGTGATCACACATACGCTTTCTCTTACCCGAATCTATTTCAATATAAAAATCAGTTTCGAAAGTTGGATTCAAAGATGGAATATGCTCACGTAATGAAGGAATGGTTGGAGTAGGACTTGGAGTTTCCTCAACTTGTCCATCTGAAGAGCTGTCTAACTTCGAAAAAAACGATAACAAGTTTTTTCTTTTTTTAGTGCTCGAAGATTGTCCTCTTTCCATTTTAAATTCTACAAATAAATAAGATACTACATGAGCAATGAGTAAGTGTATGACATTTTATGACATTTAAGGAATGAATATCATTTCACACAAGATGAAAAGACAAAGCATGACCATGGAGAAACAATGCTTCATTCTATACATGCAAAGTAACTTGGCCTTTCCCTTGCAAGTAAACAGCAGGAAAAATAACTCCTAAAGGCCTTTCTTATTTATAAATGTACCCAATTAACTAAACATGTCCAGCTATTGATTACAGATTGGTAATGCACATCTGAAGATATATGTGGAGTATAAGAACCTATTAGACATTGCCACCAAAAACAAATATTCAACAAAATTTCTAAGTGAATCAATTGCAAAAGTGATATAATAATCAATGTAGTTCTAAAGATAGAAGAAAAAAGAGGCACTTATAAGCATAACAATGACATCCTGATTGACTCACTAAAGCATCCAAAAGCTTGAAACGAGTTAACAATAGCAATCTCCTAAAATTGGGCTACATGTTTTAACTTTTCCAAGTGAATAACCAGAAGAACAAATTAATTTTGGATCAACACTGCCATGAAAAGCATCAAATTATGTGGTGGTAGCAAAAACCATCATGTACTGATTCTTCAGTCAAGATTCACCAAGACACTGTTATTTTTGTCGTTCTTTGTTTAAGTGTGATTCTCTGTCGTGATTTCCATACTTTCTTCCTACTTGCATTAGTTTGCAGAAGAAAAGGGGTTACCCAAGTGTGATCAAATGCCTTTTGTAAAGCCCCAACGTTTGTTGGGCTATCCTTGCAGCTGAAGCATGGCATTTTTAGGTTTTCATATGTATGGGTTTTTTGTTTGATTTTATTGATCAGGATTTTCTTCTTGATTATGATTTCTTCTTCGTTAAGTTTATTTTTTTCATTGATTAGGGTTTCTTCTTCTTGATTCTTCTCTTATAAATCAAAGGACGTTTGTTGGGCTTGAACAAAAAGAACAGAACGAACATAACCATTGTTTTGTTATGTTCTTTTTGTTTATTTCGTCCAACCCTGGAAAAGGGATCAAACATACCCTGGGCTTATTTCCTCAAGCTGGTTTGTTCTTAAAAATGGCTAGAGAACTTAATGAATAGCAGGATAAGGATGATCGTGATGAACAACATAATGGTGATTGTGATTCAAGCACCATGTTTGATATCAAATTTGGGCTTATTTAATTTATTCTTAATTGCTTATGTTTTCATAAGTAACAGAAAAGCAATGGATCTCCAATCAGTTTCACACAACAGTGGCATTCTCAGTTTCACACAACACTTGACTGCATCAAACACTGTATCTTTGTTCAAGGCTAGATCCGGATCACATAATTCACTGGTCCAGCCATCAAAATGCAAAAGTATTTCAAATGAACTAGATCACAGATTCACAGGTCCCTAGCAACCCAGTTCACCATAATCAGTGAATCCATTTTCTTATTGCTGATGCAAAAGAATGAATCTACATTCAACGTCTGAGATCACTAGGCACTTAGTGAGTGGAAACCAAATCCAAATAAGATCAGGGGCGGAGCTGGGGGGGGGGGGCAGAACTGGGCAAATCTAAACAAAGACCCAAATGTTTTCTTTAATTTGTTCCTCTATTTCATATGACCCACATTAAAAGAACCTTTTTTTCAAGATTACTTTTTGTTAAATGAATTGATGAAGACAGATTTTCGTTTTCAACTAATGAAGAAACTGAAAGACAGATGAGAATCAACCTAGACAGAGAGAGTTCGATTCAAAGATCACTGACCGAGGCTTGCTGAGGAACTCTCCAACTCACCGGAAGCCGACACTGAAGCCAACACCGAACGGCGGCGACCGTATCTGGATTCCGTCGGCGTCGTCGGTTGTTGCAAGCAGGGAGAGAGAGATGGGGGAGAAAGATAATACAATACGTAACAGGGGGCAGGGGCCCTGTTTTAAAACCCTACCGGGTTTTGGATCCAGGTCAGGTCCGACCCGGTTTCTGAGGCAGGACTGGGCTACAGCCCAGTCCTGCCCCCCTCAGCTCCGCCCTTGATCTCATCTATAATTGCACACCTAAAGGTCTCACAACTACCCCTCACTATATATAGAGGGAAATGAAAACCTACACAATAGAAAACCTCTCAAACCTACACAATGAAAAACATTTATCAGATTTTTAGTGTTGTTTTTAAATTTTGACCTTATATATGTGATTTATGCCCTCATTTTTATAGGAATCAATTATTTGAGCAATTATTGCAGGAAAATTGGGAGATGGGGCTCGCTCGTCGGTATGAGGTTCGACCATTCCTAGCGCCTTTACCAGAGGTAATCGAACCAATGATCGAATTTATGTCTTTTTGCTTTGCCTTAATCTTGTCTAAGAATTTATTCTAAGTCTAAGGATGCACAAAGAATCATGCTTGTGTAAATGCAAAAGATGTATGCTCTTTTGAGAAGAATTTAGAAATTTTATCCAAGTGGTTTTGAAATTATGAAGAATATGATGAGAAAAATGGTTTTTGAAAGTTTGAAGACGGACTTGGAGAAGTTAGATTTTCTAACTTAAGATTTAGAATAGATCTTGAATTTTTGAAATAATCAAAGATTGAAATGAACCTGAATTTGAAGAAGGGAGATTTGAAAAATAAATAGAGACTTCAAAAATGGATTGAAAGTCAAGATGGTATTTGAGAAATGGAGTGGAAAAGTTTGAAATCAGAATGGATCTTGGGTCTAGGTGGAATTGGAAAACAGAATTGGATTTTTAGATCTGAATTTCAAGATGAATTTGAATCCGAAATCTGGAATTCTAAATGGCATTGGATCCGAAGTCTGAAATCCAAGATGGAGTTGAATCTTGAATCCTAAATGGAATTGGATCCGAAGTCTGGAATCCAATATGGAATTATAAGATGGACCTGGATTTTGGAAATCCAGATGAGATTTGAAGATGAATATGGATTTTGGAAGTCCAGATGAGATCCAAAGATGGGTCTGAGCTTTGGAAATATAGATGGAATTTGGATTTTGGGAACCCAGATAGAACTTGAAATTGGATTTGAGAAATCCTAGATCAATTTTCAAAATTTGTGAAGAAGGATAGAGAATGAAACTTGATTTTCAAACTTGAATTTTGAAATCAAGAGATGAATCAGGAAATTTCAAGGTTGAATTTGAATATTGAATCGAATTCGAAATTGAATCTTGATCCTGAAAAATGAATTTGGAATTTCAAAGTTGAATTGAACTCTGAAATTTGATTTTGAGTTTTGAAGTAAAAATAGAATTTGAGAATAGGAAGATGAATTTGAATTCATGAATAAGAATTGAAGATTAATTTGAGAAATGAAGAAGATATTTAAAAATATATCTCAAAATCACTTGGATTTTGAAAAAGAATTTTGAAAATATGATGTAATTCTATCCTAAATGATGAAATTGGATGGATGTGTTTTTATATGGTTTAAAAAATCCATGGCTTACAATTTTATAATTTTTTGAGGCTCTAAATACCATTTTTTCATCCAAAATTCATGATCCAAGAGTCAATTTCTAGTAAATAAATCACGCTGAACACATCTGTAAGGTCAGGATTTTGATAAAAACATTGAAAATCTGATAAACTGTTCTTATTAGATAGTTTTGGGAGGTTTTCTATTGGGTAGATTTTATTTTCCTATATATAGAGTAATACTCCAATGCTACTGGGGTACTTACTCTCACATACCAGAAATCATGGTTGTAAGTTGTATATTCTCAATTAAACCTTATGGATGTACTCAACATAGTTTATTTGATAGAAATCATACTTTGAATAATGTATTTTTTGACATAAAAACAGATTTTTTTAAGTCACGAAGTTTTTGATACATTGTAAGCCATTGAAGGTCTTAAAAAATATACATGTATGCTATAATCACATGATCTAAGACTTGTTATTTACTAAATAATGCTTATATATCATATCTAGAGGTCTGGTCAACAAAAAAAGCTTAAGAAATTTGAAAATCTAAAGTTTTTATAGTATATATAAAGAGAGTAATGCGCTCATTCTGCACCGTTAGGACCATTAAAAAATTATAGCTTTTCGTATTTTTTTTGTCACATCTAACACCATATATATGTGATCTATAGGTTTTGTTTAGTGGGAACAAACTTTTGGATCACTGAAATCTGACCTGGTTGTTCTGGTGATCCAAAATTAATGGCTATGAAGGCATCATTTTTTTTACTCATAAAAATATATTTCTTTCGTCAAAAAATGTGAACGACGAGTCGATTCTCACTAAATCAAGCATGTTAAACACATCTAACCGTTCATATCTATAATAAAACACTTCAAACTATAGGGCCTAACGGGGCAGAACGAGAAAAGATGGCCTAATATGTTCAGATCACACACACACACACACACACACACACACACACACACACACACACACACATATATATATATATAACATGAAAATTGCTTTCTTACTGTTTTAGTAATTGGATAATGGACAATGACATAGATGGCACTAACTTTTGGCACAATATGAAAAATGGCTGAGAATTAAAAAATATGACACATCTATCCAATTCACTTTTTTTTCTTGGCACTTACCCTTTTATCGCCTAAAAAAATCAAGCACCTTGGTTGAAACCACTTGCATAGTGGTCCTATCACGGCGCCTGGCTGATTTTTTCAGGTAAGAACTTATAGGGTGCCTGATTTTTTAAGAAAGAAACTTTCATTGCGCCAAACATTTTTTATCAAGTTGCCTGATTTTATTTTCAGGTGACAAACTTAGAAAAGTGATTTTAGCCAAGGTAGCCTAGTTTTTTGGATGACAAAAGGTCCATACATAAAAAGAAATTGAATTGATCAGATTTCTCATATTTTCTAATGTGCGGCCTCAGTATTGTAGCCAAAGGCCAGTGCCATCTATGTCTTTATAGGTGGTCTTTTGTAAATATCACATTTTTTTGGGAATTATATCAGCCTTTGAAAGTATCACCATAAAATGTCAGCGACATATGGGACGTTCCAAGTTCCAACTCTACTGGTACGGGTGATTGAATAACTGCCTGATTGTATAGCCACCAGTAGGGTCCTTACTCCCCTATCTTGATTATAAAACAAAAAAGGTTTTGTCCAAGTACATCCCTTTCTTATTGTGCAACAATTGGACCTAGAATCTCATAAATTGAGGATTCAAACCCATTTAAAAATTTATGAATTGGGTCTCTTCCCCTCATTTCACCCATCTGGAACCCGAATGAGGAAGCTCTCTCACATTGAGAGTCAGACTTAGCCTATGTGCTCTCACTCTGCTAAGTCATCTAGCCTACCTATTAGTTCTATGTCTAACACTAGGGTCCACTCTATCGGTCCCAACCCTTTTTAAGCTCGTTCCCTACAGAGGTGCTATCAGATTGAGCACTCATCAAACCAATCTTAGGAGGGCTATCTAAGCAGATTGCACGTCAAGAACTCTAAGACGAAAAGCTTCGCATTTTTTTTAATTTATAACCCGAAGAAACTGCACCCGACACAACGATCTGGTCGCACTGGCTTAGACTGCCATACTTATGGTTGTCATGCCGACAATGTAAAACTTTGAGGCTAGGACCCCTGCTGCCAGGGGCTATGCTACACATTGGCTTGCACAGAGGTGTGGCACTCATGTGAACCGGACCTTGATTGTTTGTCTAGCAGCCAAGGTCTCACCCTACGCCAACCCCCTTGAGGCTGGAAATCTTCACTCTTGAATCGGTTGATCCCTTCTCACCGGAGGAGGAAAGGCTCGTACTCTTGAAGAATAAAACTCTCAAAGTCTATACCCAGATCTATTTTAAAATATCCATTTTAAAAATCCATTTCAAAATCTTTCCGAATATGTGGATCCACAACCCTTGACCTTTGGATCATGTTGTTCTGACATATATGTCAGATTTTATGGGTTGAAACATCAATATCCTACAATGTACCAAGATACAAAAAAAACATATTTTTCATATCCAAAAACTATGACTGGAGACTTGATTTCTACTATTTTGATCATGCTAAACATATCCATGATGTTAGATTTGGTCAAAACAACTCTCCTATGAGTTCTAATTAGGGGTTTCCTTACCCACGAGCGTGCAAATGCTATCCTATATATATATATATGTATATATATAATTTACAAATATATGCCTAACCTTTGCCTTAATTATAAGCACCCACCTAATGTTTGAAAATATACAAATGGGCGCCTGAGTTAAGAAAATAATTCTCAAACAGGCGCCTAATCTAACTTGGGTGATTTTAACCATGGTCCATCGGTAGTTATACTTGGTCAATTACCATATGGCCCATTTCCTTTTTCTTCTTCTATAGCATTGAGCAAAATCGAGGTATTGAAGGCTCCACTCAGCCTGAACCTCGTCTATACACAGTTGTCAGATGCAAAAATGTTGTTCTAACTCTAATAGAATTTCAAAACCGGATGAAAGGTGGAAGGGTTAAATGGTAACTTTGTACAAAATAATCAGTTTAACCATGGTAGGCACCTGTTTGAGAATTATTTTTGAAACTTAGGCGTCCATTTGTAAATTATCAAACATTAGTCAGGTATTTGTAATTAGGTCAAAAGTCAGGCGTGTGTGTGTATATATATATGGGGACTGTGCTGCCCTTTTTTAGTTACCTCATAATAGAACCCTCCAAAAACCGTTGAGGTAACCTGTTGAAAAAATGTTGCTAAGATGATCTTTGTGAGGATATGCGAATACAAGACCAGGTAATCCAGCTAGGATGATCTTTGTAAAGATGTACAAGACCAAAACTAGGTAATCCAACTAGGACGATCTTTGTGAGGGTGTACGTGACTAAGACTAGGTAATCCAGTTAGGACAATTTTTATAGGGGTGTACAGATCCAAGACCAGGTAATCCCGCTAGGACGATTTCTGTGAGGATACGTATATCCAAGACTAGGTAATCCGAGTGACAACTTATTTTTAAGATATAACAAATCTATGTGATGATGAACATATTAAGCATAATGATTATGATGGATTACGATGATCATATGAGCTTATTGAAATAGTTAGTTGAGAAACTATAGATTATGGTATAAGGTTATGCTTGGAATGAATATGCTAGCGTATTGGTGAATGACATATCATGCCTATTTAGTCATTTTGCAAATAAAATGCATTATGATTGAAATATATCATGTATATATATAGATCATGATTGACGTATATCACAAATATTTGATTTGTTGGATTATGTTATCATCAAGGTGATATATGTATTAACTTTGTACAATCACTATATGTTCGGGTATAGACCTACCAAACTTTCATGAGTTTGAGCACTTTTAAAGGATTTTAGGTGAATAATGATGTATGACTGTGGAAAAGATTCGGGATGTTGCGACAACGTCAATGAGCCAGTATTTTTTTTCTGAGGAACTAAATTTTTGGATAAACAATATTACTTATTTTGAAAAAACATTATTGCTCATTTTGGATATGCACCACTTTGTTTGTTTAAATCAAGGTATTTTAAATGAATAATGTAATCTACCTTAAATTCTATATTTTCACATGGTTAATGATATGTAACCTGTCTGAGGTTTTAAACCAAAGTAAAAAAGGTTTCTACTGATGATTTACGAAAAAAAAGATTTAAAACTTTATGCATTTTTGTGTTAAAAACCTCGAGACGTTACAATTGGTATTAGAGCAGGATGAAAATATTTTGCTCTTGATACACTCATCATACCAGTATCACTCTGTAAATATATTCCAATTGAACTGATTATTATTTGGTTATGATACGTTGTTTAAAACCTTGTGTGATACCAATAACCTAAATAAAATTTTGTTAGGTACACTATATTTGATTAAACCTAAAGGATTTCGTCATTTAAAGGTCTTTTTTTATAATCATGAAATTAAGAAAAAGTACTAAGTAGTCCTTAAATAGAATTTTTGAGGACAAAATTCTTTTGATAGAGGTAGGATATAATATTCATAATTTTTTTCTAAAATATTATATATATATATATATATATAAATAAAGGGAATCTTGTTGATGATATGGTGATTATTTTGGCATTTAGTTAATATTTTTCATGACTTTCGTGAATTAGATTGCATTCATATGGATTATTCTAGATAAGCAGTCTTTATTTTTTCAAAATCAGAGTTATATCAAGTTTGGAGCATGCCCAATAAACTCTAGGGAAAAAATGATCATTTTGGAAAAGTTTCGAGAGCATTTGAGACCTGAGGGTCATAGTCATCCAAACCCGAGTTGACTGGCTTAGTAAACACATAGAGGACATAGATGTCATTTCTATTTGATTAAAAAGGCATGTTGGTTATTTTTTTGTAGGAATTTATTTGAAAACTAAATAATTATGTAACGGCAAATTGAAACCAGTTTCAGTTAGGACCTAGTTATCTAAACTAGGGCCCAACCAAAACCAATTCTGATTGGACCTAGATTGGATCACAGTCAGATCAAACCCAAGACCCAACCCAAAACCCCTCCCATGGTTTTCATTCTATGTTTTTTCACCCCTTGTTTCCCCCCTCTTACCTATAAAATGGCTCTCACCCTCTCTTTTTTTTTCATATCTCACTTTTTCATCTCTCAACCACTCTTGTCTCCATAGCGGTTTATTCTGCCACCGCTGTCATCGGACCCATGCACTTTGGTACTTGCAACACGAAACCCGAGGCATGCACACAAGACCTCATCTTCATTCAAACCTTTCGCATGTGCGACCCATATCACGTAGTTCAGAAGAAAAATCCCCAAGGGTATTTCTAAGATTTTTCTGTTTCATAAAACTTTACAAATTTTGAGGTAGGAAAAATATGCTAACTCATATGGTTGTGTGATTCTCATACATACATGTTAGCGTATAAATTTCTGCATATGTTTCAAATGTTAAATCTACGTAAATGATGCATATATATATATATATTAGATATTGGATATGCGAGCTTTATGTTATGAAGATTTTAATCCATGCATGTGAGTTTAGAGAAAAATACACTAACTCTAGTATTTGTATGATTCTAATGCATGCATGTGTGTGTAGAAAAAAAAGTACACTAATTCTGATGTTTGTATGATTCTAATGCATGAGTGTAGGGTAAATGCACTAACTCATGTATTTGTACAGTTCTATTATGTTAGAATGAAAGATATACGCATGCGAGATTTTTCGTATGCATGTTTAGATTTATGTATGCATGTTGGATTTTTAGATACGCATGCATATAATTATATATATATATATATATATATATATATATATATATATATATATATATATATATATATATATATATATATATATATGCATGTTTCAAAGTTCAATTTACAAATATATGGATTCTAAATAAAATATGATGTTACATATGGCTATGTTATGATATCAATGTACATGATGATATGCTTCTAAATGATGTTGAATAGCTACATGATGCGATATATGATATGATGAAGATGTAGGTAATGATTGAATTGCATCATGACATGCAATAATTTATATTGATATGAGATCAATTGAATGTTTGAGCCCGAACATGTGGCCCACAAACTTGTGTATGATCAACTGAATTGATATGTTTTGATGCCCCAAAGTGGTGGCCGATAACCTTGTGATTGGTTAATTGAATTAATACATGCTTGTGCCTGAATTGATGGCCATCGACCCTGTGAGTGGTTAATTGTGTTTATGCATGTATGACCATAGAATTCACAAAATAAATTTTCAAGATCAAGTAACCTGTTGAGAAACTGTTTTCAAGAAGATAATCTTTGTGAGGATATGTGAATCCAAGACCAGATAATCTGGTTAGGACAATCTCTGTGAGGGTGTACAAGTCCAAGACTAGGTAATTATGCTAAGATGATCTCTGTCAGGGTGTATAGGTCTAAGATCAGATAATCCGACTAAAACGATCTCTGTGAGGATGTGCATGTCTAAGACCATGTAATCTGATGAGAAACTTATTTTCAAGATACAACAAATCTATGTGATGATTAACAAGTTACGCACAATAATTATGATGGATTGCGATGATCATATGAGCTTGTTGAGATAGTTAGTTGAGAATCTATAGATTATGGTACGAGGTTATGTTTGAAATGAATATGTTAGCATATTGGTGAATGTCATATCATGCCTATTTAGTCATTTTATCAATAAATGCATTACGATTGAAATATATCATGTGTATGTATATATTTAGATCCTGATCGACGTATATCACAAATATCTGATTTGTTGAATTATGTTATCATCAAGGTGATATATGTATTAGCATTGTACAATCACTATATGTTCTGGTGTAGACCTACCAGGCTTTCATGAGTTTGACCGATTTTAAAGGATTTTAGGTGAATAATGATGTATGACTGTGGAGCGGATTCAGGATGCTGCAACAACATCAACGAGCCAGTTATTTTTCTTTCTCAGGAGCTAAATTTTTGGATAAACAATATTACTTATTTTGAAAAAATATTATTGCTCATTTTAGATATATTCCACTCTGTTTGTTTGAATAGAAGATTTTAAATGAGTAATGTTATCTGCTTTAAATTTAGTATTTTTGCATGGTTAATGATCTGTAACCTGCCTAAGGTTTTAAACCAAAGTAAAAAAGGTTTCTGCTGATGATTTAAGAAAAAAAGGTTTTAAATTTTTATGCATTTTTTGAGTTAAAAATTTTGGGGCATTACATGTACATTGTTTGGTTATCCACGTATAATAATATGTGTGTCTCATATTTTCTACATCATCGCTAGATGATGTAAATGTTACATAGTTATATTATAGTAATTAAATGATTATGTTGCTTATGTATAGGCGAGACTTGATAAGGGTTCAGAGAATTGTATTGAGATGTGTCTCACTATAAGTACTTTACACTTTTGAGATTCATGTGCATAGATGAATGTATACCACAACACAAGAACTTGGTGTGTGGAATAGACTGGACTGGACTCTTCTATTGTCTTTTGTCTTTTTGGATTGTAAACATTGAACTTCATTTTGTGAAAAGAATAGTTTAAATTTTAGTTATATTTAAATTGCAATGGTTTGAATGGGTTGATTCTAACTTGTGATGCGCCTGAGTTTTGGAGTTGTTTTGAGAAGTCTTTCACTGTATATATAAAAAAAAAACATCACTTCTAGTTTTTACAACCATGAATGCAGATCTAAGATCCCAAGCATTTGAAGACACCCATAAGGTGGAAATATAAGTGAATTAAGCACAAGTTAAACGTTGTCAAATTTAAAGCATTTGAATTTATCATACTTAAAAATAAATCAGACCTACTTGACTCTCAAGCATAGATCTTCAAAACATTTCATACCCTCCATAGGTCACGGACATTTTAAATTCACCATTACTTCTTGTGGTGCCCTCAAAAGTTATTGTTGTCGCCATGAGGACTCCATGGATCCCCACATCACAATCCCAATAACAACAGGATGAGCAAGTTCTTCATTGTGAACTTTAGCAACAATCTCCTGCCCCACAGAAACTAGTAATTTGAATTGAAGAGTTTGAGAGACATATACTATTCCTGGCACAATAACTTCACTACTGCAGAAGCATAAATCACTACAAGAATTTTAAAGTACAAACACTAATCCTCACTAAAAATAACATGAAAAAAGCAATTCTCCCTTAAGGGGTCTTTCAAACGATGGGTGAGTCCTCCGACACGTTGCAGTGTGAAAGGGAAGGAGAGGCAGTGAGACATAGGCGATGAACGTCTAAATGACTTTCCTTAGGAGAAATTGGAGGACCTAGTTTGCAGTGAGTCAAAAAGATCTTTATAGTTTTTCCAGTATCAACAAAACCAGCTTCTGTTATCCCAGGTTTCTATAGTATAAGAAATGACGAAAGAGAGAGAAAATCGATAGCAAAACATGACCTTGTGAAGGAAATAAAACTCAAAAAGCAAGATTTGCAAGACATTATAGAATTCATTGTCTTTAGGTACATTGAGACATTCTGGACCATAATGTTGATGATGTTTATGATGATGAACATGGTGGTACAGTCGATAAAAACACTCATAATAAAGATAAAGAGATGCATGACAGAAAAGTTTAACCAAGTCTAAAATTTCAAGGGCCTCCAATGAAGAAACTTTAGATAGGCTAATCACGCAGTTCTCACCTCATCCAAATCAAAATATTATTGCAGCTTTATGATAGATACAAATGGAGACGTTTAATTCTGTCCCCGCTTCACCAAGTGTTTTCCAATAAATGAACAATAAAGAAACTACAACTTTAGAGAACAACCTTATTAATCATTGAGTTTTTATTGGATGTTTTATTCACTTATTGTTGTTTCTACTTTGCTTTTCTAGTAAATTTCTTAATGTATCCCTTTGATGGAGGGCGTCTTATTTTTCTTTTCTCTTCCAGAAAAAAAGGCCAAGATGGTAGCATCCTAAGTTCTTCTTTCCTTCAGTTTTCTTTATTTAACAAAGGTAATCCCCCAATAAATTCAATGCGATCTAGCCTAAACAGACACATATAGTATACAACCATAGCTCCTCAGTCATGCCCAACTACAGAATCCTTCTCCCCATGAACAAATTACAAACACATGAAAGATACCCCCATGGAAATAAAGACTATTAATATGAAATTCCACAATTAATGAACACAAAACAACATATGCTAAAAAAGAAGTAAAAATTAAAAAGAAACATGGAAAAGGAAACCATTTTCCATTTTCCAATCTCCATTAAAACCAATGATTATGAAGAAAAAGAACAAAGAAAAAAATAAAATGAATACAAGAAAAGCCATTTTCAATCATAAAGTTGAATGCCCAAATCGCAAACACCAGACTATTCATCAGAGAGAGAGAGAGAGAGAGAGAGAGAGAGAGAGAGAGAGAGAGAGAGAGAGAGAGAGAGAGAGAGAGAAACCTTCAATGCCCTTATGAGATTAGGTTTTGGAAATAACCGAATGAATTGATCTCTCCATTTTGAATATGCTATTTATGTTACAAAATTGAGTATCCCATGATGATAGGGATCGAGTACAAATGGTACACGTTACAAACAAAAGGTCATTACATATTTGACGTGAATCACGTATGTAGACAACAGGGCATGCATGAGCTGTGCCCAAGTCATTAGACATTTGACGTAAATCACATATTTGAGATAACATTATTCACATGGACAACAGTGCATGCTTGAGTTGTGACCAAATGTGTGAGACATCGTTGTATCTCATATGCATGGGTTGCTTTCCATGAATATTGGGATACCAATGCATATCATGATACTCCCCCTCAAGTTGGTGAGTGTAGATCCATAATGCAAAACTTGTTGATGATAAAATGAAACTACTTTCTCCTTAGGGCTTTAATGAAGACGTCAGCGAGCTATAGGCAAGTGGGCACATGGTCGGTGGCTATAATGTCCACTTATATTTTTTTATGAACTAGGTGACAATCCAGTTTGATGTGTTCATGAAAAATTGGATTAACTGCAATATGGAGTGCAACCTGATTATCACAATACAACTTCATGGATTGGTGGTGAACGTATCCAAGATCTGCCAAAAGAGCTCACAACCATATCAATTCACAAGTTGTTGCCACCATAGAATGGTATTTTGCTTCAACAACAGTAACAGGTCATTGGGTTATGGGACAACTGACCCAATCGGACTTACAGAATGCAGTGAACATAATTCACTATTGGATAACATCAAGATTCCTTTGTCAGACGATGACTTTAAATATTGTAAGACCTTGATGGTTGTTTCATAATGGGGTACCAGCGGTTCTTGCATGAATTGACTTAGGATATGTATCGGATAAACTGTAACACTCCAAAATTTTTAACTTCAAAAATTTAGAAAAAAATTAAAATTTTGCATTTTTTTTTAAATCAAAACAATAGTACAACAATTTTTTTTTAATTAATCAAAGTTATCAAAACCTTGGGCGTGTTACTGGTGTTTACCAATAACGTAGGACTGGATCCACTTTTCATTAGGACTTAGATCCATATCCACTATAGTAAATCCAAATTTATGAATCAAATTCCAAATTATAACAGGAAAAGACATTTATATCCAATGCCAATGTCAAGAAAACACATTTGATAGTTTTCAACTATCCAAACGGTTTTCTTAAACAAGTCCTAGGAAAGCTCAAAATGAATAGAAGATTGGTTTGAGGCTCTGCTATCGCATCCTCATAGTTACTCAAAACCTAGAATTTTAAAGGGTCAGACTCATGAAAGCTTGGTAGGTATACACCAGATCACAAGTAATTACACAACATTAAAACATATATTCTAATGATATTACCATTCATCAATTCAGATATCAATAAAAGAAATTAGACAGAAAGGATAGGGTATTCGAAAGTAATACAATATGATATCATGCATTATTCTTATTAATCATAATTTCACATGAAGCTCATATGCAATATTATTCAGAGCTATGCTAACAATCCTCATGTTGTTGTCATATATTTGAAATACAAATTAGTGACATTAGGTTTGATATTAACATCCAATCCTAAGGTATAGTAATCATAATGAACATATTTCAAAACAAACAGTGTAATACAATTGTCCATTCTTGTATTTAGTTCACCTGGGCCCAAGTTATCTGGCGTCTGTGGCTTAATAGCACAAGGATGCCCTCTAAGGTAACCTTACACATACATTATCATCATAACCCATTCATTATGCTTCGATTATTTTAAACCAGTCAAGCATATTGCCTATGAAGGTGATCCCCACTCGATTATTTTTATGTGTGCGTGTATTCTTATTATACTACACTATTTCTGAGTTAACACATATACATGCATGCCTTACATGCCTTATAATACAAATAATTATATGCCACACCTTCATAATCAATAAGACACCAGCCTGGTTCCTTGAACCACAAGCTCCAACATGAGCCATAAACAATTTATCATGTCATGAGGCATTTCAACCTTTAATCACATGTTTTAGCATAGCTAACATGGTTCCGCGAACCATGGCTCCGTTATGAGCTAAAATATTTATCACAATAATACATAATTCATATCGGGTGTCATTTCAATATCATATAAAAGCATATCATCACATGTATCGACTTCCTAATACGGACACTTGAAACATCATATTTCATTATGCATTAAATTATGAGTATTCAGTTTTTTCAAAAGATAATTCATTCTTATTTGGAAACTAACATAAGTATTTTGGTAAATCTAGCATACATCATAAATACTACTCGAATCTTAAGTGAGGTAATCTAAATTTTTTTAATGCATATCAAAGAACTCGATATACATCACAATCAAAGTCTTACAATTACACAATTAAAATATTTTAATTGCGTATTTCAAATCATTCATACATATTTTAACTCATGTATACATATTTCAAATTATGTATAATTATTTCAAATCATGTTTACCTATTCCAAATCATGCATAGTTAATGTTTCGTAAAGTCTAACATTCATAAAATATTTAATGTATGTGAATGTAAAATATCCAACACATGAGATCGTAAATATTATATTTCATTCAAAAAATATCCAATGCATGCAAACATAAATAATCTAATACATGCAAACATAAATATCATATTTTATTCAAAAAATATTCAATACATACGAACATAAATTATCTAATACATGCAAATGTAAATATCATATTTTATTCAAAGAATATTCAATGCATGCAAACATAAATATCATAGTTATTCGAAGAATATTCAATGCTTGTGAACATAAATTATCTAACACATGCAAACACAAATGTAATATTTTATTTAAAGAATATTCAATGCATACAAAGTAAATTATCCAACACATGTGAACATAAATATCATATTTTATTTGAAAAATATTTAATGCATGTAGACATAAATTATCCAACACATGCAAATGTAAATGTAATATTTTATTCGAATA
Organism: Nuphar pumila; assembly: GCF_984573655.1. Lineage (NCBI taxonomy): Eukaryota > Viridiplantae > Streptophyta > Magnoliopsida > Nymphaeales > Nymphaeaceae > Nuphar > Nuphar pumila. The sequence goes on along the minus strand of NC_143264.1, from coordinate 59,816,392 downwards.
ATATTTAATGCATACGAACATACATTATTCAATACATGCGAACATAAATATTATATTTTATTCAAAAAATATTTAATGTATACAAACATAAATTATCTAAAACATGCGAACATAAATACCATATTTTATTCAAAAAATATTTAATGCATGCAAACATAAATTATCCAATACATGTGTACGTAAATATCATATTTGATTTGAAGAATATTCAATGCATTCGAACATAAATTATCCAACACATGAAAATGTAAATATTATATTTGATTAAAAAAATATTCAATGCATGCAGACATAAATTATCAAACACATGCGAACGTAAGTATCATATTTTATTCAAAGAATACCCAAATGCATGCAAATATAAATTATCCAACACATGCGAACATAAATATCATATCATAAAATATCATCACATGTGAATATATATTTTTAATTTTAAATAATTTTCATCCAATTAATGTAAGAACCCTACCTCAAAATTTGTGAGTTATTACAAAGCAAAAATCTCAAAAATACCCTTGGAAAATTTCCTTTGAAAGGCACACATGGATCACACATTATCAATGATCAGAATACGAGCGAGGTCGTGTGTGTTCGCCTCAGGTTCTGTATTACGAGTATAAAAATATGCGGGTGTAGTATCTTACCATGATGCAAACGATGATGCCTGATCTTGTAAAACACAAGCAGAGGAGGAGGTGACTCCTCTGATGCTCAACAGAGCTGACCGAGAGGAGGCAGTAAGGGGGTGGTGCTCGATCGGGCTTTGGTGCCTGACAAAGGGGTGGATGAATAGGGTGCCTCGACTACGGCCGGGTGTAGCAGGCGGCAAACATTAGGGTAGTGCATGTCATTTTGGGAAAGAGGCGGTATTCTAGTGGTGCCGCTGTTCAGTGGTCCTTCTACAGAAGGTGCCATCAGTGCCTGTCGCAAGCAAAAGAAGAAGAAGATGGTAATGATGATGGTGGCCGGGCGTTTGCAGCAAAGGGAAAACATAAGAAGAGGAAAAGAAGGGAGTCGGTCAGCTCAACATAGGCATGATGGTGGGTGTCGCCTACTACTCATAGTAGTGGGTGGCATGTCTAGGGTTCTCTGAATGCAGAAGGCAAAGTGTTATCGACTCAGGAGAAGCCGGTGGTGTTGGCGAAAGGCACCCGGGGTGTTGCCTGCTACTCTAGGGAAGAGGCAGCACCAGGGTGGTGCCATCGTTTATAGAGAGGAAAACAGAAGAGAAAGAAGAGAGAAGCGGTGATAGTGGCCTTTCGGCCACTGTGTTTACACAGAGAGGGCAAAGTGGAGAGGAGGTGGTGGGTGGCGACAATGGCCATTCGACCACTGTGTTTATACAAAGGAGGAGGAGAAGTTGATGGTGGTGGTGGTCTCACCACCACCTATAGTTCAACAAAGAGGAGGTAGTGATGTCGGCATTGACCTCCCTCCATCACAATGGAGGGACGATGAGAGAGTGTTAAGGGAGAGAGTGAGAGACTTGAAATATTTGAGGGGGGGGGGGGGGTATATGGTTTCACACATGATATCATGCATGAAACCAAGCTTGAAATGTGTTTAGGTGAGGGAAAAGGGGAGTAGGGAGGGGACATATAGGTAAAGGGCTCAATGGGAAGGCTTTAATGAGAGATGTGAGAGGGGTGAGGTGATGGGTATTTGGGGTTGGGTTCATTTGAATCCAACCCTAACCCATGTGGGTTATGGTGTGACCCATTCGGGTCCACTTGGATCCAACTCTTGTGGGATGAGACTCATTTGGGTCAACTCAGATCCAACCCATGTGGGATGAGACTCATTTGGGTCAACTCAGATCCAACCCATGTGGGTTATGAGGATGTGACCCATTTGAGTCTCATTGGATTCAAATATATATATAAATATATATAGACACACACATATATACTATAATATTGTTAATTCAGATTGGGTCTACGAAATAGATCCAATAAGTGTCAAGGACCCAACTATTGTTTGAATTAGGTCCAAATCTAAGAACTCTAGAATCCAAATAGTGTGAATCTTGATTGAACTATGTTCAAAACTATCCTATTAATTTGGGCTAGCCATCTTGGATCTATATCAAGATCCATTAAAACCCAATAAAAGATCCAATAGAAAAGAAATATTTTAAGGATCCAAAATACTCAAACCGGGTCCTAATCCATTTCGGGTGGGTTGACTTGTGTGGATTTGTTAAGATCGAAACCCATTCTTATTGGTTGATTAGTTTGGATCTCCTAGATTCAAACTCAATAATTTTAAGATCCAGTGGATCCTGTGTGTTCCAAGTGAATATTTCAAACTTCAGCTTGTGTGGTTTGATCCTCTTGAATCCCTCATCAGGATCCAAACCCAAATACTGATTTTAAACCTTATAAATCCAAATAATAATCTATAATTAATTATTTAAATAAACATGAATAGCCATAAATCACTAAATACTTAAAATTCACCAGTATAGCTTAATTTTGAATAGGTAAATTTTATTAAAATATTACAAAAAATTTACATTACATAAAAAATCTTAGGATGTGTTACTATAATATAAATGAGGTGACCAATAAGATGGCGATAATGCATAGGGTTATGAAGGAGGTCTCATTCATTCGCGGTGAGCCTTAGCTTTTGGTCCATGAGAAACTCTGCATGTTTTGCCCAGATTTGACCAACATCATTTAGTATATGAAGACTATATTTTCATTGGATCAAGAAAATCCTTGAAGGTGATCTAGCTACCTCCATGCCCAAAAAATATTTTAAGCACCCTAGATCTTTTAAGTGAAACTTTGAGTTAAGGTACTCTTTAATGGATGAAATGCCTGAGACATCATTGCCCATAATTATGACATCATCAATGTAAATGAAAATGACGATGAATTGTGACCCGTCCTAGTGAAAATAGTGTAATCCACTACAGACTGAGGAAATTCTGTTTCTTTAAGGGCCGGCATCAATTTGTTGAACCAATTCCTAGAAGACTGTTGGAGACCATGGATTTGTTCAAGCGGCATACTGGATGTTCCTTCATACACATTAGTCATGGTGGTAACTGTATATAGACTTTCTCATGCAGATCTTCATGAAGGAAAGCATTGCTAATGCCTAATTGGTAGAGAACCCAGTTTTAGATAGTGACAACGACTGATAAACACTGCATAGTGGTAAGCTTGGCCACCAAGACAAAGGTTCCGTGATAATCAAAACCTTTGATATGCGTATATCCCTTTGCCACTAAGTGCGCTTTGTACTACTCAATGGATCTATCAGCTCAATGTTTATCTTATACACCAATTTGCACCCAATGGGTAGTTTGTCGAAGTAGGTTATATGCCCCCCCCGAACAGGGCAGTTAGCTACATCTCATGTTCGGGGGTCCCAAAGAGCACCACGTATGTAAGCATGTGCGTCTCGTATCCCCATGTTTGTCAGCATTAATTAGCATTGGAGTTTGATGCGATTGCAAAGACTTAAGTACCCTCTCCTCCATTGGTGCAAAAAAAAATGACGATTCTTGAAAAGGAGTGGTTGTAAAGACTTAAGTGCCACGAAGATGATTATTTAAGACCCAGTCTCTGCACTGCAGGATTATCTGAGAAAGAAATCTCCCCTGGAGGAGGCCATGAACATCAACCCTCTCACTCTCTCTCTCCCCCTTCTCTTTCTGCTTCTATGCACATCCAACAGAAGATCTTACATTGCTCCATCAAGCATTGGCTGACCTGCACATCGACTGTTGTGGAGCCTGATTCAGAGTTTTTACCCTTACAGAAGGAGGGTTTGGGGGCTCCTCCCAGCGTGAGTAGCATCATTCAACTAAATGAGTTGCAGATCCTGATTCAGAGTTTTTACCCTTACAGGAGGAGGGTTTGGGGGCTCCTCTCAGCGTGGGTAGCATCATTCAACTTGAATCGTTGTGGGGCCTGATTCAGAGTTTTTGCCCTTACAGGAGAGGGGTCTGGGGGCTCCTCCCAACGTGGATAGCATCATTCAACTTGAAGAGTTGTGGAGTCTGATTCAGAGTTTTTACCCTTACAGAAAGAAGGATCTGAGGGCTCCTCCCAATGTGGGTAGCATCATTCAACTTGATGAGTTGTGGAGTCTGATTTAGAGTTTTTGCCCTTATAGGAGGAGGGTTTGGGGGCTCCTCCCAGTGTGGGTAGCATTGTTCAACTTGATTAGTTGTGGAGCCTGATTTAGAGTTTTTGCCCTTACAGGAGGGGGGTCTGGTGGCTCCCCCCCGGCACGGGTCCCGGGTGTCGTGGTCAAAAAATGCATAGGGTATCGTGGTGAGAAAGACATATTTTTGTTCCAAGCAAGGTTGGAAGAAATCAATGAAAAATCCAACAAGGAGCATGCTAGAATCAAGATGTGGATGTCAAGCGAGAATGGTGTTGTGCAACTCAAATAACACAAAATAATAGGGGTCTGGTTTTTAGTTAAAATGAGGAATGAAATGACAATAAAAATCGCTGAAAATTTACAGAAATAAACTAGACTTAATAACAAAGACACCACTTTTTACGGATTTGGAATATGACCTCCGGTTAGGGAGATATGACCCAAAAAAGTTTGTCCTAATTCGGGTAGCGATTTACAGCGATTTGCTTACTGAATAACACTACAAATCGCTATAGTGATTTGCGGAAGACACTACAAATCGCTATAGCGATTTGCGGAAGAATCTACAACGGAAGACACTACAAATCGGAAGAATCTACAAATCGCTATAGCGATTTGCGGAAGTCACTACAAATCGCTATAGCGATTTACGAAAGACACTACAAATCGCTATAGCGATTTACGGAAGACACTACAAATTGCTATAGCGATTTACGGAAGACACTACAAATTGCTATAGCGATTTGTGATTTGTAGTGTCTTCCGCAAATCGCTATAGCGATTTGTAGTGTCTTCCGCAAATCACCCGAAAATACTACAAATTGTTGTAGGAAAGCCTGATAATACTACAAATTGTTGTTGGAAGGCCCAAAAAAAAATTGGTCCGGAGGGCGCTTCCGCGCCGAGGGGGAGCCCCCGGACCCCCCTCCTGTAAGGGCAAAAACTCTAAATCAGGCACAGAAGTAGAGAAAGAAGGGAGAGAGAGTGAGAGGGTTGATGTTCATGGCCTTCTCCAGGGGAAACTCTTTACCTCCCTTGATTTCTTCTCTAGAGAGAGAGAGAGGGTTTTACAGTGTTTTACGGAGAAGGAAGAAGAAGAAGATGGCGATAGAGCAATGTAGGATCGTCTGTTGGATGTGCACAGAAGTAGAGAGAGAAGGGAGAGAGTGTGAGAGGGTTGATGTTCATGGCCTTCTCCAGGGAGAACTCTTTGTCTCCCTTGATTTCTTCTCTAGAGAGAGAGAGGGTTTTATAGTGTTTTACGGAGAAAGAAGAAGAAGACTTTGAAGAGTCAACATCATCCTTGACTTTCTGGATGGAGGACATGTTTGTCCTTTTTTTGAACGGAGAAAGAAGAAGAAGACTTTGAAGAGTCAACATCATCCTCGACTTTCTGGATGGAGGACATGTTTGTCCTTTTTTTGAACTGTTTGTTTTTTCTTTTTTGAATGAAGGTCATTTTTGTCATTTTCTCAAACCATCACTTTATGAGAAGAATAGCAAGAAAGGGTACTTAAGTCTTTGCAACAACACCAGAGTCCGATGCAAAGTTATGTCAACATACACGTGAATACGAGCCCCATGTGCTTGTATACGTGGTGCTCATTCAAAGCCCCGAACACAGACGTGGGATTCAGTGAATCATCGAGGGCGAACATACACCACCCTCTTGTAGTTTGTTAGGAGGTAATGAAACCATGGTCCACGTATTATTCTCTTCTAGAGCCTGGAGCTCAACCAACATGGCATCACACCAATGTGAATGCTTAACTGCCTCATCAAAAGTGCTTGGTTCAATGCCAAACAAAACAATGAATAAAAAAATATGTGAAGGAAAAAAATGCTAAATAAGGATGAAATGGGAGATAAAATAAGGTTTAACTGAAGCCGGCTGATTGGTAGCACATAGTGAGGCTTGTGTAGGCATAGTGGAAACTGAAGAGCAGACATAGTCAGTTAGGTAAGTGAGTTTGTGATGGGTATGGGTAGACCGACGAAGATGATGAGGGTGATGACATTATCAAAGGACATGTCTTGAGGACGTGTTCGGTCTGTAAGATCGGATGGGTTTGGGTGGGTGCTGACCGGTGCATCCAAATCTGGATTAGGTGTAGTGGGTTTTGAGCTTGCTGGGGCATCAAATTCTTCAACAACAATGGGATGAGGTATAACAATATGGTTGTAACTTTTAGTTAGCGTGTGGAAGGGGAAGTGGGTCTCATGGAAGATGACATCTCGACTCGTGAAAATTGAGTGAGTTGCGAGATCATAGAGACAATATTCTCGTTGGTCAACTGGGTACCCAACAAACACACATTTTCTCTTCTATGAAAAAAAAATTATTTCTTTTGGTGCTTTGGTCATGGGTATAACAAAGGCAGCCAAAGACACAAAGGTGGTGATACTTTGGCTTGCTTTGAAAAGGATATGGGCTATTGTTTTCTAAAATTGGTGTGGGTATTAAATTGATGAGATAGGAGGCCGTGAGAATGCATTCGCCTTAAAAAGAAATAGGCAAGTGTACTTGAAAACGTAGTGCATGAGCAACCTCAAGAAGGTGCCAGTATTTATGCCCAACTTTGGCATTTTATTGGGATGTTCCCATACAGGTTCATTGAATGCTCAATACCATTTTGATGAAAAAATTTGAGTATTATGAGCCATGAATTCAATACCATTATCAATGGGGATGCATTAGACTTGGCTTTTGAACTGAGTCTGAACCATGACACAAAACTTGATTAAGAAAAAGAAGGTTTTAGATCTGTATCTCATCAGGTATACCTAAGTGCATCGTGAAAAGTCATCAACAAGAGTCAAGAACAAGGTTGTTAAATGCGATGAGGCGAAGCGAGGCATTGAACATGTTATGAAGCGAGGCATAAGCCTCGAGGCGTTGAAGCGCAAGCTTCATGATCAAGAGAGTAAGTCTCAATTTCGGTCGCGGAGAGAAGAAGTCCCCCCGCCCCTCGCCGGAAACCTCGTCAGAGGGTATCAGCTCTGCTTCCCAACGGGTCTGTGACTCTGTGCAGGTTACAGCAACGGTCGAAAGAACTCAGTCTGTTAAACTCGCTGGAAGCTTTTGCTTTTTTCCCGGCGAGTAAATCCAATTTCAGGCCACAAAGAGAAGAAATTCCACCGTAAATCTCGTCGGAATATCCTCCTCTGCTCATTGTGTAATTGTTTTCGATTTTAGCCACAGATCGGAGGAGGCACCGACGCTTCAGGTACTGAGTGTGCGCCTCAGTACCTTGAGCGTCTCGTCTGTGAAGCGTACACTTCTAGTACTGAGGCGTACGCCTCTCACAACACTGGTCAAGAAGTAATGCACACCAGTTTGGGATGCAGTAACATAACCACCCCAAATGTCATAATTAATTAATGCAAATAGTTCATAGTTCCTACTACTACTTATATAAAATGGTAAATGGGTTAGCTTTGCACGATGGCAAGCATCATATATTTTATTAAAGAAACATAAATCACTATTAAGTTCTTTGGAAATAGAGAGTATGTTCGGGAGTCGGATGACCGAGACACATATGCCAAGGCGATGATATGCAACATGAAGCTTGATGGTGTGGATGTGGTGGTTTGAGGTGGTACAACGTACCACAAAGCCTACCCATTCCAATCAACTTCTTCATTGTAAGTTTCTGAAGGACACAAAAAATGGAAAAGAAAATTGTAACACAATTCAAGGTTTAGGTTAGCTTTCAATGGATAACATATTATATTTGAAACATGGAAAATGAATAACATAATTGAGGACGATTTCTGGTGATATCTCAATTTTTCTATGTGGGTAACCAAAACATTTTGGTCGTTTGATAGTTTTACTGGTTTGGATTTGTCAATGGTTGTAATATCAAACAATGAGTCTGAATGAGGTGTCATGTTATCTGATGCCCTTGTGTCAACATTCCAAGGATTCATGAAATGAGAGAGGTTATTTTGTCATTACTTGCAAAGTTTGCTGAAGTCGGTTTAGCATACATTGATCTGTGAAGCAAGCTCTTTGAGTTGGTTCCCCATTGTCTGTGAGATGATGGATTCCCCAAGGATAGTGGTCAGATTCACATTGGATGCCAGATTAGCAAAAGAGTTCCCTCAATCCGACGCTGATTGTGTTTCATGTTTTGGATGGTGAGGTGGATATCCATGCAAGACATACCATTTGGCCTTCACGTGTCCCAACATACCATAATGTTCACATTTAGGTCATACATGTCCATTTCCCATGTTCTGATTATACCCGAGTTTGGTGTTGTTGGGTGACATTCCTAGATTCATCTTAGTTGTGAAGGTTGTCGCTTTTGTGGTGGTGCTATGGGATGACATCAAGGGATGTTGAGTCCTTTCTTGGAGAACCATCAAATAAACCTTGCTTATGTTAGGCAAGGGTGTGATGGTCAAGATTTGGCTTTGAATGGCGACAAAAGTCACATTGAGACCCATGAGAAGCTGATAGACATTTTTTTTGTTGATGATAGTTGTTAAATTCTTTAAGAGCACCACACAAGCATTCAAGGACCATGACATAAGATCCAAGTTTGTTCCATAGAGTTTTGAGGGTGGTAAAGTATGTGGCTAAAGGTGATTGATCTTGACAAGGCCAAAGAACATTTTCCTAAGTTGATAAACATGTGTAGCATTGCCTTGAGAAAAACGAAGCAGGTTATATGTCCCCCCCCCCCCCAAACAGGGCAGTTAGCTACATCTCATGTTCGGGGGGTCCCAAAGAGCACCACGTATGTAAGCATGTGAGTCTCGTATCCCATGTTTGTCAGCATTAATTAGCGTTGGAGTTTGATGCGATTGCAAAGACTTAAGTACCCTTTCCTCAATTGGTGCTAAAAAAAAATGACGATTCTAGAAAAGGAGTGGTTGTAAAGACTTAAGTGCTCCGAAGATGATTATTTAAGACCAAGTCTCTGCACTGTAGGATTATCCGAGAAAGAAATCTCCCCTCGAGGAGGCCACGAACATCAACCCTCTCACACTCTCTCTCCCTTCTCTTTTTGCTTCTGTGCACATCCGATAGAAGATCCTACATTGCTCCATCAAGCACCGACTGACCTGCACATTGACTGTTGTGGAGCCTGATTCAGAGTTTTTACCCTTACAGGAGGAGGGTTTGGGGGCTCCTCTCAGCGTGGGTAGCATCATTCAACTAAATGAGTTGTAGATCCTGATTCAGAGTTTTTACCCTTACAGGAGAGGGGTCAGGGGGCTGCTCCCACCATGGGTAGCATCATTCAACTTGAAGAGTTGTGGAGTCTGATTCAAAGTTTTTACCCTTACAGAAAAAGGGGTCTGAGGGCTCCTCCCAGCGTGGGTAGCATCATTCAACTTGAAGAGTTGTGGAGTATGATTCAGAGTTTTTACCCTTACAGAAGGGGGGTCTGAGGGCTCCTCTCAGCGTGGGTAGCATCATTCAACTTGATGAGTTGTGGAGCTTGATTTAGAGTTTTTGTCCTTATAGGAGGAGGGTTTGGGGGCTCCTCCCAGCGCGGATAGCATCGTTCAAGTTGATTCATTGTGGAGCCTGATTCAGAGTTTTTGACCTTATAGGAGGGGGGTTTGGGGGCTCCTCCCATCGTGGGTAGCATCGTTCAACTTGATTCGTTGTGGAGCCTGATTTAGAGTTTTTGCCCTTACAGGAGGGGGGTCCGGGGGCTCCCCCCCGGCATGGGTCCTAGGTGTCGTGGTCAAAAAATGCACAGAGTGTCGTGGTGAGAAAGACATATGTTTGTTCCAAGCAAGGTTGGAAGAAATCAATGGAAAATCCAACAAGGAGCATGCCAGAATCAAGATGTGGATGTCAAGCGAGAATGGTGTTGTACAACTGAAATAACACAAAATAATAAGGGTTTGGTTTTTAGTTAAAATGGAGAATGAAATGACAATATGAAACACTAAAAATTTACAAGAATAAACTAAACTCAATAACAAAGACACCACTTTTTACGGATTTGGAATATGACCTCCGGTTAGGGAGATATGACCCTGACAAGTTGGTCCTAATTCGGGTAACGATTTACAGCGATTTGCTTACTGAATAACACTACAAATTGCTATAGTGATTTGCGGAAGACACTATAAATCGCTATAGTGAGATCCAACAACACTATAAATCACTGTGGGGCTCGTTGAAGACCCAAAAACACTATAAATCACTATAGTGATTTGCGAAAGACACTAAAAATCGCTGTTGAAAAGCCGAATAATACTATAAATCGTTGTGGGGCTCGTTAGAGACCCGAAAATACTACAAATCGATGTAGGAAAGCCCGATAATACTACAAATAGCTGTTGAAAGGCCCCCAAAAAATTTGGTCCGAAGGGCGCTGCCCCCCGAGCCCCCCGCCAAGGGCGCCCCCCTCTGAACCCCCGCCTGCTCCGCGCCGGGGGGAGCCCCCGGGCCCCCCTCTTATAAGGGCAAAAACTCTAAATCAGGCTCCACAACTCATCAAGTTGAATGATGTTACCCACATTGGGAGGAGCCACCAAACCCCCTCCTGTAAGGGCAAAAACTATGAATCAGGCTCCCCAACTCATCAAGTTGAACGATGCTAAAGTCAGTGTGTAGGTCAGTCGGTGTTTGATGGAGCAATGTAGGATCGTCTGTTGGATGTGCACAAAAGTAGAGAGAGAAGGGAGAGAGAGTGAGAGGGTTGATGTTCATGGCCTTCTCTAGGGAGAACTCTTTGCCTCCTTTGATTTCTTATCTAGAGAGAGAGAGGGTTTTACAGTGTTTTATGGAGAAAGAAGAAGAAGACTTTGAAGAGTCAACATCATCCTTGACTTTCTGGATGGAAGACATGTTTATCCTTTTTTTGAACTGTTTGTTTTTTCTTTTTTGAATGAAGGGCATTTTTGTCATTTTCTCAAACCATCGCTTTATGAGAAGAATAGCAAGAAAGGGTACTAAAGTCTTTGCAACCACACCAGACTCCAATGCTAAGTGATGTCAACATACACGGGAATACGAGCCCCATGTGCTTGTATACGTGGTGCTCATTCAGACCCCCGAACACAGACGTGGGATTCAGTGAATCATTGGGGGAGAACATACACCACCCTCCCAAAAACGATCTTCAAGATTGATCCATACCTCATTTGCGGTGTCAGCGTATATGACATTGCTGGCTATCTCCTTAAATAAATCATTGAAGATCTAGGATAATATCATGTCATTGTAGCGATTCCAGACTTGCAAATCATTGGACGTTGATGGTGGACGTGGCAACAATCCATCGACAAAAGCATACTTATTCTTTGCGCTAAGGGTTATCTTTCTTTATTACCCTTTTCCACGTAGAATAGTTATCTCTGGTTAGTGGGGAAGTCACCAAAATGATGCCTCAACATATACCGAGTGTATGGAGTGACTGAAGACGAGTTATTATTAGTGTCGACCATTAAAGTGAATGATGTTGTAGGTCTGCGACAATACAAGTAGTGTCCACTGTAATAACATAATCATCGGAGCACAATGTTTCTCAACAGGACACGACGAAAGTGGTGATCAGGAAGTCGATGAAGATGATGATAGTGATGCTGTAAATGCCTTTAATAGCATCACTAATAACCTTCGAGGCCGAGTTACAGAAAAAAAAAAACTCTGAATAAATGCCCAACAGATCAGAGGAGGCTATGATAACATATGAGATTAAACTTTGGAAATAACAGAATGAATTGATCTCTCCATTTCGTATGTGCATACTATTGAGTATCCCATGATGATAGGGATTGAGTACAAATGTTACATGTTACAAACAAAAGGTCGTTACACATTTGACGTGAATCACGTATTTGAGATAACGTGATTCACGCAAGTCATTACATATTTGATGTGAATCACATATTTGACATAACATGATTCACGTTGACAACATCCGATATGCATGGGTTGCTTTCCATGTATATCGGGATAGAGAGGGTGGTGTGTGTTCTCCCCAAAACACAAATTCGTGTGTTCCTATATGTATAGAGGAATATCTTGGGCCCGCGATAATTCATATGCCAATGTTGCCCACAATGACTTTATAATAAAATAACATATAAAAAAGGTAGATATGCTTTTGACAGAAATGTCCTCCCGTAAGATAGTTATGCGTTGGACGAAAATGTCCTCCCGCTCTCCGTATATACATTTGCACGTTCCGCCTTTGTTGTAGCACAAGCTAAAAACAAAGGCAAAAGAAGGAGGAGGAGGAGAGGGAGAAGCAAAGAAAGACACTTGTTAGATAGAAAACTTTTCCTGGTTCGTTCCTACCTCGTGGAGATAACTATAAATCGAATGACTGGTTCGATCATTGGTGGGCATCAACGGGGATTTGTCGGCGATCTCTTTTTTCAGTCTTCTTTTCTTCTTCATTTTAGTTGGGCAGTATGGAAAAAAACAGTGAAACACAAACATTCCAACAAGTGCCATTAAAGCATCGTGAGTACCTTTCCATGTCATCGCGCTATTGTTGAAGAACGTATGCCATTGTGAGTGTCATTAAGGCGTTGTTTTGTTATTCCAGGTAGATTTTATCGTTTCAACGGTTGAAAACTTGAAGACATTTGTAAGACGCTGGGACCTATTGACAAGAATGCTTGGTTACAGATACGAGCAAGGGCCTCTACCCCATCCGGTATTGTTCATTCACTCAGTATAAGCAATGCAACACAAATTACGGTTGTAGTAACATGTATATCAATTTGTGAGATATTGTTTTGTTTGTAATATATTATGCTGAATTGTCGTATATCGATTTGTAAGATATTATGTGTTTTCTAGTGTTGATTTGTGAAATATTGTTTTGTTTGTTGATATTGATTTATAATATTATGCTGAATTACTGTATATCAATTTATAAGCTATTATGTATTTTCTAGTGATGATTTGTGAGATATTATTTTGTTTGATAATATCGATTTGTAATATATTATGCTGAATTGCCGTATATCGATTTGTAAGATATTATGTATTTTTTATTATCGATTTGTGAGATATTGTTTTGTTTGTTAATATCAATTTATAATATATTATGCTGAATTGCCGTATATCGATTTGTAAGATATTATGTATTTTCTATTGTCAATTTATGAGATATTATTTTGTTTGTTAATATTGATTTGTAATATATTATGCTGAATTGTCGTATATCGATTTATAAGATATTATGTGTTTTCTACTGTCGATTTGTGAGATATTGTTTTGTTTGTTACTATCGATTTGTAATATATTATGCTGAATTGTCGTATATCAATTTGTAAGATATTATGTGTTTTCGAGTATCAATTTGTTAGATATGGTATTGTTTGTTAATATCGATTTGTAAGCTATTATGCTTAAATAATCGATAGTCGTTGTTATATGCATCTTGAATAAATCGTAGTAAACGTATGCGCTAGCTAACACAAATTGATATTTTGCACATGACAGTGTTGAGCATATCAACTAGTTGCAGTGAAGATGACATATCTTAATCATTGGGAAGTCATGAAACAACAGACATCCGTATTATCGACGCACCTGAAGAATTGAATATGTGCACTAATGATGCACATGATAAGAAGGGTGCAGGCATTGGATTCAATCTTGACTTGAATATTCCAGCAAACGAAATACAATCCGATAATGAGGTAGACGATCATGACAATGCACTTGACAAAGGTGCATGCACCTCAAGTTTACATGATAGTACACTTGACCCTGTTCCCGTAGAGAGAATGCAGTTTAATAATGAGGAAGTTGCATACAAATTTTATAATGATTATGCCTTAAAAATTGGCTTCAGTGTTAGAAGGTATTATTGGGTGAAAAATGCACATGGTGTCGTGGTGAGAAAGGCATATGTTTGTTCAAAGCAAGGTTGGAATATGTCAAGTGGAAATCCAACAAGGAACAAGCTAGATTCAAGATGCAACTGTTCAGCGAGAATGGTGTTAAGAAGACTTCCGAATGGGAAATATGTAGTTCGTAATTTAATCAATGATCATAACCATGGATTAGCCGCTTCATTTATGACTCCTATGTTAAGGTCACATTGTAAAGTAACTGAAGCGCATGCTGCAATTGCTGAAATAGCTGATACCGCCGATATTGCACCAAGGAAGATAATTTCTGCGTGCACGTAGATGGTGGTCGTGAGAATGTACCATTCACACCTATGAATCTAAGAAACCACTTGAGAATGAAGTGGTCAGAAAACATGAAGAATGAAGGAATATGTTCTTTGGTTGATTATCTACAGAAAAAATTAAACATTGACCCTGGTTTCTTTAGTGCAATGCAACTGGATGAAGATCGATATGTTGTGAATATGTTTTGGGTAGATTCAAAGTCAAGAGTGGATTATGAATGCTTCAATGATGTGCTTATTTTTTATACAACTGTGAAGATTAATACGGAACAATGGCCATTTGCGCAGTTTGTCGAAGTGAACCATCACTCACGGAGTTGCATATTTGGTGGCGCTTTTTTGTATGACCAGACCAAGGAAACCTTTGAGTGGTTGTTCAGAGTATTTACATAGGCAATGAATAAGAAGCACCCTGGAGTTGTACTTACAGATGGTGATCATGCAATTGTAGTGTTTCATGTATGGTTATATGCACATCATCACCTATGTTTGTGGCATATTTTTCAAAATGCAGCAAAGAACATAGGATACATTTTTAATCAGAAGACAGGGTTTGATAAAAAGTTTAGACAGTGTGTACTTGAGAGCATAGACAAGGTCACCTTTATGTCTGATTGGGAGCAAATGATTCAGATGTATGACCTTGAAAACTGTGTGTGGTTACAATATTTATATGCAGACAAAGAGAAGTAGGCATTGGCATATGTAAGACAATACTTTTTGTGTAGGTATAATAAGCACACAAAGAGCTGAATCTATGCATGCCACACTGTAAAAAATATTGTATTCATGTTTAACAATATTTCATTTCATAGAACAATATGAATTATTTATAGACGATCTTAGACAGAATGAGATTGAACAAGATGTGAAATGCTTCAACACCCGCCCTGTAAGTTTGGGCATAAAAATATTGACGCGACCTACAGATCTGTATACACTAACTGCATTTGAATGGACTAAGAAGGAGGTTATACAGGTCATGAATTGCAACATAGAAGGACATATGCAATATGAGAATGTGCATAAATACCATGTTGTATGGGATGACGAAGAGTATCCAAAAAGGCAAGAAGCATATGTTACATACAATATTGACAACAGAATAGTTGAATGTACGTGCAAAATATTTGAATTCAAAGGTATTTGATGTCATCATGCATTAAAGGCACTTAATCAAGAGAAAACACAAGAAATACCTGAGTCATATATAATGAGAAGATGAACGAGACAAGCAAAAATTGAACTGCTAGAGACAAATAATGTCAGTCCATCTAGTGTTGATGAGAAGTGCCAGATAGCCTCCCGTTACCAATAACTATGTAGGTCACTTATGCATGTTGCAGATTTGGCATCGAAAAGCGAAGAAGCCTATGTATGTATGAGAAACATGTCAAGGAAATTACTTGAAAAAGTGCAGTTAATTTACCATGAGTCCGTTGCAGCTCGTGAAGACCAATCTAAGAAAACATGATCGAACAACGTAGGTGAAAATCATGCTTTTCCTGACTCTTGTGAGAAGTCGCGCCAAAGCGTAAACATCATCTTCGACAAGTCTGGAGTAAACATTGTAGATTATGATGAGAATATTCACCTAAGGAAGGGTATAAAAAAGAAACTTGCCTCTGATCACAGTCGTCAGAGGACAAAGGGTGCACTGAAATTGGTTGGCAAGAAAATGTTTAAGAAACAACCAACCAACCCCTAAGCAACCAAGCCCTTCGCATGAACATGTATGTAATACAGTATATTGCTTTCCATGTAAATTGTATTACGTGCAACCAATCAATATCTTGTGTAATTTCCAACATGCAACAATACTATACAGACGTGCACTACAATGTTGTAACCTGCAATCCACCCTACCTGTTTGAGTGAAAAGATGACATGAGTATGACAAGTCTTTTGGTATGTAACAATTTTGGGAGGATGTTAGCATTTCTTGTTGAACTTAATATAGTGTTTGATATTGTTCTGTTTCATGACAGGCTCTGTTCAATTCAAAAGCGAGCAACACAAAATCGCGTGTGGATTCTTTAGCTTCAAAATAGTTATAGTATTTAACTTTCATATTTTACAAATCATTGTAATGTTTAGCATTCTATAATTCTTTGTTGTAAATCGATAATTCTTTGTTGTAATTCTATAATTCTTTGTTGTAAATAGATAATTCTGTGTTGTAATGTTATAATTCTTTGTTGTAATTCTATAATAGAAATCATACTACAAATATCATAAAAATCAATACTAGAAAACACATAATATCTTACACATCGATATACAACAATTGAGCATAATATATTACAAATCGATATACAGAAATTCAACATAATTGCTTATAAATCAATATTAACAAGCAAAACCATATATCACAAATTGATACTCGAAAACACATAATATCTTACAAATCGCAAAAGTGATTAGCGATATATGTGGTGTACAAAGGCTTGTAATGTTTGCCCTTCATCAATAAAAATCCAATAAGCGATTAGAGACGTGTATTGTTCATAAATCATTGTGATGCTCACCCTACGTGAATGAAAATCGCAAAAGGGATTAGCAATGTATGCGGTGAACAAAGGCTTGTAATGTTCGCCCTTCGTTGACATAGACATAGCCCGTAAAAGCGATTAGGAAATATCGTTGACATAGACATAGCCCGTAAAAGCAAATCGCGATAGTATGTAGCCTTCATACGACATTGTGTAAATTGCGATGGTACGTGTCATTCAATTATACAAAGCTCATTGTCTAAAAGACAAACATCATTGTGTAAATCGCAATGGTATAACGATTTACACAATGATGTCTATGTCAGCCACATCTAAATAAAAATTGTATTGTGCATGAGTACAAATCGCGGTAAAATTGCACGGTCAATGTTTGTGCAAATCATTTGACTTTTATCAATCATTATGTAAATCGTGATAGGAACACAACTCGTAAAAGCAAATCAGTGGCATTTTCACGCTACAAAATGCTAAATGATAATTTTGTGTTGTAATGTTATAATTCTTTGTAATTCTACAATAGAAATCATACTACAAATATCATAAAAATCGATACTAGAAAACACAAAATATCTGATCATGCATATAATTCAGGGTTATTTTATATAAAAAATATGCATGATTTTATAAAATAATGTTTTAAAAACCCAATTTTATGTTAGTTTTCGAGTAAATGTGCTAAAATGATTTAAAAATAGAAAATGCATGAAAAATAGTTTTATTTTACATTTTTATGCATATTTTAGTTTTTGTTATAGTCATAGTAGTTTAGTTTTAGTTTTCAATTAAAAATAAAATAAAAAATAAAAAATAGAGAAAATAGTTTTATATTGTTAATAAAATCATTTTAAATGTTTGTTTTTTTTTAGAAAAGAAAAAAAATTAAATAGAAATAAATAGTTAGAATAGTTTTGAGTCTCTTTATAAATAAGTTTTGATTTTAATTTTTGAAAACTTTATAATAAACTAGGTTTACATAGTTTTTGAATTTTAAAAACTGAAAAAAAAATATAAAATAACAAACCATTTTACACGGTTTGATTTCTTGAAAAAACTGAAAAAAAATATATCACAAACCGGTTTAACCGGTTTGCATTTCAAAATAAAAGTTGTTACAAACCGGTGAACCGGTTTGTATTGTTTTAAAAACCCAAAAACAAAAATATTTCAGTCGTCTCCCCCTTCCTGAGCCACAACCCTCTCTTCTTCTCCTTCCTCTCCACTTCTCCTGATATTTTCTTCCCCTTCTCCCTCTTTCTCTCTTCTTCCCTGTTTTCTGGTGGAAAGATTTCCAGCAACGGCGGCGGCGTACGAGAGGAGGCCGGCCACTTCTTTTCTAACCCCTCTCAAGGCACGGTGAGTTCTTCCTCTTCTTCTTCTTCTTCTTCAGTTCTTCTTCTTCTTCTTCTTCTTCTTCCTCTGCATCTTCTTCTCTTCCTAATCTTCTTTTCTTAAATTCCTTTTTCTACTTCATTTGTAATTACAGTAGTCGATCGGTTTCATAAAATCAAAATAGAAAATAGTTTTACTTTTCTTCTTCAGATCATCATCATCTTCTTCTTCTTCTTCTTTGATTTTTTTCTTTTCTTTTCTTATTATTCTTCTGTTTCTTTAATCTGATGTCATACAATTAGCCGATAGAGTGTTTGATTTTAAGTCTAGTTTGCAGTTTTAAATTCATCGGATGTAAGGATCAGTATTAGCATTTGATTTTCACATATAGTTTTCTTTTATCGTGCTTCATAAATTCATTGTGAATTTTCTGTTTTTTTTTCTCTTCTTTCATAACATGTATCGCAGTGTGTACATTGAAATCACATGTGTTCATAGTTGCCAGATTACAGCATAAAGCATATAGAATTCACTCAATCATCTGGATTGAGCTTCATTTTCTGTACAGATTGATCGATTATCTGGATCGATCACTCTGTTTTTCAAGCAATCTAACTGTGCACCTACAATGATATCCATCAGGAAATGGAAATCCACTGTCAATCTGGTTGTGCTTTTCATTGACAACAATAATCCTTGGCTTGAATCATTTTGGATCCACTGTAACTGGATATCTGAATCAATATCATAAGACGATAATTTTTGTTTTAGAATCCTGTTAATCGGCATGACTGAAATCAGATGTCCAGCAAGTTTCATTCCCAAAGGCTTACAGGATTTCCAGAATCAATTGAAGGTTTCTATTGATTCCGATTTGAAAAAAAAATCCTGTAAGGTTCTGATCTCATTGAATTGAATCAGGTAAATCTTGATCGATAATCAGATTGATTATCATATGATTTCCGGTGAGTGAAACCCAGCCTGAATGAGTTTTTTCGGTGAATAGTTGCATTTTCTGGTGATTACTGTTCATTACTTCTTCTGGTGAACAGTACTTCTGTGGAGATATCAGCGAATGTTTTTGATCGGATGTCTGAATCCGATATGAGTGTGGAAATTACTGATTTTTGAATAAATGAGGAACTGGATCATTTAGAAATCTGATTTGTGATTAGTTGACCCGGATATTATTTGATCCACATATATTGGTTAAGTTTTTCGGTGATGCTACTGATTGCTGTAATTGTTCAATGATCCTCATTGCAGCTGGAATTTTTGGTGACCATTGATCACATGATCTCAGAATTTTAGGGTGGATGCATGGATTGCTTTTATGTTTACATTTTTGAATCGGTTTAAGTACTATCGAATTTGAGTGCACTATCCGAATTCTGATAATTAGGTGTTAGTTTTTGTTTTTCTTTCATGTACTGCTTATGTTTCGTTTGAATTGTGCAGGATTGCAAGGGATTGGAGCTGAAGCAATTACGTGACACGATAAAGTACGAAGAAATAAGCTTCTTTTTACTTTTTAGTTTAGAATTAGGAATTTAACTGGGTTTGTAAATATTGCACTTTACGCCCTCTGCGAAGGGTATTCATTTGTTGTAATAGTTAGTTGTTTTTACTTTTCTTGAACATTTTACATTTCAATAATTTGGCAATAAAGGTTAGTTTAGATTTGTGTACTTGAATACTCAATATTCCCGTTCCCTAAGTTCGACCCGATCTCATCCACTAGTGAGAACCGGTTTTTATTATTTGATGTCTGGTTTTCACATGTTTTTCATATAAAAATCTTTTCAAAATTACAACGATTATAAAGAAGACATCAAATTTTTGGCGCCGTTGCCGGGGAATAGCGTAATATTAGTATTCACCTTATTGCCTAGTGTTTGTGTGCATTTAGGTTTAGAACCACGTATGTGCATATCTTAGAGACGAGCTTACTTTTCTGCACAGCCCACCCATTAGGATCCCCTTAGAGGTGACTGTGTACGATTGGTACCGTACACATAGATTTTATATTTCTTTGCATCATCTCTGTTATGTTTACTTGCGTGGTGATTGTTTAGTTTTTGTTGTTTTTAGTTTACTCGCTTTGTGGTTTGCGTGGTTTGGCCGCTTAGTGCGTTAGTTAGGTAGAAAACCCAAAGTTAGGACGTGAGCTACACCGGTCTACTACGAGGTGTATGCAAGGGCGACACTCACTTGACCTCGAGCTGGTAGAGCCGATTGAGGACCCCGAGTCCCTTATTAGGAGAGCCCAGAGATCTGCAACCATGGCTGAGAATCAACAGATTACTCATCCTCTGAGGGAGTATTTCATGCCCAACACTTACACTCCCGCCTCCTGCATCACAAGACCTGATGTAGGAGCAAACCATTTTGAGATAAAGGCCAGTGTGATCCAGATGCTACCTTCATTTTATGGCCTTAGCAATGAAGACCCATATCGTCATCTTGATGAATTTTTAGAGATTTGCTCGACAATGCGAATCAACAACTTTGGAGATGACGCGATGAGGATGACCCTATTCCCCTTCTCTCTGAAGGACAAAGCGAAGAGTTGGTTAAAATCATTAGATACTGTTCGAATTACCACTTGGGAACATATGCAAAGAGAATTTTTAAAGAAATATTTCCCAATTGGTAAAACGAACCAGTTTTGTAAAGCGATAACCAGTTTTTCCCAAATTGAGGGAGAACAGTTTCATGAGTCATGGGAGAGATTGAAAGATCTTCTCCGCAAGTGTCCCCACCACCAGGTGCCTCGCTGGCAACTGGTGCAATATTTCTATGGCAATCTTACTGAAAAGAACCGTCAAATGGTGGATGCCGCGTGTGGGGGCACATTTATGCTCAAAAGTGAGGATGAAGCATGGTCGCTTTTTGAGACATTGAGCGAGAATTCGATGCACCATGCGACAGCCTCACGGTTTGATAGGGCTGCACCTGCACAGGATAGCATTAAGAAGGCAGGTATTTTCGAGTTAGGGATGAACCTTGAGTTGAGCAACAAGGTAGACCAACTATCCCAGAAATTAGATCAGTTCTTGTTGGGTCCCTCCCCTGCCATGCAGGTGTGCGCGTTGTGTGCGAGTCCTGCACACCATGTCTTCGAGTGCCCAGTTGCGCCACAATATCCTGAGTTTGTCCAAGAGCAAGCTCAGATGGCTCAAAACTTCGCTAGGCCCGTACCTAATCCATTTTCCAACACTTATAACCTGGGCTGGCGAAATCATCCCAATTTCTCATGGCGCAACTCACAGATCCACCCTTCCAACCCTTCCCAGAGTCAACCAAGTCAAGGCGGTTATGTGTCTGGATTTCAAAGATCCAATTATCCCCCAGTCCAACCTGTTTATTGAGCCTTTGCATAGTCAGTCTTTTGAGGATAAGATTTTGCAAGCTTTGAGCTCACATACCCAGTCTATTGCAAAATTAGAGACTCAAATGGGGCAGCTCGCCGAGGCACTTAGCAGGCGAAGTGAGGGGACATTGCCTAGCCAGCCTATTGTCAACCCTAAGGGAAAGGAACCCATGCGTAGCTTGCATATGACCGATACACATAAAGAGCAAGCTCAAGTAGTAACCCTTAGGAGTGGGAAGCAGTACCAAGCGAGGGAGGCTGCAGAAGAAAGAGAGAAGATAAGCGAGAAGCAGTCTGTCCCTAATGTTTTACCTCAGGAAAGCGAAAAGGTTCTTCCATCTGAGCCTTCACCATCCTACATTCCCAAAGCCCCCTTTCCTGAGGCGTTAGAGAGGCCAAGAGCATTAGGTAAGTCCGGAGTAAACATGCAAGAGATGCTTGAGATATTCAAGCACGTTCAGATAAACCTCCCCTTACTAGATGCTATTCAACAGGTCCCTGCATATGCAAAGTTCCTCAAAGAACTTTGTACGCAGAAAAGGAAGTCGATGTCCCATGTGCAGAAAAAGATTTATTTAACTGGGCAGGTGAGCGCAGTATTGCAACATCAAACCCCACCTAAGCTTAAGGACCCAGGGACTCCTATCATCTCATGTGTCATAGGAAACATCACTGTTGGGCGTGTATTGCTCGACCTTGGGGCAAGTGTTAACATCTTGCCGGGTTTCTTTTATGACCAATTTGGATTGAAAGAGATGAAACCTACACCTATGACTCTTCAGCTTGCAGATAGATCTATCAAGGTCCCAAGAGGGATACTTGAAGATGTTTTAGTCAAGGTGGAGGATTGTTATTTCCCTGTTGACTTCGTGATATTAGATATGGAGGGAGTTGATAGCCCACAGCAAACTCCTATTATTCTCGGTCGCCCCTTCCTAGCTACCGCCAACGCGTGCATTAATTGTCGCACGGGTGCGATGGATGTGTCATTCGGAAATAGGAAGATGCGGCTAAACATTTTTCGTGCTGCTATGGGGCCTGCTGTTGAGGAGGCTTCTTTCGAGGTTGATGTCATTCAAGACCTCGTAGAAGCAGAATATGCTTGGTTATTGAGTGATCCACCTCATGAGGAGGATAAGGAATCACTAGAAGAGGATCACCTAGAATTACTTGAAAATCAGATAGGTGAGTTGAGTTGGATCGGGCACTTCAAGCCATTTAGAGGTAGACAGGATGAGAACATAGTGCGCAGTGTCACAGATGACACTATTTTTCATAGAGAGCCCGATTGAGTCTGACTTCATGTCCATTGATCTCATGGACGATGAAGGATTTTTCCAGGGATCCGTCTGGCTGGGGACGTGAAACTTAGCGCTTTATGGGAGGCAACCCATATTCTGTACAGTATTACATTTGTTGTTAGGATTTGTAGATTTTATTTGGTTTTATTTTTCGTTTTCTATCTTTTTCTATGAGTTTCATGTTTTATCATGTATACATTGCATTCATTACATTCATAGAACAGAATGTGCATTTTTAATTCATGTCAGGTTATTCTACTCTTTTCCCTCATTTATTTCCTCTCATGTGCATTCACTTAGTTTCATATAAGCATGGGGGAGTGCCACTGGGACAGTGTCATTCAAGCATGGGGGAGGGTGTAGTTTGCACACCTTGATATTTCTGTTTACGTTCTTGCACATGTTTACACATTTCTCATGAAAAGTAGATTTTTAAAGAAAGAGTTTGAACTTATATGAATGTTATTTCAAATCTGATGTTTTTAGAGGATTTTTAAGCCCCACGAAAAAATTTTCTGACATAGATCTAAAAATTATGGTTGTTTATGCGGATTTCGAAGAAATGATGATAGATACATGTTAGAATTTATTTTGAATCACAAATATGAATATGCACAGTTCTATTTTTGAAAAACTAAGCAAATGAACAAAAGCGTAAAAATGAGCTCAAAAAGTGAGAAAAAGCATGCGTTAGGTTGTTTGGATAATTCCACAATCCTTAGTAGATGAAACTTAGATGTAAGTTGAAACTTTTAATTCCATTTTCGAAAAGGAGAGTGGAAAAATTTGTGATCCTAAGTAACTGAGAACAGATACAAGTTGAAATGTTTGACTCTCATGTTATAAAGGTGAATGAAGGAAGTCACTTTTATGTCTTAGTTGATATCTTTTGGTATGCATTGAAAAAGTATAGAAGATATTGACATTGCACAAGGCATAAAAGCAGACCACACGCAAGCTATAAGAGAAAAATAAGTGCGCAAAAAGAAAAAGCGTGAAAAGAAAAAAAGAGAGGAAAAAGCTTAAAAAGAAAGAAAAGTTCAATGCTTAGAAGTGTGATTGAGAAAACCTGTGTAGAAAACATATGAGTGAGGATAAGTAAATAATAATATGTTTTTATTGGATTTTCTAAGAATAAAACATAAATAATTGTGATTTTTAGAAAAGTGAAAAAAATTCTTTTTCTGTGGTGGTATATAAAAGACTCTAATTATGTCTTGATTTTTTTTGTAACATGAAATATTTGTGAAAACAAGGTCTTTAATTACCTACTGCTTATGAGGATGTGTAATAATATGCATACATGACAGAGATGTTTGTGGGTAGCATCACTGCAAACCCTCACGAGACCTTACTCGTCCACTGGGGTAACCCAGGGATTGAAAGGGCTTGTTGCATGAGCTAAATGCAACCGTGATTCCTACGAAAGTGAGTTAGGTGATAGTTTGATTTTTTGCATTTTTCTAGTTTGCTCGAGGACTAGCAAAACATAAGCATGGGGGTATTTGATCATGCATATAATTTAGGGTTATTTTATATAAAAAATATGCATGATTTTATAAAATAATGTTTCAAAAACCCAATTTTATGTTAGTTTTCGAGTAAATGTGCTAAAATAATTTAAAAATAGAAAATGCATGAAAACTAGTTTTATTTTACATTTTTATGCATATTTTAGTTTTTGTTATAGTCATAGTAGTTTAGTTTTAGTTTTTAATTAAAAATAAAATAAAAAATAAAAAATAGAGAAAATAGTTTTATATTGTTAATAAAATCATTTTAAATGTTTGTTTTTTTTTAGAAAAGAAAAAAAAATTAAATAGAAATAAATAGTTAGAATAGTTTTGAGTCTCTTTATAAATAAGTTTTGATTTTAATTTTTGAAAACTTTATAATAAACTAGGTTTACATAGTTTTTGAATTTTAAAAACTGAAAAAAAAAATATAAAATAACAAACCGTTTTACACGGTTTGATTTCTTGAAAAAACTGAAAAAAATATATCACAAACCGGTTTAACCGGTTTGCATTTCAAAATAAAAGTTGTTACAAACCGGTGAACCGGTTTGTATTGTTTTAAAAACCCAAAAACGAAAATATTTCAGTCGTCTCCCCCTTCCTGAGCCACAACCCTCTATTCTTCTCCTTCCTCTCCACTTCTCCTGATCTTTTCTTCCCCTTCTCCCTCTTTCTCTCTTCTTCCCTGTTTTCCAGTGGAGAGATTTCCAGCAACGGCGGCGACGTACGGGAGGAGGCCGGCCACTTCTTTTCTAACCCCTCTCAAGGCATGGTGAGTTCTTCCTCTTCTACTTCTTCAGTTCTTCTTCTTCCTCTGCATCTTCTTCTCTTCCTAATCTTCTTTTCTTAAATTCCTTTTTCTACTTCATTTGTAATTACAGTAGTCGATCGGTTTCATAAAATCAAAATAGAAAATAGTTTTACTTTTCTTCTTCAGATCATCTTCTTCTTCTTCTTCTTTGATTTTTTTCTTTTCTTTTCTTATTATTCTTCTGTTTCTTTAATCTGATGTCATACAATTAGCTGATAGAGTGTTTGATTTTAAGTCTAGTTTGCAGTTTTAAATTCATCGGATGTAAGGATCAGTATTAGCATTTGATTTTCACATATAGTTTTCTTTTATCGTGCTTCATAAATTCATTGTGAATTTTCTGTTTTTTTTTCTCTTCTTTCATAACATGCATCGCAGTGTGTACATTGAAGTCACATGTGTTCATAGTTGCCAGATTACAACATAAAGCATATAGAATTCACTCAATCATCTGGATTGAGCTTCATTTTCTGTACAGATTGATCGATCATCTGGATCGATCACTCTGTTTTTCAAGCAATCTAACTGTGCATCTACACTGATATCCATAAGGAAATGGAAATCCACTGTCAATCTGGTTGTGCTTTTCATTGACAACAATAATCCTTGGCTTGAATCATTTTGGATCCACCGTAACTGGATATCTGAATCAATATCATAAGACGATAATTTTTGTTTTAGAATCCTGTTAATCGGCATGACTGAAATCGGATGTCCAGCAAGTTTCATTCCCAAAGGCTTACAGGATTTTCAGAATCAATTGAAGGTTTGTATTGATTCCGATTTAAAAAAAAAATCCTGTAAGGTTCTGATCTCATTGAATTGAATCAAGTAAATCTTAATCGATAATCAGATTGATTATCATCTGATTTTAGGTGAGTGAAACCCAGCCTGAATGAGTTTTTCCGGTGAATAGTTGCATTTTCTGGTGATTACTGTTCATTACTTCTTCTGGTGAACAGTACTTCTGTGGAGATATCAACGAATGTTTTTGATCGGATGTCTGAATCCGATATGAGTGTGGAAATTACTGATTTTTGAATAAATGAGGAACTGGATCATTTAGAAATCTGATTTGTGATTAGTTGACCCAGATATTATTTGATCCACATATATTGGTTAAGTTTTTCGGTGATGCTACTGATTGCTGTCATTGTTCAATGATCCTCATTGCAGCTGGAATTTTTGGTGACCATTGATCACATGATCTCAGAATTTTAGGGTGGATGCATGGATTGCTTTTATGTTTACATTTTTGAATCGGTTTAAGTACTATCGAATTTGAGTGCACTATCCGAATTCTGATAATTAGGTGTTAGTTTTTGTTTTTCTTTCGTGTACTGCTCGTGTTTCGTTTGAATTGTGCAGGATTGCAAGGGATTGGAGCTGAAGCAATTTCGTGACACGATGAAGTACGAAGAAATAAGCTTCTTTTTACTTTTTAGTTTAGAATTAGGAATTTAATTGGGTTTGTAAATATTGCACTTTACGCCCTCTGCGAAGGGTATTCATTTGTTGTAATAGTTAGTTGTTTTTACTTTTCTTGAACATTTTACATTTCAATAATTCGGCAATAAAGGTTAGTTTAGATTTGTGTACTTGAATACTAAATATTCCCGTTCCCTGAGTTCGACCCGGTCTCATCCACTAGTGAGAACTGGTTTTTATTATTTGATGTCTGGTTTTCACATGTTTTTCATATAAAAATCTTTTCAAAATTACAACGATTATAAAGAAGACATCAATATCTTACATATCGATATACAATAATTGGGCATAATATATTACAAATTGATATTAACAACCAAACAATATCTCACAAATCGACATTAGAAAACACATAATATCTTACAAATCTATATATGATAATTCAACATAATATATTACAAATTGATATTAACAAACAAAACAATATCTCACAAAAATCAATATAATATCTTAAATTATTACAGAATTTACATTATTGTGATTTGGGCGCTTGAGGTGACGATTTGCATGTTCAATATACGTGTGCCAGGTTCGTGATTTTGGTTTATGGATCAATGTGAATTTTGTACACAGTCTTACAAAATTTGTTACAAATTTCTGCACACAAAAAATTTGGAAATTGAAAGTTGAACAAAAAATTGCTCTCTCTCTCTCTCTTAGCAGTAGAACGTAACCATCTTCACATTATCCTTGAGAACAGGTAGACGTTTAAAATGACTTTTTCTTACTTCTGTGGGCCTCGCGTCTTTCATAACTTTCTAGGTAATCTTGCAGTCTGGGTTTTTGTATCCTCCTCAACTAGAAAGTCCTTCAATTTCTCGCATAGTTCTTTGCAGAATCCATGTATATCATCCTGAAAAAAAGCGGAAATGAAAACAATATAAAAATATAGTAATCAATAATATAGGTTAATAAATAATGTTTAAGTGTATAACATACAACGGTGATTTCTGGTGCTCATTCATAGTAGATTGCTTCAATATACTTTATTACAAAGATGCCACAATTAACGGCATTATTTTATAAAGGAGCATCCTCTGCGACGTGAAGCCTCCACGGGCCAATGTCGACACTCAACATGTCTTTGAAAAATCCAACCTGTGGTTTATGCAAAAGCAAGTAAATTTCAGGCAACAGTACAAGCTACGATAATCTTAAAGATAAAAACTTATCAAATGCACAATGTCACAGTCTACACCAATGTGGTCCAAGG
Organism: Nuphar pumila; assembly: GCF_984573655.1. Lineage (NCBI taxonomy): Eukaryota > Viridiplantae > Streptophyta > Magnoliopsida > Nymphaeales > Nymphaeaceae > Nuphar > Nuphar pumila. The sequence goes on along the minus strand of NC_143264.1, from coordinate 59,788,580 downwards.
AGTTGTATAGTCATAATTTTTGTTCTCGTACATCCAACACGTATAAGACCCAGTGCTTTTCTGATTGCCACAATGTAAGAATCAATATATGCAAATCGATTATAAAAGATCTTAAAAAATAGATATGAAAATGTGTACTGATACCATAAAAATCAATGTTAAGAATCAACATATAAATCAATATTAAGAATCAAACCAATATCTTAAATCGATATTAGGAATCAACATAGAAATCAATATTAAGATTCAGAGCAATATCTTAAATCGATAGTGAGAATCAAAACAATATCCTAAATTGATATTAAGAATCAACATAAAAATCGATATTAAGAATCAAAACAATATCTTAAATCGATATGCAAATTCCTATTGATAACTTAAAATCGATATTAAGAATCAAAATAGGATCTTAAATATATTTAACATCTTACAAATCGATATGGTCACAAACCTTTTCACTTGAAAAAAAGTCTGCCATTTGGTCATCGTCACCCCAGTATTGTATTCTGTCTAGAAATCCAGCTGCATATGGCATTCAACGGACAATACTCTATTGAACAAAACAATAATAATAGTAAGTTTAAAATATGAAGGTACATTAGTACATAAAATGACAAAATAAACATATCAGATAACCGATATACCATAAAATAAGGGGTGACAATGCAGATCGACATGGTTTTTCTCTTGCTTTGAATATACATGACGAAATCGTGTATAGTCTGTTTAGAATAAATGTGCATTTGTTAATATACATGGCATACATTAATGTATAACTGAGAGTGGTTTTATACGTACAAAATTACTGATAGTGTGTCCTTCAAATTCATCTCGCATCCGGTCGATGTTCTCTTCGAGCACTTTGCTGAGTTTTCTAGCACCTTGTTTTGTAGATACTGCACTGAAATTAGTTGAATATTCAGTAAAATAACTGTAGCATTATATTTAGTAAATAAACTATAAATGATGTAAAAAGACCAAAGCATGTTATAAAAATTAACTGAATCGTAGCATCCTTCTTCGACATCGATACAACTTGAGCTTACAAGGAGGTTAGAGGAAACATCAGTTTTTTTGTTCATTGCTCATGAAGCAGGTTATAGGAAAGGCTCATTTTCTTCTTTAAATGAAACGTTGTCTGTTCCATGCTATTAAAGGAAACGTCATGTGTGCCTTGCGGAACACGATGATTCATTCATTTATTGTTCACGTCGTTTCACAACCTACCAGCTTTCAAAAATCACGTAAAAAGAATATTAACAAATAAATAAATTACATTGCGCATTAATTAAAAGACGACGTTTCATTTGCTAGTATCATTGACACGATGTTAGTATGTGTAAATGAATGACATGTAGCATAACATCAATAGCATGTCAAATTCTAAACCCTATACTAATGTTATGCGGCGTTTCTTGCAACTAAAGGAATCACTATATATAATAAACTCAAAACTAATAATCGCTACAATTGCTATCACAGGAAGTACAAATCGTGGTAACTGCATAATCGCTATACCTATTAATTGCTAAACTAAGTAATCGCTATAACAAAAAACACTATAAATAATAAACCCTAAACCAGTAATCACTATACGATTTAGCAAACGTAAGTACAAATAATGGTATCTTCATAATCACTATACTGAGTAATCGACATATTAAGTAATCGCTATCACAAGAAACACTATGAGTAATAAACTTTAAGCTAGTAATCGATATACGATTTAGCAAACGTAAGTACAAATTATTGTAACTTCCTAAACACTATACATATTAAGCACTATACAGAGTAATCGCTATCACAGGAATCGCGATACATAATAAACCCTAAGCCAATAATCGCTATACATAAGTACAAATCATGAAAGAGTTAGTGGCACTTCTGTGTTACACTTATTAAGGAAAGAATTATATAATTACAACAAAGAATGTCAGAATTACAACATAGAATTATCGGAATACACAAATCACATATGTTTATTCATTTATGCTTGACGACTCAGATAGACCTATAACTCGTCTCTTGCTTGCACTTGGTGGAGTCTCTTTATTCGATGGCCTCTTCGTTCTCTTGATCTTATATAACCCACTGATAATCATCTCAACCAGCGACCCAATTTGTTTACTCAAATTCTGCATGTCCTTCCATAACTACTTATTTTCACTCTCCAGCATTGCAAACCTTTGGTTGGACGATACCTTCTCCTTTGGGAGCTGTGTTTGCTCCTTATTGTGTACTGCAACAAATAAAATCGTAGTATTCACCAAATAGACACGATGGACATTACGTCTATGCTGGAGGATGCCATGCTTGGAGACAAGAGTGACCTCACTTTCAGGTTGCTTCTTCTTAATCTGTCGATTTTCACGCATGGGTTGCCAATATTGTTTGAAATAGTTGGGGTCATATTGTCATTCTTTATAATCATATGGTATGACACAAATACCTCCTTTGTTCTAGTTATCCAATTGTTTCCTGAAGCGTTTGTGCCAATTCACGTTTATGGCTCCACCATTATTCATCTTTCTTTTCAATGCCAGAGGCAATTTTGGTATCGACTGTCCCAAGCCAGCTTGTAGGAGTACTCAACTACCATGCTGCATCTCAACTTCACATTTGCTAAAGAGCCAAATATCGCATACAGACAGTCTCACAGCCTCGACAACAAGCTCGTCATCCTTATCCTCCCCATCCCCATAAGGTCTCCACACAACCTGTACAATTGAGATTGTGGTTTAGATATAGACATAATTATTCATGCAAAATGCTGAATGCGATAACAATTTATACTAAAGAAGATAAAATATTGAATATGATTATTAGTAAAGAATGCTAAACATTACAACGATTTATGATAATGAAAGTTAGATGCAATTGCGATAACGATTTGTACTAAAGAAAATGAAATGCTGAATGCAATGATTACTTGAAGATGCTAAACATTACAATGATTTACGGTAATGAAAGTTAGATGTAAATGCGATAACGATTTGTACTAAGAAAAATGAAATGCTGAATGCGATGATTACTTGAGAATGCTAAACATTACAACGATTTACGGTAATGAAAATTAAATGCAAAGGCGATGATGATTTGTACTAAGGAAGACAAAATTCTAAGGTAATGATTACTTAAGAATGCTAAACATTACAACGATTTACGCTAATGAAAGTTATGCAAATGCGATGGCGATTTTTAATAAGGAAAACAAAATCCTAAAGCGGTGATTACTTAAGAATGCTAAACCATATAACGATTTATGCTAATGAAAGTTAGATGCATAAAAGATAACGATTTGTACTAAGGAAGAAAAAATCATAAGCGATGATTACTTAAGAATGCTAAATATTACAATGATTTTAAACCATTTACCTCATTTAATTACAACCTATCTAAAATGAATTGAACATTTTCGTACTTGACATTTATTGAAGCCCACGCGCTGATCATGGGAAAACCACAAACCGCAGGGCCACATTGAGGACGTAAGGTGACAATATGCTCCCAAGTCTAGGCCTACAAAAACAATATATTAGTAAGACTACAACCTTCAACGAGCTTAGTCCATAAACACTAAATATGTAATAAATAAATACCTAAACAAATAGCCAAAACCCCCAGACGATTTTTGTACCCCTACTCACACAGTAAAGTTAACTGTACAAGTGTGCGAGCATAGCAACACCCCATGCCCAGTTGTCGACTTTATCTAAGTCTTCTAGGTACTGCAGCCACAAGTAACTTATTCTCGATCAAGAACAATCGAAAAATAAAGTAAGTCCAAAAAAATAAAGAAGAAAGCCACGCAACTCTTGGTCAGCTGCTTCAGATGCACATGTAGTGGACCAACCTTCCCATTTATTACAGAAAAAATAAACTTTCATCGATGAGGAATTACCTCTACCAGAAATACACTCATGTCATTCCTCCATCGACATTCCTAGAAGGGTCGTGCAATTGTCCTTTGAGTTATATTTTGAATCTTATGTTAGGACAACACTGCCATGGCACTTAAGACCCGTAATCCGTGCCACATCTTCTAAGGTCATGGTGATCTCAAAACCCCCAAATTGAAACGTGTTCGTCTTATGGTTCCACTTATTAACCAGGTGGGTCATGGTGTTCCAGCAATTTTCAAAATAATGTTGGTCCAGAAGGGCGCCGAAGTGCATCATTCGTAATTGATCTTTCTGATATTCACTCAGCTTTTTGACTCACAACAGAACTACAGTCTACTGACACCACCCTTTCAGATTTTCACCTGCTGCTATGCTTCTCTTCTGACCTGCCTATAACACAAAATATTAAATCACAGTTAATCGCTATACATAGTAATCACTATCGCAATAATCACTATACATAGTAATCTCTATCGCAGTAATCACTATACATGATAATCGCTATCGCAGTAGTCACTTTAAAGAGTAATTACTATACGTAATAATCGTTGTATATAGTAATCACTATACATAGTAATCACTATTCATAGTAATTGCTATACATAATAATACCTACAATAGTGCATCACAACATACAATAGCGATTAACGTACCTTGGTCACACTTTTCTCCTCTTTATCCCCTCCCTTCCTCTGCTTTTGTACTTCTTCCTTCCTTCCGCCCATCCTCTACTTTTTCCTTTCCCTTTCTTTCTCTTCCTTCTGCTTCTTCCTTTCTTTTTCCTTCTCTTCCTCATTCTGCTTTTTCCTTTCTCTTTCCTTTTCTTCCTCATCCTCATTTTCCTTCCTTTGTCATTCCTTCTCTTCCTCGTCCTCCTTCTCCTTCCTTTGCCTTTCATTCTCTTTCTCATCATCCTTCTCCTTCATTTGTCTTTGCTTTTCTTTATCATCCTCCTTCTCCTTCCTTTGCCTTTTCTTCTCTTCCTCATCCTGAATCTGCTTCCTTTGCATTTCCTCTTCCTTCGTCTTCAATTGTCTTTGCTTTTCTTCCTCCTCCTTTTTCTTCAATTGCCTTCGCTTCTCTTCCTCCTTCTCCTTATTATTCCTTTGCTTTTCCCTTTCCTCCTCTTTCTTTTACCGTCGCTTCTCTTTCTCCTCCTTATTCTTCCTTTGCTTCTCCCTTTCCTCCTCCTTTTGCCTTCACTTCTCTTCCTCCTTTTCCTTATTCTTCATTTGCTTTTCCCTCTCCTCCTTATTCTTTTTTTGCCTTTCCCACTCCTCCGCCTCCTTATTCATTTGCCCTATCCTCCTTTGCTTTTCAAAATATTCCTGCTTCATCAGTTGCGTTTCCTTCTCTTCCTCCTCCTCCTTATTCTTTAATTGCCTTTCCTTCTCCCCTCTCCTCCTCCTCCTCCTTCTTCCTTTGTCTTTCCTTCTCTTCCTTGTCCTCCTTCTCCTTCCTTTCCTTTTCCCTCTCCTCCTCCTCCTTCTTTTGCCTTCACTTCTCCTCCTCTTTGTTCTTCCTTTGCTTTTCTCTCTCCTTCTTCTCCTCCTTTTGCCTTCGCTTCTCTTCCTCCTTCTCCTTATTATTCCTTTGCTTTCTCCTATCCTCCACCTCCTCCTTTCTTTGCCTTGGTTTCCTTTGCTTTTTTTCATTATCCTCCTCCTTTCTTTCATTTTGCTTATCTTTGTCATCCTTCTTCTTCTTTTTCATCGTTGGATTATCATCTTCAATATCTGACGGATTAGGCTTCGATCTATACTTTACCAATAATTGCTCCCTTTCTTTATCATTCTTAATCTTCATTATTCTGTAGTACACTTTTACTTGCTCATACAAAGCATACTCTTGGACGATTACGTCAAGAGTTTTCCCCACTGACGATGAAGCATTTCTTCTCTAATGAATATAAGCCATTAGAAACCTACACAACACAAAAACTTACCGAGACGACAAAGGGTGCTCTGGCAAAAGAAGATGAAGCGTTAGAATTTTTGTGGAACGTTTAGGGGGAAATATTGCGAAGATCTCCTTTTATAGCCGAGGAGTTTAATGCTTATGGGACCCGCCAAAGATTTTTTGTCAGTTCACATTTTTGGCGGTTCACGTCTTATAATAAAAGATTTTAAAATGACATCGTTGTCGACCACAAAGATCTGCCTTTGTTGCGAAAATATTGTCATAGTATAACACAATCGGATGATCAAATATTATATAAATTGATATGAAAATTACTGTTGATAGCTTATAAATCAATATACAGAATCAGGATAGAAATCAATATTTAGAATCAAGTCAATATCTTAAATCGATATTAAGAATCAAAACAACATCTTAAATCGATATGGAAATTCCTATTGATATCTTAAAAATCGATATTTAGAATCAAAACAATGTCTTAAAACGATATTAGGAATCAAAACAATATCTTAAATCGATATTATGAATCAGCATACAAATTGATATTAAGATTCAGAACAATATCTTAAATCGATTTGGAAATTCGTGTTGATATCTTTAAAATCGATATTTAGAATCAGAGCAATATCTTAAATCGATATTAGGAATAAAAAAATCTTAATCGATATGTAAATTCCTATTGATATCTTAACAATCAATATTTATAATCAAAACAATATCTTAAATCGATATTAAGAATGAAATAATATCTTAAATCCTTATTAAGAATCAACATAGAAATCAATATTAAGATTCAGAACAATATCATAAATCGATTTGAAAATTCGTATTGATATCTTAAAAATCGATATTTAGAATCAAAATAATATCTTAAATCGATATTAATAATCAAAACAATATCTTAAATCGATATACAAAATCACGATAGAAATCAATATTATGCTGAATTGCCGTATCAATGATTAATATATTATGCTTTGTCTATTACGATTTATACATTGAATATCCTATTACGATTTGCCTTTATGAATTTTGTCTAAGCGATTTGCTTGATATTGATTGTCCTTTCGCGAATTAATTTTATGAGCTTTGTATAAGTGAACATGTCCTACCACGATTTATACAATGACTAATTCATAAAAGACGAAAAGGAAGACACAATAAACAAATTGACACAATGTTTAGGCATAATAAACTATAAATCGAGTTAACTTCAACTATATATTACAACCACTTTCATTTACAAAATATATGAGTGTTGCACATTCTTTGCTTCTGATGCAAATATCTACAGTTGAACATTCTTTTTTTTCAGAGTATTGCATATTCTTTGTTTTCAAAGATCCTCCAATGTTATCACTCCTGACACATAGTTCATAGTCCAGCTAGCAAGAGCTCTAGAGAGATATATATGCGATCGGCACATAGAATCGCTTTGCAGCAGAAAATGAGCGCACTCTTGAGAATATGCTTCACAAACCAATGCTCAGGCACTCATCGCTAGAAGGAATCGATACTATGCACATATTTGTCATAAAATATATCGAAGGTAGGCAGATATTTTTTCAACTACGAATTATGGTTTGCGAACAATGGAGGGTCCGACAGTAGGAATAGATCAAATAGATGAACATCAACATCACCCTCTGTCTATCATGCAGAATATTTGTGCTTGCTCCGGTATGGAGGCAACAATTGAAGATGATTATGGTCGTTATATTCTGCGTAAGCTTTGATATACTTCACGACAAATACACCATAGTTGTATGTGTTATAAATATATCGATGTATACACAGAAGATAACAACCATAATCATCATCGAAGATTATACAGATCTTTCTTCATGGCGTGAAACAATTATGTTATCAGCATCAAAACCCATCTATCAAGCACAGGTAGAAGGAACACAGAAGAACAAAGAAGAAAGAAAAATACAAGGGAGAAGAAGAAGGCAGAAGAGAAAAAAAAGAAGAAGAAGAAGAAAAAGAAGCTGCGCTACCGCAAAAAAGTGGAAGAGAGGTTAAATAGATTAGGGTTTTAGACATGGACAACAGGTCACGTTGGGTAGGGTTTTACATAGAATAGGGTTTTACACAGATCTATATTAGGGTTTTACATAGAATAGGGTTTTATGCATGTGTACACAAATCGATACGACGTTTAGACTTAGTAAAGTACAAATCGATTTGCAACTTGATAACTATTAAGTTGTAAATCACTATCACTGTTATATAGAAGTATTCTATCACAATCTGTACAACAATAGACATTAAGTTAAAGTTGCAAATCGTTATCACTGTTTTATAGAAAAAGTGTTTTATCAAGATCTGTACAACAATGAACCTAAATCATTAACGATTTGTCCTATAGCAATTTTTGTTTACCAGCTTTATCTATGTGAACGATATCCTATCGCGATTTGCTTTTATGAGCGTTTTCTACTTATACAATATGTCATATCACGATTTACCTAATGACTGATTCAACAAAAATGCGGAAAGAAAATAACTTTAAACAAATCGACACAATGTTTAGACTTACTAAAGAACAAATTGACATAATGTTTAAGGTTTAGGATTTAGGGTTTAGGGTTTCGGAGTTTGGATTTATGGTCTAGGTTTTAGGGTTTAAGGTTAAGGGTTTAGTAATTTATTAAGGGTTTAGGGTTTAAGGTTAAGGGTTTAATAATTTATTAAGGGTTTAGGGTTTAGCATTAGGGTTTAGTAAGATATTAAGGGTTTAGGGTTTAGGTTTAGGGTTTAGGGTTTAAAGGTTTAGGGTTTAGGGTTTAGGGGTTAGGGGTTATGGTTTATGGTTTATGGTCAGGGTTTAGGGTTATGGTTTAGGGTTTATGATTTAAGGTTTAGGGTTTATGATTTAGGGTTTAGGGTAAAGGGTTTAGGGTTTTGGGAAAAGGGTTTATGGTTTAGGGTTCAGGGTTTCAGGTTTAGGGGTTATGGTTTAGGGTTTAGGGTTTAGTAATACATTAAGGGTTTAGTGTTTGCCATTAGGGTTTAGTAAGATATTTATGGTTTAGGGTTTATGGTTTAGGGTTTAAGGGTTATGGTTTAGGGTTTAGGGTTTATGATTTAGGGTTTAGGGTAAAGGGTAAAGGGTAAAGGGTTTAGGGTTTCGGGTTTAGGGGTTATGGTTTATGGTTAGGGTTTAGGGTTTAGTAATATATTAAGGGTTTAGTGTTTGTTGTTAGGGTTTAGTAAGATATTTAGGGTTTAGGGTTAGGGTTTAGGGTTTATAGTTTAGGGGTTATGGTTTAGGGTCAGGGTTTAGGGCTTAGGGGTTATGGTTTAGGGTTATGGTTTATGGCTTAGGGTCTATGATTTAAGGTTTAGGGTTTAGGGTTTATGATTCAGGGTATAGGATTTAGGGTTTAGGGTAAAGGGTTCAGGGTTTCAGGTTTAGGGGTTATGGTTTAGGGTTAGGGTTTAGGATTTAGGGTTTATATTAAGGGTTTAGTGTTTGCCGTTAGGGTTTAGTAAGATATTTAGGGTTTAGGTTTATGGTTTATGGTTTATGGTTTATGGTTTATGGTTTATGATTAGATACTTATAGTATGTAATTGAAACCTGTGCGTGAGGAATAACAATTGTAGGGATATGAGGTGGCCATTTGCGTGTTCAAATCATTGCTCCTTTAGCGATTTCTATGTAAATCGCTTTAAAGCGTCATACCTGTAATTAAATAGTTGTCACGTGAATCACTATCATCAACAATTATAAATCGCTATTGCATCAAACGTATAAATCGTTTCTAATTTAAATGTACAAATTGCTGCTTCAAACTTACAAATCGATGTATAAATCACACCCTTCATAAGTACATATCGTTGTAACGTTTGGGATTCAACAGTAAACCTCGTTATACGATTTAGCAAACTTGAGTACAAATCTTGGTAACTTTATATATCATAAATCGCTACTGCGTTAAATGTATAAATCGTTGCTTCTTTAAATGTATAAATCATAACTCATAAATTATGTCGATTTGGCTTTGTTACCAAAATATGTGTCATTCAATATTTGATGGATCAGACTTTGCGATTTATATTTATGATTTATGAAGTTACCATGATTGCTGTTGCCCATGGTTTGTGAGGCATAACAGTACTTACGTTTATCATATCGATTTGTAATATGAATAAGCGATTATGCTGAATTGTCGTATCGATTTGTAGTATATTATGCGATATGTACATCGATGTGTGTGTTCAAGTCCTTGTTTAGTTAGCGATTTCTATTAAACTCGCTACACATTATTTGAAGTATGAATCATTGTAAATAGATATTATGTGTTTGCTAGTGTCAATTATTATGATATTTGTTGTATGAATCGCGTCAAAATATGTTAATACTATAAATTTTTACTTTTATTGGCATGGTAAATAATAACTCGAAGATCATTACAAATAACTGAATCACCTTTCCTTTGGCAGGGTCAACCCATTCTTTATAAAGATCTTCAATTATTTCTCTTCGATGAGTATGTACAATGAGCAATTGAAACAATATTGAACATAACAAACATCTAAGAAACTGTATCGATATGAATGGTGCAACAGGCCGCCATTACGAATGAGCTCGTTTGCTTTTAAAGGATATATGGGATCTGACTCCTGATACAGAGTTGTTGTCAGAACTTCTACAGAAGAACATAGAGTTACCAGTTGCAGAGTATACTTTTGAATCTGCTCTTGTTGATTTAATATATGATAGATCCTCAGTTGCACGACAAAGGGTGGTCCGACAACCGACGATAGTAAAAGGTGGTCCGGCAGCAGACGACAGTAAAAGGTGCTCTGGCAACAGATAACGACAAATGGTGCTCCCACGATAGCAGACGACGACAAAAAGTGTTCTGACAACAGACGACGACAAATGGTGCTTCCACGGCAGCAGACAATGGTAAAGGGTGCTCCTTCGAAGATGTAAGGGTGATCTAGAATGGAGAGGGTGACATATTTCGAGGTTGAGACTCTTCAAGCAGAGGTGTTACTTAGGGCGAAAACAAAAGGTTATCCTCCATTTTTTGGCTGGAGGAGATTTTGGTACATTACTCGAAATGTCGTTTCATGACGCTAATGGCTGGAAATGATACTTTAATCTTTGCAAACACACCGGACTTCGATGCTAAGTGATGTAGACACACACCGGGAAATGAGCCCCATGTGCTTACATAAGTGGTGCTCATTCAGACCCGATCTGTGTGTTCTTGGGGGAACATATAACCTGCTTCAATGGGGATACCCATGACAGCCCTTCTTCTATGCCTCCACTGTTCCCTTCACCAAACTCAAGAGGAACCAGACGATGGTGGTGGTTCTCTAAGCACATCTTATGGTGGTCATGTTCTATGCGAAGGTCGAGGCAGACCCAAAGGAATATGCTGCTCTCAGACGGGTTCGATGGTGGTGCTGCAGGCGGTGGTAGGCACAAGTGAGGGTGCTCCAAGAAGGCGCAGGTGATGGAGGTTCTCCAAGAATAGGCACGGAGGGCCGATAGAGTGTTTGCTTCACGCACTCTAGATTCAGCAGCGACCCCAGGTGTGCAGAGAGAGGAAGTGGGTTATGGATACGATGTGAGCAGGGGCTTCCTTCGGCGTGCAGGCGGTGGGATCTCCTCCAGTGTCATGGGTGGTGGGTTGGCCCAGGCGTGCAGAGAGGGAGCTGTGGGAGAGAGAGGAAGGGAGGGAGGGAGAGAAAAACGGGGATCACGGAACGAGAGATAGAGAGTGAGGGAGACAGAGAGGGAAATGGAGAACGAGAGGGAAAGGGCAAAAACGAGTCTCCCTCTCATTTTTTTTTTAAATAATATCACTGTAGCCGTTGCATCCAGTGTAGATCCAACGGCTACGCAAGCATTAAGCACCTACACATCTCTCTCTCTCTCTCTCTATATATATATATATATATATAGAGAGAGAGAGAGAGAGAGAGAGAGAGAGAGAGAGCACTAAAACTTAAAAAAATATATACCAATTTTTACATGATCCGAGAATACATTTCTTTCTATTCAGACCATGGCAAGGGTAGTTGTATACAGCCTCGTAGGATACGTGGGATTAGACGCTACCTTGATTGCATAAGAAAGATTGTCAAAGTTGGGTATTTCAATTAATTATCATGATTGTCCCAACTCCCAACTACCATGATATTATTCTCAAACCATATGTGGTTACAGCTTGCCAGAAAAAAAGGGAAGAAAAGATTGTGTAATAGCGGAATGACAAATTCCCTTGATAGATAACAGCCATTGATCTTGGAGATCTCCCGAATTAGAGCACAAGCATATCATACTGTCACGATTGGCCCGTCTACATCATGGGGATTCTGAAGTCATTGTTTGGATTTACTGCTTTTGAACACATTCCAACCTCTCCGTGTTTGGATGCACCCAGTAATCCTGAAAGGCTTATGTAGGCTGTGTTTGGATGGCGGTAATGGGAATTCCCAGCTTCCACTTTTCATATATCTTGCCTCTGTTAACATGGAACGGAAAATGCTAAACACTCCAAAATGTATGATGGATTTTAAGTACATAACCTGTTTAGCGGCGGTTCTTTGCGTTCTAAAACAAGGGAATGTGAAATGACCGTTGTAAGTCAAGGAAGGAAGAAGCATACCCCAAAGGGTTGAGCTTCCCATAGATAAAAAGGTGACGGCAGGAAACACTTGTTATTGAAGGTCCTTTGGATGCCGTTCCAAAATCTCACCAAAGGTACTGGAAACTAGGGGTGACAATCGGGTCGGGTCGGCGGGTTGGCGGGTCAGAATACCTCAACACGAACACGACCCGTTTATTAAACGGGTTGGATGTGGCAAACACGAACACGACCCATTTATTAAATGGATAACCCGGCACGACATGGTTAACCCGTTTAATAAATGGGTCGGGTTGACATACTACAAGAAAATAGGTGATTAGCGATGGAATAATTTCGTCGCTAGTTAGCGACGGATTAACGAGAGAAACACATCCGTCGCTATAATCAATAAAATTTACGAAAATAGTGACATAATATATTCCCTCGCAAAATTCGTCGCTAACTAGCGACGAATTTTGTGAGGGAATATTTTGTCTCTATGTCTGGCCATTTAACGACTTTTTTTGTGATGGAAACTTTTCCGTCGCTATTTAGTGACGGAATTGGCGACGAAATATATTCTGTCGCTATGTCCATGAATTTGATTTACGATGGCGTAGCGACGGAATTAATCCGTCGCTAATTTTCGATATACCTAATCCCAGAACCCTTTTTCTTTTCTTCTTTCGCTGCTTCCGCTCCTGCCGTTCGCCCGCTCCCGCCATTCGCCGTTCGCCCGTTCCCGCCGTTCGCCCACTCCCGCCGCTCCCTTCGTTCACCGGCCCCACCGTCCGCCGGCCTCGCCGTTCGCCGCCGCCTGGAGACAGGTATTAAGGGGGTCGGTTGTATTGCATTTTTTGACAGGGGGTCGACCCCCTTTCCGGCAGGGGGTTAACCCCCTGCTGTTTCGGCAGGGGGTCGACTCCCCTGTCGAAACACAGGGAGTCAACCCCCTACGTTTCGGCAGGTGGTCGACCCCCTGCGATTTCTGGCAAGGGGTCGACCCCCTGTGTTCCTGCAGGGGTCGACCCCCTGTGTTCCTGCAGGGGTCGACCCCCTGCGGTTTCAATAGGTCATTGGGTATTGAGCTTCTCAAAACCTATGCAAAATGTTTTCATTTGCCTCGGTTTTTTTGTGGTGACTTTATTTTAAAACAATGTTTTTTATGCAGATTTCTCAACGGAACCAGCTTGTGCTCAGCCACTCGTGGTAAGTACGTGACAAAAACAATGCAAATCGGGTAAATATCTGTGGTGAGTAAGTGATGCAAGTGTATCACATGTTATTTAATTTATTAGATGTAATACTTTATTGTTCACACACTCACTTAGTTGTTGATATTTAGGGTTGTTTTGTTGGAGTTCGGAGATCATGCTGAGCATGATTTTAATGTATGAATATGGAAGTGTTCTTATTTTTGGAGTACGGAGTCCATGCTAGGCATGATAGTAGTTAGTGGAATATTGAAGTGTGTTTGCTGCAAGTACATGTTTGCCATTTGTTTGATATAAATGATTACAATGTATTGCAATGTTTGATGTAATTGTATTTATGCTTGCATGTAGTTACTTTCAATTTGATTATGGATTCCATGTGGAATTGTATAATGAAAACATGCTTTAAATGATTGTATCGTGTCATTAATAGTTTGCACATGAAAATATTAAGTTATCAATATATGCATCATAATTCTTGTTATTGTATGACATCATATATTGCATGATAAGTTTGATATTTTCTTCATCATAGCATTCTGATGGTTCTCTTTTAATTGGTTAGGTTATTATTCGTAACATCATAAGAAAATAACTGCAAACCGTGAATGGATGTACTGTAGGATAGTGGACAATGAGTTATCGCATGAATATATAGATGATGTTGAAAGTTTTATTGAATTTGCAATGGCAAGTGTCAGTACAGTGGATCCCACAGGTCAGATTAGGTGTTCCTGCAAGATTTGTAAGAATAATTGATTTGTAGAACCTCATGACGTTAAACATCACTTATACATGAAGGGTTTTGTGAGTGATTATCAGAATTGGACGTTTCATGGAGAAGAATTTAGAAACAATTTTGATGCACGGGTGAATGTGGTGCACGATAATCCATATATGAATTTGATATTTGATGCCGCAGGAATAGAACTGGGTTCTGCTATGAGTCTTAGTGATGTAAGAACTATCGTAGATGAAGAATCACCAAACGATGCAGCTAATAGATTTTATGATTTACTTAGAGATGCTGATGAGCCACTTTGGAACGGTTACGAGAGTCACACCATCTTGTCTGCAGTTCTTCAACTATAGAATTTGAAGTTCGAGTGTAATCTGAGTCAACTATGTTTTGACCGTTTGTGCATGATTGTGAAGAGTATGTTGCCCAAAGATGAGAAATTGTCACAAAATTTCTATTGTGCGAAAGTTATGGTCATTGCTTTAGGTATGGGGTACAAAAAGATTGATGCTTGTCCAAATCACTGCATGTTGTATTTCAAGGAGCAGGAAAATAATATATCATGCCCGCCATGTGGGCATCCTCAGTTCAAGCCAAAGACAAGAGACAATGGTAGCACGAGATCAAAGGAAGTTTCATACAAGTCGCTCCACTACTTTCCTATCACTCCTAGATTGCAACGATTGTATATGTCGTCAAGGACAGCTAAACACATGAGATGACATGCAAATAAAGTTTGACACGATGAAAACAAGATCACGCATCCTGTTGACGCTGAAGCTTGGAAGCACTTTGATCGTACTCATCAGAACTTTGCAATGAAAGTGCGAAATGTTAGACTCGGTCTATGTACAGATGAATTTAATCCATTTGGGGGTAGATCAACTCCATACTCATGCTGGCCAGTATTTGTAACTCCATACAACCTTCCACCAAGCTTGTGTATGAAACGTCCAAATCTTTTCTTGTCTCTGTTGATTCCTGGTCCGCCCTCACCTGGCCAAAATCTTGATGTATATTTAAGGCCATTGATTGATGACCTAAAAGTACTGTGGGATGATGGTGTTACCACGTATGATGCCCAAAAAAAACAACATTTCAACATGAAGGCCGCTGTTCTATGGACAATCAGTGATTTCCCTACATATGGTATGCTATTTGGTTGAATCACACATTGGAGGTTGGCATGTCCATACTGCATAGAGGATTCCAAAGCTTTTAGATTGACGCATGGAAGGAAGCCTTGCTGGTTTGAGTGCCATCGTCGATTTCTACCCAGCGACCATCAGTTCCGACGACAAAAGAATGCGTTTAAAGCAGGCACAACTGAAATAGAAGGTTCATCCACAAGATTGTCTGGCATAGAGATTCTAAGAAAATTGTGATACTTTCCAGATGTATTAACAGATGCTCGCAGTCCTACACCCTTTTATGGATTTGGGAAGGATCACAATTGGACGAAGAAATCTATTTTTTGGGAACTACCGTATTGGCCAACCCTATTGATATGACATAATTTGGATATGATGCATGTGGAGAAAAATATGTTTGATAATGTGTTCAATACAGTAATGAATGTTAAAGAGAAAATGAAGGATAATCCGAAGGCCCGTATGAATTTAAAAATAATATGTAAAAGACCAGAATTGGAACTCAAAGAGTATAATGGCAAAATACTAAAACCAAAGGTAAAGTACGTGCTTGAACCTGATCAAATAAAACATGTATGTCAATGGTTGAGACAATTGAGATTTCTAGATGGATATGTCTCTAACATTGCTCGGGCTGTGAAGATTGACGATGGACAGTTATATGGGTTGAAGAACCATGATTGTCATATCTTTATGCAACGATTGATACCCCTGGCATTCCATGATATGTTAGACAAACCTATATGGGGGGTATTGTCTGAGTTGAGTGGATTTTTTAGAATATTGTGCGCATCGGAAGTCGTAGTATCTGATGTAAAAAATCTTGAGGACTCTGTCATCACCACTGTTTGTCTGCTAGAAAAGATATTTTCGCCAACATTTTTTGATGTTATGGAACATTTGATCATACATTTGCCATATGAACTAAGAGTTGGTGCCCTTGTGCAATATCGATGGATGTACCCATTTGAAATATATATGTTTTTTTATATTTGTCTCTTTAATGCCAACTATTTAAAATTTGAAATGTATATTTTTGCCAGATGCATGTTTGACCTAAAAAAAATGTTCGTAATAAAGCAAGAGTAGAAGTCTCTATTTGTGAGGCATACACTTTAGAAGAGATTTCAAATTTCTCATCTATGTACTTTGAACCTCACATTCCAACACGTTACACATGCTCGCCCCGTAACGATGATCAAGAACAAGTAACTGTAGCTGACAAGCTGTCGATATTTCAACCACTTGGCCATGCATTTGGTAGTTGCCGATCAAAGCTCTTGACAGATCGAGAGCAAGACTCAACACACATCTATATGCTTTTTAATTGCTCAGCGATCGACCCATGCATCAAATAAGTATATGTAGACGCAACATAATTATAAATCCTTTTATGTTCTATACGTGCATACATGGTTCGGTAATATAAGTATTTGTGGTTTGCAGACGATTTGATCTGGAGTTGCAAAGAGAAGTTTCACATCTCACAGATGTAGAAGTACAAAAAGAACGTGAAACTAAGTTTGTGGAGTGGTTGAAACAGTTGGTAAAGACGCTAACATAAAATTTGTACTTGTAAACAACACTAAGTTACTTAATTGGTCGTGATCACAATCATTTTTTATGTCTGTGCGTAGGTCCGCCATGGTGATGTTAAAGATCAAGGAATATGTGATTTAGAAAATGGTCCGACCAAAGTTGTGCAATGCTACAACGGGTACATCGTAAATGGTTATCGAATCCATACAAAAGATTACAGTATAAACAAATAAACAATGAATAGTGGCGTGTGTGTCAAGAGTAGCAGCTACGGTGAAAATGAACATGATTAGTACGATGTTATAGAGGAAATAATGGAGTTGACTTACTTAAGCATAAATAATAGGGTAACTTTATTCAAGTGTCATTGGTTTGATCCAACTGCAACAAGACTCGATAAAGCTTCAGGCATTGTGGAGGTGAATCATAAATCAAGGTTTGGAACATATGAACCATTCATATTAGCCTTGCAAGCTCAAGAATACTTGTTGTGAATCATTTGAATGTATTGCAATACTTGATGCGAATGATTTGAATGTATTGTAATACTTGATTTGAATTATTTGAATATATTGTATGACATATGTTATTTGTTAGAATATGGTTCGTGGAGGTTACAGTGGTCATTCATCCAGTAGTAGCCAGGCCCAACCTTCATCTTCACGGGCTCTTATGATAGGTATATCATTTAACTAATTGGATGTTTGATTAGTTGAAATGCGCATTCTGAGAATTTCTAACGTATTTTTTTACAGATGATGTTTTGCCTATACACGACCCACCTACACCAGTTGATCACACAAATCAGGAGCCAACACAGGAAGCAGGGTCTTCTCAGTCTGGCCCAAGAAGACTCATTCGAATAATGTATATCGATAATCGACCGTAAGTATTTCGTTTTCAATTATTCCATATCTTAAAAATATTTTATATTGATATTTACTGTGTACCAATTTATGTGCAGCACGAGGTTTGAGCCACAAGAAGTAGTACGCGAGATTAGGAATTCACTTCTTCAACATCTACCAGGACCAGTCGCTCAATGGAAAGAGTATCCAAAAGAGGTGATAGATAGATTGTGGTCCTCATTCACGGTATACAGATGTTTCTCATAGTTAATGTGTTTCCTATTTAAATTTTTTTTAGTCATGTCTACTAAATTTCTGAAAATATTTGTAGGCTTCAAATCGCTTCGCAACTACGATGGAGGAAAATGATGCAAGGAAGATGTGGCAGAAAATGGCTGCTAATCGATTTGCAGACATGCTGCACAATATGAAGACTGCAACAAAAAAAAATCTGGCGAAATAGATGATCCACTACAGTGAAAGGGCCATGACCCTATTACTATCAGGAGAAATTATTGGAATGAAATGTGCGATAAGTGGGCGGGGGATGCATTTCGAAATCGCTCTGCGAAGGCTGCAAAAAATCGAGCGAAAATGCCCGAAGCCCATCTACACACAGATGAATCTAAGACATTTGGGAGCCACCTGAAGAAAATGGTAACTCATCAATATATAATATTAATTTTATAAGTATTTTTGCAAACTTGTTAACTAAATCTTTTAGCATTTAACTTCGCAGGAAGCAGAAAAAGGAGGCATTGTACCATATAAAGATGTGTTTGTTGAAACACATAAACGGAAGACCACGGAAGACTTAGTATCAGAGAAGGCGAGAATGACAACAATATATTTTTATTCTATTAATGATCATTACAATATGCAAGTTATCATAATGTTATCATGAATTATTAATGCATACTTTAAACATTATTTTATAGGAAGCATATGAGCAACAGATGGTAGAGCGATATAGCGATGACGCTACTCAGCATCCATCATTTGATCCTGCAGCATGGGTGACTGCAGCAGGTGAACCCAAAAAGGGTCGTGTGTTCGGGTTTGGGAGTAATATGAACACTTCACCTGTTATTGCTTCTTCCAGTTACGGCTCACAGACTTCTTCCGCCGACATAAACTCCAAGCAGCAGCCAATTCTTTCCGATGATGATGTATGCCAGATCGTTAAGGACACAATGCGTGACTGCTTCCATGAAACCGTCGTCGATGTTCTCCGAGCTGAATTCAACAATTTTTTGCTGAACAGAGGAACTTTGATTGCAGATCCCTCTCAGGTATGAAAGTTTCATGCAATATATTACATGTCGTTAGATTTAATGTAACTTTGATTGCCTTAACATATTCAGTTTTTGTTGACTGCGTTAGAACACATATGAGCATGCTATAATCAAATATTCAGTTTTTTGACTACCATAGAATACATATGAGCATGCTAGAATCACATATACAACTTTTTAACTGCCTTAGAGCACATATGAGCATAGTAGAATCACATATAGAGTTTTTTTGACTGCCTTAGAACACATATGAGCATGCTATAATCACATATTCAGTTTTTTGACTGCCTTAGAACACATATGAGCATGATCGAATCACATATATAACTTTTTGCCTGCCTTAAAGCACATATGAGCATAGTAGAATCACATATAAAGTTTTTTGCCCGCCTTAGAGCACATATGAGCATGCTATAATCACATATAAAGTTTTTTGCCTGCCTTAGAGCACATATGAGCAAGATAGAATCACATATAGACTTTTTCTGACTGCCTTAGAACATATATGAGCATGCTATAATCACATATTCAATTTTTTGACTGCCTTAGAACACATATGAGCATGATTGAATCACATATATAGTTTTTTGCCTGCCTTAGAGCACATATGAGCATGGTAGAATATCATATAGAGTTTTTTTAGCTGCCTTAGAACACATATGATGTAAAACCCAATGAAAAAAAATCGGACCCCGGTCGGGTCTGAACCCGACCCGGATCCATACCCGAGCCAGGCCCAGACCGTCGAACGGGCTTTCAGAGGCTGGCAAGGAGCGGCATACAGGGGGCCGCCCACCCCCTGCGCCCTCTACAAAAGGAGCGAGAGAGGGGGAGGAGAGGCATTCGAGCCTCTCCCCCGACTCTCTCTCGTCTCTCTCCCCTCTATTTCTGCTCTCCCTCCCCGACTCCATCTCTCTCTCTCTCTCTCTCGTCGCTGAACTGACGTCGGCGATCCCTCTCCGTCGAGGCAGCCCGGCGACCTCCCACCTCCCCAGGCGATCTCTCTCCCTCCGGCAGCCCAGACAACCCCCCCTCCCCCCCCCCCTTCTCCTCTCATTTCCCCCCTCTTTCTTCTGTGTTCGTCGGAAGGCCGGCACCCTGCCATGCCTTCCTCTTCACTTTTCCGACAGGCAAGGGGGCTTTGCCCCCCTTGCCTTCATCTCCTTTAGCAGGTAGAGGCCTCCGCCCTCTGCCCTTTTTACTGCTTCGGCAAGGGCCATCGGCCCTTTCCCTTCTCTTTCAGCAGGGGCCGATGGCCCCTACCCCTCTCTAGACCGACAGGGGCCTCTGGTCACTGTCCCGTGTTTTGTCCCCTGCCCCTTCTTTTGGAAACCCGCAGGGGGCCTTTGGCCCCTACGCTCCCTCTCTCTCTCTGCTCATTTTTTGGCAGGGGCCGATGACCCCTGCCCTTAAAAACTAGGCAGGAGCCTTCGGCTCCTGCCTCTCTTTTTATAAACCCAGCAGAGGCCGATGGCCCCTGCCCCCTCTCTTATTTGTCTGGAAGGGCCCGTAGGCCCCTGCCCCTCTTTTTATAAACCCGGCAGGGGCCGATGGACCCTGCCCTCCTTTAAATATCTGGCAGGGGTCGATGGCCCCTGCACCTGTTTTCTTTTGCGGCATGGGTCATTGGACCCTACCCCGTTCTGTTTCAAGTCAGCAGGGACCGTTGATCCCTGCCTTGTTTTGCAGAAAAGCCGAAACCCCAGTCCTTTGTTGTTGTTTTCCTCATTCACTTAAATACATACTTATAACGTACCTTTGCAGCTTACGCAACGGATCCCGTTCGCGCCCCGTGAACTGAACCGGCGATTACCTACGCTCGTAGACGACCTCTTTCTCGCAATACTCCGAGGTAGGGGAATATGCACAAGGACCTAAATAACTGAAGCTAGCTTAAATAATTAAAGGCTGAAAGAACAAACATATATATTTATATACGTATAAGTATATCAGTATGCTTTTAGCTCAAGGACGCGGTTTCACGATCCTTGTCCTTTATTTACGCACTTTCCTGCTTTCTGTCTTTAATTTTCCGCCGCGCTTTGCGCCCAGACTTTTATTTACGCATTTTCCTGCTTTCTGTCTTTAATTTGTCGTCGCGCTTTGCGCCCAGGCTTTTACTTTCATATTTCCTGCTTTCTGTCTTTAGCTCAAGGACGCGGTTTCACGATCCTTGTCCTTTGCTTTCGCATTACTTGTTCTATGTTTGCCATCGAGCTTTGCGCCCATGCTTTTGTTTTCGCATTTGCTGCTTTCTGTCTTTAAAATTTGCAACCTTGATGGATGAAAGGAGTCCTTTTATATAGAGCATACGGTTTTGCAAACAATGTTGGTTTTGAAGCATCACAGCGAGTCATCCTGAATCAAGCATTCAGAAGGAGTAGTTCCTCTACTCTTGTTCGCTTTTCTGGCATAGCTCGAGATTACCCAACATCCAGGACTCGAGCAAGCTTGTGAGCGTAATTTTCTCATGCAAAATCCGCATTTACCGTTTATCGTTATCAGTGTCAAAATTGATGTTGCATGTTGACACTACGATAACGAATGTGAGATTCGAGAAAATCACATGCCATAAGTTGGCACATGATATTAGTCATTTCGAGAAGTTTAGAATGATGACATTATATCTTTGCAAATCATGTTGTTGAGGCTCCTATTGAGGACCTAGAACCCTTCCTCGTAACGTGCTCATAGTCATGCATGACATGCGAGTAATACAACGGATGTTGAGACGATCATTCGACCTCGACCAGTGCTAAAGGAGATGAAGGCATCATTCTAAACTACCAGATATTATCCTAGGTGGTAGATCTTTTGGACTTCTGCAGAAGTAGGATGCATCCGTAGCCACGAACGCCTTTGGGGAATCCTCTCTCGACAAACGACCTTCCCCTTAGGAACGAACTCAACTAGCTATTCGGGTTATTCAAAATACATAGAATAATAGACGCCCGAACTAGTCTCAGTTGTTTCCACGAGTCGCGTCTGCGCGTACCCGGAGTCCAGTTAATGATGGAACATAAAGTAACTTGTGCACTCCACTTGATGAATCATAGAATTGTGTTTTATGCTCAGTAATTTTAATTCATTATTAAATGTTTTGTTACATCGTGCAACATGTGCTAGTTAGACTTTTACTTATGCTAATAAACTGTTCATGTTAGTTCAGTAACTGTTTAGTTACTCGTCACACATAGTTAATTATTTGTGCTTCTTTCAGACTTTTCTATCTACTTGTGCACCTACTAGTTTTTCATGAAACTAACCCATTTTATGGGTACAGGTGATGATTAGGTGCTTAGCAGGCGATGACGCGATTGCGAGATGTCTTCAGGATCCACTGTTACCACTCGCAACTCTTGTCCTGATCATTTTCGCTTTTTGTTACAAATTTCTTAAGGAAATCCAAATTTTGTACAACTTGAAAACTATTTATAATACGAATGTTTTCATCTGGATATTTGCAAGTTATGCCTTTGTCTCTTTGCTCTTTTAGCTAACGTGCCCAAGATTGTCGACTTGCCCTCTTTTCTTTTAAAGAAATGCTTCCGCTGATTTTATAAATAAACTCTGAAATAAAAAGGATTTTTGAGCCTTTTAAACCATTTTAAAAAGGTTTACAAGTTCAAAATTTTGGGGCGTTACAACTTTTGGTATCAGAGCAAAAGGTTATACAGTGATTCTTGGACATCTGGTATCCGCATCGCGTTGTAAGTAATCTTTTTTTTTTTTTATATTTTTACTATTAAATTTTAGCATACCTTACATGGGTAATTGGGATCTCTTAAAGAATATGAATCCTTCGAACGGTGCGGAGTATGTACCAGGCAGAGGCGCACGACAGATGCGTTATCGTTCAAGTAGGGGAAGGAACTTTACGACTTTTCATCACAACCGTGAAGGGTCCCGAGCTAAGTTTTGGGCAAGAAGGCCGAACCCCCTACTTTTGCGGATCCTTGGGGCTTTACGCTACCAAATGCTTCACCGCATTACACTCCCACGACCCCTCCTTACGGTCAAGGAGTCCCAAATGAAGAATTGCATCATTTTTTCCCCTTCGCGAGGGATCAGGCATACGGGTATTGCAAGAGAGTACTTGAAGAAGTACTCTCGTCGACCCTAAAGGATATATGACTCATTTTATTATCGGCTTGTCCTTTTGTTTAACAAGTAACTTTTTGTACCAGAGTTTGTGTACTCTGTTGCTTTTTGTACTAGCACTGTTGGGTTTCTGTAACTTTGACACTTAGAAATACTACAATATTTTGGGTTCTTCACTATGTTTCTTTGAATCCTAACTTACGTATCTTTTTATATTAAGAATGGTGCAAGGTACGAACGAAGGTTCATCTGATGATTGGTCAGATCAACGAGGATTTGTCATGGATTCTCTCGGTGCTTTGGCAGATGCAATTCAAGGCCAAATGCACGCTCCTGCACCCTCCTCCGAGCCAAGCCATCATACGATGGTCTCGTATGAGAAATTTCTGAAACTTGATCCGCCCATTTTCGTTGGCAAAACTGATCCAGACTTGGTAGAAAACTGGATTAAAGAGGTGAAACGAGTTTTTCGAGTGCTAAATGTCCCAGACGACAAGAAGACTTTGTTTGGAACCTTCCGATTGAAGGATGACGCCCGCAATTGGTGGGACACGACCCAAGATATTCTGTTCCCAGATTCATCCGTGATTCCTTGAGAAGCCTTCAAAAAGGCGTTTTTGGAAAATTACTTTCCTCCTCATGCATGAGAGAAAAAGAAGGTCGAATTTTTGGAACTCTGCCAGGGAACCTCCAAATTGGCGGACTATATCGCCAATTTTCAAAGGCTGGAGCATTACTGTCCCGACCTGTTCGACGGTGAATACGAACGGGCCGGCAAGTTCATTCGAGGATTGAGGGAAGGACTCCAACTTAGGGTCCTCACCAGCATGCCCTCAACCTTCTCCGTGGCAGTTGCGGCTGCCACCCTCCTGAGCGAAGACTGGGAGCGCTCTAAGAGCACCCAGGCCAAGAAGCCACCTGTCACAGGTGGAGAACAGAAAAAGACCCTTTCTGGCGACCAAGTCAAGTGCCCGCCCTTTTTTGTAAAAAGGGAAGGGGGAAGGAGACAGGCTCCTCCTCACAAGCGTCAGCGCCCTCAGGGCAACCCTCCAGTTAGGCAGCAAGCTAGTGATGCTTGTCCCCTATGCTCGCGACCCCATCCTGGACAGGCATGCCCTCGTGAGACCGGTGGATGCTTATATTGTGGCAAGATGGGCCACTACATCCGGGAATGCCGCAAGAAGGCGATCAATGATCTCAGGCGAAACAACAGAGCACCTCTGTTGCCTCGACCACCACAACAACCACAACAGCCGCAATCCAGCGGTCATAAGAAGACACCAGGACGCGTCTACACCGCCACAGTCGAGCAGTTGACCAAGGGCGAGCTCGTGCAAGGTACCATTTTGGTCGCTAATCGAGCAACTTTCGTACTCTTTGATTGTTGTGCCACTCATTCCTTTATTTTCGTAAAGTTTGCTGAACACTTGCACTTACCTGTTAGTCCTTTGAACAATGTTTTCGATGTGTATAATCCAATTGGGAAGAACACAGTTTGTGCGACCTACATACCAACTTTGGACGTAGTCTTAGCCGATCGGCACTTGCCCGCTCGTGCTATCCTGCTTGAGATGACAAAATTCGACATTATCCTAGGCATGGATCGGTTGCACAAGTACCATGCCAAAATCTTTTGTCGGGATAGTAGAATTGTCTTGTCTCCACCAGGGATGCCTAAGGTGGAATTCAAGATCGTGAGACCGGTTCGAGCTAGCAAGATAATTTCTTCGCTAAAAGCGCAAAACTACCTAAGAAGGGGATGCACTGCCTTTTTAGTCAGTGTCGTTCAGTCTGAGTCATCGCAAGTTTCGATCAAAGATTTGGAGGTTGTTCGTGATTTTCCAGACGTCTTCTCAGAGGAGTTGCCAGGACTTCCCCCGCCTCGTTAAGTGGAATTCAACATCGAGTTGCTACCGGGTACCACGCCGATTTCTAAAGCTCCATACTGTATGGCGCCAGCCGAGCTCAAGGAACTCAAGGAGCAATTGCAGGAGTTGATGAATTTGGGTTTCAATCAGGCCACAATAAAGAATAAGTATCCGTTGCCTCGCATCGAGGATCTTTTCGATCAGCTAAGGAAGGCTAGGGTATTCTCTAAAATCGACCTTAGATCTAGGTACCATCAACTTAGAATTAAGGGAGATGATATCTCCGAAACAGCTTTTCGAACCAGGTATGGGCATTACGAGTTTACTGTCATGCCTTTCGGACTCACCAACGCTCCTGCAGCCTTCATGGACCTCATGAACCGTGTGTTCAAACCCTTTTTAGACACCTTCGTAATCGTGTTCATCGATGACGTCCTGGTGTACTCAGAGACCTGGGATCAACATCGCGAACACCTAATCATAATCTTGGAGACCCTGCGGAAGGAGTGTTTGTTCGCTAAGTTCTCCAAAAGCGAGTTTTGGCTCAAGGAAGTTATGTTTTTGGGTCATGTTATATCTGAGAAAGGCGTATCCGTAGATCTTGCCAAGGTGGAGGCCGTACTAAATTGGCAAGAACCGAGGAATGTTCGTGACATTAGGAGTTTCCTTGGATTAGCTGTATATTATCGAAGATTTATCCAAGACTTTTCCAAAATCTCTCTACCTATGACAAAACTGCTAAAGAAGGAGGCTAAGTACGTGTGGGACGATACATGCAAAAACAGTTTTCAGATGTTGAAGGAGCGACTTACTACCGCTCCTATCTTGGCCTTGCCTTCAGAACAAGGCGGCTTTGTGATCTATACAGATGCTTCAGGAACGGGCTTAGGATGTGTCCTGATGCAAAATGAGAAAGTAATCGCCTACGTCTCGCGCCAACTCAAAATCCATGAGAAGAATTACCCGACCCATGATTTGGAGTTAGCAGCCGTGGTCTTCGCTTTGAAGATATGACAACACTATTTATACGGGGAACAGTTCGAGGCTTTTACGGATCCCAAGAGCCTTAAGTACTTATTCTCACAGAAGGAGCTGAACATGAGGCAATGATGTTGGTTAGAATTCTTAAAGGATTACGATTTCACCCTTTCCTACCATCCCGGGAAGGCAAACGTCGTGGCTGACGCTCTCAGCCGCAAGGATTTCGATGTTTCTTTCAATCTATTATACGCCGATTGGAAGCTTTTTGAGGATCTGGTTTCTTGGAAACCATTTGCGGTCACACAACATTCTATCAGACTTTCCAGTCTAGTGGCCCAACCTGAGCTTTTAGCAAAGATTTTTGTTGCGCAATACGTAAAGCTGAAGGCTCAAGCACAACAACCTTATACCCCCTTTTGTCTGAAGGAAGAAGGAAGTTTATGGCATAAGAATCGCCTATGGGTCCCAAATGATCCTGTTTTGAGAGACGAGGTTCTCACAGAAGCTCACAAGTCCATATACACGATCCACTCGGGAGACACAAAAATGTTTAAAGACCTGCAACGAGGTTATTGGTGGAGCGGAATGAAGCGAGACGTAGCTGAGTATATCGCTAAGTGTTTGACTTGTCAACAGATTAAGATCGAGCATCAATGACCTGGCAGAGTAATGCAGCATATTGAAATCCCACAATCGAAATGGGAAGACATCAATATGAACTTTATCGTCAGTTTGCCGAAGACTCAGAGAAAGCATGATGCGATTTGGGTAATCGTCGATCGACTTACCAAATCGGCACATTTCCTTCCAATTCGCCTCAGTCAGTCACTCGATAGTCTGGCGGACCTCTATGTTCGGGAGATTGTAAGATTGCACAGTGTTCCAGTGTCTATCATCTGCGATCGCGACCCTAGGTTCACCTCAAGGTTTTGGGGACAATTACAGTCTGCCTTGGGTACAAAATTGAAGTTTAGCACCGCTTTCCACCCTCAGACCGATAGACAATCTGAATGCACGATTCAGACTTTGGAAGACATGCTATGTGCATGCATGTTGGATTGGAAAGGAGAATGGGATTCTCATACCAGTCTGGCAGAATTTGCGTACAACAACAGTTATCACGCTAGCATCGGAATGACCCCTTACGAGGCCTTGTACGGGAAGCCCTGTCGATCACCTCTCTACTGGAACGAGGTTGGCGAGCGAAGATTGGATTCTCCAGTAGTGTTACAACACTACACTCAGCAAGTGCAGTTGATTCGGGAGCGACTTCGTACTGCCCAGAGCCGACAAAAAAGTTATGCGGATCGTCGTCGTCGAGAGCTCATATTCTCGACGGAAGATATGGTTTTTGTTAAGGTATATCCCACAAAAAGCGTTTTCCGGTTTGGGAAAAAGGGGAAGCTAAGTCCCAGATTTGTCAGACCATTCGAAATCCTAGATCGAATTGGTGAAGGAGCTTATCATGTGGCTTTACCTCCTCAATATGCTCAGATCCATAATGTCTTTCATATATCCATGTTGAGGAAATATGTGCATGACCCGTCACACATCATCCATTATGACGATGTAGACATTCAGAAGGATTTATCTTTCAAGGAAAGACCAATCGAAATCGTGGATCGTCGAGATAAAGTGCTTAAGTCAAAGACGATATCCCTTGTCAAGGTGCGTTGGCAGCACCATGGGATAGAAGAATGTACTTGGGAACCATATTCTGACATTAGGGAGAAATACCCTGACTTGTACTTGGAGCGATAATTTAAATCTAATTTCGAGGATGAAATTATTTTAAGGAGGGTAGGATGTAAAACTCAGAGAAAAAAAAAATTGGACCCAGGTCGGGTCTGGACCCGACCCGGATCCATACCTGAACCAGCCCCAGCCCGTCGAACGGGCTTTCAGGGGCTGGCAAGGAGCGACATATAGGGGGCCGCCCACCCCCTGCGCCCTTTACAAAAGGAGCGAGAGAGGGGGAGGAGAGGTGTTCGAGCCTCTTTCCCGACTCTCTCTCGTCTCTCTCCCCTCTATTTCTGCTCTCCCTCCCTGACTCCATCTCTCTCTCTCGTCGTTGAACCGACGCCGGCGAGCCCTCTCCGTCGAGGCAGCCCGGCGACCTCCCACCTCCCCAGGCGACCTCTCTCCCTCCGGCAGCCCAGGCAACCCCCCCCCCCTTCTCCTCTCATTTCCCCCCTCTTTCTTCTTCTGTGTTCGCTGGAAGGCCGACACCCTGCCGTGCCTTCCTCTTCACTTTTCCAACAGGCAAGGGGGCTCCGCCCCCCCTTGCCTTCATCTCCTTTAGCAGGCAGGGGGCTTCGCCCCCTGCCCTTTTTACTGCTTCGGCAAGGGCCATCGGCCCTTGCCCTTCTCTTTCAGCAGAGGCCGATGGCCCCTGCCCCTCTCTAGATCGACAGAGGCCTCTGGCCCCTGTCCCGTGTTTTGTCACGCAAAGCTTGGCAGGGGCCATTTGGCCCCTGCCTCCTCTTTTGGAAAGCCGCAGAGGGCCTTTGGCCCCTGCGCTCCCTCTCTCTCTGCTCATTTTTCGGCAGGGGCCGATGGCCCCTGCCCTTAAAAACTAGGCAAGAGCCTTCGACTTCTGCCTCTCTTTTTATAAACCCAGCAGGGGCCGATGGCCCCTGCCCCCTCTCTTATTTGTCTGGCAGGCCCTGCCCCTCTTTTTATAAACCCGATAGGGGCCGATGGTCCCTGCCCTCCTTTAAATATCCAGCAGGGGCCGATGGCCCCTGCACCTGTTTTCTTTTGCAACATGGGTCATTGGACCCTACTCCGTTCTGTTTCAAGTCAGCAGGGACCGTTGATCCCTGCCTTGTTTTGCAGAAAAGCCGAAACCCCAGTCCTTTGTTGTTGTTTTCCTCATTCACTTAAATGCATATTTATAACGTACCTTTGCAGCTTACGCAACGGAGCCCGTTGGCGCCCCGTGAACTGAACCAACGATTACCTACGCTCGTAGACGACCTCTTTCTCGCAATACTCCGAGGTAAGGGAATATGCACAAGGACCTAAATAACTGAAGCTAGCTTAAATAATTAAAGGCCGAAAGAACAAAAATATATATTTATATACGTATAAGTATATAAGCATGCTTTTAACTCAAGGACGCGGTTTCGCGATCCTTGTCCTTTATTTACGCACTTTTCTGCTTTCTGTCTTTGATTTTCCGCCGCGCTTTGCGCCCAAGCTTTTATTTACGCATTTTCCTGCTTTCTGTCTTTAATTTGCCGTCGCGCTTTGCGCCCAGGCTTTTACTTTCATATTTCCTGCTTTTTGTCTTTAGCTCAAGGACGCGGTTTCACGATCCTTGTCCTTCGCTTTCGCATTACTTGTTCTATGTTTGCCGTCGAGCTTTGTGCCCATGCTTTTGTTTTCGCATTTGCTGCTTTTTGTCTTTAAAATTTGCAACCTCGATGGATGAAATGAGTCCTTTTATATCAAGCATACAGTTTTGCAAACAATGTTGGTTTTGAAGCATCACAGCGGGTCATTCTGAATCAAGCATTCAGTAGGAGTAGTTCCTCTACTCTAGTTCGCTTTTCTGGCATAGCTCGAGATTACCCAACATCCGGGACTTGAGCAAGCTTGTGAGCGTAATTTTTACATGCGAAATCTGCATTTACCGTTTATCGTTATCAGTGTCAAAATTGATGTTGCATGTTGACACTACGATAACGAATGTGAGATTCGAGAAAATCACATGCCATAAGTTGGCACATGATATTAGTCATTTCGAGAAGTTTAGAATGATGACATTATATCTTTGCAAATCATGTTGTTGAGGCTCCTATTGAGGACCTAGAACCCTTCCTCGTAACGTGCTCATAGTCATTTATGACATGCGAGTAATACGACGGATGTTGAGACGGTCATTCGACCTCGACCAGTGTTATGAGCACATTGGTAAACCACATTACAGATTGATTGATTATCGCCTTCACAGGTAAGATGCTCGATTGGGTCAAAAGACCAGAGCATGTCGAATGGGTCGTTGGTTAAGTAACCCCTAACACATCCATTCATTTTTCTTGTTGTCTGTCAAGGGAGAGGATGGACAGGTTGTTAACAACCTTTCTACGAGCAAAGACTCGGTGTCCCCAGTCATCGTAGTTAGGGATGAGACTACCAGATATTATCCTAGGTGATAGATCTTTTGGACTTCTGCAGAAGTAGGATGCATCCGTAGCCACGAACGCCTTTGGGGAATCCTCTCTCGGCTAACGGCCGTCCCCTTAGGAACATACTCAACTAGCTATTCGGATTATTCAAAATACATTGAATAATAGACGCCTGAACTAGTCTCAGTTGTTTCCACTAGTCGCGTCTGCGCGTACCCGCAGTCCAGTTAATGATGGAACATAAAGTAACTTGTGCACTCCACTTGATGAATCATAGAATTGTGTTTTATGCTCAGTAATTTCAATTCATTATTAAATGTTTTGTTACATCGTGCAACATGTGCTAGTTAGACTTTTACTTATGCTAATAAATTGTTCATGTTAGTTCAGTAACTGTTTAGTTACTCGTCACACATAGTTAATTATTTGTGCTTCTTTCAGACTTTTCTGTCTACTTGTGCACCTACTAGTTTTTCACGAAACTAACCCATTTTATAGGTACAGGTGATGATTAGGTGCTTAGCAGGCGATGACGCGATTGCGAGATGTCTTCAGGATCCACTGTTACCACTCGCAACTCTTGTCCTGATCGTTTTGGCTTTTTGTTATAGATTTCTTAAGGAAATCCAAATTTTGTACAACTTGAAAACTATTTATAATACGCATGTTTTCATCTGAATATTTGCAAGTTATGTCTTTGTCTCTTTGCTCTTTTAGCTAACGTGCCCAAGATTGTCGACTTGTCTTCTTTTCTTTTAAAGAAATGCTTCCGTTGATTTTATAAATAAACTCTGAAATAAAAAGGATTTTTGAGCCTTTTAAACCATTTTAAAAATGGTTTACAAGTTCAAAATTTTGGGGCGTTACATATGAGCATGATATAATCACATATAGAGTTTTTTTACTGCCTTAGAACACATATCATTCATGATAGAATCACATATAGAGTTTTTTGCCTGCCTTAGAGCACATATGAGCATGATAGAATCACATATAAAGTTTTTTTACTGCCTTAGAACACATATGAGCACATGATAAAATCACATATAGTGTATAATTTATTTCAATATATTCTGTTTATCAATACTGACTGTTCTTTTCTTGTGTAGGTTGCTAGCAATAATTAGCGTAGCTGAGCTGAAAGGACAGATCAAGGCAATGAACAAGAAGACACACAAAATTTTGGCGATGATTAGATTAATGTGTTGAAGAAGTTCTATTTTTTTTTGTTTTGAAATTGTAATTATTGAATTGTAAATAATTAAACTTGTGAATTTTAAAGTGGAACAATTAATTGTTGTAGATTCCTTTTATATGAAATTTTATGTGTACTTTATTTTTTATTTACATAAAATATAAATTGTACAGGAAATATAAATTGTAGCGTTCTCGATATTTAATTTTCAAATAAAATTTTTTTATTTTTTTTCAAGTTTGTGACGGATATATTCGTCACTATACATATAATTTAGCGACGGATGTAAATCCGTCGCCAAGACGAGGTCGCCGTTTAGTACCGGCGGATTTGCGACGGAATCCGTCGTTTGTTATTCCGTCGCAATTAGCAACAGAACTAGCGACGAAGTTTTCCTGCCGTCAGTTAGCGTCGAAAAATTCGCGACGTAAGTTGTCCGTCGTCTCTTCGTCGCTAATTCGTCGCTAAGTCGGTTAGCGACAGAATGAGGTCGTCGCTAATCCACTGCTTTGTTGTGGTGACACGACACAGTGACCCGTTTATTAAATGGGTCAACCCGATAACATAGACACAATAACCGCACAGGCGCACACCACCACTGGAGAGGAGAGGTTTCAGGCTCTCAGTTGCGGCTGGGTAGGAAGGAGTTAGGTGGGTGACTAAAGTGTAAAGTTAGGAGTTAGGGTTATATATATATATATATATATATATATATATATATAAACGGGTTGCGGGTTGACGGGTTCGTGTAAACGGGTTGACCCGCCCGCCTAACCCGTTTATTAAACGGGTCAAACGGGTTGGCGGGTTGGCATACCCCTAACACGAACACGACTCGTTTAATAAATGAGCTAGGCGGGTCGACCCGTTTAGGACACGAACCCGTTTAAGCCAAACCCTAACCCGGCTAAGAAGTGGGTTGGCGGGTCGGGTCAGATTTTGCCACCCCTACTGGAAACAAATATCACCCGTTGATTTTGCAACAGCTGATGCCGTTCATCTAGAAAATGGACAGCATCAGAAGGACGTGTGGGGCCTTTTGTTTGGTGGGTGC
This sequence comes from Nuphar pumila, assembly GCF_984573655.1. NCBI lineage: Eukaryota > Viridiplantae > Streptophyta > Magnoliopsida > Nymphaeales > Nymphaeaceae > Nuphar > Nuphar pumila. Next base: position 59,756,042 of record NC_143264.1, on the reverse strand, counting down.
CTTTCATCCTAGCGATGAAAGGTATCGAAGCAAGGGACCTTAGACAACCAGATCTGCTCTCTGAGAATAGTGCGTCAAATTATATTGGCTGTAACTGAATTTCCATCGAACCAAAACAATATCTGGGGATTTGGAACAAGTCCATTTCATTAGTCATTGACTTTGATGATCCACTTAGGCATCGGATGCTGGTCCTTGATTCAATATTGTCAGAGACAGGGCAACTTGACAAATTTTAATTCGAGATCCAGCCAAGTCATGTGAACTTGGTGACAGCCTTAAGTCTTAGGCCCCACGATCAAGTGGTTAGACCTACTTGCACTAAATGCTTCTTACTTGCATCCACGTCCAAGTAAACAATTACAAAAAAACTAGTTCTTCTTTTATTTTCCATGTCAATATGAATATATTAAGAAACTTCCCCAACCCTCCCGTCTCGCTGCACAGGGAAGTGCTCCAATGGGAGGAAGAGCTGGTAATAGGCACAAAACCATGCAAACTGCCTAGTTGGCTGATCTGGTAACTTTGAAAGAATGTACTCATATGTCAATTTACCAGTCTGATTTATTAATGGGCTCTTGTTATTAGCATATAAGGGCTCCACTCGTCTGGTTGAGGCGGCTTGTGAACCATACCAAATTGACGGGACATCACAAGTACTAAACCTATGGGAAGTGTCCCTTGCCGCAAGGTTGAAGCTGAGTGTATTCCCTAGTGGACATGGGAGACTTCAAGGGTTTTAGAAACTGGCTGGAGGTAGGGGTGGCAATCGGGTCGGGTTGGCGGGTTGGAGTGTCAGCATACCTCAACCCGAACCCGACCCGTTTATTAAACGGGTCGGCTGTGGCAAACACGAACCCGACCCGTTTAATAAACGGGTAACCCGACACGACCCGCCAACCCATTTAATAAATGGGTTGGGTCGGGTAAACGGGTTTTCAGGTTGGCGGGTCGGGTTGGCGGGTTGACGGATCGGGTAGGCAGGTTGGCGGGTCGGGTTGACGGGTCGGGTTGGCGGGTTGACCCACCCGCCTAACCCGTTTATTAAACGGGTCAGCCGGGTTGGCATACCCCCAACCCGAACCCGACCTGTTTAATAAACGGGTTACGCGGGTCGACCCGTTTATTAAACGGGTTGGCTTAAGCCCAACCCGAACCCGCCTAAGAGGCGGGTTGGCGGGTCGTGTCAGAAATTGCCACCCCTAGCTGGAGGGCGCCTACCAATGTGCAGCTGTTGACGAGGGGGCTTTCTTTAGATCTAGCCAAAAAAAGAAAAGAGTTTTTATTGTTTGGACTAATCACATCGAGCTCCAAGTTGGTCCAAAAATTTAAACTTTGCCGAAGTTGAGAAATATTTTTTGGAATAATTTTACAAAAGGACTCTTAACTTATCAGCTATTTATAAAAGAAGCCTAAAGCCACCTGCTTTCATAATTTCTGTAATCATTCAGTAGCCTTAGTGAAAGAAAGTGATTAAAGCATCTTCATTAATGGTTTGTTTAAGAAAAGATAGTAAGATGACACAATATGGGTTGTTCTAAAAAAAAGGGTAAACATGCCATTTTATAATTCAGCTGGGTAGTTGAATGCATTCAGATCAGGTAGGCAGTTGAATGTAAAATATCGGATTGCTTTTAGTAAATGGATAATAAGTTAAGCAGCTTTTTGCAAATTACTCTATTTTCTAGGACTTCAGCTAGATGGCACTGTTTGAGAGACTTGCGTGCAAATTTACTCACTGGAAAATGAATTATTACAAACTTGATTGATGATAAAAATGGGGAACATGGGATATCTCTCTTATATGCATTACTCTTCATCCCCATGAAAGGAAACATCCCCAAGATCAGACCAATCAAGATGAGTCAATGATACAATGGGCCCCTGTGAGTAGCACTCATCGAATCCATTATTGGACACGTCACACGTGTCGTTGTGCGTCTTAGACGTAGCACTTGTAGGTGTGATAGCAGACAGTGCATCAGACAGCTGTGTCCTCAGTGAGACATTCTCTGCCCTTGCCATTGCCACTTCAGTCTGCAACTGGGTGACTTGATGCTGAAGTGCAACAATTGCTGACACGCAACCATACACAGGGTCCTTGAGCCTTGCGTGTGCCTCATACACCATGCTGCTCACTGCATCACCCCTTTGGTTCACAGGAATATCCTGAAAATTTAAATGGAGATATAAATGATGCTAAAAGATCAACAAACAACCTTTAATGAATATTCATGATGATATTTTTTTTTTGTTACTTGCATGTGGTTATTTATTGGTCATGGTTTGTGTGGTATCCATTTATTGTTATTCTTCCTAAATGAAGTGAACCACCTCCCCATAAAAAAAAAGACAGAAAAAAAGAGATTTGAAATAGTTGGTGGTTGGTCAGGTCCAACAAGTTTTGTAGATTGAATGTCTTTTAACTTATTGGAAGTTCCTTTTTGCTGCTTACAGTGATCTGTACATGTGTTTGGTTGCACCATGTGAGTATGGGTGAGTTAGTCAATGACGCTAGGGTATGTGATCTATGAAATGAAATGAGGTAAGTTCATATGTTATAATGCCTCTAACGCTAGTAGGAAGCGTGCAAAATAGGTTTTAAATAGTATTAATTAGTCCTTTATACTCTTGACTATTTTAAGAGTAACACTCTAATGTCCAATTTTTCATTAAAATGGACAAAAAAGGAACACTCTGATATCTAATTAAACAGCTTGTGGTATCCTGAGGGTTCAGAAACGTTCTTGATTCTGGTCTCAATGTGAAGAGGTAAAATTTTTATGCAAAACTGCCAAGTTAATTGGCCAAAGAAAGGTACATTCAAAATGGTATTGGTAATGTCTGTCAAGTACTTCGAGGGAGGGAATGAAATGCAACCCATAAATGACATTTTCTCTTTTGAAATACCTCATTGTCTACTCAAGATGATGCTACAACACACCCGCCTGGGTCGCCCGAGTGGCAGCGGGTCTGGGGATGAGAAGGTGTTGACCCCTTGGTCTCAGGTTCGACTCCCACTGGGTGTGCAGGTGCCTTTAATGGGCTCTGTAAGGGCTTGGGTGTCAGTGACCCTACTCGGGGTTTACCTTGCAGGGGGAGTGGGCCCATTAAGTGACCCAGTTCTCTTCGAGGTTCCTTGTCATAAAAAAAGATTCTGCTACAACTAAAGAACTTAAAATCTAACAAATTTTGAAAAAAGCAACCCAAGGAAGATTTTTGCGACGATATGGGGTTCATGACCTGAAACATTTACTAGAAATCTAGATGAGAGATGCAAAGGAGAGAGACACAAAAGCCAAGATGTAACAACATAAGTTCCATTCTTTCTTACTCGAAGCACCTTCATCAGTAGAAAGCATGCAAAATTGGTTTCTAATAGTATCAATCAGTCCTTTACACTCTTGAATATTTCAAGAGAGATACAATCTAATATCCAATTTCCATTAAAAAAAACTGTGATTCAAAAGGGTATTCATCATATCTGTATACTTTTACTTCAAAAAAAAAATTCTGTCAAATACTTGGAGGGAATGAAAATTCAAAATTCAGGGCCCATGAACAACATTCTCTTTTGAAACACCTTCTTGTCCATTCAAGATGCTGCTACAACTAAATAACTCAAAATCAAAACAAGTTTATAATAACAATATATAGTTCATGGTCCCCGAAACATTTACTAGAGATCTGGATGAGAGATGAAAAGGAGAGAAACGCAAAAGCCAAAACGCAACAACACGAGTTCCATTATTCTTACTCGAAGCATCTTGGTCACATTGCTTGCTCCGAAAACTCGATGGACTCCGGCGAATTTCTCTGGCTCAGCGGCCGGGAAATATGGTACAAAGATGCAATCGGAGGTGCATCTCCGGCGTAATCTTCTGCACCCAGCACATGGAACGTTCAAACTAGGAGGGGTCCTAGTCTTCATCCCTCTAGAGCCTAGAGTTGCACTACCAAGAATAAAATCTCTCATATATAGCAACAACTTGATCTCTAGAGATACACAAACCTGTGTCTTGAAAGTGACATGAGAGCCATATGAATTATGGAAGAGAAAAGGAAGCTACCAGTGATCATCAAAATTCCACATCCATGGTTGAGAAATATATAGGCATGTGTTACTACAGGGAACTGAAAACTGTCAACCTTTACAATAAGGTTTTAAATTCAACATCTGTACTGCAAAGTAGTTATAGCACAAAGATGATGTTCAACAACTCACTTCTCTAATTTATGGTTTCTGGTACAGTCTATAAATCTTGTGCAGATTGAAAAGATATCTACATGAGCTATTGGTCTAAACATTTCTGACAAATTTGGTTGGTGAAGAAAATAAATAATATCTAAATTTGGCGGTGACAAGAATAAGCAACTGCTCTTGGAAATTTGGTGCAGATTGAAAAGATATATATCTACATGTGCATGTTGATTTTAAAATTATATTTAGCACAAGAATTGTTTATGAAACCAGCTTAATTAATAAAGTCTTGAGTTTGGTGAATGACAAGATTATATAAGGAAAAAAAAAGGAAAAGATGATTTTTTTTTTGTTTTATTTGCCTGAATTTAATATAAAAAAGAGGTACCCGAGAATGGTGTTGTGCAGGTCAGTATGAAGGGAAAAGTTAGCATGGGTTTTTGGTTAGTGCTTTGTAAACGATCTTAGATATCTAGAATTTTCTAAGAACCAATAGTAACCCAAATGGGAAAATTTTGGGCATGGTTAGCACCCTTAGGACTTGGTTTCGGATCGGCCATGCTTAATTTGATGACTTTGGTGAGTCATCTTGGCGATTCTGGAGTTAGTTATATATGACGTAAGTTCATATGAGAACTACTGTGTGAATGGTGATTTTCATGGAATTTTTGTTCTTTTCTCTTAAATCTAACTGTTAGGTTGTGATCTACATGCTTGGTTTTATAAGGATCAGCTCTTGAATCATATGATGCACACCATTTTTTAAGATTTTAAAATCAATGGCTGATAATGTTTATAAATATTTAAGCATTCAAAAATCACATTTTCATAAAAAATACACAATCCAACTGTTGATTCCTAACAAATTTACCTACATGGTTGGATTTGCAAAAAAAAAAAAGCATTGAAAATATCCATATTTCTAGTCCTCATATTCTAGTGACTCTCTCTTTATATATATATATATATATATATATATATATATATATATAACACATATTTTAATATATGAGAAAAGATTTTCTACAATCGTTCTAATTGTACAAACTTAGCGATAAGTCTGACCATGTAGATACGTTTGGACAGCTAGAGTCTAATATTTGAGTGGGCCATTCCTGTGATCCAAAAATCAACTCATAAAAACATTTTTTTGCTGAGAAAACATGATCAAATTCCTAACAAATAAACCATGTTGAATACATCTACAATGATTGAATTTAATCAAAATGACTTGCATCACAAGATTTCAACAAGATTGTACATAAAGACAATTGTGGCAAATATATTATGACCATAGACAGAGCCGTACCTGTGTTTTATGGGGCCTGAGGCGGAGGGAAAAAATGGGCCCCTATTAATAGTAGGAGTTCGGGGGGGGGGGGGCGCAGCGCCTCCTATTTTTTTTTAAAGAATCAAAATAACAATAAAATTTGCATTCACATTAAATAAATATAATATTCCAAATATTTATATTATATTAAATAAAAATATATAAAATATTTATATAAAATACCTAAACAATACTCATTGGCCTTAAAAATGGGCCCCTAAATTTTTTTTGGGCCGAGGGGCCCTGAGGCCCAAGCCTCATTGGCCTCTTTACAGGTCCGGCTCTGCCATAGACACAGAAACAATTGCCGCAAATATATTCAGACTCTACACATACGCAAAAAAAAAAACAGGTGCAATGTGAGTACACACTTTTAGTGTGCGCTGTATTTGATCACCCTCCAACTTGGAGATAGGGCCTGTCAGTTGTGGGGTCCAAGAAATGATGGAGGGCGATAAGGTGCAGCGGCACACTAACAGTGTACAATCACATTGTACACTACACATACATGGCAAAGTCGTTATATATAAAAAAAAAAATAGATGAAACTTTGCTGACTTGGTCAAGTTTAAACCCTAACAAAACTTGTTCAGGGGCTGATATGAGACAATTCAGTTGAGTCATGAGTTGACTGGCCGAGTTTGCCTCCTACGATTTTAGGAGTGACCATGGCTTACTAATTTTAAAAAAGAAAACTAGATTAATTTATAGGCAGTCGAAATAACCAACCACATAAGTTATGCAATACTGTAAGATGTGACAAAGCCAGTCACCACCGATGTGGTATCCCAGGGTGGTAAGCAGCTGAAGGCCCAGGTTCGAATCCCACTGCCACATGGGGCTTAAGAGATATCTGGTAGGGGTCGGACTAACCCCAGCTTTCCTTTAAAAAACATTGACTTGAAGGGTGTTTCAGTCACTTAGTTGGAGGCCCATTCTATTTCCAGAATTTATATGCTTGGTGAGTCTGTATTTTGCAGGCTGGCTTTGTTGGGGCACACACCATACGGCTTGCATTGCGAGTGCCCGTGTAATCTTCATGTTTGATAAGCAGTTAAGAGCGAGCTTTTATATGGGGTGCAGCTGAATTGGTTGGTTAATTACCATTCAAGGAAGATACAGGGCTTTTTAAGCATACAACGAATCAAAGCATTGAATGGGGCTTGGCTTAGTAGGGCCCTAGCTTGCTCAGCCAGTTGAGATAACACGGCTCGGCCGTACCAACGTGATGAAGATCTTTCTGGATAGTCCATAGAGGCTATGTTACAAGGACATGTGGACACGAGGAGGTGTGCCACAGATTTGACTTGAAAGTTCAAAATTGTCTTGGAAAATATGACAAGAAATTTCTCAAACTTTTAATAAAAAAAAATAAATTTTGATATTTTAATGTTCAAAAATGTGTTTTTTATTGAAATAAAATAATATTAAAATATTTTCTTCGTGTCAGTGTCCGTCCGTGTCTGAGCATGTTGGCTCGTGTCATCAGAGACCACCAAAATGGTATGTCCTGTGACATAGCATATATAGAGGGGCCAATGGATACATATAGTGTAAGGGGTAGCTGCTTACTCCTATCCATGCCTACCCAAACATACTAAAGGTTTTTTTTATTGCTTTTCTCTGATCATATAAATATGTTTTAAATGCTTGATTTTCTAAAAAACTCTTAATTATGATATGTGGGTAAGTTTCTATATAAGGTTTGAAAATCGATGGTTTACAATTTTCATAAATATTCAAGCTAAAATATTTACATTTTTTTATGGAAAAACAAGATCCAAGTATCATGCAAATCAACTATGCTGGAGCACATCTGTGGGGTCAGATTTGTAAAAAATACCATGAAAACCCTTATTCACTGGCATTAGACTCAAAACTTTGGTAGGCACCAAAACCTTATATATATATATATATATATATCTATATATATATATATATATATATATATATGCACAACTACCAACGCAATCATACTCGCCGTTTATCATGCTCTTGATGGATGGCCAATGCAAAAAACACAAAAAAAATGGCTAAAAAGTGAGTTTTTCTGCTTTTTAGGCTTTAGCTGCGCTTTCATAGCACCACTAAAGGTCTCATTTCCACTGGGACCTTTAGCGCACTCAAAAGTGTCGATAAAATGCTTTTTAAAAAAGAACATCCAAGTTCTTTAAGAATTTTACCGACGCTTTTGAGCACCGTTAAAGGTCCCAATGAAATTGGGACTTTTAGTGACTCTCTAAAAGCCTAAAGCCTAAAAAACAAAAAAATATTGTTTTCAGCATTTTTGCATTGGCCATCCATCAAAACCACGATGGATGGCCAGTATGATTGTGCTGGTATTACGCACCTAAGAGTTGCACAACTACCACTCATATATATATATATATATATATATATATATATATATATATATATATATATATATATATATATATATATATATATATATATATAATTGGTTTTGCGCATCATTTTGTTTTGCTGATGATTGGTGGTGTTATAAGATCCATGGTGACAGGCAAACTCTATTAAAGGGTAACAAGCCAACATCAAAGGCTCATCATCCACATATGGCCCATGGTGTTCATTCATAGTTCCTTCGGAAATATTTTCTACCTAACTGAGTAGGAAATTTTTAGTTGTAACGAGGAAATGGTCTCTCTCTCTCTATCTATCTATCTATCTATATATATATATATATATATATATATATATATATATAGAGAGAGAGAGAGAGAGAGAGAATGCCTAGGCGTCAGCGAATGAGTCTGGGTGATAATCTTCGCTATGGTGTTCAATCATCAACTTGTCTTTGGACTTGGGGCCACAAGGTCTTGTTCCTTCGATGGCGAGGTTTTGCTATGTCATGCGCATGAACACTACAAGAAATCTGTGGATTAGCGACAAACGCTATCCATCGATAATCCATCACAAATCTGTCGCTAATTCGTTTAGCGATGGATTTGTGATGGCTTAGCGATGGATAACATTCTTCACAATTTTTTGGTCGCTAATTAGCGATAAAACTAATCTGTCGCTAATTCATGATGGATTAGCGAATATCATGATCTATCACAAATCTGTCGCTAAATAAGGACTAATTTGGTTTTGTGACAAATACATATCCGTCGCTAAAATTTTACGATGGATACATTTTCATTGCTAAATTTCATCGCCCAATTAACGACAGCTTAGCGACGAATTACATTTCATCGCAAAACATCGACTGATTTAATTTTTGAGACAGATTAATATCCGTTTTTAATCCATCACTACATTTGAGACAGATATTAGCAACGAAAAATATCCATCGCTAATCCGTCACAAAATTTTAAAAAAATAAAAAAAATTATTTGAAATATAAATATCGAGAAAAAATTTCTCGTTATACAATTTATATAGCCTGTGCATAAAAAATAAAGTACACATAAAAAAGACATATACAAAGTAGCTGAAACAAATTTAGCACAAGCTATAAGTGAAACAAATTTAACAACCCACTATAATCCTCGCCAAGTACTAATTAGTTACAAGTGAACATATACAAAGAGTTTCGTTTGAAACAACAAGTATATGCAACAAATTAAACACATGAATCTAATCATCGCCAAGATTTGGAACATCATCCTCTTCATTGTCTTGATCTGCCCCTTCATCCATGTCTGCATCAACTCCTTTACGTTGATCATCTCCAGCATCCTACAAAGAGAACTGAAATGTTAGTATTAATAAACAAAATATAATAAAATAAATTATATGCAATGCACATAATCTAAGGAAATCAAAGTAACATGGCTGAATGACACATAGACTAGCAATAAAGTGAAGAACATTAACAGAATTCAGATATGTGTTCTAAGGCTGACAAAAAAAATTCATAGTGATTCAATCATGAAAATATGTGTTCTAAGGTTGTCAAAAAAATGTCAGTGATTCAAGATGCATATATGGTTTATAAGGTTGTCAAATAAATGTGTTATGTATCACAATCATGCATATATGTGTTCTAAGGTAGTAAAAAAACTTTCATAGTGATGAAATCATGCTTATATATGTTCTAAGGTTGTCAAAAAACTTTCATAGTAATTCAATCATGCATATATGTGTTATAAGGCAGTCAAAAAACTTCAATAGTGATAAAATCATTCTTATATGTGTTCTAAGGTTGTTAAAAAACTTTTATAGTAATTTAATCATGCATATATGTGTTATAAGGCAGTCAAAAAACTTTCATAGTGATGAAATCATGTTTATATGTGTTATAAGACAGTCAAATAACTTTCATAATGATGAAATCATGCTTATATGTATTCTAAGGCAGTCAAAAAACTTTTATAGTGATGAAATCATGCTTATATGTGTTTTATGGTTGTTAAAAGACTTTCATAGTGATTCAATCATGCATATATGTGTTATAAGGCAATAAAAAAACTTTCATAGTGATGAAATCATGCTTATATGTGTTCTAAGGTTGTAAAAAAACTTTCATAGTAATTCAATCATGCATATATGTGTTATAAGGCAATAAAAAAACTTTCATAGTGATGGAATCATTCTTATATGTATTCTAAAGTTGTCATAAAACTTTTATAGTAATTCAATCATGCATATATGTGTTGTAAGGCAATAAAAAAACTTTTATAGTGATAAAATCATGCTTATATGTGTTCTAAGGTTGTCAAAGAACTTTTATAGTAATTCAATCATGCATATATGTGTTATAAAGTAGTAAAAAAACTTTCATAGTGATGAAATCATGCTTATATGTATTCTAAGATTGTTAAAAAACTTTCATAGTGATTCAATCATGCATATATATATGTTATAAGGTTGTAAAAATTTTTACAGTGATTCAATCATGCATACATGTGTTCTAATGCTAGCAATAAAAATTCATAATGATTCAATCATTCATACCTGACGGGCACCAGAGCTAATGTTGAATGCAGATGAAGTTCCCCTGTCCCGAAAAAAGTTGCACAACTCATTATGGACAAGGTTAGGAATGACTTCATGTAAAAAGTCACGCATTGTGTCCTGAAAAAGCTGATGGATACCATCCCAAGAAACAATAGGGTCAATCGGACGGTGGAAGTTGATGCTGGCGAAAGAACTCTGAGAGCTCTGACTGCAGGCGGCAACGATTGGTGTGGTGTTAATGTTACTCCCAAACTCGAACCCACGACCTTTTTTGGGTTCACCAGTTGCAGTCACCCATGCTGCAGGATCAAAAGACAGATGCTGAGTGGAGTCATTGTCATATCGCTCTACCATTTGTTGCTCGTATGACTCTTACAAAGTAATGATTACAGTAAGAATTAATAATTAAGAATTACAATATTGATGATAATGTAAATCATGGTAACTTGTATATCACAATATTTATTAATACAATAAATACATACCATTATCGCTCTCATATTCTCTGATACGAACTCTCTTGTGCTCTTACGTTTATGTGTTTTAACAAACATATCTTTATAAGGCACAATGCCACCTTTTTCGGCTTCCTGCAAGGTTAAATGCTAAAAAAATCAATTAGAAAGTACGCAGAAATACTTATAAATTTGACAATATATATATTGATGAGTTACCAATTTCTTCTAGTGGCTCCCAAAAGTCCTAAAACCACCTATGTGTAGATGGACATCAGACATCTTCACTCGGTTCTGTGCATTCTTTGCTGAGCGGTTTCGAAATTCATGGCTTGCCCACTTGTCACACATTGCATCCCAATAATCTATCCTGATAGTAGAAGGGCCATGGCCCTTCCACTGTAGTGGATCATCTATCCCACCAGCTGCTTTTATTGCTGTAGTCTTCAAATTGTGCAACATGTCAATAAATCGATTGACAGTCACCTTCTGCCACACTATCCTCGCGTCCTGCTCCTCTTTTGCAGTCGCGAAGCAATTCAAAGCCTACAAATAATTTTAGAAAATTAGTACACATGACTATAATAAAAAATTATATATGAAACACATTAGCTATGATAAATGATTGTATACCATAAATGAGGACCATAATCTTTTCAACACCTCTTTCGGGTACTCTTTCCATTGAGCGACTGGTCATGGTAGATGCTGAAATAGTGACTTTCTAATTTCTCGTATTACTTCTTGTGGCTCAAACCTTGCACTGTACATGAATTGATACATATTAACAATCGACTATCGATATACACTATTTATAAGATAAGTATTGGACAAGTGACAATGTAATACTTACGGTCGACTATCGATATACACTATTTGAATGAGTCATCGTGTGTCAGACTGAGAAGATCCTGCGTCCGGCGTTGTCTTGTGATGTGTATGAGTAGCTGGTGTATGTGGGTCATGTGCAGGCGAAACATTATCTACAAAATAATGACATAGAAATTCACAAATGTACATATAAACTAATCAACTATACATTTATTTAAATGATATGCCTATTGAATGATTATGTGAAGACGAAGGCTGATACTGACTATCACTGAGTTAGGATCTTATAAAGATAATTAACAAGTAACAATTTTTATATCAACATATAAGAAAAAATATAATGAATTCCTATATTTAAATATAACACAAAGACATCTACCTAATGATGTCCCACGACCTCCACTTGATCATCGACCACTGGGTGCTCGACCACTGTGACCTCCACAAACCATATTCTAACAAATATATGTTATTCGGATCAGTTACATAACTCTTGAACTTAGCATGGACATGATATATGCATGAAATGTAAAGATTTAAAGGTTCTACATGAATCAGTTTTATAACTTTGCATGTACATGCTAAATATGCATAGAATGTAACATGATATGCAATTCCATGAACATGAATACATAATCAAATAAAAAATAACTTCATGCATGCATGGATACAGTCACGTCAAACATTGCAATATATTCAAATCATTCATATCACAACAATGTCAAACATGTACCTGCAATAAACATACCCTAGTTAGTACATCACTAGGACCCATAGCAGAACCCAGTTCTGGTCCTGCAGTATCAAATATCAAATCCATATATGGATTATCGTGCACCATTTCCACCCATACATCAAATTTGTTCAATTTTTTTTTTACCATGAAGCATCTAATTTTGATAACCACTCACAAAACCCTTCCTGTATAGGTGATGTCTAACGCCATGAGGTCTTACAAATCGATTGTTCTTACACATCGTGCAGAGCACCTAATCCAACCGATGAGATCCACTGTACTGACACTTGCCGTTGCAAATTCAATAAAACTGTCAACACCATCCATATATTCTAACGACACTTCATTATCAACTATCCTATGATACATCCATTCACGGTTTGCAACCATTTTATCCTATAATGTTGCAGATATTATCTTCACCAGTTAAAAGAGAATCATAATAATGCATTGATGAAAAAAATATCAAATTTATCATGTATTGTTGGTGGATATATATATATATATATATATATATATATATATATATATATATATATATATATATATATATATATATCACAAAGATATTTAGAAAGATGAAATCACATTCATAAACATGATACATTCAATTTCAGCATGTTTTCATAATACAATTTCATATGGAAGGCATAATTAATTCGAAAATAACTTTATGAAAGCATGGATACAGTCACATCAAACATTGTAATATATTCATATCACAATAATGTCAAACATGTACCTGCAACAAACACACTTCAATATCCTGCTCACTACTACCATGACTAGCATAAACTCTAAACTACAAAAACAAGAGCACTTCTATTTTCATACATTCAAATCATGCTCAGTATGATCTCTGAACTCCAGCAAAGCAGTCCTAGATATTCATAACTAAGTGAGCGTGTGAATAGAAAAGTGTTGCATTGAAAAAAGTAAATAACATGGGATGCGCTTGCATCACTTACTCACCACGGGTATTTACCCATTTTGCATTGCTTTTGCCTTTTCATTTTTTCCTTATTTCTTTTTGCATTGCATTTTTAGCCGCATGCGATGCTTAGCACTAAGCATCACATAATTAGCTTATCTACGTACCTGTAAAGCACAAATATACAAAACAATATAATACCAAACGATCTACTCGTCCCTCTCACAAGGAGAGAATGCTACAACTGCATACACACACAATGACCAGCTTATCATCACTCAAACATACCTTCACGATTGGCGGATACAGGTCAGAGGCTCGACGAGATGGATGGAGCTCGACTGGTACACGATTGCTTGTCGCTATTCCTACATGAACAAGGGCAGAAAAGAAAAAGAAGAAGAAAAAAAAACACAAAGAAGGGCCAATGGGGATTCTAGTATCGACCGATGAGAACCGCAACAGTGGAGGGCCTCTAGGTTGGCACTCATCAGAGAGACGAAGTGCGTCCCGACGACAGCAGTGGTGCAGGGTGGACAAAAGAAAATAGGGGAAGAAAAGAGAGGATGAGAGATCGACGATGGCGATGGCCAGTCTGCGACAGATTGGGTGGGACTCCGGGAGGGGGAGGAAGAAGAGGAGGTAGGTAATGGCACAACTTCGGTGGCCTACGGATGGGGAAGGAAGGAGGTGAGGAGAGGACTCAGAGAGGGGGAGGAAGAAGTGGAGGCCGATACACGATGGTGGTACACGGCGGCGAGAGAGATGGAGTGAGGGACGAAGGAGGAGGTGATGGAGAGAAATTGGGCGGCGAGTGGCGAGCGGTGTGCGGCGGGTGGCGATGGCACACAATAGTGGCACACAATGATGAGAGAGGAGTGAGGGAAGAAGAAGGAGGTGACGGGAGACGAACGACAGGGGGTGGGCGACAGGCGACGATGGCACACGACAGTGGCACACGACAATGAGAGAGGAGTGAGGGAAGAAGGAGGAGGTGATGGGTGACGGGCGACGTGAGAGGGATGAAATAGAAAGGGAAAAAAAGGGGCTAGCATTATGGTTTTACGGGGGGAAATTAGTGATGGCTTAGCGACAAAATGTTTTTTCTCAAAATCCGTTACCAATTAGAACGAAGTAACAACAGAAAAATTTTTGTCGCTCATCCGTCGCGAAGTTGCGACAAAATTTGAGTTGGATTATATTCCGTCGCTAATTAGCGATAGATTTTGAGACAGATTTTTTCCATCACAAATTTCGCAACTAATTCTAATTTTAGGGATGACTAATTTTCTCTCGCTAATCCATCGCAAAATTGTGACAGATTATTTCTGTTGCAAATGTCCATCGCTAATTAACATTTTTCTTGTAGTGGAAGCCACAATACGCTTCATGGCACACAAGGCTAAGGCAAAGTTTATGCCTCTTTCAGAAGTCATATATATATATATATATATATATATATATATATATATATATATATATATATATATATATATATATATATATATATATATATATATATATATATATATAAGAAGGGGATGGTCCACTGACTAAATAGTCCACCCCTTCAAAATCTGAATGATAAATATATTTTTTTGGCAAATTTGACCTTATAAATGCAATCTTCATGATTCAAAGTATATGATTAGACTCTTGGATAAAAAAGTTTTGATGTGTAGGTAAGATTTTATAACATAAAATTTCAACAATTTAAGAACCATTTATTTTTGTATCATTGTAAAATCCTATCTAACTACCAAAAAATATATCTAACATACATATTTTGAGAGGGAGGCACTACAAGAAAATAGGTCATTGCCGACAATATTTATTGCTGAAAATATATGATTTATGATGGCCAATAATATAAACGATGATAAATATCGTTGCCCCAGGCATCAACTTTTTACAATCATTTATATTACTATTTTCGATAATATTTATTTATCGTCATTTTTATAAAAATAAATTTGACAATTTTATATAGTCGGTATAAAACAATCATCTCTAGAATATCGTTGGTAATAGTAATTAAAGGCGACAATAATTATCGTCGGTTATAGTAGTTAAAACCGATGATAAATATCGTTGCCTATATTATTTAAAGCTGGTGATACATATCGTTGCCTATGGTAGTTAAAACCAATGATAAATATCGTCGACTTTATTATGTAACTCTGATAATAAATATCATCAGTTATATGTTAGAAGTCGACGATAATTATCATTGTATATATATTGAAAAAACATATATATTACTATAACCAAACGATAAGTATTGGCGGTTATAGTAATCAAATTCAATGATAAATATTGTCGATTATATTTAATATCAATGACAATATTTATCAGGTTCTATATTAAAGAGGACAATAACTTTTGTTATATTGAAAAAATCATATATCCAAGTATCCGATGAAAAATATCATCGGATATGTTAGTTAAAACCGATGATAAATATCATTGCCTACATTATTTTAAGACGACGATAAATATCGTCGGTGATATATTAAAGTTGACAATATTTATCGTCGGCATTGACTATTATTTTTAAAAACCTGCCAATATTTATTGTCAACATTGACTATATTTTTTTTTTCACATTTAAACCCTAGAAATTTACATTCATATCATTATACGTGATCCACCAACAAGAACACATGACTGGAATTTAACACAAATATAGCCAGCATTTGCGTGGAGCAATCTGGAAAAAGCATGCAGCAAAAATGTTTTCAGAAAGATACCATACTAGATGCCTCAACATCAACCATTATCAAACAACCTCAAAAGCATAGAATGGTTTGAAAACCAACTACCTTCTTGAAGATCTCTATCTTATTGTGGGAGATCCTGCTATTATACCTTCCTTATCTCTTATAGCTAAATTAGGTATCTCTATCTTTCAGCGTTGTTATGATCCCTATCTTTGTGGGTTGGTGATTATATAAGAACCCATATCAGTTGTAATTAAAAACAAATGAGAGAATACAGTATATCGATCTCCCACCGTGGACGTAGGCAAGATATGCCGAACCACGTAACTCGTGTGCAGTCTTCTATGGTGTGTTAGTCTCTTCATGGTATCAGAGCCAACTTCTCTCTCTCAAAAAGGGCTGAACAACACGAGTGTGGTCGGTCATGGCGGATCACTACAACAACTCCACTGATGGAAATGTTGGACAAGCTTCTCACTGTGATGGATCTACCACTAGAATAATGGTTCATGAACAAGGTAATCTGAGTCTTAAGATCACAAACAATCTTTTAAACGGATTCAATTATCTTGCTTGGTCTAAAGCTGCCATTCTTTTTCTAAGTGAAAAGTCCAAACTAGGACTTATGAATGGAAAAAAACCTAAACCACCATTGGATGATCTTAAGTATGATAAATGGGAGTCTAGCAATCATCTTGTAATGTCGTGGCTTTTAAATTCTATGGAACAAAAGATTGCAGATGGATTTCGGTTTCTAGAGTCAGTCGAAGCAATATGGAATGCTGACCATGAGTTGTACAACGAGCAATACAATATTGCTCGCATGTATCAACTCACACAAGAGATCCGAAATCAAAGAAAAGGGAATACTTCTTTGAGTGAATATTTGGGCACCTTGAAGGGAATGTGGGATGAACTGGACTCTTACATTCCATCCACCACCAATCTCTCTCAGATAAAAAAATTAAAGAACAAGAAAGAATTTTTCAAATTCTGGCTTGTCTTGAAAACGAATATGAACAACTCAGAAGCCAGATTCTTATGACTCAAGACCTACCTACTCTAAGTGTGGTCTTGTTATCATTGCAAAATTTTTACTTTTGCAAATCAAACTGACCTTTGAAAAAGATTTTGAAAATAACTCGCCTCCGTTTAAAAATGCGGGATAATTCCAAGGAATGAGACTCGCCTGTCGATACGAGGTTCAACCGTTCCTGGCGCCTTTACCAGAGGTAATTGAACCAAGGATCAATTGTATGCTTAACTTTGCTCAATTTGTCTAAATCATATTATATTTCCTAAATGCACAAAAAATCAGGCATGTGCTATGAATTTCTAAAAATGCATATTTGAAAACATGATGTTTGATTTGAATATTGGAAAATATTTGGAGATTCTTGGAAAAGATAACACTTGGAAAATCATGGGCTTAGTGAGAGAATATTTCTGAGGAAAGTGAAAATCGATTTTTGAAGAAATCTTGAAGTTTTGTGAAAATCGATTCTGAGGAATTTCAAATAACTTTGAAAAACTTGATTTCTTTGAATTAGATATTGGAAATTGAAGCTATAACTTGAAAAATCGAATTTTGAACTTTGAAAAATACTTGAAATATCATTTGAAAACTCAATGTTTTTGAGAAAATCGATTTCTGTATTAAACTTAGAAAAATTTAAGAAAATTGATTTCTTGGAATTGGAATTGGAATTTACAAATGAATGAAATGAATGAATATGGATTTGAAAGACTTGATTTTGAAGAATTGAGAAAATTCTTTTTGTATTTTTGAGAAATGCAGTGTATTTTTGAAGTTAGCCTAATAGTGTAGGCTAAATGTGGCTAATACGAAGATTACAAATCTAGATATCATTCGTATTCTGACTATGACCATAAATACAAATTCCACCAAGTTTGTCAACTCCATAAGAGCTAGTGCACGTGCCATTCGTGTAGACCATAGTGAATTTGTAAAAATATGCATGAATGATACATTCATCAGATATTAAAATTTGCAGAATTAAACTATATGCAGTGCAAATCCTAATCTAAGCAGAAAATGTAAATCTTATTCCAAATATTACATTTAATTTACATCACTAATTGAATTTAAATGACTGAAAATTAAAGTCTTCAATGTCTTTGCAAAACTAGAAAACTTGTTAGTGAAGATATGTTGGCTCTTCTAAATTTATCCAGTAATATCTAGAAATTATTGGATTTTGCTAGATATAAGCCATTTTCCATATGATTTCCTTATATAAACTTAATAAAATATGAAATAATATGGAATAAATATGAAAATGGAATTTGAAATTTCGAAATTAGGGTCAAAATGACCAAAATACCCCTGATAGGAAGACTATGGCTTTTAAACCAGGGTTTTTAGAAAGATATTTTGTAAAATACAACTTTTGAAATACAAATAATGAAAAATTAACTCAAATATGATATGACATGATTAAAAATATGAAATTTAGGGTTTATGGTTTCGAAATTTAGGTCAAATGACTAAAATGCCCCTGATAGCAATACTATGATCTTGAAATCAGGGTTTTCTGAAATAGATTTTGATAAAAACTTGAGATTTATGATTAAAATAAACACAAAATCAAACATGAAACATCCTAACATGATTCTAAACTTGAACAAACCCTAAAAACATGAAATTATACACGAAAATCAAGAAATATCACAAATATCATGATTTTGGCAGTGTTTTTGGATCTTTCAGGTACCCTATTTTGCAATTTGATCTATTCAAACATCAAATGAATTCCAAATTTCATAAAAATTGGACCCTACACTTATTATAACCCTAAAATCAGATTGGAATTACAAAAACATATTTTTATAGTTATTCCAACTCGAAAATTGCACTAAAACCCTAAAAAAAGCTATTTTTACCCTTGGTTACAGACCAGTTTTAATGTTAGACCCGAATCAGGGGTCAAATCACCATGAAAATTTCTGAAATTTTACATATAGAAACTAGACAAAAATACAAAAAATTTCCTTTTTACAGATTGAAAAAACCATCTTCGGTTAGGGAGAAACCCTTCCGACATTCTGAACTAAAATATAACAAATCTAACAGGGGTTAAAACAACTACTTCGGATTGAAAATACATAAATAAATAACAAACTTAATAAAAAATTTTGAAATTTCAGCAGTGAATAATAGACAAAAAAATAATAAACTTTCTTTTTTACAGTTTCTTAATCGAATCTACGGTCTGAGATCTATGATCAACACAAGTCAGATTAGGGTTTTGGTAAACCCTAACGAGTTTTAAATCTCAAATCTAATTCTCTGACAGAGGAAAAATATAAACAGAAACTACAAATTATCAAAATTTCACAGTAAATAGTTCACATCAATAGGAATCTACTGCACTTTACGGATCTCAAATCAAATATCGGATGAGGAAAATAACACATCTGCAAGTTACCTCTGGAATTTTAACAACGATTTTAAAGATTAAAAATCACAGTTTGATGTATGATTTTTCTAACAGAGTTCTCGAATCCCAAAACATCCGAAATTTTTACAGAAGTTCATTGACATATACATGTATCACATATTAAAAATTCAGAAATTGACAGTGAGTATTTCAATACAAAATAATATGTTCTTTGCTAATCCATGCTTAAAAACACACAGAAATCTAATGAAACCTAATAAATCATACATTAATTAATGAAAACAATAAGGAAAATACTAAAACAGTAAAATAAAATTGATTTCTATGCTGGAAAACGTGTAATAAACATAATCAAGCAAAGAAATAAAAAAAATACAGGAAATCCATGGCTGAAATTTGATTTTACCTTTAAAACCATGGATTTAACCCATTAAAACGGTAAATCTCATGTTTTATTGGTTAATAACATGAAAATCGATGCAATAATTGATTCTAACGGATTAGAATCCCTGTAAAAACAGTGAAACAACGTTAGATCATCTTCTTGAACCTTTCTTGAGGTTCTTGGACTTGAATCCATGGTTTAATCCATGGAATAGATTGTGCCAATGGCTAAAATTGATTTAAAACCATTAAAAATATTAAATAAAAACTAAAAATTAAAAAAATAATTATCTTGAGGTTGCTGCAATGGAAAAAGGGCTAGAGAGGAGAGAGAAGCTCCAAGAATCCAATAGGAGAGAGATGGAAAAATCGACCCCCCTATGGCATCTATTTATAATAAAAAATTAGGTTTTAAAAATCAAGTCTTTTGAAAATTTTGGACTCTAACAAGGGGGGACAATTTTGGTGTGAGTTTACCTAACTACCCCTAGCCTAGATTATCCTAATTAAGTCCTAATTACCCCCTAGCTAAACCTAAAAAATCCCCAAATGTGGCGCCATTTGGCATTTTCTCACATTGGGTTTTTAAAGTTTTAACTAAAACAACAATTTAAAACTAAATTTTCAAATGGGTTTTTCAAAATGGATTTTGACTCTTTTAAACTTCTAAAACTAACCAAGACACTGACTAATCCTAGTCTAGCCCTGACTTTCTCAAATGTGGCGCCACCTCGAGTGGACCCCACTTAAATTTTCAAAAACGCTTTTAAAGCTTGAAATTGAGAGAATTTTCAAAAGATTTGAAATGTCATAGAGTTCCAACTGGGTCAAAACTCCTCTGGATATGGCGCCAACTGAGTGGGCCCACATCAGGTTTTGAAAGATTTGAGAACAACTTTGAAAAAGGGTTAAAATCAACAACTGAAATTCAGAATTTTTGAAAATAGAGTCTCGAGCAAACTGGAACTCCGAGTTAGAGTCTTGAAATTTTAAGACTCTGAGATTTTGGATTTAAAAAGCCAAATGAAGAAGTTTTTGAAAAGATTTAATCGAAAATGGTGAAACAAGTCAGAAAATACAGTCAGGGTTAGACTCCTAACTCGATCATAACTCTGAAATAGAGTCCTGGATCAACTGGACTCTACAAAATGACCTAATTTTTGAAAACAAATGGAAATAAATGAAAATGGAAGTAAAAACAAACTTTTGATTGGATTAGGACTCTGGGACAGAGTCCTAATCGGACTGAAACTCTAAATTTTTTTGGTGTTTTTCTAAAAATATATGAAAGAACTTTTGAAAACAGTTAAAAACAATAACAAATATTGAAATAAAACAGAGTTCTGATTCAACTGAGACTCTGGGGACAGAGTCCTAATTGAACTAGGACTCTCAGATTTTTGGATTTTCTGAGAAAACAAATGAGAGAATTTTGAAAAATAGTTAAAAACAGGATAAAATTGAAGTTTTGGTTCAGAGTCCTGATCTGATTAGGACTCTGAGAAAGAATCCTGATTCGATCAGAACTCTAAGGAATTTTGGTTTTCTGATAAGTAAATGATGAAATTTGAGCAAAGCTTTTGAAAACCAATGAAAATGAAGCATGTAAACCAATTTTGGATAGAGTCCTGATTCGATGAGGATTCTGAGGTAGAGTCCTGATTTGATCAGGAATCTGGGATGAAACCTTAGAATTTTGAAATTCTTTGATAAAAGTGTAACAATTTTGATAGATGAAAATAATTTTGAAAGATTCTCTCAAAATTGAAATCAGGATCAGAGTCCTGATCCAACTATGACTCTTTGAACAGAGTTTTGTTTTGACTAAAACTCTAAGTTTCTGACTCATTTTGAAAGATTTGATTGAAAATGGATAAAATAGATGTAAAAGATTAGAGTCCTAATCCGATTAAAACTCTTTAAAAGAGTCCTGATCCGACTGGACTCTTGAAGAAGAGTCCTGATCCAACTAAGTCTCTGAAATTTTGGCCAAAAGAGAAGATTTTAAAAGGTTTTCTCCGAAAACAGGTAAAAAGGTAATGAAAAGTAGAGTTCTGATCCGACTGGACTCTGGGGAAAAGAGTCCTGATCCAACTAAGACTCTAAGATTTTGACCAAAACAGAGGAAATGGACAAGGGATATGACCATAACTAGTTTAAAATCAGAATGAAATTTTAAAAAGATTCAAAAGATGAAAATACAGAGTCCTGATCCAACTAGGACTCTAAAAGTTTTGATATTTTTGATAAATAAAGAAATCCAGAAGCGACACCACCTAAATGGGCCTCATCTAAGAATTAAAATCAATTGAAATTGAGTTTGAAATGAATCCAGATTGTTTTCTGAGTAAATATTTCAAAATATAAGGTCCTGAGGGTGGAAAATGACAGAATGCTGATTAAAAACCCAGGTTTTAACATTGATTTTGAAAGAAGAGTTTTTTAAAAACCCAAATCTGGATTAAATATTTTGAAAATAAGAGTGTTGGATCTCGATGATGAGATGCAATGACATGCAATGCTATGCAATGCAATGAATTGACATGCTGAATGCATGCAATGATACACAATGACACATGAAATGTAAGCACTGGATAAGAGTAAAAATTTGGGGTGTTTACAGATGCCCCTCTTTGCTACTAAACCGGTTGGAAGCCGAGCTTAGTGGCAAAGAAAACACACCAAATTTGGACTATAAAAATGCCCCAGTTAGAAAAATCTGGCTGGGTGTGGAAGAATTAATTCAGATGATGGTGGTGGATATGGAATGGAGAATAAAGAAGAAAGATTCATTCTGCGAAATTGAAGTTTCAGTTTTGCTTTTATCTTGGATAGGACGAAAAATACCTCGTGTAGAAACGAAGCTCAGGTTTGACCCTTAACCTGACCGGGAAATGAAGTACCTCATCAGAATGAGGCTCAGGCTTGTACCCTTAACCTGATTAGGCAGAAAATGAAATACCTCATCAAATGAGGCTAAGGTTTGTACCCTTAACCTGATCAGGCAGAAATGAAATACCTCATCAAATGAGGCTCAGGTTTATACCCTTAACCTGATCGGGCGGAAATAAAATACCTCATCAAATGAGGCTCAGGTTTATACCCTTAACCTGATCGGGCGAAAATAAAATACCTTATCAAATGAGGCTCAGATTTATACCCTTAACCTGATTGGGCAGAAAATGAAACACCTCATCAAATGAGGCTCATGTTTGTACCCTTAACCTGATCAGGCAGAAATGAAATACCTCATCAAATGAAATTCAAGTTTATACCCTTAACCTGATCGGGCGGAAATGAAATACCTCATCAAATGAGGCCCAGGTTTATACCCTTAACCTGATCGGGCAAAAATGAACAGAATCCTCGAAAGAAGAGTCCGTGATGGAACCTTCAGATTTTGCACAGTAAATCTGACAGGGGTTTTGCAAAAGGATGAAATTGGGGTCCCTAAAGCTTGAAAAGGGGTTTGATTTTGGGCGCCTCATTGCTGAGACTAAATAACTTTTGAAATTGATGACCTTTTGCGAGAAAATTATTGGTGGCTTAACCTCAAGCCGAAATTGGATTGTCTATGGTAGGACAGTGGGGACACAGGGAAGTGTGCAAATCTGAGAGCCCATGCGCTCAAATTATACCAAAGAATGGAAGGAATCTTGAAAACTCCCATTATCAAGTCCTAAAAGGGATAACAACTGATGTCAGGATGTGCCAAAGCTGAACTTCAAGCTCTCGCTTCATGTCAGGATAGCTAGAAAATATTATCAAAATGTTGAAAATTATTGTTGATTTAAAATGATTGAAAGTGATGCACATTGTTTTGAAAATATTTCCTCTTTTCTACCTGAAGTATTACATCCAACTGGGCTTAACTTTGTAGAATCAGGATTCGAATTCGAATTGCTTGCGATTGGCTTTCTTTCTAGGAAACTATAAATTTCCTTGATATGAACAGAAAATAGAGTATTCTTGATATTATGAAAGCAATTGGTGAAAAAATATTGATAAAAGAATTTCACAAAATTTAAAGAAGATTCTTGGTAGATTTAGCAGCTTGATATCCTGGGATTCTTTTTTTTCATGATGGTCTTTTTGAGCTCTCTTGGGTTTTTGGGGAATTCATTACATTATCCTTCATTTTGGAGATGTCCTAGCTTTTTTTTCTTTCTCTCTCTTTTTTTTTGGAAGGGTACGTCACAAACTCCTTCAACTCGAAGATGTTCCGATCCTTCTTTTCTCTCAGGAATTATATTGACGGTTATTGGCTCATGGGTTGGAAATCTCTTGGTGATAGCAAAAATTAAATATCTTTTAGGGTTTGTCAGGAGGCTCATCGCAGTCGCCTTCATCTTGACGGTGCTTTGAACTTTCCCTGGAAGGATCCGTCACAAACTCCGTTATCTTGGAGATGATTCAAATCTTCTTTGGCCCGGGGGTCTACTCGCCTAATTCGCCTTCATCTTGACAACAGTTGAGAGATCCCTTTTGCAGATATTTAATTGCAGCTTAGGTGATTGAGGAGATATGGAGATTGAGTGGATTTTTCTATATCATATAGGATATTTCGACTGCTTTATTTTCTAAGAATGATCTTTAAAAATGTGTCATTGACTGCGATCAATACCGATCACTTATGACTTTGCAACAACATTGAATTTTCTTTGCCGGCCATATCAAGGATTTATTCTTCATCCTTTTGCTTGGCCAATAGAAAGATTTTGAATTTTGAATCCTTCTTCGCAAAAGCTTTGTCCTTTTGGAAGTAATACTGAAGGTAATTCTTTTGTGTAAAAAATATTTTGAAATCAACAAATATTTAATGACAAATTGGCAAATTTTTCTTGAAATCCTTTGTGGAAGTGAACATTTAAAGCATGACTCCACACATCCATGACAGAAATTTTTCCTCCTTTTCCCAAAGAAGAAGATTCAGAAATTGGAAATTGAAAATAGGAATTACTCCTCTCTCCCCTGAAGAGGAGGTGTTTGCAAAACGAACTTTCAAAGAGAAATTAAGCTTTCATCAAAGCTTCCTAACATTAGGCTTTTCTTATGGAAAGGGGGCCGGTAATGGTGAGGTCGGTGAATTAGTCGTGAAAGAACGAGTCCATCACACTCTCCCTGAAAAGAGGGTCCTTCACGATGAAATGGCCTAGTATGAAATTGTGGTCACAAGAAAAACGAACTTCCGTCGAAGCTCTCTCTGAACTAAGGGTTCCTTGTATGAAATTGGAATTTTGTTTTGCAAACAGTTCACAAAGACACGAGTCCCTTCAAACTCTCCCTAAAAAGGGGCTAAGTGAACAAAGGATAGCATGCGAAAAGAACGAGCTCCCTCGAACTCTCCCTGTACAAAGGGTCTCTCACAAGAGGAATTTTTGAAATTGGTATTGAGTGACCAAAAAGTCGAAATTGGAATTTGAAGTTTTGAAATTTTGAAATTTGATATTAGACATTTGGAAATTTGGAATTTGGAAATTGGAGATTGGAAATTTGGAAATTTGAAATTGGAAATTGGAAATTGGAAATTGGAAATTGAAAATTGGAAATTGGAAATTGGAAATTGGATGACCCGAAAGTCGAAATTGAAATTTGATTGACCCGAGGTCAAAATTGGAAATTGAAAATTTGGGACTTAATTGACTCGAAGGTTGAAATTGGAAATTTGGAAATTGATTGACCCGAAGGTCGAAATTGAAAATTGAGTGACCCGAAGGTCGAAATTGAAAATTTGAAAATTTGAAAATTGGGTGGCCCGAGGGCCGAGGTGGTAATTGGATGGCCCGAAGGCCGAAATTAGTAATTGGAACTTTGAATTTTGATGGATGATCAGTACGAAAACTGAACCCAAGAGGTCGACTAACACAACCAACCAGTGAGACATTAACACAAGTGCTCAATTTTGAAAGAATACCCGTATAAATACTATTTTTTTTTTTTGAAAATTTGTCAACATTGAATTTTGAAAATATACCGGTTCGAACACTTGGTTTTGAAAGATACACCAGCTTGAGCTCTGAATTTTGAAAACATACCTTGTTTTTAAATCGATACTTGAATTTTTGAAAGAGACCTATGCTCTTAAAGTATTTGGGAATTATAATGAGAATGCTGGTCAGGGTATCAGGATTATCCCTTATACTGAATGGGTATTGAATTTGATGCAGAAGTCTGCCAATGAATACCGACGCCGATGAATGCAGATGTATGCGGATATGAAAATGATATAACTGAGTGCACATGCGTGCAAAATAAGAGATTTGTTTATCCTGCCTGCATACAGGGTATTTATAGATAAAAACAAAATTTTAAAATGCCCCAGTCTAACTGGGAAAAGAGAATTTGATCATTATTCGAAGAAAATTTTGGAGGAATTACAAAGGATAAGATATGATTTAAGTATAATTTTTTTTCAAATGTCGAGCATTGATGGGATCTGGTAATTCCACTCCGTCGGCATTGATGAGCCGATATGAGTTATGAGGTAATGCCTCTTTGACAACATAGGGACCTTCCCAATTGGGTGACCACTTGCCACCCGGGCAGTGCTTGAGATAAGTCATTGATCTGAGCACTAGATCATTGACTCGAAACTTTCTTTCAATGACAGATTTTGCATATTGTCTGGCTATCCTTTGATGATATGATTGAGCGTGCTCTGCTGCTCTGAGTCTTCTTTCATCTAGCAAATCAAGTTGTACTAGTCATTGTTGCTAATACTGATCAAGAGATAATTCTAGAAGTGATGCAAATTTCAGAGCAGGTTTCTGAACGTGTAGAGGCAGTACTACTTCAGTTCCGTAGACAAGTTCTGACGAAGTAGCATTAGTTGGAGTTCGAACGGTGGTTCTATACGCCCACAACGCATCATGAATCATTTCATGCCAATCACGGCCTGTCTCCAGAGTTCGCTCCAGGATTCGAATTAGAATCTTATTGGTGGCCTCCTCTTGACCATTTCCTTGAGAATAATAAGGAGCGAAGCAATGATGATGAATTCTGAACTTTGAGCAGAACGTCCTCATCCTCTCATTTTTGAAGTGTCTGCCATTGTCTGACATAATATCATGCGGTATGCCGAAACGACATAAGATATTCTTGTGGATGAATGAGACCACATGTCGACCTTCTATTGTGCGTAGAGTGACTGCTTCTACCCATTTAGTAAAATATTCTGTTGCGGCAAGAAAATATTTGTGACCATTTGAGGCAGACGGAGTAATGGGGCCTACGACATCAAAAGCCCACATGGAAAATGGCCATGGTGAGACGACAGATTACAAGTATGTCGTCGGCGCATGAATAGAAGGTGCATGCATCTGGCATCAAACGCACTTCTTCACAAAATGATAGCAATCTTGTTGCATGGTCCTCCAGTAATATCATGCTCGGATGATTTGTTTGACAAGAGTTTGGTAGCTAATATGACCACCGCAAATGCCTTCATGTGCTTCCTGCACAACTTCTTTGGCTTTTTCTTCGTCCAAACATCTGGAATATTCAGAACTGAATCCATGACGATAGAGGACGTCAGGAAGAATAAAATATCGAGCAGACATGCGTTGAATTGCTCGCTGTTCTTTCTTTGAGAATTTTGGAGGAAATTCATCAGTTTTAATGAAATTCTTGATGTCATGATATCAGGGCTTCTTTTTTTGCTTAGCCTGGTTTATCTGCTCTACTGGAACGAAAGCAGATTGATTAAGTCTACCAATTTCAAAGGAGCGACAAGATTCTCCGCTCTTGAAAGACATGATGGATCCCAGATTGGCTAAACTGTCTGCGACTTGATTGAAGTCTCTTTTGATATAGAAAAGTTAGAATTCTTCGAATTTGTCAGCAAGAGCTGAAACAATCTTTTGATAAGGAAGTAATTTCTGATCCTTCACTTGCCATTCGGCTAGGACTTGATTTACGACGAGCAAAGAATCGCCATAAGCATGCACTCTTTTGACATTGAAGTCCTATAGAATTTTCATACCCTATATCAAAGCTTCATACTCGACCATATTGTGAGTGCACTGAAAATCCAGTTTAAGAGAAAAGGGGATCATCTCCTTCTCTGGTGTGATTAGCAGAATCCCAATTCCTATGCCTGCCATATTCTTGAAACCGTCGAAGAATAAATTCTAAATTGGGGATTGTTGAATATTGCAGATCCGCTCATCGGGAAAATCATCCTCGGCTTTAACATCCTCTGCTAGAGGAAAATCTGCCAATTGATCTGCAATTGCTTGGCCTTTGATAGATTGCTGAGAGACATATTCCAAGTCGTATTGCATGAACAAGACTTGCTATTTGGTAATCCGCCAGCTGAGAAATGGTTGCTCGAGGACATATTTGAAAGGATTTAATTTGGATAGAATCTTGACTTCAAATGCTAACAGGTAATGTCTCAGCTTCTAGCACATCCAGACCAGTACTAGACATGTCTTCTCTATCTGAGAGTATTTCTTCTCATAATCAATAAAGGTTTTGCTCAGATAGTAAATGGTATGCTCTATCAGAGTGCCTTCTTCATATTGTGCCAAGAATCCGCCACAAGCGACCTGGTTAACTGCAACATACAACAAAAGAGGCTTTCTCAATTCCGGTGGCTTCAGAACGGGTGGGTTAAGAAGATATTTCTTGATACGATCAAACGATTGCTGACATTCTGGTCCCCATTCAAACTTCACTCCTTTTCTGAGTAAATGATTGAAAGGCTCACATCTCATGGCAAGATTGTATATGAATCTCTGAATTGATTGCATACGTCCCTGAAGGCTACGCAATTCTTTGAGATTAGTCAGGGGCGGCATGTCAATGATGGCCTTGGCCTTAGCAGAATCCACTTCTATCCCCGTTTTGCTAACTAGAAAGCCTAACAACTTGCCAGATTCGACCCCAAAAACACATTTTTGTGGATTGATTCTTAGCTTGTAAAGAATGAGCCGCTTGAAAACTTGATTGAGAGCTTCGATGTGATCTTCCTTTTCTTTGGACTTTACCAGAATATCATCGACATATGCGTCCATGTTTTTGTGCATCTGATCATGAAAAATAACAGTCATAGCACGTTGATAGGTGGCTCCAACATTTTTAAGCCCAAATGGCATGACTGTATAATAAAAAGTTTCCCAAGGAGTTGTGAAAGATGTCTTAGACTGATCGCGAGCGGCCAACTTAATCTGATTATATCCGGAATATCCGTCCATAAAAGAGAACATGGCATGGCCGGTCGTGTTGTCAATCAAAAGATCAATAGTAGAAAGCAGATAATCATCCTTAGAAGTCGCTTTATTGAGATCTCTGAAGTCGATGCAAATTCGAACTTTGCCATTTTTCTTGGAAACAACGACAATATTTGCTAGCCAATCTGGATAGTCAATGGTTCGAATGAACCCTGCTTTGAGTAGGTCTTCCAGACCTTCCTTAACTTGTTGTTCCACTCGGGGATCCATCTTTCTCAGCTTCTGCTTAATTGACTTGACATCTGGTTTTAGGACAAGGCGATGCTCAACCAATTTGGTATCCAGACCTGGCATATTTTCATACGTCCATGCAAACACTTCTTTATGTTGCTTGAGGAAATTGATGAGTCTTTCTTTCTCTTCCAGACTCAAGCTGCTACCAATCTTGAGAATTTTAGGATTATCTTCTGATCCGATATTGATATCCTCAGTCGGATCTTGAACTAAGGATGATGGCTCATCTTGTTTCTGAATTGCTGTAAATTCTGGTAGTTCTTGAAGAGCTGAATCGGGTTCTTCTGACTGCTTTGTATTCTGACTGTTTTCTGCTCTTATTTTAATCTGATGAATCACTGCTGACTTCGAAAAGGCATTTGGGTTAAGAACGAGCTTCTTGATAGATCGGGAAGACATTCTGAAAATTGGAGAATAAATTGATTCAGGGAAATTGCCCATCATAAGACAAATTGTTTTTTATTGAGAAAATAATTGGAAAGATAAAAGAGCAAAATAATGGCAATTTTGCAAAGATTTGATAATAAGAAGTATAGAGACAAAAGGCATCCAGATAGATAAAGGAAATTTGCAACTTTATTGAAAGATTGAATTGATCAAATGACAATGATGAAAATGAAATGGGATATCATCCCAATGAAAGAATAGAAATGAAAAGACAAGCAGATTCTTTTAATGTGTCCCCTTGACGAAAATAGTGCCCTTCTGAGATCTTCTGCCAGTGAAACCCAATCTGGCTCCCTTAGGGTAGTGCTGAGGAACTATAGGCTCGAGACAACCATATCCATTTTTGCCTAGGCCTTGAAAGGGCTGATAGTCATGCTTCATTAATAGCTCAAATCCCCTTTTGGCCTTCATAAATTGGGAGAATAGAGGATGATTCTTGAGTGTGCTGTAGTCAATTCGTCCCCCAATTTTGAAGAACTGTGGGCCTCCCCATCGAGTCGTAGCCACTGTATGCTCAGGTTGTTCTGTCATCTGTAGTATTCCTGAATCTTCTTTAAAACTGACCTCTTCAATCCCTCTAATGCTAGGGATATCAGTAGTAAAAGTGGGCCTAGAAACCATGGGCTGCACCAGCCTCTGCTCCGGATCTTCGCCCAAGACTGTTGTGATTATACCACCTTTGGACCATTTAATACACTGATGCAGAGTAGATGGCACCGCGTTCGTGTTATGGATCCACGGTCTCCCGAGGAGCAAATTATAGGTAGGTGGCACATTGACCACATGAAAGAGAACTGAATGGACCGAGTAATCAATGAAAATCTCTAGGAAGATTTTTCCTTTTGCGGTCTGACCATGATTATCGAACCCATAAATGGTGATCGGGTCTGGGATGTACTCCTCTTCTTTGATGCCCAAAGCTTTGGCCGTCATTTCCGGGCATATATTGAGGCTGCTACCTCCATCTATCAGCACATGAGGAACTGTCATCCCTTTGGTTCGAATCACAACATACAGAGCATTGTTGTGAAATACATGAGGCTTTGGGAGATCCTCATCTGGAAAAGTAATTGGAGCATTCGTCATGGCCTGATTGACTATCTGGGCCATATCCTTAGGAGTTGTGCTCGGTTTCACCTTGATTTTTCGCAATAGATCATCCAATACTTGTTGATGCTTGGCGGAAGCTTGGGCTAAATCTAAAATTGAGACATTGGATAATGCTGTAATTGGTTTTGCAGTCGATGTCTCGTTTTCCTCTGGGGCGGGCTTAATAAAATGTTTGGGGAACCACGACATTCTTTTAGCTACCTCGGAAGATACCCCAGCGGGATTGACAAATATTTTTATTTTTCCAAAGGCTGAGATAAGATCCATCTTCTGAGCTTTAGACTGAGCCTGCTGCAGTACAAGGACTTGATGCTAAGCTTGCATATCCTTTTTAGAGCATGGCCTGATATGTTCCTGTGGTTGAAAATCTTGTTCAGAGATGACTGCTGTAGAATGATGGGGAAATGGTTTCTTCAAAATATCCATATTTTCATCTTCGACACCCTCTACCAGAAGATTCTTATCGATGAGATCCTGAACGATATTCTTGAGAATGAAACAGTTCTCAGTATTATGCCCCACTGTTTTGTGAAATTTGCAAAATTGATCCTTGAATTTTCCCATGGGCACAGAGGGATCAACCAGTCTAGGCAATTTGACCATTTCTTTGGTCAACATGTACTCGAGCACAGTCTCGAGTGATTGGTCCAGTGGAGTGAACTTCCTATCATAGCTCCATCCTTCATGTTTTACTTTCTCCTGGGGTTTCGGTTCCTGCTCTAAGTGAAGCGGCTTGTTGAATTGCGTGATCGACTTCCCTTTCTGATCATTCTTGTTTGAACTTTCGGCCCCATAACAAAAATCTTCGTTCTGCCTCTTACGATGATTCCATTTATCATTTCTGGCAAAGTGAGTAAAATGAGTCTTCTTCTTTGATTCGTTCTGACCGCTGTTCTTAGTGAAAGTGAAGCCTTCATAGAAACCGTTTTCCATACTTAGCTCGAGCCATTCGGCTCGCTCTGTTAACTCAATAAATGTTCTGGATGGTGCGGTGGAGATGAGGCCTTTCAGAGGCTGTGAGAAATTACTTAGAATCAAGGACAAAGCATGCCCCTCTGATATGGGGTCTCTCATCTTATTGCAAGCTGACCTCCAGCGATGAATGAAATCTCTAGCCTTTTCATTTTCTCTCTGCTTGAGGCCGCAGAGATGACTGAGGGTGGGAAGCGCCTCAACATTAAAGAGGAATCGCTGAATAAACATGTTCACCACCTTGTCAAACTCTTTCAGTTCAATTGGGTTAACATGCTCCGAGTACCATTTAGTTGTTGTTCCCTCCAGACTGCGAGGGAAACAAAGAAAAAGCGCCCGATTGTCTCGCTTGAATCTGGAACATTCAGCGAAGAACATGGCGAGGTGTGTCTTGGGATCACCAGAACCATCAAATTTGTTGAACTTCTTAGGGAGATTATCCAGATTGTCGTCTCCCTCCAAACCGTTATAAAAGTCTTCGCTGGTGAAGACCTTCTTTCCCTTATCGCGGGCTTGCAGATCTCGAACTATTCTGACCACATCTTTGAATTGTGGCTGGTCAGAGTCACTGATAGACTGATCTTTGAATTTATGGGCTGACCCCTGCCCCTGTGTAGTTTTGCGGAATGTCTGATGAGTCTCGAACTCTTCATCTGAATCTTTCGCTGATTCTTCTTTATCGGTCGAATCAGCATACTGAATGGACTTCTTGGCTGCCTTTAAGACCTCCTTCATTGTCCGACCTTTTGCCTTTTGCTTAACTTGGATCTGCTCTGCACTGGCTTCAGCTTGCTCTGCCAGTATTTTAGTCATCATTTTCTTGAACATTGCATACATTTGAGGATCAATGCCGTCCTCAACCTGCTGTCCTTGATTTCTGCGAGAATGCGAGGAGCCCATCTCTTCTTCTGAAGCTGTTGAGTGTGCCATGCCTTCGACTGATGCAATTTTCTTTCCGGACCTTGTTTGAACCATTGAATGTCATGAAAGCTCTCTAGAGGTTGCTAACGCTCTCTGCAGGGCAGAATTGATGGTTAGGCTTTTGAGAGAAATTTTGATTGGAGGAAAATATTTACTGAGAATTTTGGTAGACAATTGAAAGAGTATCCCATTACTAGGGATTGAGTCGTCGTTGGGATTACGACAGTTACGTTGTCATTCTTTTGCAAAAATAAACAACTAAAAAAAATGCCTTGTTACCTAGGCGAGGTTGTCAAACCAAGATAGGATGAAATTTAAAGTCATTTTATTGAAGGAAAATGCATGATTTTATTAATAATAAACTTGACAAAGGGGAGGGGGTCGAACAATTTTCCACCACTCCTGATAATCAGAGGACACTCGAGGACCAGGAAAAATAGTGAGGGTAACAAAAGAATCCCAGCCATGTCTGGCAGAATGGTATGCTCCGGACCACTGATTTGATGTGAGATTGAACTTTGGCAAGATTCCTGATAGTGAGTGAATTTCTATGCGCTTCTGTCTCTGAGAAAACTGCCTGACACACCGCTTTGGATGGTAGTATGCGCAAAAGAAGGGGCCAAGTAGTCTGAACCGCTTGCCATATGCATAAGTATATCTGGGAGGTGATTCCTGACGATCAAAGTAGTCCCACACGACTTCTTCCTCCTGAAGGTTGTCGATCAAGAACCGGTATCGTGCAACTGGAAGAAGCTTTTCACCATTATATCTGGATGAACTGACTCGGGCTGGCACATGCCGGAGGAACCAAGATTGTAATGTGTAGGTGCACCCTTCAACTAGAATTGATTCTCCGAGTGTGAAATGGGTCAACCCTCGGTATAGAAAAGCGAGTGCGACCATGGCTATAGAAAGGTAGCTGGTTAGTCGACTTCCCCACCTTCGCAGAAGTTGAACTATTCTGATATCCATGTAATTCCGTTCATATGGAAAGAGATCTAATCCCACAGTACATAAGACCATCGCATGCTGGATTCTCTCTCGAGCTGTTCGGGATAAGAAATTGACTTCCATAAATGTCCCATACTGTCTGTAGATTTCAAGCAGGTCCACATATTTGTTTCCATTCTCCTCTATCAAGGGCCAAAACTTGTGTCCTGTCATGCGAGCTAAAGCGTCTCGAAGTTCCAGACCCTTGACATTGATAAAAAATTGTTTCTCCAATGAGTCTCCAGGCTAACCAACTGGTTCAGGTAATCTCATAATCTCCGAGAATTCGTCCATCAATAAAGTCATTTCTCCCCATGGGAACCAGAAGGTACTAGTGCTCAGATTCCACCGCTCTGCCAATGCGTGGATCAAATTATCGTTAACTGTCTGCTTTCCCACTGCAGATGTCAGTTCCAATCCACAATCGTCCAAATGGTCCGAAAACATACGAGAGAAGTTCTTGAGCCATGAATAATACCACCAGAGAATGAAGGATCCAGTGCTGAGGACTCGATGTTTAGGAAAACCTTGTCGCACTTCGTAGGAGATGTGACCCTCGGGAAAGACCGAATCAAGTTGACTGGATGCCATCAGGACTGAAAATCATGAAAAATTTGAAATAAGACTCAGGAAAATATAGGAATTTTGAAAAGAATGCAGGCAGAATGAAAATAAAGCAGGAAATTCGAGATCCAGAAGAACGAAAGGATGAAAATCACCTAGAGTTTTGAAGGAAATAGAGGAGAATTCGAAAAATCGTCCAGGATTTGAATAAATCAGACAGTGTATGAAAATAGATGGAAAAATTTAGGGATTTTTTTGAAAATCGTCTAGTATTTTTAGAAAAACTTATGGAAAATGTTGTAAAAGAAACAAACATTCAATCACATCCTGTACAAACAAGTATGCACATACAACATTCCCTAAAAGCTGACTCTAGATACACATGTTTTGAAATAGCTGTAGGATCTTAATCCTAACTCTAAGGTTCAGATCATTTGTGTCCAATCATGCTATGCCTATATACTCGAACCAAGGCTCGATGTACGTGGTATAAAATCAATTTCTCTGGTTCTAGGTTCAAGTTTTCCAACATCCTTGAGCACCTGCCGATATACGTTGGACTATGGCCCTTGGTACGTGGCAGGGGGGTGTTAACCCAAATAGACGGCCCAGTTGTGAGGCTTTGTCCCAAACTATGGTTCTGGAAGAGAGCCCAGCAACGTGAAGACCGGGTAAAAGTAGGTGGGGTGGTTTTTGAAAACATGAGCACATGCAAGCAAACAGATGGCTCTAAGTCCTAAATAGATAGAATTTTGAAAATTTGAAGAAGCAGACATTGTTTTCATACAATTCCTAGATTGAGGAGGGTTATATTAGACCTAAGTCTATGTGAGCATGAATAATTCTCCTCAATATGGTCCTACCAAACCATGCCTAGTCTACATGCAATCCATGTCAGCTGGGTTCAAGTCTAGGCTCCTAGGTTCACATGATATCATGAAATAAAAGCTGACATTCCATGGAACACAATTTTGACAATTTGAACTAAGTCAAGCACACAATTGATCAGGCGAAGAGAGGTCCCATCTCGGTCGCCAAACCTGTTATCATTGCAAAATTTTTACTTTTGCAAATCAAACTGACCTTTGAAAAAGATTTTGAAAATAACTCGCCTCCGTTTTAAAATGCGGGATAATTTCGAGGAATGAGACTCACCTGTCGGTACGAGGTTCAACCGTTCCTGGCACCTTTACCAGGGGTAATTGAACCAAGGATCAATTGTATGCTTAACTTTGCTCAATTTGTCTAAATCATATTCTATTTCCTAAATGCACAAAGAATCAGACATGTGCTATGAATTTCTGAAAATGCATATTTGAAAACATGATGTTTGATTTGAATATTGGAAAATATTTGGAGATTCTTGGAAAAGATAACACTTGGAAAATCATGGGCTTAGTGAGAGAATATTTCTGAGGAAAGTGAAAATCGATTTTTGAAAAAATCTTGAAGTTTTGTGAAAATCGATTCTGAGGAATTTCAAATAACTTTGAAAAACTTGATTTCTTTGCATTAGAACTTGGAAATTGAAGCTATAACTTGGAAAATCGAATTTTGAACTTTGAAAAATACTTGAAATATCATTTGAAAACTCAATGTTTTTGAGAAAATTGATTTCTGTATTAAACTTAGAAAAATTTGAGAAAATTGATTTCTTGGAATTGGAATTGGAATTGGAATTTACAAATGAATGAAATGAATGAATATGGATTTGAAAGACTTGATTTTGGGGAATTGAGAAGTTAGCCTAATAGTGTAGGCTGAATGTAGCTAATACAAAGATTACAAATCTAGGTATCATTCGTATTCTGACTATGACCATAAATACAAATTCCACCAAGTTTGTCAACTCCATAAGAGCTAGTGCACGTGCCATTCGTGTAGACCATAGTGAATTTGTAAAAATATGCATGAATGATACATTCATCAGATATTAAAATTTGCAGAATTAAACTATATGCAATACAAATCTTAATCTAAGCAGAAAATGTAAATCTTATTCCAAATATTACATTTAATTTACATCACTAATTAAATTTAAATGATTGAAAATTAAAGTCTTCAATGTCCCTGCAAAACTAGAAAACTTGTTAGTGAAGATATGTTGGCTCTTCTAGATTTATCCAGTAATATCTAGAAATTATTGGATTTTGCTAGATATAAGCCATTTTCCATATGATTCCCTTATATAAACTTAATAAAATATGAAATAAGATGGAATAAATATGAAAATGGAATTTGGAATTTCGAAATTGGGGTTAAAATGACCAAAATACCCCTAATATCAACACTATGGCTTTGAAACCAGGGTTTTTAGAAAGATATTTTGTAAAATACAACTTTTGAAATACAAATAATGATAAATTAACTCAAATATGATATGACATGATTAAAAATATGAAATTTAGGGTTTATGGTTTCGAAATTTAGGTCAAATGACCAAAATGCCCCTGATAGCAAGACTATGGCCTTGAAATTAGGGTTTTCTGAAATAGATTTTGATAAAAACTTGAGATTTATGATTGAAATAAACACAAAATAAAAAATGAAACATCCTAACATAATTTTAAACATGAAAAAACCCTAAAAAAATGAAATTATACACGAAAATCAAGAAATATCACAAATATCATGATTTTGGCAGTGTTTTTGGATCTTTCAGGTACCCTGTTTTGCAATTTGATCTATTCAAACATCAAATGAATTCCAAATTTCATAAAAATTGGCACCTACACTTATTATAACCCTAAAATCAGATTGAAATTGCAAAAACATATTTTTATAATTAATCCAACTCAAAAATTGTATTAAAACCCTAAAATAAGCTATTTTTACCCTTGGTTACAGACCAGTTGCAATGTTAGACCCGAATCAGGGGTCAAATCACCATCAAAATTTTTTAAATTTTACAGATAGAAACTAGACAAAAAACAAAAATTTTCCTTTTTATAGATTGGAAAAACCATCTTCGGTTAGGGAGAAACCTATCCGACAATCTGAACTAAAATATAACAAATCTAACAGGGGTTAAAACAACTACTTCGGATTGAAAATATATAAATAAATAGAAAACTTAATAAAAAAATTCTGAAATTTCCGCAGTGAATAGTAGACAAAAAAATAATAAACTTCTTTTTTTACAGTTTCTGAATCAGATCTACGGTCTGAGATCTATGATCAACACAAGTCAGATTAGGGTTTTGGTAAACCCTAACGAGTTTTAAATCTCAAATCTAATTCTCTGACAGAGGAAAAATACTAAAAAGAAACTAAAAATTATCAAAATTTCACAGTAAATATTTCACATCAATAGGAATTCACTGCACTTTACGGATCTCAAATCAAATATCGGATGAGGAAAATAACACAACTGCAAGTTACCTCTGGAATTTTAACAATGATTTTAAAGATTAAAAATCACGGTTTGATGTCTGATTTTTCTGATAGAATTACCGAATCCCAAAACATACGAAATTTTTACAATAGTTCATTGACATATCCATGTATCACATATTAGAAATTCAAAAATTTACAGTGAGTATTTCAATACAAAATAACATGTTCTTTGTTGATCCATGCTTAAAAACACACAGAAATCTAATGAAACCTAATAAATCATACATTAATTAATGAAAACAATAAGGAAAATACTAAAACAGTAAAATAAAATTGATTTCTATGCTGGAAAACGTGTAATAAACATAAATAAGCAAAAAAATAAAAAAAAATACAGGGAATCCATGGCTGGAATTTGATTTTACCTTTAAAACCATGGATTTAACCCATTAAAAGGGTAAATCTCATGTTTTATTGGTTAATAACATGAAAATCGATGTAATAATTGATTCTAACGGATTAGAATCCCTGTAAAAACAGTGAAACAATGTTAGATCATCTTCTTGAACCTCTCTTGAGGTTCTTGGACTTGAATCCATGGTTTAATCCATGGAATAGATGGTGCCAATGGCTAAAATTGATTTAAAACCATTAAATAAAAACTAAAAATTTAAAAAATATTTATCTTGAGGTTGCTGCAATGAAGGAATGGCTGGGAGGAGAGAGAAGCTCCAAGAATCCAATAGGAGAG
This sequence comes from Nuphar pumila, assembly GCF_984573655.1. Lineage (NCBI taxonomy): Eukaryota > Viridiplantae > Streptophyta > Magnoliopsida > Nymphaeales > Nymphaeaceae > Nuphar > Nuphar pumila. The sequence goes on along the minus strand of NC_143264.1, from coordinate 59,717,551 downwards.
AGATGGAAAAATTGACCCCCCTATGGCATCTATTTATAATAAAAAATTAGGTTTTAAAAATCAAGTCTTTTGAAAATTTTGGACTCTAACAAAAGGGGGCGATTTTGGTGTGAGTTTACCTAACTACCCCTAGACTAGATTATCCTAATTAAGTCCTAATTAGCCCCTAGCTAAACCTAAAAAATCCCCAAATGTGGCGCCACTTGGCATTTTCTCACATTGGGTTTTTAAAGTTTTAACTAAAACAACAATTTAAAACTAAATTTTCAAATGGTTTTTTCAAAATGGATTTTGACTCTTTTAAACTTCTAAAACTAACCAAGACACTGACTAACCCTAGTCTAGCCCTGACTTTCTCAAATGTGGCGCCACCTCGAGTGGACCCCACTTAAATTTTCAAAAACGATTTTAAAGCTTGAAATTGAGAGAATTTTCAAAAGATTTTCAAAAGTAAACTTGAAATTGAAAGTTTTGAAATGTCATAGAGTTCCAACTGGGTCAGAACTTCAATGGATATGGCGCCAACTGAGTGGGCCCACATCAGGTTTTGAAAGATTTGAGAACAACTTTGAAAAGGGGTTAAAATCAACAACTGAAATTCAAAATTTTTGAAAATGGAGTTTTGAGCGAACTGGAACTTCGGATTAGAGTCCTGAAATTTTAGGACTCTGAGATTTTGGATTTAAAAAGCCAAATGAAGGAGTTTTTGAAAAGATTTAATAAAAAATGGTGAAACAAGTCAGAAAATACAGTCAGGGTTAGACTCCTAACTCGATGAGAACTCTGAAATAGAGTCCTGGATCAACTGGACTCTACAAAATGACCTAATTTTTTAAAATAAATGGAAATAAATGAAAATGGAAGTAAAAACAGACTCCTGACTGAATTAGGACTCTAGAACAGAGTCCTGATCGGACTGAAACTCTAGATTTTTTGGTATTTTTCTGAAAACAGATGAAAGAACTTGTGAAAACAGTTAAAAACAATAACAAATATTGAAATAATACAGAGTTCTGATTCAACTGAGACTCTGAGGACAAAGTCCTAATTGGACTAGGACTCTCAGATTTTTGGATTTTCTGAGAAAACAAATGAGAGAATTTTGAAAAACAGTTAAAAACAGGATAAAATTGAAGTTTTGGTTCAGAGTCCTAATCTGATTAGGACTCTGAGAAAGAATCCTGATTCGATCAGAACTCTAAGTAATTTTGGTTTTCTGATAAGTAAATGATGAAATTTAAGCAAAGCTTTTGAAAATCAGTGAAAATGAAGCATGAAAACCAATTTTGGACAGAGTCCTGATTCGATCAGGATTCTGGGGTAGAGTCCTGATTTGATCAGGACTCTGGGATAAAACCTTAGAATTTTGAAATTCTTTGATAAAAGTGTAACAATTTTGATAGATGGAAATATTTTTGAAAGATTTTCTCAAAATTGAAATAAGGATCAGAGTCCTGATCCAACTAGGACTCTCTAAACAGAGTCCTGTTTTGACTAAAACTCTGAGTTTCTGACTCATTTTGAAAGATTTTGAAAGATTTGATTAAAAATGGATAAAATAGATGTAAAAGATTAGAGTCCTAATCTGATTAAAACTCTGAAGAAGAGTCTTGATCCGACTGGACTCTTGAAGAAGAGTCCTGATCCAACTAAGAGTTTGAAAATTTGGCCAAAACAGAAGATTTTAAAAGGTTTTCTCCGAAAACAGGTAAAAAGGTAATGAAAAGTAGAGTTCTGATCCGACTGGACTCTGGGAAAAAGAGTCCTGATCCAACTAAGACTCTAAGATTTTGGCCAAAACAAAGGAAATGGACAAGGGATATGACCATAACTGGTTTAAAAATAGAATGGAATTTTAAAAAGATTCAAAAGATGAAAATACAAAGTCCTGATCCAACTAGGACTCTAAAATTTTTGAGATTTTTGATAAATAAAGGAATCCAAAAGCGACATCACCTAAATGGGCCTCATCTGAGAATTGAAATCAATTAAAATTGAGTTTGAAATGAATCCAGATTGTTTTCTGAGTAAATATTTCAAAATATAAGGTCCCGGGGGGTGGCAAATGACAAAATGATGATTAAAAACCCAAGTTTTAACATTGATTTTGAAAGAAGAGTTTTTTAAAAACCCAAATATGGATTACATATTTTGAAAACAAGAGTGCTGGATCTCGATGATGAGATGCAATGACATGCAATGCAATGAAATGACATGCTGAATGCATGCAATGATACGCAATGACACATGAAATGTAAGCACTGGATAAGAGTGGAAATTTTGGGTGTTTACAAGTCTATGCTACCCTTATGCGTGAAGAGTCTAGACGTCGTGCAATAGAGATTCATCATGAAACTACCACAACCGACGATACTGAAAAGGTAGACAAGACTACATTTACTGGTTCTCATATCAGTCCATATGAAACTGAAAAAAAAATCAATCTGTGGACCAAAAGCCTCGTTGCTCTCATTGCCGTAAGGTGGGTCATGTCAAGGACAATTGCTGGTTTACTGTTGGTTATTCTGGAAAGAATAACAACTACACTCACAAAAGGAACTTTGACCAAAATGACTACACAGGTGAAGCTAATCAAGTCAACATCGAAGATAGCCAAGTTACTTTGGAAAAATTGACTGAGATGATCAAATGTCTTCAAACTCAGAAATCGGCAAAGATGGTCGTCGAATTTTCTGAGCCAATGCTGGCTAACGCAGGTATGACTCAAAAAATTGGTTGTCTTTATAACATTCAATGGGTAGTGGATTCGGGAGCCACTCATCATATGACAAACCATGATAATATCTGTGATAATCCCGTTCTATCCAAAAACAACAATCTGGTAATTGCTGCCAACAGAACTCACATACCGATTGATGGAATAAGTACTATACGGTTCTTTGATCATAACATAGATACTCTATACATGCCCAACATTACAGAAAATCTTTTATCTATAGCCAAGATCACATGGGATCTAAACTGCTATGCTATTTTTTATTCAAATATGGTGTTTCAGGGCAAGAAGACTCAGAGAACAATTAGTGAAGGAAGTCTTATTAATGAACTTTATTGTATAACCATGTTTGATAGAGCTCTCTTTGCAGAAAATAAAGAAGGAGATCAGTGGCACCGAAGGATGGGTCATCCTTCTACTCGCATTTTAAAATTTCTAATTCCTAATGTTCAATTTAATAATGGTCTTTGTGACATTTGTCAGCATACAAAAATGACTAGACCAATTTTTCCTATTTCTGAAAGTCTTAGTAAACATATTTTTGATCTGATTCACTCAGATGTATGGGGACCAACTCCCATTGAATCTATTCATGACTTCCGGTACTTTGTGCTATTTATTGATGACTATTCCAAAGCCACTTGTTTCTATTTGATGAAAAACATGTCCAACGTCAATTTAAGACTTTCTACAAACTGGTGGAGATTCAATACGGTCACAAGATTAAAAATTTTTGCACCGATAATGGGTCTGAGTATAAAAATCACTGGTTTTAAGAATACTTCAAAGATCAGAGGATCAATCATCAGACCTCTTGTATTGACACCCTCAACAAAATGGGGTTTATGAAAGGAAAAACCGACATCTGCTTGAAGTTGCTAGAAGCCTAATGTTTCAAAGCAATGTTCCAAAACTGTTGTGGAACTTCGCTGTCACCACTGCCTATCACATTATTAACCAAATGCCTAGTAGATGGTTAAACTACAAGAGTCTCATTGAACTTTTGACAGACTCTAAGGCTACTATCCACTACTTTTGCACGTTTGGGTGCACCGCTTATGTTTGGATTCCATCTGACAAAAGTGACAAGCTGAGTCCTCGAACTAGGAAGTATGTGTTCGTAGGATATATCTCTAGCATAAATGGGTACAAATGTTATGATTTAGAAAATGAAAAGCTTCTTGTCTCTCATGATGTATGTTTTAATGAAGATGTTCCTTTCTTTGCTCTCGATACCTGCTCATAGGATAAAAGCCAGGGGGAGAATATTACTCGAACGATGGAGGACTACAATGAGCTTTTGTCCATGATTGAGACTACTTTAGAAAACAATCAAACTATTAATCAAATAGACACTCAAGTGAACTCTGAACCAAGAGAGCCGACTGGCAGTATTTCTCAACTCAAAAGATCTGAACGCACTTGTAGCACTCCAAGGTATTTGGCTACTGCCTGTCCCATAGAAAATCAAATTTGTTATAACCAGATCTCTAAGAGTTATGTCATGTTCATCAAAGAGCTTGATAGCAGAAAAGAACCAAATACATACCTCGAAACTAAGGACGAGAAAAACTAGAGCAGAGCTATGGAAGAGGAACTTGAAGCCTTAGACAAAAATCACACGTGGGATCTTGTGAAGCTCCCTCAGAGGTTCAAGGCTATTGGTTGCAAATGGCACTACCGATTGAAATACAAGAGTGATGGAACTCTTGACTGATACAAAGCTCATCTCGTAGCTAAAGGCTACACTCAAACTCAAGGTATTGATTATGAAGAAACCTTCGCTCCTGTTCCTAAGATGAACACTCTTCGTGTTGTGCTTTCAACAACTTACAACTTTGATTGGAATATTCATCAACTTGATGTCAAGAATGCGTTCCTGCAAGGGGAGCTAAATGAAGAAATTTATATAACTCTTCCTTCTGGTCATCCTCAAGAAGGTACTGGCTCTGTCTGTAAGCTCAATAAAGCTATCTATGGGTTGAAACAATCTCCCAGAGCCTGGTATCTTAAACTTAGCAAAGCTCTTGAGAAAACTGGATACTCTAGATGTCATACTGACAACACCTTGTTCATGAAGAAAAACAAAGATAATACAACATTTATTCTTATCTATGTTGATGATATTATCTTGACTGGAAATGATGCCAAAGAAATAAAGAATTTAAAGGATTATCTTCAAGCCACGTTCAACATCAAGGATCTAGAAAGAATCAAGTACTTTCTTGGAATCAAAATAGCTCACTCCAACAAAGAGTTGCTTCTATCTCAGCGCAAATATGCTCTTGACATTCTTCAAGAAACTGGAAAGATTGGTGCTCGATCGGTTGATACTCCTATGGACATTAATTGTAAAATCGGTTCTCACCTAGATGAACCACATGTTGACAAAGAAAGGTTTCAATGGCTTATTGGATGATTAATATATCTTACTGTAACTCGTCCAGATATATGTCATGCAGTTAGCTTTGTCAGCAGATTTATGCACGATCCTTGGGTTTCTCGTATGCAGGTTGTTGATCGAATTCTTCGTTATATAAAAAAGGCACCTGGACAAGAACTTTGGTACAAAAGGAATGGAAATGTTGACATCATTGGGTTAATCGACACAGACTAGGCGGGTGACATCCTTGATAGAAAGTCAACTACTGGATACTGTGTGTTTGCTGGAGGGAACATGTTGCCTGGAAAAGTAAGAATCAGAAGGTTATAACCAGGTCCAGTGCAGAGGCCGAATATCGTGCCATGGCTGATGGAGCTAGTGAGCTCACTTGGACTAAAAACCTCCTCTAAGAAATGGGTTTTTCCATAAAAAAACCTATCAATATGTTATGTGATAATAAGGTGGCTATACATATTGCTTCTAATCCCGTCTACCATGAGAGAACCAAACACATAGAAATTGTTTGTCATTATGTGAAGAATAAGGTCATTACTGGAGAAATCAGAACTCTCTTCATCGAAGGCAACAAGTAGGCTGATGATGGTCTAACCAAAGAAATATCAAGGACCAAATTATGTCAAGCAATGAGCAAGTGAGGATGTCACGATATACATGCCCCACTTGAGGGGGAGTGAAGATCTCTATCGTATTGTGGGAGATCCTGCTGTTATACCTTTCTTATCTCTCATAGCTAAATTAGGTATCTCTATCTTTCAGTGTTGTTATGATCCCTATCTCTGTGGGTTGGTGATTATATAAGAACTCACAATCGGTTGTAATTAAAAATATATGAGAGAATAAAGTATATCGATCTCCCACCGTGGACGTAGGAAAGATATGCCGAACCATGCAACTCGTGTGCAGTCTTCTATGGTGTGTTAGTCTCTTCACTTCTTTGCTGATTTTGAGTGAACCACTGATAGGATTGATCTCTCCCAAAAGAATATCCAGAACGACCATAAGGCGAGTAGCTTGGAGAGCAGCATCTCACTGCAAAATTCAAATAAGAGATGCAAGAAAGTAATTAATGATCCACATAAATTCATCAACATAAACAACCTTCCACTAAGCACTCACCCTTGACAGTCTTTGCACCCATATTCTGACTAGGAGTCAGTGTTCAACCTCACTTTCGCCTGGACTGCAGAAGTTGAAAATTAATGAAGTCAACACAAGTGAAGCTTAGGATCAAACACCCATCCTATGAAAACAAACAATGAGAAATTGAAAATTTAAACCACAAGCAACATACACCATCAGCTACAAAGACACAGGAAACATACATGCTTAATTGCATACAGAAAGAAAATGCAAGGCATACAACTGTCTAGTTATATAGTCTGAGTTTGCTTGATAGTTTGAGTTTGAATTTGATGTTTGACGTAGAGATGCTACCTACTGCTAACCTACTAGAACAAGTTGTTCTTTCAATCAACATGTAAATAAAGTGTCCTTGCTGCTACTAAACATTAAATATGCTACCCCAGACGCAATAAACGTATGACAAACATTAAGCCATTGCAATATACCTTTTGCACAGTGATTATTCGACCTCCAAGAACAAATCGATTCATATACTTTACACACTGATCAGCTTCCCCATTAGTGGGCATAGTTACAGACCCAAACCCATGAGATTCCCTAATACGAGGATCCACGACCAGGTGAGTATCCACCACCTGAAGAAAAGAAGATGTAAAGAAGACAATCAGGTAAGAAAACAAGAAACAAATTTTCCCATTTGCACCTGAACTCAAACCAACAACAGCTTGCTTTAGTATAGCATGGTAAACAATTTGATCAGCTTCCAACTTCAGGCACTGGCCATTCTGGCATAATGAATGTGGTGTGTGAAACAATGATCAAATATGGTACCCGGACACTCCATTTTTTCCTCCGTACCTGTGTCGACACGGGTATCCCAGTGTAGACACGAACACACTATTTTACCCTCTCTAGATATAAGTTTGTATTTAATTTATAATTATATTTTTAGTTTATAATATATGTTTTAGATATAGCATATATATTTAGATTATATTCAATTTATTTTAAATTTATTTTGTACTTATATGATATTTAATATATATAGTCGTGTCCCTGTACCCACATTTTTTGGAATTGCCATGTTATATCCACATTATATATCAAAATTAAATACAAGTTTGTATTTAATTTATCATTTATAATTATATTTTCAGTTTATAATATATATTTTAGATATAACATATATATTTAGATTATATTCAGTTTATTTTGAATTTATTTTGCATTTATGTGATATATATATAGCGTGTCCCCGAACCCACATTTTTCTCGTATGAGTTGTCATATCAACAACTGTCAGCACAACCTCACACTGATTTTATTATTAATTAAATGGAATACATGAAAAATAAGTTTTAAATGCAAAGGGTAGTAGCATAAGTAATATTATTTCAATCCACAAAAACAATAAACAAAAATTTACAACCGTCCTGATAATTATTGTTCTCAGCAACTGTCCCATGGACAACCAAGGAAATGTTAAACATAGTGATATGCAACAATGAAAATAAGACATGCTTTTAAAACCACATGCTATAATCAAGTAATGTAGGAAAGCTTTCCAAGCAGAAAAATAACAAACAAGTTGATTTTTAATAAAGAAAAAAAAGGGGAACTTAAAAAAAGACAGAAAAGATAAACAGGGACCAACCATATCTTTGGACACCTCCCAAGGAGCGCCAATTATCACCTCGTCAACATATCGACAGGTCAAAACACTTAAGCTTCTTTCATGCAGATTCATGATCGGGCGATGTGCCCCTCTATTAGTACTGCAATAATCACCATGGAGTCAAAGCAAGACGTTAGTTAATACAAACTATCACATCCATCACTATTAGAGAAAGAAAACAACAGAATAAGAAGACATCACGTTATCAATGTCACAATAAACAATGAACCAACGAAGCAGGTTATATGTCCCCCCCCCAACAGAGCATCTCATGCTCGGGGGTCCCAAAAAGCACCATGTATTTAAGCCTGTGTGTCTCGTATCCCCATGTTTGTCAGCATTAATTAGCATTGGAGTTTGATACGATTGCAAAGACTTAAGTACCCTCTTCTCCATTGGTGCCAAAAAAATAACGATTCTCCGAGAAAGAAATCTCTCCTGGAGTAGGCCATGAACACCAATCCTCTCACTCTCTCTCTCCCTTCTCTTTCTGCTTCTGTGCACATCCAGCAGAGGATCTTGCATTGCTCCATCAAGCACCGACTGACCTGCACATTGACTATTGTGGAGCCTGGTTCAGAGTTTTTACCCTTACAGGAGAAGGGTTTGGGGGCTCCTCCCAGCGTGGGTAGCATCATTCAACTAAATGAGTTGTGGATCCTGATTCAAAGTTTTTATCCTTACAGGAGAGGGGTCTGGGGGCTCCTCTCAGCGTGGGTAGCATCATTCAACTTGAAGAGTTGTGGAGCCTGATTCCGAGTTTTTACCCTTACAGAAAGGGGGTCTGAGGGCTCCTCCCAACGTGGGTAACATCATTCAACTTGATGAGTTGTGGAGCTTGATTCCGAGTTTTTGTCCTTATAGAAGGAGGGTTTGGGGGCTCCTCCCAGTGTGGATAGCATCGTTCAACTTGATTCATTGTGGAGCCTGATTCAGAGTTTTTGCCCTTACAGGAGGGGGGTTTGGGGGCTCCTCCCAGCGTGGGTAGCATCGTTCAACTTGATTCGTTGTGGAGCCTAATTTAGAGTTTTTGCCCTTACAGGAGGGGGGTCCGGGGGCTCCCTCCCGACGCGGGTCCAGGGGGCAGCGCCCCCCGGACCAAATTTTTTGGGGGCCTTGCATAATTTTTTCTGTGTTATTTGAGTTACACAATAGGGGTCTGGTTTTTAGTTAAAATAAGGAATGAAATGATAATATAAATCGCCAAAAATTTACAAGAATAAACTAGACACAATGTTATCATCGCAAAATTTTTACTTTTGCAAGTCAAACTGACCTTTGAATTTTTTTTTTGAAAATAACTCGCCTCCGTTTTAAAATGCGGGATAATTCCGTAGAATGGGACTCGCCTGTCGGTACGAGGTTCAACCGTTCCTGGCGCCTTTACCAGGGGTAATTGAACCAAGGATCAATTGTGTGCTTAACTTTGCTCAACTTGTTTAAATCATGTTCTATTTCCTAAATGCACAAAGAATCAGGCATGTGCTATGAATTTCTGAAAATGCATATTTGAAAACATGATGTTTGATTTGAATCTTGGAAATACTTGGAAATTTTTGGAAAAGATAACACTTGAAAAATCGTGAACCATGGTGAGAGAATATTTCTAAGGAAAATGAAAATTGATTTATGAGGAATTTAGAGGTTTTGTGAAAATCGATTTCTGAGAAAACCCCAATAACTTTGGAAAATTTGATTTCTCTAATTTAGAACTTGGAAATTGAAAATGTAACTTGAAAAATCAGGATTTTGAATTTCGGAAATGCTTGAAATATCATTGGAAAATCATTGTTTTGAGAAAATCGATTTTTGAATAAGACTTAGAAAATTTTGAGAAAATCGATTTTTCTGATTTGGAATTTGAACTTGCAAATGGATGAAATGAATGAATATGGACTTGAAAGTCCTGATTTTGAGGAATTGAGGAAATCCTTTTTGTATTTTTGAGAAATGCAGTGCATTTTGAAGTTAGCCTAAGAGTGTAGGCTGAATGTGGCTAATACGAAGATTACAAATCTAGGTATCATTCGTATTCTGACTATGGCCATAAATACAAATTTCACCAAGTTTGTCAACTCCATAAGAGCTAGTGCACGTGCCATTCGTTTAGACCATAGTGAATTGGTAAAAATATGCATGAATTGGCATACATAACAGTTATATATCAAAGTTTAAAACTATATGCAATGCATCCTATTCTATGCAGAAATTGAAATTCTTATTCCAAATTTAATTACAATTTACATCACTAATTGAATTTAAATACAGGAAATTAAAGGAAAATAAAGTCTTCAATGTTCCTGCAAAACTAGAAAACTTGTTAGTGAAGATATGTTGGCTTTTCTAGATTTATCTAGTAATATCTAGAAATTACTGGATTTTGCTAGATATAAGCCTTTTTCCATGATTTTCTGATATAAAATTAATGAAATATAAAATAAAATTGAATAAATAATGGAAAAAAAGATTTAAAAATTCGAAATTGGGGTCAAAATGACCAAAATACTCCTGATAGCAAGACTATGGCCTTGAAATCAGGGTTTTCAGAAAGATATTTTGTAAAATACAACTTTTGAAATTCAAATGAGGATAAATTAAACCAAATATGATATGACATGATTAAAAACATGAAAATTAGGGTTTAGAATTTCGAAATTGAGGTTAAATGACCAAAATGTCACTGATAGCAAGACTATGGTCTTGAAATCAGGGTTTTCTGAAATAGATTTTGGTAAAAACTTGGGATTTATGATTGAAATAAACACAAAATCAAACATAAAACACCCTAATATGATTATAGACATGAGTAAACCCTAAAAACACACATTTATGCACGAAAATCAAGAAATATCACAAAAATTGTGATTTTGGCAGTGTTTCGGGATCCTGCGGGTGCCCTGATTTGCAATTTGATTAATTTAGGCATCAAACGGATTCCAAATTTCATAAAAATTGGTACCTGCACTTTTTATGTCCCTAAAATTATATTTAAATCATAAAAATATATTTTTGACATTATTTTAAACCAAAAATTACATTAAAGCCCTAAAATATGTTATTTTTGACCTAGGTCACAAACCAGTTTTAGAGTTATACCCGAACCAGGGGTCAATCCACCATGAAAACTTTTTAATTTTTACAGAGAAAAACTAGACATAACAACAGAGGTTTTCCTTTCTACAGATTGGAAAAAGCATCTTTGGTTAGGGAGAAACCCTTCCGGCAATCTGAACTAAAATATAGCAAATCTAACAGGGGTTAAAACAACTACTTAGGATTGAAAATATAAAAATAAATAGTAAACTTAATCAAAATTTTTTGAAATTTTAGCAGTGAACAGTAGACAAAAAATAATGAAACTCTTTTTTTACATATTGTGAATCGAATCTGTGGTTTGAGATCTATGGTCATTACAAGTCTGATTAGGGTTTTGGTAAACCCTAACGAGTTTCAAATTTAAAATCAGACTTTATGTCAGAGGAAAAATATTAAACAGAGACAAAAAATTACCACAATTTCACAGTAAATAGATAATATCAACATAAATCCACATCATTTTACGGATTTCAAATCGGATATCGGATGAAGAAAATAACATAACAGCAAGTTACCCTTTTGATTTTAACAACAATTTTAAAGATTGAAAATCCCGATTTGATGTCTGATTTTTCTGACAGGGTTTCCGAATCTTAAAACCTCTGATTTTTTTACAGTAGTTTATTTACACATCCATGTATCACATATAAAAAAATCCAAAATTAACAGTGAGTATTTCAATCCGAAATAGCATGCTCTTTTCTGTTCTAAACTAAAAACACACAGAAATTTGATAAAACCTAATAAATCATGCTTTACCTAATGAAAATAATAAAAAAATACCAAACAGCAAAACAAAATTGATTTCTATGCTAAAACACATGTAATAAACATAAATAAGTAAAAATAAATAAATAAACACAGGGAATCATTGGCTAAAATTACCTTAAAAAACATGAATTTTACCCATTTAACGGGTAAATCGCATGTTTTAATGGTTAAGAACATGAAAAACCACACTATAATCGATTATAATGGATTAGAATCCCTGGAAAAACATCAAAACAGAGTTAGATCATCTTATTGAACCTCTCTTGAGGTTCTTGGACTTGAATCCATGGTTAAATCCATGAAATAGAAGGCACCAATGGCTAAAATTGATTTAAAACATGAAAAAGTATTGAATAAAACAAAATAAAAATAAAAATATTACCTTGATGCTTGCAGCAATGGAGGAAGGACTGGAGAGGAGAGAGAAGCTCCAAGAATTGCCAAAGAGGTAGCTGGAAAAATCGACCCCCTATGGGTCCCTATTTATAGAAATTTTTTAGGTTTTGAAAATTGACAATTTTGAAATTTTTGGACTCTTCTAAGGGGGGAGATTTTGGGGTGGAGTTACCTATCTACCCCTAGTCTAAATTATCCTAATTAGTTCCTAATTAACCCTTAGCTAATCCTAAAAAACCCCCAAATGTAGTGCCACTTGGCATTTTTCCACATTTGGGTTTTTAAAGTTTTAAAAACCTCTAAAAATACTAGTTTAAAAACCAAACTTTAAAAATGAGTTTTCAAAATAGATTTTGACTCTTCTAAACTTCTAAAACTAACCAAGATACTGACTAAGCCTATACTAACCCTGACTTTCTCAAAAGTGGCGCCACCCCGAGTGGGCCCTACTTGAGTTTTAAAAAAAAATGATTTTAAAACTTGAAATTGAGAGAGTTTTCAAAAGATTTTCAAAAGCAAACTTGAAATTAAAACTTTTGAAATGGCATAGAGTTCCAACTGGGTTAGAACTCCTCTGAATATGGCGCCAACTGAGTGGGCTCACACCAAGTTTTGAAATAAACACTGAAAATAACTTTGAAAAGAGGTTAAAATCAATAATTGAAATTCAAAATCTTTGAAAATAGAGTCTCAGTCGAACTGAAACTCCGGGTTAGAGTCCTGGATTTATAGGACTCTGAGATTTTGGGTTTTAAAAGCCAAATGAAGGAGTTTCTGAAAAGATTTTATAAAAAATGATGAAATAAGTCAGAAAATACTTTCAGGGTTAGACTCCTAACTCAATCAGGACTCTGAAATAGAGTCCTGGATTAACTGGACTCTGCAAAATAACCTAATTTTTGAAAACAAACAGAAAATAATGAGAATAGAAGTAAAAACAAACTTCAAAACAGACTCTTGACTGGACTAGGACTCTGGGACAGAGTCCTAATCGGACTGAAACTCTAGATTTTTTGGTATTTTCTAAAAAAATAGATGAAAGAACTTGTCAAAACAGTGTAAACAATAACAAATATTGAAATAAAACAGAGTTCTGATTCAACTGAGACTCTGAGGAAAAAGTCCTAATCGAACTAGGACTCTCAGATTTTTGGATTTTCTGAGAAAACAAATGAGAGAATTTTAAAAAATAGTTAAAAACAGGATGAACTTGAAGTTTTGGTTCGGAGTCCTGATCTGATTATGACTCTGAGAAAGAGTCCTGATTCAATCAGAACTCTAAGAATTTTGGTTTTCTGATAAGAAAATGATAAAATTTGGGCAAAGCTTTTGAAAACCAGTGAAAATGAAGTATGAAAATCAATTTTGGATAGAGTCCTGATTCGATCAGGACTCTGGGGGTAGAATCCTGATTTGATCAGGACTCTGGGCTAAAACCTAAGAATTTTGAAATTCTTTGATAAAAGTATAATAGTTTTGGTATATTGAAAGATTTCTGAAAGATTCTCTCAAAATTGAAATCAGGATCAGAGTCCTGATTCAACTAGGACTCTCTGAACAGAGTCTTGTTTTGACTAAAACTCTGAGTTTCTGACTTATTTTGAAAGATTTTAAAAGATTTGATTGAAAATGGATAAAATAGCTGTAAAAGATTAGAGTCCTAATCCGATTAAAACTCTGAAGAAGAGTTCTGATCAGATTGGGAATCTTGAAGAAGAGTCCTAATCCAACTAGGACTCTGGGATTTTGGCCAAAACGGAAGATTTTAAAAGGTTTTCTCCGAAAATAGGTAAAAGGTAGTGAAAAATAGAGTTTTGATCTGACTGGACTCTGGAAAAAGAGTCTTAATCCAATTAGGACTCTGAAATTTTTGGAGATTTTTTACAAATAAAGGAATCCAAAAGCGGCACCACCTAAATGGGTCTCATCTAAGAATTGAAACCGGTTGAAAATTGAGTTTAAAACAAATTCAGATTGTTTTCTGAGAAAACATTTCAAAATATAAGGTCCTGGGGGTTGGCAAATGACAGAATGCTAATTAAAAACCCAGGTTTTTTAAAAAAAATTGATTTTGAAAGAAAAGTTTTAAAACTCGAATATGGATTAAATATTTTAAAAACATGAGTGCTGGACCTCGAAAATGAGATGTAATGACATGCAATACAATGAAATAGTATGCCGAATGCATGCAATGATATGCAATGACACATGAAATATATATAAACACAGGATGAGGGTGAAAATTTGGGGTGTTTACAGATGCCCCTCTTTGCTACTAAGCCGGTTGTAAGCCGAGCTTAGTGGCAAAGAAAACACACCAAATTTGGACTATATATATAAAAAAATGCCTCAGTTAGGAGAATCTGACCGGGTATGAAAGAATTAGCTATGACGGTGATCATGATAGGTATGGGATGGAGAATAAAGAAGAAAGAATCACCTCATCGAAATGAGGCTCAGGCTTAGCCCTTAACCTGGATGGGACGGGAAATGAAATACCTCATGGAAAAATGAGGTTCAGGTTTAACCCTTAACCTAAAAGGGGACGATACCTCGTGAAAAAACGAGGCTCAGGCTTAACCCTTAACCTGAAAGGGGACGATACCTCATGGAAAAACGAGGCTCAGGCTTAACCCTTAACCTGAAAGGGGACGATACCTCATGGAAAAACGAGACTCAGGCTTAACCCTTAACCTGAAAGGGGACGATACCTCGTGAAAAAATGAGGCTCAGGCTTAACCCTTAACCTGAAAGGGGACGATACCTCATGGAAAAACGAGGCTCAGGCTTAACCCTTAACCTGAAAAGGGACAATACCTCGTAAAAAAATGAGGCTCAGGCTTAACCCTTAACCTAAAAGGGGACGATACCTCGTAGAAAAACGAGGCTCAGACTTAACCCTTAACCTGAAAGGGGACGATACCTCGTAGAAAAACGAGGCTCAGGCTTAACCCTTAACCTGAAAGGGGACGATACCTTGTAGAAAAACGAGGCTCAAGCTTAACCCTTAACCTGAAAGGGGACGATAAACAGAATCCTCAAATGAAAACACCATGATGGGACCTTCGAATTTTGCACAATAAATCCGAGAGGGGTTTGCAAAAGAAAGAAAGGGGGTTCCCTAAAGCTTGAAAAGGGATTGATCTTGGGCGTCTCATCGCTGAGACTAAATGACTTTTAAGACATGACCTTTTTGCAGAAAATTTCAGGTTTAACCCTTAACCTGAACGGGAACTGTCTATGGTGGGACAGTGGGGAGCACAGGGAAGTGTGCAAATCTAAGAGCCCAGGCACTCAGATTAAAACAAGAAATGAAGGATCTTGGACAACTCCCATCATCCGATCTTAAAAGGGATAACAACAACGCCTGGATACATCAAAATAGATATCAAGTTCTCACTTCATGTCAGGATAACTTGAAAAGATTGCCAATAAGATAAAAAAATTGTAGTTAATTCAAGAATGATAAGCATATATATATATATATATATATATATATATATATATATATATATATATATATATATATATATATGAAAAATTTTCCTTCTTGTCTACCTGAAGTATTACCTCTGACTGGACTTAACTCCGTAGAATCAAGATTCGAATTCAAATATCATTGCCATTGACTTTTTTTTAAGGAAGCTATCAATTTCCTTGATATGGACGGAAAAGAATGTATTCTTGATATTGCGAGATCTATTGGTGAAAGAATATTGATAAAAGAATTTCACAAGATTAAAGGAGATTCTTGATAGATTTAACAGTTTGATATCCTGGGATTCTTTTCTCATGATGATCTTTCTGCACTTTCTTTTTAACAGAATTGGAGCTCTGTTGGATTTTTTGGGAATTACATCATCCTTCATTTTGGAGATGTCTTGACTTTTCTCTTTTTTTCTTTTTTGTAAGGGTACGTCACAAACTCCTTCATCTCAGAGATGTTCCGATCCTTCTTTTCTCTCGGGGATTATATTGACGGTTATTGGCTCTTTGGTTGAAAATCTCTTGGTGATAGCAGAAATTAAATACCTTTTAGGGATTGTCGGGAGGTTCATCGCATATGCCTTTATCTCGACAATGCTTTGGACTTTCCCTGGAAGGATCTGTCACAAACTCCGTCATCTTGGAGATGATCCAAATCTTCTTTGGCCCCGGGGGTCTACTCGCTTAATTTGCCTTCATCTTGACGACAATTGAGAGATCTCTTTTGAAGATATTTAATTGCAGCTTAGGTGATTGAGGAGATATGGAGATTGAGTGGATTTTTCTGTATCACCCAGGATATTTCGACTGTTTTAATTTCCCAAGAATAATCTTTAAAAGTGTGCCATTGGCTGCGATCAATATCGACTACTCATGGCTTTGCAACAACATTGAATTTTCTTTACCGGCCATATCGCGGATTTATTCGTCATCCTTTTGGTTGGCCAATAGAAAGATTTTGAATTTTGAATCCTTTTTCGCAAAAGCTTTGTCCTTTCGGAAGTAATACTGAAGGTATGCTGATGTACAATTTTATGCGATAAAGATGTTGAAATCAACAACTATTTTTCATGGCAAATTGGCAAAATATTCCTGAAATCCTTGGTAAAAGAAATCACTTGAGATCTAAATGACACATCCGTGGCTAGATTCTCCTCTCCTTTCCCCAAAGGAGAGACTTATGCTTGACCCTTACCTGAATGATTAATAAAGAAGATACTCATCTCTTCCCTAAAGAGGAGATGTTTGCAAAACGAACTTTCGAAGAGAAATAAAGTTTTCGTCAAAACTTCCTATTTCTAGGCTTCTCTTATGGAAAGGGAGCCGCTAACAAAGATTGAAAGGATATCATAGAGGAATGAGTCCATCACACTCTCCCTGGAAAAAGGGTCCTCGACGACGGTGGTGGCCTAACAAAAGACATTTAGGGTTACAAGAAGGACGAGTTTCCGTCGAAACTCTCCCTGGAAAAAGGGTTCCTTGTATGACAATAAAGATTGTTTTGCAAACTGTTCGTGAAGCACGAGTCCCTTCAAACTCTCCCTAAAAAAAGGGGTTCAACGAACGAACAACAAAGACATGCGAAAAGAACGAACTCCCTCGAACTCTCCTTGGAAAAAGGGTCCCTCACAAGAGAAAAGATTTGATAATGAACTAACTGGCAGACGGATTCGACATAAAAGTCGAATCTTGAAAGACTATGATTGCAGGATACAACTCAAAGGTCGGACAAATATGATCGATATTCATAGGATTTGATAACCTAAAGATTTGCTTGGTAAAATGGATGACCAGAGGTCTGACAAGATTGGTGACCCGAAGGTCAGATCAACAGAATGGAGTGACCTAAAGGTCTGATAAAGATTGTTTGGTTCGCAGATCTGAAGATTGAGTATGAACCTCAATGTGAGAGTTATGTTGCGACTAGTATGAAGACCGAACTTTGACAAAGTACCAATACAAGCATTGGATTTTAAAGGATTACCAGTACGAGCACTGGATTTTAAAAGACTACCAGTGCGAGCACTGGGTTTCCAAGGATTACCAGTACGAGCACTGGATTTTTTAAAAAAGCTACCAGTACGAGCACTGGATTTCAAAAGGTTACCAGCACGAGCACCAGATTTCCAAAGATTACCAGTACGGGCCTGAATTTTTTTTTAAAAGGCTACCAGTACGAGCACTGGATTTCAAAAGGTTACCAGTACGGGCACTGGATTTTAAAAGATTACCAGTACGAGCATCGAGCTTTGGAAGATTACCAGTACGAGCACTGAGTTTTAAAAGATTATCAACTGACGATGACTCGAACGCCTTGCCGAGGTCTCAGGATTTATCCCTTATCCTGAATGGGTGAAAAAGCTTGATGTAAAATGAATGCAGATGAATGCAAATGCAAAGGGTGCAACTGAGTGCACATGCGTGCAAAATGAGAGATTTATTTGAACCTGCCTGCACACAGGTTATTTTGAATAAAAGACAACTTTATAACAAGAATGCTCCAGTATATTCTAGGAATTATAGAAAAGTAATTGATCATTTATTGAAAGGATTTTTGAAGCATACAAAAGATAGAATAGAGATTTTCTAGGTGTAGAATTTCTTCAGATGTCGAGCATTAATGGGGTCAGATAGTTCTACCTCGTCTGCATTAATCAGACGATATGAATTACGGGGTAGCGCTTCTTTCACCACGTAGGGACCTTCCCAGTTTGGTGACCATTTGCCACGCAGATGATGCTTGAGATGAGTCGTTGATCTAAGGACCAGGTCATTAACTT
This sequence comes from Nuphar pumila, assembly GCF_984573655.1. NCBI lineage: Eukaryota > Viridiplantae > Streptophyta > Magnoliopsida > Nymphaeales > Nymphaeaceae > Nuphar > Nuphar pumila. The sequence goes on along the minus strand of NC_143264.1, from coordinate 59,699,123 downwards.
GGAATCTTCTTTCGATGACTGACTTGGCGTATTGCTTTGCTATCCTCTGACGATAAGACTGGGCATGCTCTGCTGCTTTAAGTCTTTTCTCATCGAGTAGATCTAGCTGTACCAATCTCTGTTGTTGATATTGATCAAGTGGTAGCTCTAGAAGAGATGTAAATTTAAGAGCGGGTTTTTGAACATGAAGGGGTAGCACCACCTCGGTCCCATAAACAAGTTCTGAAGGAGTTGCATTGGTTGGGGTTTGAATGGTGGTTCGATATGCCTAGAGTGCATCATGGATTTTCTCATGCCAATCACGGCCCATTTCAACGGTTCTTTCCAAGATGCAGATCAAACTTTTATTCGTCGCTTCTGCTTGCCCATTCCCTTGGGGATAATAAGAAGCTGAAAAATGATGATGAATTCTGAATTTCGAACAAAAGATCTTCATTCTCTCATTCTTGAAATGAGTACCATTATCTAACACAATGTTGTGCGGTATACCGAAACGACAAAGAATGTTCTTATGAATGAACGAGACCACATGTCGACCTTCTACCGTACGCAGAGTGTCAACTTCAACCCATTTGGTGAAGTACTCTGTTGCGACAAAAAAATATTTATGACCATTGGAAGCAGAAGGAGTGATGGGTCCCACGACGTCGAAGGCCCACATAGAGAATGGCCATGGAGACACGACTGATTGCAAGTACGCAGCTGGCACATGAATGGAAGGTGCGTGCACTTGACACGGAACACACTTCTTTACAAAGCGATAACAATCTTGCTGCATTGTTTTCCAATAATATCCTGCTCGAATGATTTGCTTAACAAGGGTTTGGTAGATAACATGACCACTGCAAATGCCTTCATGCGCTTCTCGCACGACTTCTTTGGCTTCTTTTTCATCTAAGCACCTAGAATACTCAGAACTGAACCCACGACAATAAAGAACATTGGCGAGAATAAAATAACGGGCCGACATATGCTGAATCACTTTTTGCTCCTTCTTTGATAATTCCGGTGGAAGCTCACCAGTTTCAATGAAATCTTTAATATCTTGGTACCAAGGTTTCCTTTTATGTTCCGCCTAGTTAACTTGCATTACTGGAATAAAAGCAGGTTGATCAAGTCTACCAATTTCAAAAGAATGACAAAATTCTCCGCTTCTGAAAGACATAATGGAGCCTAGGCTGACCAAACCGTCGGCTATTTGATTAAACTCTCTTTTGATATAGAAAAGCTGAAATTCATCAAAATTATTGACGAGGGCTAGAACAATCTTTTGATAAGAAAGCAACTTCTGGTCTTTTACCTGCCATTTAGCTTTGACTTGGCTGACGACGAGCAATGAATCACCGAAAGCGTGTACTCTCTTGACATTGAAGTCTTGTAGAATTCTCATACCTTGTATTAAAGATTCATACTCAGCCATATTATGGGTACATTAAAAATCTAGTTTTAGAGAAAAGGGGATCATTTCTTTCTCCGGTGTGATCAGTAAGATGCCAATTCCTATGCTGGCCATATTCTTGGAACCATCGAAGAATAAGTTCCAAACTGGAGACTGATGAACATTATAGATCCGCTCATCGGGGAAATCATCCTCAGCTTTAACATCTTCTGCCAGAGGGAAATCTGTCAATTGGTCCGCAATTGCTTGACCTTTGATAGATTGCTGAGAAACATATTTCAAGTCATACTGCATCAAAAGAACTTGCCATTTGGCAATCCGTTCACTGAGAAATGGTTGTTCGAGAATGTACTTGAGAGGATTAAGTTTTGAAAGAATCTTGACCTCTGATGCTAACAAGTAATGCCTTAACTTTTGACACATCCAAACTAGTGCTAGACATGTCTTCTCTATCTGGGAGTACTTCTTCTCGTAATCAATAAAAGTCTTGCTTACATAGTAGATGGCATGCTCAATCAGACTGCCTTCCTCGTACTGTGCCAAGAATCCACCACAAGCGGCTTGGTTAACTGAAACGTACAACAAAAGAGGCTTCCCCAATTCCGGTGACTTCAGAACAGGTGGGTTAAGAAGGTACTTCTTGATATGATCAAACGATTGCTGACATTCTGGTCCCCACTCAAACTTCACTCCTTTTCTAAGCAAATGATTGAAAGGCTCACATCTCATGGCAAGATTGGATATGAATCTCCGAATTGATTGCATATGTCCCTAAAGACTACGCAATTCTTTGAGAGTAGTCGGGGGTGACATATCAATGATGGCCTTTGCTTTAGCGGGATCCACTTCTATCCCCTTTTGCTGACCAAGAAGCCTAATAACTTGCCAGATTCAACTCCGAAGACACACTTCTGAGGGTTGAGTCTTAGCTTGTAAAGAATAAGTCTCTTGAAGACCTGACTTAAAGCATCGATATGGTCTTCTTCTTCCTTGGATTTGACTAGGATATCATCAACGTATGCATCCATGGTCTTGTGCATCTGGTCATGAAATATGGCAGCCATTGCGCGTTGATAGGTTGCTCCGGCATTCTTGAGTCCAAACGGCATGACTGTGTAACAGAAAGTGCCCCATGGTGTAGTGAATGATGTTTTGGATTGGTCACGAGCGGCCAGTTTGATTTGATTATATCCGGAGTATCCATCCATAAAAGAGAATGTGGCATGACCAGCCGTGCTATCGACCAAGAGATCAATATTTGGGAGTGGATAGTCGTCCTTAGGAGTAACCTTATTGAGATCACGAAAGTCGATACATATTCGAACTTTACCATTCTTTTGGGGAACTGCTACGATATTTGCCAACCAATCCGGATAATCTATTGCTCGAATGAATCCTGCTTTAAGCAAATCCTCAAATCCTTCCTTGACCTGCTGCTCGATTCGAGGATCCATCTTTCTTAATTTCTGCTTAACTGGTTTTGCATCAAGCTTCAAGACTAGGCGATGTTCCACCAATTTAGGATCTAACCCTGGCATATCTTCATAAGTCCATACAAAGACTTCGTGATATTGCTTAAGAAAATTGATGAGCTTTTCCTTCTCATCTGTGCTTAGACAAGAGCCGATCTTGAGAATTTTAGGATTATCCTCTGAACCAATATTGATGTCTTCAGTTGAATTCTGAACTAGGGTCGATGGCTCATCCTGTTTCTGAATCGCTGCAAACTTTGGCAATTCTGGAAACGCTGAATCAAATTCTGCCATTTCTTCTGGCTGTTTTGTGACCTTACTGTCTTTCGCTCTTGCCCTAACTCGATAAATCTTTGCAGGTTTCGATGTGATTGACGAATTGATGACTAATCTCCTTATTGATTGGGAAGACATTCTGAAATTTCGAAAAGGAGTAGCTTTCAGAAAAAGTTCATTCATTATGGCATAAGTTGCATGAGATGGAAAGGATAAGAACAATAAATTTTGAAGACAAATTGCAAAGGAATAAGATGGCATCCAGATTAGACGAGAGAATTGATAGCTTTATTGAAGACTTGAAATGATGTCATTTAAAATGAACTGAAATGGGACATTGTCCCTATAAACTGCAGAAATCAAATGAATGAAAAGGAGAAAGACAGATGGTAGAAGCTTTTAATGAATCTCCTTCACGAAGACAATATTTTTTAGAGATCTTTTGCCCATGAATCCCAATCCTGCTCTGCGCGGATGATGGTCCGGGACCACTGGCTCTAGTCGACCATCTTCGTTCTTGCCCAAACCTTTGAAAGGCTGATAACCATGCTTTAGTAACAGGTCAAACCCTTTCTTGGCTCTTACACACTGTGGGAAAAGAGGATGGTCCTTGAAAGTGTTGTAATCGAGACAACCCCCGATTTTGAAGAAATGTGGCCCTTGCCATTGGACCATGGTTGTAGTATACTTCACTTCCGGTGCTGCCTCTAACTTCAATATTTCCAGACTTTCGCTAAGAACAACTTCTTCACTCTCCCTGATGCTAGGGATATCAGTAGTATAGGTCGGTCGAGGAATCATAGGCTGAGGCAGCCTCTCTTCTGGATCTTCCCCCAGGACAATAGTGATCATGTCACCTTTAGACCACTTAATACACTGGTGCAGAGTGGATGGCACCGCATTGGCATTGTGAATCCAGGTTCTTCCCAATAGAAGATTATACGTTGGCGGCACATTGACAACATGGAAAAGCACCGTGTGAATCGAGTAGTTGATGAATATTTCCAAAAAGATTTTGCCCTTTGTTGTTTGTCACTGATTATCAAATCCATAAATAATGATTGGATCAGGCGTGTATTCTTCTTCTTTTATGCACAGAGCCTTGGCAGTCATTTCGAGGCAAATGTTGAGACTATTGTCTCCATCTACAAGCAAGTGGGGTACAGTCATTCCCCGGGTTTTCACTACAATGTACAAAGCATTGTTATGAAACGCGTGAGGCTTGGGCAGATCCTCATCTGAGAAGGTTATGGGAGCATTGGTCATGGCCTGATTAACGATCTGCGCCATGTCTTCAGGTGTGGTGCCTGGCTTGACCTTGATTTTCCGTAATAAATCGTCCAGGAGTTGCTGATGCTTGGGAGAGGCACGTGCCAACTCAAGAATAGGGATATTAGAGAGGGCAGTGATTGGTCTTTGCACTATATCAACCTGTTCTTATGATGCTTTCTCTTTTTCTGAAACAGGTTTGATAAAGCCCTTGGGAAACCATGACATTCTTTTGGTTACTTCTGGGGACACCCCAGTAGGCTCTTTTGAAACTTTCAGCTTACTGAGAGCTGAAACGAGGTCCATCTTCTGGGAATTGGACTGAACCTTATGCAACACTAACACCTGATGTTGTACATCGATATCGCTGCTAGGACACGATTGGATGTGATCTTGTGGCTGAAAAGGATGATCAGATATCACTGCACTTGAATGCTGGAGGAACGACTGATTTAGTATTTACATTTTCTCACCTTCGGCCCCTTCCACTAATAGGTTTTTATCAATATAATCTTATATAATATTTTTTAGAACGAAACAGTTCTCAGTGTCATGTCCCACTGTTCGGTGGAACTTGCAGAATCTGTCTTTCATTTTACCCATAACTGCTGGTGGATCGGCTACCCTTGGGAGCTTAATCATGTCACTGCTAAGCATATATTCTAGGACTCTTTCAAGAGACTGATCTAGAGGAGTAAATTTGCGATTATAACTCCACCCTTCACGCTTTGGCTTTTCTTGAGATTTCAACCCTTGATCAGGAATCTGCTGTGGTTGTCTATCATACTGAGGGATCGATTTGCCTTTCTGATCACTTTTGTTGGGATTTGACCCTCCGGAACCATAGCTATGATCTTTCCCATTTCCTTTACTTTGGTTCTTGCTGTTAATGGCAGAGTATGTGAAGTGGGTTTTCTTCTTCGATTCTTGCTGACCGCTGTTTTTACTGAACATGAAGCCCTCATAAGAGCCATTTTCTATACTCAACTCGACCCATTCGGCTCGTTCTGTCAGTTCTATGAAGGTTTTTGATGGAGCGGTGGAAATTAATCCCCTTAGGGGTTGTGAGAAGTTACTCATGATTAAGGATAGTGCGTGTCCTTCGGATATTGGATCACGCATCTTGTTACAAGCAGATCTCCATCTATGAATAAAATCCTTGACTTTTTCATTTTCTTTCTGCTTCAGACTGCAGAGGTGGCTGAGAGTCGGGAGGGCTTCGGCATTAAATAAAAAGCATTCAATAAACAAATTGACCACTTTATCAAACTCTTTCAACTCTATGGGATTAATATGCTCTGAATACCATTTTGCTGCAATACCTTCCAGACTGCGAGGGAAATAAAGGAATAAGGCTCGGTTATTCCTTCTGAACTTGGAACATTCTGCAAAGAAAAGGGCGAGGTGTGCCTTTGGGTCACCCGAACCATCGAATTTGATAAATTTCTTGGGGAGATTGTCAAGATCATCATCCCCATCCAGTCCGTCATAAAAGTCTTCGCTCGTAAAGACCCTTTTACCCTTGTCACGGGCCTGTAGATCCTTAACTATTTTCATCACATCTCGGAGTTGTGGCTGAGTAGGGTCATTGACTGACTGACTCCCAAATTTATAGGTTGACTCCTGCTTTTGAGTAGACCCCCTAAATGCCTGGTGAGTTTCATATTCGCCATCAGTATCTTCTGCTGATTCATCAGATGTTTCTTCGCGACGATTCTGCTTTCTGGTAATCTTTACGCTCTTTTTTGTTGTTCGGCTTTTAACCTTTTTCTTACTGCGGGCTTTTCCTGAACTGACCCTTGTTTCCTCAGACAATACCTTGCTCAGCATTTTTCGGAACAACGAGTACATCTGTGGGTCGATGTCATCATTAGCTTGCTGGCTTCTGTTTCCAACAGATTTTGAAGAGGTCATTTCTTGTGCTGAAGCTGACAGAGAACTGATAGGCTGGATTGGTGCGGTCTTCTTTCCGGACCTCATCTGAACCATGTAAGGATGTAAGTGCTCTCTGCAGGGCAAAACTGAGGATTAGCTGCTGAAAATGGTTTTGAATAGGAAATATTTGATGAATATCTGGTAGACAATTTGAAGGATATCCCATTACTAGGGACTGAGTCGTCGCTGGAGTTACGACAATTATGCTGCTATTCTTTGCAAAATAAACAACTGAAAATATGCCTTGTTACCTAGGCGAGGTCATCAAACCAAGATGAAAAGTAAAGGAATTGTATTAAAGGAAAAACATGATTTTATTAATAATAAACTTGACAAAGGGGAGGGGGACGAACAATTTTCCACCACTCCTGATAATCAGAGGACACTCTAGGACCAGGAAAAATAGTAAGAGTAACAAAGGAATCTCAGCCATGTCTGGCAGAATGGTATGCTTCGGACCACTGATCTGCTATGAGATCGAACTCCGGCAAGATCCCTGATAGTGGGTGAATTTCTATGCGCTTCTGTCTCTAAGAGAACTGCCTGACACACCGCTCTGAATGATAGTATGCGCAGAAGAAGGGGCCAAGTAGCCTGAACCGCTTGCCATATGCATAAGTATATCTGAGAGGTGATTTCTGACGATCAAAGTAGTCCCATACGACTTCTTCCTCCTGAAGGTTGTCGATCAAGAACCGATATCGTGCAACTGGAAGGAGCTTTTCACCATTGTATCTGAATGAACTGGCTCGGGCTGGCACATGCCGGAGGAACAAAGATTGCAATGCATAGGTGCACCCTTCGACTAGAATTGATTCTCCGAGCGTGAAACGGGTCAGCCCTCGATATAGAAAAGCGAGTGCGGCCATGGCTATAGAAAGGTAGTTGGTCAGTCGACTCCCCCACCTTCGCAGAAGTTGAACTATCCTGATATCCATATAATTTCGTTCATCTGGAAAGAGAGCTAATCTCACAGTGCATAAGACCATTGCATGTTGGATTCTCTCTCGGGTTGTTCGAGATAAAAAACTGACTTCCATAAATGCCCCATACTGTCTGTAGATTTCGAGCAGGTCCACATATTCGCTTCCATTCTCCTCGATCAATGGCCAAGACTTGCGTTCTGTCATGCGAGCTAAAGCGTCTCGGGGATCCAGACCTTTGACATTGATCAAAAATTGCTTCTCCAATGGATCTCCAGGCTGACCAACTGGTTCAGGTAATCCCATAATCTCTGAGAACTCGTCCATCAACAAAGTCATTTCCCCCCATGGGAACCAGAAGGTACTAGTGCTCGGATTCCACCGTTCTGCCAGTGCGTGGATCAAATTGTCGTTAACTGTCTGCTTTTCTACTGCGGATGCCAGTTCCAATCCACAATCGTCCAAATGGTCCAAAAACATATGAGAAAAGTTCTTGAGCCATGAATAATACCACCGGGGAAAGAAGAATTTGGTGTTAAGGACTCGATGTTCAGGAAGACCTTGTCGCACCTCATAGGAGATGTGACCCTCAGGGAAGACTGAATTGAGTTGACTCGATGCCATCAGACTGGAAAACATGGAAAGTTTGGAATAAGACTTGGGAAAATATAAGGATTTTAAAAAGATGCAGGCAGGATAATAAAGCAGGAAATTCGAGATCCAGAAGAACGAAAGGATGGAAATCACCTGGAGTTTTGAAGAAAATAAGGAGAATTTGGAAAAATCGTCCATGGTTTGAATAAAATAGGAAATTACAGAGAGTATATGGAAACAAATGAAAAAATTTAGAGATTTATGAAAATCGTCCAGTATTTTGGAAAACTTGTAATAAAATGGAAAGAAGCTAACATTCAATCACATCCTGTACAATCAAGTATGCACATACAACATTCCCTAAAAGCTGACTCTAGATGCACAAGTTTTGAAATAGATGTAGGACCTTAATCCTAACTCTAAGGTTCAGATCATCTGTGTCTAATCATGCTATGCCTATATACTCGAGCCAAGGCTCGATGTACATGGCATAAAATCAATTTCTCCGGTTCTAGGTTCAAGTTTTCCAACATCCTTGAGCAGCTGCCGATATACGTTGGACTATGGCCCTTGGTACGTGGTAGGGGGGTTTTCACCCAAATAGGTGGCCCAGTTGTGAGGCTCTGTCCCGAACTATGGTTCTTGAAGAGAGCCCAGCAACGTGAAGACCGGGTAAAGATAGGTGGGGTGGTTTTTGAAAACATGATCACATACAAGAAAATCAGAAGGCTCTAAAACCTAAAGAGATAGAGATTTTAAAAATTTTGAAGAAGCAAACATTGTTTTCATACAAATCCTAGATTGAGGAGTGTTGTATTAGATCTAAGTCTATGTGAGCATGAAAATTTCCTCTTCAATATGGTCCTACCAAACCATACTTAGTCTATATGCAATTCATGTCAGCTGGGTTTGAGTCTATGCTCCTAGGTTCACATAATATCATGAAATAAAAGTTGACATTCCATGGAACACGATTTTGACAATTTGAACTAGGTCAAGCACACAATTAATCAGGCGAAGACAGGTCCCATCACCGTCGCCAAACCTGTTATCATCACAAAATTTTTACTTTTACAAGTCAAACTGACCTTTGGAAAAAAAATTGAAAATAACTCGCCCTGTTTTAAAATGCGGGATAATTCCGTCGAATGGGACTCGCTTGTCGGTACGAGGTTCAACTGTTCCTGGCGCCTTTACCAGGGGTAATTGAACCAAGGATCAATTGTGTGCTTAACTTTGCTCAGCTTGTTTAAATCATGTTTTATTTCCTAAATGCACAAAGAATCAAGCATGTGCTATGAATTTCTGAAAATGCATATTTGAAAACATGATGTTTGATTTGAATATTGGAAATACTTGGAAATTTTTGGAAAAGATAACACTTGGAAAATCATGAACCATGGTGAGAGACTATTTCTAAGGAAAATAAAAATTTATTTATGAGGAATTTAGAGGTTTTGTGAAAATCGATTTCTGAGAAAACCCCAATAACTTTGGAAAAATTGATTTCTCTGAATTAGAACTTTTGAATTGAAAATGTAACTTGAAAAATCAGGATTTTGAATTTGGAAAATGATTGAAATATTATTGGAAAATCATTGTTTTGAGAAAATCGATTTTTGAATAAGACTTAGAAAATTTTGAGAAAATCGATTTTTCTGATTTGGAATTTGAACTTGCAAATGGATGAAATGAATGAATATGGACTTGAAAGTCCTGATTTTGAGGAATTGAGAAAATCCTTTTTTGTATTTTTGAGAAATGCAGTGCATTTTGAAGTTAGCCTAAGAGTGTAGGCTGAATGTGGCTAATACGAAGATTACAAATCTAGGTATCATTCGTATTCTGACTATGGCCATAAATACAAATTCCACCAAGTTTGTCAACTCCATAAGAGCTAGTGCACGTGCCATTCGTGTAGACCATAGTGAATTGGTAAAAATATGCATGAATTGGCATACATAGCAGCTATATATCAAAGTTTAAAACTATATGCAATGCATCCTATTCTATGCAGAAATTGAAATTCTTATTCTAAATTTAATTACAATTTACATCACTAATTGAATATAAATATAGGAAAATAAAGAAAAATAAAGTCTTCAATGTTTCTGCAAAACTAAAAAACTTGTTAGTGAAGATATGTTGGCTTTTCTAGATTTATCTAGTAATATCTAGAAATTACTGGATTTTGCTAGATATAAGCCTTTTTTCATGATTCCCTGATATAAACTTAATGAAATATGAAATAAAATTGAATAAATAATGGAAATAAGATTTGAAAATTCGAAATTGGGGTCAAAATAACCAAAATACCCATGATAGCAAGACTATGGCCTTGAAATCAGCGTTTTTAGAAAGATATTTTGTAAAATACAACTTTTGAAATTCAAATAAGGATAAATTAAACCAAATATGATATGACATGATTAAAAACATGAAAATTAGGGTTTTAGAATTTCGAAATTGAGGTCAAATGACCAAAATGCCCCTCATTGCAAGACTATGGCCTTGAAATCAAGGTTTTCTGAAATAGATTTTGGTAAAAACTTGGGATTTATGATTGAAATAAACACAAAATCAAACATGAAACACCCTAATCTGATTATAGACATGAGTAAACCCTAAAAACACACATTTATGCACGAAAATCAAGAAATATCACAAAAATTGTGATTTTGGCAGTGTTTCGGGATCCTGTGGGTGCTCTGATTTGCAATTTGAATTATTCTGGCATCAAATGGATTTTAAATTTCATACAAATTGGTACCTGCACTTTTTATGTCTCTAAAATCAGATTGAAATCATAAAAATAATTTTTTGACATTATTTTAATCCGAAAATTGCATTAAAACCCTAAAATATGCTATTTTTGACCTAGGTCACAAACCAGTTTCAGAGTTAGACCCGAATCAGGGGTCAATCCTCCATGAAAACTTTTTAATTTTTACAAAGAAAAACTAGACATAAAAACAACGATTTTCCTTTTTACAGATCAGAAAAACCCTTTCGGCAATCTGAACTAAAATATAGCAAATCTAACAGAGGTTAAAACAACTACTTAGGATTGAAAATACAGAAATAAATAACAAACTTAATCAAAAATTTCTGAAATTTTAGAAGTGAACATCAGACAAAAAAATAATGAAACTCTTTTTTTACAGATTGTGGATCGAATCTGTGGTTTGAGATCTATGGTCATTACAAGTCTGATTAGGGTTTTGGTAAACCCTAACGAGTTTCAAATTTAAAATCAAAATTTATGTCAGAGGAAAAATATTAAACAGAGGCAAAAAATTACCAAAATTTCACAGTAAATAGATAATATCAACATGAATCCACATCACTTTACGGATTTCAAATCGAATATCGGATGAGGAAAATAACATAACAGCAAGTTACCCTTTTGATTTTAACAACGATTTTAAAGCTTGAAAATCCCGATTTGATGTCTGATTTTTCTGACAGGGTTCTCGAATCCCAAAACCTCTGAGTTTTTTACAGTAGTTCATTTACACATCCATGTATTACATATAAAAAAATCCGAAATTAACAGTGAGTATTTCAATCCGAAATAGCATGCTCTTTTCTGTTCTAAACTAAAAACACACAGAAATTTGATAAAACCTAATAAATCATGCTTTACCTAATGAAAATAATAAAAAAATACCAAACAGCAAAACGAAATTGATTTCTATGCTAAAACACATGTAATAAACATAAATAAGTAAAAAAAATAAATAAACACAGGGAATCATTGGCTGAAATTTGATTTTACCTTAAAAAGCATGGGGTTTACCCATTTAACGGGTAAATCGCATGTTTTAATGGTTAAGAACATGAAAAACCACACTATAATCGGATATAATGGATTAGAATCCCTGGAAAAACATCAAAACGGAGTTAGATCATCTTATTGAACCTCTCTTGAGGTTCTTGGACTTGAATCCATGGTTAAATCTATGAAACAGAAGGCACCAATGGCTAAAATTGATTTAAAACATGAAAAAGTATTGAATAAAACAAAAAAAATATATAAAAATATTACCTTGATGCTTGCAGCAATGGAGGAAGGACTGGAGAGGAGAAAGAAGCTCCAATAATTGCCAAAGAGGTAGCTGGAAAAATCGACCCCCTATGGGTCTCTATTTATAGAAATTTTTTAGGTTTTGAAAATTGACAATTTTGAAAATTTTGGACTCTTCTAAGGGGGGCGATTTTGGGGTGGAGTTACCTATCTACCCCTAGTCTAAATTATCCTAATTAGTTCCTAATTAACCCTTAGCTAATCCTAAAAAACCCCCAAATGTGGTGCCACTTGGCATTTTTCCACATTTGGGTTTTTAAAGTTTTAAAAACCTCTAAAAATACTAGTTTAAAAACCAAACTTTAAAAATGAGTTTTCAAAATAGATTTTGACTCTTCTAAACTTCTAAAACTAACCAAGACACTGACTAAGCCTAGACTCACCCTGACTTTCTCAAAAGTGGCACCACCCCGAGTGGGCCCTACTTGAGTTTTAAAAAAAAATGATTTTAAAACTTGAAATTGAGAGAGTTTTCAAAAGATTTTCAAAAGATTTTCAAAAGCAAACTTGAAATTAAATTTTTTGAAATGGCATAGAGTTCCAACTGGGTTAGAACTCCTCTAAATATGGCGCCAACTGAGTGGGCCCACACCAAGTTTTGAAATAAACACTGAAAATAACTTTGAAAAGAGGTTAAAATCAATAATTGAAATTCAAAATCTTTGAAAATAGAGTCTCAGTCGAACTGAAACTCCGGGTTAGAGTTTTGGATTTATAGGACTCTGAGATTTTGGGTTTTAAAAGCCAAATGAAGGAGTTTCTGAAAATATTTTATCAAAAATGATGAAATAAGTCAGAAAATACTGTCAGGGTTAGACTCCTAACTCAATCAGGACTCTGAAATAGAGTCCTGGATTAACTGGACTCTGCAAAATAACCAAATTTTTGAAAATAAACAGAAAATAATGAGAATAAAAGTAAAAACAAACTTCAAAACAGACTCCTGACTGGACTAGGACTCTGGGACAGAGTCCTAATCGGACTGAAACTCTAGATTTTTTGGTATTTTCTAAAAAAACAGATGAAAGAACTTGTCAAAACAGTGTAAACAATAACAAATAATGAAATAAAACAGAGTTCTAATTCAACTGAGACTCTGAGGACAAAGTCCTAATCAAACTAGGACTCTCAGATTTTTGGATTTTCTGAGAAAACAAATGAGAGAATTTTGAAAAACAGTTAAAAACAGGATGAACTTGAAGTTTTGGTTCAGAGTCCTGATCTGATTAGGACTCTGAGAAAGAGTCTTGATTCAATCAGAACTCTAAGAATTTTGGTTTTCTGATAAGCAAATGATGAAATTTGGGCAAAGCTTTTGAAAACCAGTGAAAATGAAGTATGAAAATCAATTTTGGATAGAGTCCTGATTCGATCAGAACTCTCGGGGTAGAGTCCTGATTTGATCATGACTCTGGGCTAAAACCTAAGAATTTTGAAATTCTTTGATAAAAGTATAATAGTTTTGGTATATTGAAAAATTTCTGAAAGATTCTTTCAAAATTGAAATCAGGATCAGAGTCCTGATCCAACTAGGACTCTCTGAACAGATTCCTGTTTTGACTAAAACTCTGAGTTTCTGACTCATTTTGAAAGATTTTAAAAGATTTGATTGAAAATGGATAAAATAGCTGTAAAATATTAGAGTCCTAATCCGATTAAAACTCTGAAGAAGAGTTCTGATCCGATTGGGATTCTTGAAGAAGAGTCCTAATCCAACTAGGACTCTGGGATTTTGGCCAAAACGGAAGATTTTAAAAGGTTTTCTCCGAAAACAGGTAAAAAGGTAGTGAAAAATAGAGTTTTGATCCGACTGGACTCTGGAAAAAGAGTCTTAATCCAATTAGGACTCTGAAATTTTTGGAGATTTTTGACAAATAAAGGAATCCAAAAGCGGCACCATCTAAATGGGTCTCATCTAAGAATTGAAACTGGTTGAAAATTGAGTTTAAAACAAATCCAGATTGTTTTCTGAGAAAACATTTCAAAATATAAGGTCCTGGGGGTTGGCAAATGACAAAATGCTGATTAAAAACCCAGGTTTTTTAAAAAAAATGATTTTGAAAGAAAAGTTTTAAAACTCGAATCTGGATTAAATATTTTAAAAACAGGAGTGCTGAACCTCAAAAATGAGATGTAATGACATGCAATGCCATGCAATGCAATGAAATAGTATGCTGAATGCATGCAATGATATGCAATGACACATGAAATATATATAAACACAGGATGAGGGTGAAAATTTGGGGTGTTTACACACAATAACGAAGACACCACTTTTTACGAATTTGGAATATGACCTTCGGTTAGGGAGATATGACCCTGACAAGTTGGTCCTGATTCGGGTAGCGATTTACAACAATTTGCTTACTGAATAACACTAGAAGACACTACAAATTGCTATAGTGAGATCCAACAACAATATAAATCGTTGTGGGGCTCGATGAAGACCCAAAAACACTACAAATCACTATAGTGATTTGCGGAAGACACTACAAATCGTTGTTGGAAGACCGAATAACACTATAAATCACTGTGGGGCTTGTTGGAGACCCGAAAACACTACAAATCGCTGTAGAAAGGCCTGATAATACTACAAATCGATGTTGAAAGGCGGGATAACACTATAAATCATTGTGGGGCTCGTTGGAGACCCGAAAACACTATAAATCGTTGTAGGAAGGCCCAATAATACTACAAATCGTTGTTGGAAGACCGGACAACACTATAAATCGTGTGTGGCTCGTTGGAGACCCGACAACACTAAAAATCACTGTAGGGGAGTCATTGAAAAAATCATGGGAAAGAAACAAAAAAAGGAAAATAGAAAAATCGTGGGAACGAGTGTCACGAAAACCTCGAGCAAGAAATAATCGAAGGAAACATGAGCTCCACGATTAAACAAAACACTTTATTTCTCTTTTTCGATAGTTAAAAGAGGGAAAGAAAATAAAAAAATTATACAAGGCCCCAAAAAAATGTTCGGGACCCGCACCGGGGGGGGGGGGAGCCTCCGGACCCCCCTCCTGTAAGGGGAAAAACTCTAAATCAGGATCCACAACGAATCAAGTTGAATGATGCTATAGTCAGTGTGCAGGTCAGTCGATGTTTGATGGAGCAATGTAAGATTGTCTGCTGGATGTGCACAGAAGTAGAAAGAGAATGGAGAGAGAGTGAGAGGGTTGATATTCATGGCCTTCTCTAGGGGGAACTTTTTGCCTCCCTTGATTTCTTCGAGAGAGAGAGAGAGAGAGAGAGAGAGAGAGAGAGAGAGAGAGAGAGAGAGAGAGAGAGAGAGAGAGAGAGAGAGGGTTTTTATAGTGTTTTACGGAGAAGGAAGAAGAAGAAGATGACGATGAAAAGTTCAAACAGACATTTTTGATGGCTTAGGTTCGTTTCGCCGGATGACCATCGGATCGTCGGCTCACCATCAGATCGTCGACTAAGGTTCGTTTCACTGTGTAGACTTTGAAGAGTCAACATCATCCTTGACTTTCTGGATGAAGGACATGTTTGTCCTTTTTTTGAACCGTTTGTTTTCCTTTTTTGAATGAAGGACATTTTTGTCATTTTCTCAAACTGTCATTTTATGGCAAGAATAGCAAGAAAGGGTACTTAAGTCTTTGCAACTGAACCAGACTCCAATGCTGAGTGATGTCAACATACACAGGAATACGAGCCCCATGTGCTTATATACATGGTGCTATTTGGGACCCCCGAACATAGACGTGGGATTCAGTGAATCATCGGGGGTGAACATACACCACCCTCTCATGAACCAACATTACATGAACAAAAAAATAAAGCAATACAGAAATTAGCAATAGAAGAGAAACAAAGTGATTAGACTTGAAATAGCTCACTTAAGAGAAAACATAATGGATGACTCCCAAGGCTTTATGAAGAGAAACAAAAGTTGCATTCAGATTTCCATCAAAATCCAATCAAAGGGATAATGGGGCTCAAAAGACATAAAACAGTGACTTGAGAAGTGTTTCAACTTTCAAACAGATTCATTTATTTTTTAATGAAAATGAACGACAATATTTGTGGCTATGGTTAAGGTATCATAAAATCAATAGTTGCAAAACTCAAAATCAAGATCTAGATGTCATCATTAGCTTAGAAATTTACAAATTTCCAGAAACGACCTTGTCACAAGGGCTCTGCTAACAGTAAAATTTACCCGAGTTGAAAGATAAGTAAATTCACAGTCCTGAATGAATTCACAAAGGTAAGACAACCAACTTTATTTAGTGTCTGAAATTTCTCTAATAAGAATAAGAATTGAGTCAATAATAGCCTTCTTGTACTCAAAACCTCCTTATCTGAGAATGTTGCTTAAGAAGTTCATCCTGGAAAATAAGCAGAAGCATCCTAACATGTCACCTTCAACACAAGCAAGAAGCATACCCAGAATGAATAAGAAAATGACCATGAAGTTGGCATGACTCACAATGTATGGTATTTGAGTGGAAACTTAAGACACAAAGATCAAATAGCTTTCACCACAATAATCTTGAACTCATCTGCTTTAACAGACAAAATTTTGGTAATTTACATCATCAATCAATCTACACTCGATTCATTGCCTATTTTCAAGAGGATAGTAATTGCAAGAGTAGCAATGCTCCTGTTTTGATATGATATTAAAATTGGTAAAATCAGAAAATTTGTTAAAATAGTAGGGGCTTCCACACAACTCCCAGATCTTTCCCAATGTTAAGGACCTAACGAGTGACTTATGCAACTCAATCTGGTACTATTATTTGTTGTGATAATCTCTTATCATATAAAGAAAAAAAAAACAATTTCAGAATACAACACAAAGTGTTACAATGATTTTACATAGAATTTATAATAAAATAGAAAAGGTGAAGTGAGGGGAAAAGGAAAACATGGTAAGCCTCATGATTGGCAACAATCCTTTTGATGATTGTAGCAGTTGTGATGTTCAAAGGACTTTCTAACTGCGTGAAAATACCCATGCTTGAGAAGTATTTCAACTTTCAAACAGATTTACCAAAGGAATCATGCTTCTAAAGGGATATGCAAAGCATAAGTCATGCTACCTGATTTACCCAGTTATCAAATGACTTGTTACTCCAATTGCTAAGTGTTTTCAAATAAAGTAATCTAATGATGAAAGAGAGTTTTGAGAACTTCTTACATCCTAGATAAAGTTCACACCGAGACAAGTCTTACAATTTGTCAAATAATATTTTTGTTATCATTGGTTGTTGCACTCGATGTAGTAGAAGACTGACCATGGTTGTAAGACACGTATGTCCCCATATAAATGTCATCTAACATTTCATCCACATCATCATCAACGTTCATAGTGCCCCTGATCACATCATCATTTTCGGCATGCACGTACTCATTTCTTGGTACCTCTGCTTCACTGTGATAGATCCAATTTGTGTACTCTTGATAAAACTCATGCTTCATCAAATGAATGTCTACCACATTCACTTTAAAGTATAATATGTTCTTACACTTCACATATGGACACTTGATCCTACCATATCTATCCATGTGATTACGAGCTAGGTTATAAAATGCTTGAAGTTTGTCTATGTATTCGAGCCCGTGTCTATCTTTACTAAAAATCCAGCTCTTATCCATTTTATTACCCTTAATACAAAAGCATCAAATAAATAAATTAAGTCACTAGTTTGAAGCAACATATTGGATAAAATATTCACTATACTTATAAAAGATATTGAAGAATGAGATAAAAACCACATTATAGGTCTTAACTACTACATGTAAGTACATGACAAAAAGAATAAGAGAAGGATAAACTACATCACATGTCAGACTAGTGCTTTTGTTTTTATCCTCCCAATAAGCAGGTCAATCTGGCACCAAATCACTATAAACTAATGTCTAGATAGCTAGACTGGAATTGCAGTAACACTATAAAATAATGACAGGTGAACATGCAGTTGTCTTCATAGAAAAGCTATCAACTCATGCAAATGGAAGTAATTCACATTTTATTTCTGAATCCTTTCCCTTTTGTTATTCAATTAACATCCTCCAATGCAATGAAAAAGAATAGCTCTAAGGGAGACAATAAAAAGAGATAAAAATTGTGGCTTGTCTCTTCGTCAGCAGTAACATTTCTTGAATTTTTTTCTTAATGTTTTTGTCTGTAGCAGTCTAGCAACCATGGCCAAGATTCCAAGTTGTCAGTAAGATTTTCTATTAGATACAAGCAAAATTATTATTGACCCTCCCTTCTTCCCTCCCCTTCTCACACAATGTACAAACATACTGTCAAATAAGTCAATCAAGAGTTTCTGGGTCAAGATCAACATCTGAGACTAGCAAATTTCAAGAAATGGACAACATATCAGCACCATAAAGATATTCACACAAGTATAGAGAAATATAGAAGTAGGAAGACTGCTTCTCTAATAACAAATCTTATGAAATAAATAACATAATATTATGAAAATGAATACGTTCACATAGTGTACAAAAATATAGCAAAAAGACTACTTTCCCAACAATAAATTTTAAGAAATTGACAACATAACAATAACAAAATAAATATGTTTACATACAATGTAGACAAATATAGAAGCAAGAATACTGCTTTCTTGATAATTATATGGTATGAAAGGTGATATTTGATGACATGAAACCTTTAACTCTGGGTCCGGTTCCCCTGGAGGCAAGCAAATCTAGCATATGAGTCATCACTTTATTCAAGAAAAGAACTGCTAAAGAAAGAAAGAGCATAATAAAAGTTATGGCGGATCAACTTCTGCATTGAGTCCACCATCATTTTGGTATCAAAGTGAGGGTTATTGGATTTTTTTATCTGACACGGTCCCCAAATTTTGACTGTCATCATAATTTTTTTAGGGTGTTGTTTTGCCATGGCTGGGCAAATGAGAGGACAAGACTGGAATGAATACAACATAGAAAATGAAAGTCGAGATCATAGGTATGAAACTTGCGATTTACGATGACAACTTAAAGAATCTAATAGGCGACTTAAGGAATTGAGTCAAAGAATAGAGGAACTTATAAGGGAAAAACCTGGCGATCGTAGTCTGCACGGTTTCTGAGGAATGCGTGAAATGAGTTCCTACAATTTTGATAATGAATTTGAGTCAAATCTTCAAGGTCAAGCTAATAGGGATATTCATCAGACTAGGAGGTCACATTGGGACACCGACTTGCGATTTGATATTCTCAAATTCAAGGGAACAAGGACTCCCAAAGAATTCTTGGATTGGATTAGTGAAGTTCACAAAATCCTTGAATTCAAGGAAGTTTCAGAAGATCGACGCGTGAGATTAATTTCCCTCAAGCTTAAATGATGAGTTGTAGCTTGGTGGTGCTAGCTCAAACAAACATGTAGGCATTAAGGACGTGCTTCAATTGAGCGATGGGAACACATGAAGTAGAAATTGCGTGCTCAATTCCTTTCATTGAACTATCATAGTAAATCATATCAAAAATATCAAAATTTAAAGCAAGGTACCAAATCGGTGGATTAGTACATCGAAGAATTTCATGATCTGGTGGTGCAAAACGATATTAGAGAAAGCGATGAACAACTTGTATCCAAGTATATTGGAGGTTTGAACTTCTAATTACAAGACATGTTGAACTTTGTTGAGTGTTGGACAATGTCCGAAGCTCATCAAAAGGTGCGTCAATGAGAAAGGGCTTCTCAACGAAAGGCCCTAACAAGTGTTAGTCAAGTAGCTAAACCTGCGGTGCAGGCCCCAGTGGTCCCTAGTGCTAAAGTCGACCCACCCTACTGACACCCCAATGCTACTAACCCACCTAGGGTTGTGAGTCAGAATACACCGGTAGGAGTCCAAGCAAAAACCTCTAGTTCTAATGCCTCCATCAAGTATTACACTTGTGGGAAGCCCAATCATAAGTCCACTAAATGTCGTGGCAAACCGTTATTCATTGAAGGATCTCATGAAGAAGAAAACTCACAATTTGATCCAGAATCTGATCTTGTTTATGATCTAGAAAATGAAGAATTGGAAGGAAGAATTGAAGAGGATGATGGCATGGATGTGTTGTTGCCCGATAGAAGAGATGCACTCATCTCAAAAAGAGTGTGTTTAACCCCTCGACAAGAAGCAAGTGACAACTAACTTAGACACACATCTTTGAGTCAGCTTGTACTATTGGTGATAAGGTTTGTAGGTTTATCATCGATTCAAGATGTTGCGAAAATATTATATTTGTAGAAGTTATGTCTAAGTTGAAATTGGGTTCTAGGACTCATCCTAGACCATATCAAATGTTGTGGCTCCAAAAGAGCGTTGATGTTCAAGTTGACTGGTAGTGCTTGGTCAATTTCTTGATAGGAAACACCTACTTTGACCAGGTTTGGCGTGATGTGCTTTGATGCAAACCATTTAATTTTAGGAAGGCCTTGGCAGTATGATCAAAATATCCTACATAACAGTAAAACCAATATTTATTCCTTCATTTTAAGGGCAGGAAGATACATTTGCTTCTTTTTAAAGATTTACCATTGTTATCTTCAGCTTCATCATCAGTTGTCCAATCCACTATTACATCTCCATTTCCTGCTGCCATCCCCATCTTCCCCTATACTTCAATTAAGAGTTCAGCTCTTCAGGTAAAAATGTCTAGTGCGTTCATGGTCAGGCATGAACTTCATGATCAACCTACATCTGATACTATCTCCAAGGAATCTCTAGCAGACCCATTCCATAATGTCTTTGGTGATCCAATATTCAACGAAATCGATGATAAAAGGAAGATGAACCTATCCTTGATCAAGCGTTCGATGAGTTGTCCCAAAATTTCTTCACTTTATGACAAATTATTGTGAAGAACTTTCTGTGATCATCGCAAAATTTTTTCTCTCGTAATATTCTCTCTCTTCCTTCTCTTTTCCTTTCCAACCTCTTATTTTCCTCCTTTTTGAAGGGAGAAAGATAAAAGACGAAAAGAAAGAGAGAAGAGAAAAGAAAGAAGAGAAGAGGAACTCTTTTGCGACTCTCACTTGACCTTAATTTTGAAGATATTTTGAAATAACTCGCCTCTGTTTTTCTTTTTTGAAATATTTGCGGGAAAACTGGGAGACGGGATCCGCTCGTCGGTACGAGATTCGACCGTTCCTGGCGCCTTTACCAGGGGTAATCGAACCAAGGGTCGAATTAATGCCTTTTGCTTTGCTAAGAAATTATCTAAGTATTTATCCTAAGTCTAGATGCACAAAGAATCATGCTTGTGCAAATGCGAAGATGCATGCTCTTTTTAAAAGTGTTTTTGAAGAATTCCCAAGTGTTTGAGATGAATCTGATAAAGTGAAGAAATGATTTCTAACTTAGAACTTAAGATTGAAGTTCTAAGTTTTTAGAATAATCAAGAGCTTGGGAATATGAATCTGGATTTGGAAATTGATTTTTTTTGAAGTTTTGAGATAAAAGGAATTTTCAAAGTCATAAATGGACTTTGAATTAGAATAAAAATGAAAATGGAATTGAATCAGAAGGAAAGATAGAATTGGGAAATTTGAACAAAATTGAGAAATGGAATTGATTTAAAAGTTGGATTTTCAAGATGAAATCCGAATCCAAGATCTGGACTCTGAATAGAGTTCAAAGCTGAATTTTGAATTTAGGATCTGAAAATGGAAGCATGATTTGAAATCTGGAATGAAAATGGAATTGGTTTTAAGAATTGGATTTAAAGTGGAATTTGGATTTGGAATTTTGAATGGAATCGGATTCAAAATTTGGAATCCAAGATGGTATTTGGATCTTAAATCTGAGATCCGAGATAGGGTTGGACTCTGGATCCTAAGAGAGAATTTGATATGAAGTCTGTGATCCAAAGTAGAATTGGATTCTGGACCCTAAAGAAATGGATTTTGGATATGAAATCTGAGATCCAAAGTAGGGTTGGATTATGGATCCTGAGAATTGGAATTTGGATCTGAAGTCTTGAGATCCAAAGTGAATTGGGTTCTGGATCCTAGAATGGAATTGGATCTGAAGTCTGAGATCCAAAGTGGCATTGGATTCTGGATCCTAGAATGGATTTGGGCTTTTAAAAGTCCAACTGGGACTTTTGAATTATGGATCTGGGTTCTGAAAATCCAGATTGAATTTAAATTTTTAGGAAAGGTCAAGCTTTTGAGATTCAGAATCAATCTCAAACTGTGGTTTTTGAATTTTGCAGATAAGAAGATGAACTTGATTTTGAGAATGAATCAAGAATTTCAAAGTTTAAATGGAACTTTGATATTGAATTTTTGAGTTGAATTGGAATTTTGGAATTTCAAAATTGATTTGAGGATTTGAATTATAAATGAATTTCAAAGTCAAATTGGACTTTGAATTTGGAGCTTGAATTTGGAATGAATCAAGAATATAAAGATTGGATTCTGAAATTTCAAAGTCAAATTGGACTTTGAACTTGGAATTTAAACCTTTGAAATAAGATAGAAGGATGAATTAAACTATAGACTGAAGAAAGATTTTTGAGATCACTTGGATTTTGGAAAAAAAAGAAATTTGAAAAATATGATGGTGCTCTATCTTAAATGATGAATGAATTTGAATAGATTTGAAATTGATTGGAAAATCATATTTCATTCTTCAAACGAATTTAAATAAGATTAATGATATAATACACCCCTGACTATGGTCATTGAATGTATTATATAATAGTCATATCTAAATTCAAAATGAAGGATAAAATACATTTTTGGTGCTTTTATAGAGTTTAAAATGAAATTAATTCTCAATATACCCTGACTATGGCCATTGGTATATATATTGAATCAATTCTAAGCTAAACTCTGATAGAAGGTGAAATATTTGAAAAATATGATGATTTTTTAAAAGGATCCAGTGTGGATCCAGTGTTATTTTATAAAAGATAAAAATACTAAGTCTTGTTTACACCCCGACTATGGCCGTTGGTGTAAATCATCAACTTAGAATTAACTTACCTCTTATGAAATGGTGCACGTGCCATTCGTGTTTCACCATTGTGAGAATTTTGAGAAATAAAGGCAAAAATGCATGAAAACAAACAATTTCATGATATTTTATAACGCTCATTCATTCTATCTGAGACAGAAAATATAAATTTTTATTTAAGATCTAACTATTACAAAGTAAAGTTGAATTCACAACTCCAAGTAATGATATTTTTCACACATTCCTTGCAAAATACTCTAATTAGTATATATATAAAAAAATAGAAGAGAAATCACGCAGATCATGTAAATATTTAACGATGAAGTGCTCATGTACCAAGATATAAATGATGGGAAAAGATGGAAAATGATATATATATATATATATATATATATATATATATATGAGTTATATATATATATATATGTATATGTCACATGTATACATTCAATATAGGTAGATGAGAGTGATGGTGTTGTAAGCACAATGGTGCTTGTGGGAGATGCATGTGTGTAAATGTAAATGCTATGCATGTGCATCTGTAAAATGCATGTATAGGATGCCTACGATATCTGTACAATATGAATTAAAATGTTATGAACAATGTGAAGGAGACGAATCCTAAACGAGATGGATATACAGTTGGAGATAATGACATTGGTGGGAGTGCTCATCATTGGTGGCTAACCACCGGTTAAAAAAGCTTCTCAACCTGAAGGCAAATCGAGTTCAGCTAATTGAAGTCCTCTAACAATTCGACTTCTTAATTTTGATGTATCATAGCTCCATAACTGAATAGGTTACCTTCAACAGCCATAGATTGGTTTACAACCACATTTGTTCAAGGGATCTCAGCAGCCTTGATATATTTCACACAACAATCACTAATCAATCCTGGGATCGTTTAGTAAATAAACTCTTTTTACTTAATGAATCAAAGTTTTGAATGGCTAGTGACTCAACCTATGTGTACCTAGTAACTGTGGAAGTAGAGACTACAGATGTAATGCTGCAGATTGATGTGAAGGTGGTGGGAAGTAAAACAAAATGTGTGAATGAGATATTGCCTAACAGGTGGCAGGTAATTGAATATAAGGGATGCAATGGAGCTACCTAATGTGAGCTTTTATCCATAATATAAACAAATGAATGCTAATTAACCCCTAGAATACACCTGTGAACTATATAACAAGCTAACATTTGAATTCATGAATTCTGGCATGATGGTGATTCAGCTTGACACAATTGAGAGACGACATCAAGAGATTGTTGACACAAACTCTAACTCTGTTCAATGTACCACCCAATTTGGTGGAATTTAAGGCTTTAGCTATGACCCTCTAAGTCTGACTCAACATAAAAAAAAAAACAGGTACATTATTTCTAGTCATAACATAAATTTTATTGATATTGAATGGGCTATCTCTAAGGAAAGAGACGTGAGGTAGAGATGTTTGTGAAGCCAAATGATAGGCCCCTAATAGGCCCCTCAATCATGAATCCTATGACCTCTCTGAGTTATGTAAATGATCAGATTTCAACTTATCATGCATTCAGGAGAAAAAAAAATTTGAGATCAAACGGTCATAAAACAGGAAATGTATAAACATGTAATGTATACATTGTTTCTGCACTCAACTTTACAGAGCCATACCTTTCAAATTATAAAATATTCTTCAACGAAATTCAATATATATAGACTTACTGTATGTCAGCGAACGTTTATACAAGAGGTGGTCCCAAGATCCTGGATGGGTTTTGATATACTCAAGTGAGAACATGGCCCGAAGTCAAGACTGCACACCTGCAAAAACAACAAACTGTTAATGTATAAAACTGATTGCATTTTATTTGTTAATAATGTACCAAGAGATCTATCCGAGGAATGCTTTCTATGCATGATTTCATTCTCAACATCTCTTTAAGAAATTAAACCTCATATCTGAGCTTTTGAACTCCCTAATCCAAGGATAATTCTCAAAGGGAGCAGGTGTAGATGATGTGACTGGGGCAGCAATGTAGTAGAGACGATGAAGTGGTAATAGTGGAATTGGTGTAAAGGTATGACAGTGGTGTTTAGGTAGTGAGAAAAATGAAGAGGAATGGCTAACATGTGATACACATGTGCTGTGCAAGTGGAGGTGGAGAGCAGTGCGAAGACACTATAGATGGAGGTGTTTGAAAAATATACAGGGGAATGGAGAGATAGTGTGCTAGCTGACTCCGTTGAACCTCCAAGCATAACGGGAATATGGAGCAGATAGTTTAACTGGTTGTGTTCAACTAAAGGCTTGGGGGGGGGGGGTCCTATTAATATCCTATATCCGGCCCTTACCTGCAGAGGAAAACAATATTTAAAGAAATATTCATGTATTTGTTGACCTAACATAACCTCTTATCACGACTAAGGCTTGCATTCTCAGAAACAGGCTGAACAATATTACCATCATTTGCAATTTTATTGATTCCTTGAGTGCAATGGCTCCAGACAATATAACCAGATGTGTCTGAGTTATTTGGATTACTTCTTCAATATACACCAATTGGATTGATAAGCAAACTATTAGCTTGACCTGAAGGTTCTGCAACCCAGATTGATCTCCCAGTTGGATTCATGTTCACACGCTAACAGATGACCAAGATAGTCATCCATGATGCTGTCATTATTTGCTTCATAGTTTAGACACCCTTGGTAGATGCGTTTGCAAGATATCACTCCTCTGATAAGATTTCAGACTTCAAACAACAAAGAAAATGATTCTCGGCACAATAGCACATTCATGCCAATAACATCAGGCAGTGAAAATAAGAAATGTTATGCGGTGGAAACTCATGCCATTGTGAAGTGACTCTCTTACAGAAAATTTTCAGCTCCTAAAAGAAAACAGACAATTATTACCAGAATTTGAAACGATATTGTCTTCAATTCCTCTGCAGCATGCAGAGATACACTTCAGGAGCGATAGGTTCTCCACAGATTCTTCTATAAGCAGCAACCATCCATCTGGATCTTCTAATATATACCTTTCAGTTCTACGCCCACCTCATTTCTTCCTCCACAGTGAACCAATCAGTCCCCCTCCCTTTTTTTTTAGACTGCCATCTCGTTTTGGCAATTAGCTAAAATTTCGGAGGATGACATTATTGCAGTTATTATGCACTTCTCGTTGCAAGACAACAATGAGTGTTACTCTTGATAGCCTCCTGTACTCAATTCTCATCAGTATACAACAAATTAAAGATTCAAGGAAACGGCAGAGAGAAGAAATAAAAGATAAAATAAACTAAAATAAAATAAAATGAAAACCCATGAACATTGCAGACATGTGAGATGGGAAGGTAGCAGTTCGGATGGCACTCTGTACCAGGATTCAACCAAACTTGCTTTTTAAAAAAAAAATATCATTCATATCAATGCTACAAATGTAAATATAACTTGAGCAATCCATCAGGTTTGAGAAGGGCGAGATGTTATAGACAGAAACCGCTGATAAAGTAATGTTTTGACCCAGTACAGGGGATATCCTCTTTGGGGCTCCAATTAGAAAGAGGGTGTTATGAGGATCTGAATCCACCCTTGCACGAAATTCCCACAGAGCCGCACCTTCAGGGTTAAATGAGAAGCATACTTTGATTTGGAGGTGAACCATCAAGGTCGCAAGAAAGGTCCAACGAAATGGAAATTCAAAGGGGTTCCATCGACTGCTCATTTCTCAATGGGGCAAATGCACTAATCGCTAATATGAGTGGAATTTCCAATTGGCCAGGCTTCCATATATAGGACCCTTCTGATAACTCTTTCAGACTTCAACTGACTGGATCGTAATTCACTAAACACCGAACCAAAGAGGGGAAGAAACAAAATGTAGATGGAGAAGAAGAGGGGAGGAAATGTTGCAATATTATAGATCGATAAGCATATCGATACCATATGAAATGCGAATAATCTGAAGCATGTATTCAATATTTATAGACATTTACCAGGAATGATGCTAAAACGTAAAGGATCTAAAATATATATGTATGGCAATCAGCATCATGATCGATGAACAATATACACAGAGGAATAGCATGAGAAACAAAGAAGAAAGAGAGAAAAAGAAGAAGAAAAGAAAAAGAAGAAGAAAAAAAAAAATTTAACTAATACCGATGAAGTAAAAAAGACAAAGAGTGAACTTACGGCTGCTCATACTGAAATGCAAAAAGAAAGTTAAAGGGGAAATCAAAACAAAACAAAAAAAATGAATTAAATTCAGACATAAGTTGATATTTACAGCCCGAGGGATCGATGATGCTATTGTGAAGCATCATCGGTTCCCCTCATGCTAGAAAATATACAAGACAGAACTGAGGGTCCAATGCAAATCTTGAGATCGAAGTGAATATGAAGAATTGATCTGGGGATGAGAAATTATACATATAAACAGGCAATGAAAACAAAATATAGAAAATCAAAACATAAACGTAGATTAAATTCTGTGAAAATCAAAACATAAACGTAGATTAAATGGATGATAAAAGGAAAGAGATGAGATGTCGAAATCGGGGATTTCGTTTATTGTAGCAATGGGAGGGGTCGATCCTGCTATATGCAGGTCGATCCCTTCTTTGATGCCTTGAGGGGAAAACAAAAAGCAGGAAAGATGATAATACAAAATTCCTATAGAAAATCAGAATAAGAGAAAGAGAAGGGAGAGAGGTCACTCACCTGGTTTGCTTGAAATCCTGAAGGGGAAGAGGGAGAGGAGAAAGAGGCGATTAGAAGGGGAAGCAGCCGTGGTAGGGTGAAAATGGGTCTAAAAGAGGAAGAAGAGAGGTAATGGCGGGGTGATAACGGATGCCTTCAATGGGGCTTTGTGCATCCCCTTTTAAGGAGGAAGAGAAGGTTCGAGAGGTAGGTGCCGTTAGGCATCGATGGCGGAGAAAGGGGGTTCGGAGATGGAGGGTGATGGAGAGAGGAGGTCGTCCGAGAAGAAGGGTTTCAAGGGTTTTGTAAAAGAGAAACCGAAAAGGGGAGAAAAGGAGAAGAAGAAAGAAAGGGTTTGGAGGGGTTTAAAAAATTTTTGGTTTTTCCAAAAAGAGGCTCCTTCAAAAAGTTTTTCATAAAAAGGGTTTTAAAACGATTTTTTTAGCAAAATTGATTTAGAAAGCTTAAACTCATTTGTTTTTCTCGTAATTTTTCCAATTTTTTGGGTTTTTGCGTTATTTTCCATTTTTTGTATTTTTAGAATAAAAATCCTAGAGTTTTACGAGAAACCAAAGGTTAAAACTAATAATTTTTTTTGTGTTTTTGCAAAATATTTACAAAAAATGAATTTTTTTCTGAGAATTTAAAAACTATTTTGAGAAAATTTCTTCAGAAATGGGTTTTGATCCGGATTTTGAGGAAATATGGATTTAAAGTGCTGGATTCGGATCCGGAGTTGATTTTGAATATATCAATATGGATTTTAATTCAGAGAATCTGAAGAAATGACTTGATTTTCTCAGAAAACGGGGTTAGGGACAAAAGGGCCATTTTTATAAAACTTTGAAAGATTTGGGGTGTTCACAGATGCCCCTCTTTGCTACTAAGCCGGTTGAAAGCCGAGCTTAGTGGCAAAGATAACACTCCAAATTTTAAAAATGCCCCAGTCAGCAGGTCTGAACTGGGTGGGGAAGAATTATTTTTAGAAAATATGGCTTCTCAGGCTTAAAACCTTATCCTGAATGGTTTTGGGGAGATGAAATCCTCGAAGATGATGTAGTCAAATAATGAAAATGAGGAAATCGTGATGGGACTTTAGATGGAAATTCTGAAATGGTGGGAAATGAAAATTTTGATCAGGTCTCGTGGGTGAGACAAGATACTCTTTTTGGAATGATTCAGGTTTAGCCCTTAACCTGGATGGGACGAAGATATATCAAAAATGAATTTGGAATGAGGAAAGGAATACATGAGGACCTTGATGGGACATTTTTTGGAAAATGCCTCGTGAAATGAGGCTCAAGTAGGAATCCTATCCTGGATGGATATACAAGGCATGAATTCCTTGATGGGAAGGGCCATGATGGGACTGGAAGAAATGATCTCGTCCAAACGAGGAACCTCGTTGGAACGAGACTCAGGTTTAACCCAAACCTGCAAGGAAGATACCTCGCGAAGCGAGGTTCTGGGTTAACTCTTAATCTGGATGGGAAATCTACCATATGGGTTTCTCAAAAATGGAGAAAGCATGATGGGACCTTCGGAATTTAGACGAACAAATTCGAGAGGGGTTTTTGCGAAAGGACAAAATATAGAGTCCCTAAAGCTTTGTAAAGGGGAAGAAATTGGGCGTCTCATTGCTGAGACTGAAATAGCTTTTGAAATTAAATGATCTTTCGCAAATGGTTCAGGCTTGACCCTTATCCTGAGTGGGGGAAATCTACCATACAGGTTTCTAAAAAAAAAATGGAGAAACCATAATGGGACCTTCGGAATTTGGACGAACAAATCCGAGAGGGGTTTTTGCAAAAGGAAGAAATATAGGGTCCCTAAAGCTTTGAAAAGGGGAAGAAATTGGGCGTCTCATTGCTGAGACTGAAATAGCTTTTGAAATTAAATGATCTTTCGCAAATGGTTCAGGCTTGACCCTTATCCTGAGTGGGGGAAATCTACCATACAGGTTTCTCAAAAAAATGGAGAAACCATAATGGGACCTTCGGAATTTGGACGAACAAATCCGAGAGCGGTTTTTGCGAAAGGAAGAAATATAGGGTCTCTAAAGCTTTGAAAAGGGGAAGAAATTGGGCGTCTCATTGCTGAGACTGAAATAGCTTTTGAAATTAAATGATCTTTCGCAAATGGTTCAGGTTTGACCCTTATCCTGAGTGGGGGAAATCTACCATACAGGTTTCTCAAAAATGGAGAAAGCATGATGGGACCTTCGGAATTTGGACGAACAAATCCGAGAGGGGTTTTTGCGAAAGGAGGAAATATAGAGTCCCTAAAGCTTTGAAAAGGGGAAGAAATTGGGCGTCTCATTGCTGAGACTGAAATAGCTTTTGAAATTAAATGATCTTTCGCAAATGGTTCAGGTTTGACCCTTATCCTGAGTGGGTCATCCATACGGAATTCGTTAATGAGAAAACCGTGATGGGACAGAAGGAGATACTTCTTCTGAAGCAACTCTTTTTGGGAAATATAAACAATGCTTGGTTACATCAAAATGGATATTGAATGTTTATTTTATTCTTGGAATAGCTAGAAAATTTTGCCAATAAGATAAAATCGTAGTTGATTCAAACGTTTGGAAATGTGCACGTATGTGCAAAAGATATTCTCTCTTTTACCTAGAGTATTTCCTCCAATGAGGTTAACTCCTCAGTTCTAAGAGTCAAATTCAAAATTTTGGCTCTGATGATCTTCTTCAAGGAAGCTATCCATTTCCCTGATATGAAAATAAAAGAAATATTCTTAATTTCATAAAAGCAAGTAATGAAAATATATTGATAAAAGAATTTTGCATGAGAAAAGATGACTTCTGACAACTTTGGCAGTTTGATATCTGGGTGTTTTCCCACAATAATCTTTTTGCACTCTTTTTGAGTCATTGGGCTTTCTCGATTTTTCTCATCATCCTTCATTTGGATGGGTCCTGACTTTTCTCTCTTTTTCAGGGAAGGGGACGTCACAAACTCCTTCATCTTGGAGATGTTCTGATCCTTCTTTTATCTCAAGGATTCTATTGATGATGTTGGCTAAAAAGGTCTTTAGATAATAGCTGGAATCAAATATCTTTTAGGGTTTGTCGGTAGGTTCATCACACTCGCCTTCATCTTAACGGTGATCCGAACTTTCCCTGGAAGGATCCGTCACAAACTCCGTCATCTTGGAGATGTTTCGAATCTTCTTTGGCCCCGGGGGTCCACTCGCCTAATTCGCCTTCATCTTGACGACAATTGAGAGATCCCTTTTGCGGATATTTGATTGCAACTTTTTAAACAAAAATGAGAAGATATGGATTGAGTGGATTCTTCTTATAGCTCAAGATATTTCCACTACCTGATTGCCAGAAAATCATTTTAAAACATGCGCCATAGCCAAGATCAATATAAATTCACTTCTGGCTTTTCAATATCATTGAAAATTTCTTTCATTGATCATATCGAGGATATTTCTTACATCCTTTTGGTTGATCAACAGGAAAAGATTTGAATTTTACCTCTTTTTTGTAAAGAGTTTCACCTTCTTGGAAGGAAATACAGGAGGTAATCTAAGGAAATTCTTTTGTGTAGCAAGAATATTGGAGTCAACAACTGTTTTTAGCAAATTGGCATAATGATCCAGAATTCTTTTGTGAAATAATCACTCAATATAGATTTTGATGAGACCTTGAGTTGCAGTCTTTTGATTTTGGAAATACATGACCAGCAAAAGCTGGAACCTTTGAAATACATGACCAGCAGAAGCTGGAACGTTTGAAATACATGACCAGCGGAAAGCTGGAACGTTTGAAATACATGACCAGCGGAAAGCTAGAACGTTTGAAATACATGACCAGCAAAATCTGGATCTTTTGGAAATACATGACCAACGAAAGTTGGATCTTTTGGAAATACATGACCAGCGAGATGCTGGATCTTTTGGAAGTACATCAAATTTAAGTCAGAACTTGAATTCTGTAAAAAGGGAAGAATTTGATCAAAACACTGAATTTAGAAGGTTACCGATGCGAGGACCGGATTTTCTAAATGAGCTCAACATATGATTGAAAAATTTGAGAAATAGCCAGTGCGAGGACTGGGTTGGGAAGATGAGCTAGGAAAGTAAAATTTTGATGAAAGATTCTGAATTCAATGGACCGTCACATCCTAACTGCGTGTGGTCTGTTTTCAGGATTTATCTCCTTATCCTGAACTAGGAAGGAAGGAAAGAAATACCTCGTTAGCAGGAGGCATCAGGTTTATCCCTTAACCTGAAGGGGTAGAAGAAATGATGAATTTCAAATGCGAGGATTGGATTCAAAAGGAAGTCCGGGTAGGAACTCAGAACTTCAACTGAAAATAATAGAAGAAAAACCCGAGCTGGAACTCGGATTTTCAAAGGAATGAAGGATTTCCAATGCTAGGATTGGATTCAAAAGGAAGTCCTGGTCGGAACTCAAAACTTCGACTGAAAATAATAGAAGAAAAACCCGAGCTGACACTCGGATTTTCAAAGGAATGATGGAAGGTTTTCCAATGCGAGGATTGGATTCAAAAGGAAGTCCTGGTCGGAACTCAAAACTTCGAACGAAAAATAATCGAAGAAAAACTCGAGTTGAGACTCGGAAAAGAAACGATGGATTTCCAATGCGAGGATTGAATTCAGAAGGAAGTTCTGGTCGGAACTCAGAACTTCGACTGAAAATAATAGAAGAAAAACCCGAACTGGAACTCGGATTTCCAAAGAAATGAAGGATTTCCAATGCGAGGATTGGATTCAAAAGGAAGTCCTAGTCGGAACTCAGAACTTCGATTGAAAATAATAGAAGAAAAACCCGAGCTGGAACTCGGATTTTCAAAGGAATGAAGGATTTCTAATGCTAGGATTGGATTCAAAAGGAAGTCCTGGTCGGAACTCAGAACTTCGACTGAAAATAATAGAAGGAAAACCCGAGCTGGAACTCGGATTTCCAAAGAGATGAAGGATTTCCAATGCTAGGATTGGATTCAAAAGGAAGTCCTGGTCGGAACTCAGAACTTCGAACGAAAGAATAAAGGGAGAAGCCCGAGTGAAAACTCGGGTTTTTGACAAGAGATTGAGTTTTAGAAATTTGCCAGTGCGAGAACTGGACCTGAGATTGAGAATGATCATTTAGAGGACTGGACGATCTGATTGCCCCCTTATCTTGATTGGAGAGAAAATAAAATTTAAAAGAACAAATGAGAAGAGATAGAAATTGATGGGAGATTTGACGAAAGAATCAAGCAGTTTTTATGGAAATAATTCTCACAGGTAGCGTTGTTGCTCCTATGAGGGGTTTCAGGATTATCCCTTATCCTGAATGGGAAGGAATAAAATTTGGGCAAAAAAAGTTTTGTAAAAAGCTTTGATAAAGAATTGAAAGAATTAAAACTTAATTAAGAAATAAAACTGACAAAATTGAATAAGAAAAAGGATTTAGCTTTTAAAAAGAAAGAGACATTCAGGACTATCCCTTATCCTGAAGAAAGAAGGACCTCGTAGGATGAGGTTTTAGGTTTATCCTTCAACCTGAAAGGGGAAGAAAGAAAGAAAAGAAGGAAAAAGAAATACCTCATGGGAAAGAGGCATCAGGTTTATCCCTTAACCTGAAAGGGTAATTTTTGAAAATAAGAATCAAGGAGAATTAATAAAATGGATAAATAATAATAAAATGAATAAAAATTGATAAAATTGATAAAGAAAAATAAACAAAAGGTTAATAAAAGTTGAGAAAAAGAGTTTGATTCTGCCTGCATGTAGGATCTTTAAAATGAGAGAAGAAGATGAGAAAATCATTTTTTGGAAAGAAGGATTAACCACGAGAGCTAATCTTTGAAAGGGGATCATTCATGAGAGATCATCATGAGGGTTAATTTTTTGAAGCAATGATTTGAAAATCAATTTGTAGAAAATATGATCAACCCGAGGGTTGATATTGGAATGCAATGATTCAAAATCAATTTTTAGAAAATATGATCAACACAGGGGTTGATCTTTGAATGCAATGATTTGAAATCAAATTTTTAGAAAACATAATCAACACTAGGATTGATCTTTGAATGCAATAAAATCAAATTTTTGGAAAAATGAGATCAGCACCAGGGTTGATCTTTGAATGCAAATGATTTGAAATCAATTTTTAGGAAAATATGATCAACACAAGAGTTGACGTTTGAATGTAATGAGATCAAATTTTGGAAAATGAGATCAACACAAGGGTTGA
The DNA here is from genome assembly GCF_984573655.1 of Nuphar pumila. Taxonomy (NCBI): domain Eukaryota; kingdom Viridiplantae; phylum Streptophyta; class Magnoliopsida; order Nymphaeales; family Nymphaeaceae; genus Nuphar; species Nuphar pumila. The sequence continues at coordinate 59,665,309 of NC_143264.1, read as the reverse complement.
TCTTTGAATGCAAATGATTTGAAATCAATTTTTAGGAAAATATGATCAACACAAGAGTTGATGTTTTGAATGTAATGAAATCAAATTTTGGAAAATGAGATCAACACAAGGGTTGATCTTTGAATGTAACGGTTTGAAACCAATTTTTAGAAAAATATGATCAACACAAGGGTTGATCTTTAAATGTAATGATTCAAAGTCAATTTTTGAAAATATGATCAACACAAGGGTTGATCTTTGAATGTAATGATTCAAAGTCAATTCTTTGGAAAATATGATCAACACAAGGGTTGATCTTTGAAATGTGATAATTCAAAATCAGTTTTCAGAAAATATGATCAACGCAAGGGTTGATCTTTGTAATAAAATATATGAACTAAAATTTTCATGATTTTTGAAAGACCCTCATAGGTAATATCATTTCTCTCATGAATGATGTCAGGATTGTCCCAAATTTTTGAAAAAGAAATGTTAATGCCCCAATGTAGCAAAAGGAAGAAAGTATTGAATATCAAAGATATAAAGAAAATCGACATTTCATTGATAAGAAAAAGTTGATAACAGAACTGAATATTTACAAGTATTTTAACTAAAAAGGAAGTCACAAAAGAATGGGCTGACTTGCCCCTACAAAGCGACTGACAGAAAGGGATGAAAACGAAAAACTCTTGGTATTTTCAACTCTCTGAGTAGTATGAAAATGGTCCGACTGAAACTGCAGACTGCTCTTCTCCTTCCTCTGGTACCAGAAGCTCTTTATCAATGTAGTCCTGCACAATGTTTTTGAGGACGAAGCAGCGTTCCATGTCATGCCCCCTCGCTCGATGAAACTTGCAAAAGCGATTCTTCCATTTCCCTTTGGTGACAGAGGGATCATCCTGCTTTGGTAGCTTGATCATTTCTTTCTCGAGCAGGTATTGGAGAACTTCCTCGATCGGCTGACCTAAAGGGGTAAGCTGACGATCATAACCCCAACCTTCATGCTTTGCTTTCTTCGGCTTGCTTGACTTCTGCTGAGTGCTGACCCCTACCTGGTAGCTGGACTGAGCTTGCATTTTTGGGAGATTTGGATGCTTTTCTTCTTCATTTTTGACAAAGAGATTCTTATCAAGGCAGTCTTGAACTATATTCTTGAAGATGAAGCAATGCTCAGTGTCATGCCCTGTTACTTGATGGTATCTGCAGAACTGGTCTATATATTTTCCCATGACTGTGGAAGGGCTGGCGGCTTTTGGGAGCCTGAGTAATCCGTTAGACATCATGTATTCGAGGATTTGGTCGAGCGGCTCATCCAAAGGAGTGAAATCTCGATCCCTGTGCCAATCCTTGCGTTTTGGTTCTTCTTGCTTCTTGCCTTTTTGCTGAGGACTGTATTGAAGAGGTCTATCACGGTTTTCACAATATTTCCCAATCTGGCTTTTATGCTCTCTCAAGTCACTGCCCTGGTTGCCTTGATTGCTGCCCCTATTGGCTTTGAAATTTCCTATACTGATATTGCTGTGCTTATTCATGGGGAAAGTGACAGGTGCCTTTCCTTCTGTGGGAGCTTTTCCGCAACTAGCTTCAGCTTGCTCAGATAATATCTCCACCATCATTTTTTTGAATAATTGATATATCGCAGGATCGATCTCACTTTTGCTGTCCTAAACCCCTCTTTTAACAAACTTTTGAGAATCCATTCCTTACTCTCTCTGCTTATAACTGGAATGTTAGAGCAGTGTAATCTCTGAGCTTTGCCTGACTCAACTGATAGCGTTGATGCTCTCTGAAGAGTATAAATGGGTTTTTTTTTAAAAAAAAAAAGATCTAAGAAGAAATTTTAATAAAGGAGGAAATCATAATCTGAAAATGAAAACATCCTATTACGAGGGATCGGGTTGTCACCAGAATTTGTGACAACCGCACTATTTTTCTGAAAAAAGATACAAGAAAAAATATGAAATAGAGATAAATTTTGAAAAGGACATATCCTGACAAAAGATGTTTTTATTGTAAATGAGGGTAAGGAATAGAATATAGAAAAAGAAAATTTTTAAAGAATTGCAGGCAGGATAAAAAAAAGAATTAGAAGAAATTAAAAGAAGAAAAAGGAAAATACACCTGGGTCTTAAAATAAAGAAGAAATTTTAAATAATATATACCCAGGGTTTTGAAAGATATAGGGAATATAAAATATCATACAATCATAAATATACAAACAAGGATGCACAAATAGCAATCCCTAGAGGTTGACTCTAAATGCAATATTTTTGAAATGGCTTGTAGGACCTTAATCCTAACTCTAGGGTTCAGATCATCTGATTCTAATCAAGATACGCCGATATACCTAAGCCGAAGCTCGAAGTACGTGGCATAGAAATATTCCTCCGGTTCTAAGGTAATGGCTTCCCAACATCCTTGAGCACCTACTGATATACCTCGGACTATGGCCCTTAGGTACGTGGTAGGGGGGCGCGAACCCAAGTAAGTGGTCCAGTTGTGAGGCTCTCTCCCAAACTATGGTTCAGTGAGACAGCCCAGCAACGTGAAGACCGGGAAAAATTAGGTAGGGAGGTTTTCAAAAATATGCTCAACATGCAAGAAATCAGATGGCTCTAATGCAAGTCCTAAAGAGATAGATTAAAATGAAGAAAAGCATACACTTGCATACATTATTTTGCATTTAATCCCTAGAATTGAGGAGCATTGTATTTTAAGACCTAAGTCTAATGTGAGCATGGAATAATCTCATCAATATGGTCCTACCAAACCATACTTAAATCCTATATGCAATGATGTCAGCTTAGGTCAAAATCTAGGCTTCCTAAGGTTTGCATGGGAATGAAGCTGACATATGTAGAATAAAGACTTAGATAATATCAAAGCAAAAGAAAAAGACATTAAATTCGACCGGACGGAGACCTGTCCCATCTCGGTCGCCAAACCTGTGATCATCGCAAAATTTTTCCTCTCGTAATATTCTCTCTCTTCCTTCACTTTTCCTTTCCAACCTCTTATTTTCCTCCTTTTTGAAGGGAGAAAGATAAAAGACGGAAAGAAAGAGAGAAGAGAAAAGAAAGAAGAGAAGAGGAACTCTTTTGCGGGTCTCACTTGACCTTAATTTTGAAGATATTTTGAAATAACTCGCCTCCGTTTTTTTTTTTGAAATATTTGCGGGAAAACTGGGAGACGGGATCCGCTCGTCGGTACGAGATTCGACCGTTCCTGGCGCCTTTACCAGAGGTAATCGAACCAAGGGTCGAATTAATGCCTTTTGCTTTGCTAAGAAATTATCTAAGTATTTATCCTAAGTATAGATGCACAAAGAATCATGCTTGTGCAAATGCGAAGATGCATGCTCTTTTTTAAAGTGTTTTTGAAGAATTCCCAAGTGTTTGAGATGAATCTGATAAAGTGAAGAAATGATTTCTAACTTAGAACTTAAGATTGAAGTTCTAAGTTTTTAGAATAATCAAGAGCTTGGGAATATGAATCTGGATTTGGAAATTGATTTTTTTTGAAGTTTTGAGATAAAAGGAATTTTCAAAGTCATAAATGGACTTTGAATTAGAATAAAAATGAAAATGGAATTGAATCAGAAGGAAAGATAGAATTGGGAAATTTGAACAAAATTGAGAAATGGAATTTATTTAAAAGTTGGATTTTCAAGATGAAATCCGAATCCAAGATCTGGACTCTGAATAGAGTTCAAAGCTGAATTTTGAATTTAGGATCTGAAAATGGAAGCATGATTTGAAATCTGTAATGAAAATGGAATTGGTTTTAAGAATTGGATTTAAAGTGGAATTTGGATTTGGAATTTTCAATGGAATCGGATTCAAAATTTGGAATCCAAGATGGTATTTGGATCTTAAATCTGAGATCCGAGATAGGGTTGGACTCTGGATCCTAAGAGGGAATTGGATCTGAAGTCTGAGATCCAAAGTAGAATTGGATTCTGGACCCTAAAGAAATGGATTTTGGATCTGAAGTCTGAGATCCAAAGTAGGGTTGCATTATGGATCCTGAGAATTGGAATTTGGATCTGAAGTCTTGAGATCCAAAGTGAATTGGGTTTTGGATCCTAGAATGGAATTGGATCTGAAGTCTGAGATCCAAAGTGGCATTGGATTCTGGATCCTAGAATGGATTTGGGCTTTTAAAAGTCCAACTGGGACTTTTGAATTATGGATCTGGGTTCTGAAAATCCAGATTGAATTTAAATTTTTAGGAAAGGTCAAGCTTTTGAGATTCAGAATCAATCTCAAACTGTGGTTTTTGAATTTTGCAGATAAGAAGATGAACTTGATTTTGAGAATGAATCAAGAATTTCAAAGTTTAAATGGAACTTTGATATTGAATTTTTGAGTTGAATTGGAATTTTGGAATTTCAAAATTGATTTGAGGATTTGAATTATAAATGAATTTCAAAGTCAAATTGGACTTTGAATTTGGAGCTTGAATTTGGAATGAATCAAGAATATAAAGATTGGATTTTGAAATTTCAAAGTCAAATTGGACTTTGAACTTGGAATTTAAACCTTTGAAATAAGATAGAAGGATGAATTAAACTATAGACTGAAGAAAGATTTTTGAGATCACTTGGATTTTGGAAAAAGAAGAAATTTGAAAAATATGATGGTGCTCTATCTTAAATGATGAATGAATTTGAATAGATTTGAAATTGATTGGAAAATCATATTTCATTCTCCAAACGAATTTAAATAAGATTAATGATATAATACACCCCTGACTATGGTCATTGAATGTATTATATAATAGTCATATCTAAATTCAAAATGAAGGATAAAATACATTTTTGGTGCTTTTATAGAGTTTAAAATGAAATTAATTCTCAATATACCCTGACTATGGCCATTAGTATATATATTGAATCAATTCTAAGCTAAACTCTGATAGAAGGTGAAATATTTGAAAAATATGATGATTTTTTAAAAGGATCCAGTGTGGATCCAGTGTTATTTTATAAAAGATAAAAATACTAAGTCTTGTTTACACCCCGACTATGGCCGTTGGTGTAAATCATCAACTTAGAATTAACTTACCTCTTATGAAATGGTGCACGTGCCATTCGTGTTTCACCATTGTGAGAATTTCGAGAAATAAAGGCAAAAATGCATGAAAACAAACAATTTCATGATATTTTATAACGCTCATTCATTCTATCTGAGACAGAAAATATAAATTTTTATTTAAGATCTAACTATTACAACATAAAGTTGAATTCACAACTCCAAGTAATGATATTTTTCACACATTCCTTGCAAAATACTCTAATTAGTATATATATATAAAAAAATAGAAGAGAAATCACGCAGATCATGTAAATATTTAACGATGAAGTGCTCATGTACCAAGATATAAATGATGGGAAAAGATGGAAAATGATATATATATATATGTATATGTCACATATATACATTCAATATAGGTAGATGAGAGTGATGGTGTTGTAAGCACAATGGTGCTTGTGGGAGATGCATGTGTGTAAATGTAAATGCTATGCATGTGCATCTGTAAAATGCATGTATAGGATGCCTACGATATCTGTACAACATGAATTAAAATGTTATGAACAATGTGAAGGAGACGAATCCTAAACGAGATGGATATACAGTTGGAGATAATGACATTGGTGGGAGTGCTCATCATTGGTGGCTTACCACCGGTTAAAAAAGCTTCTCAACCTGAAGGCAAATCGAGTTCAGCTAATTGAAGTCCTCTAACAATTCAACTTCTTAATTTTGATGTATCATAGCTCCATAACTGAATAGGTTACCTTCAGCAGCCATAGATTGGTTTACAACCACATTTGTTCAAGGGATCTCAGCAGCCTTGATATATTTCACACAACAATCACTAATCAATCCTGGGATCGTTTAGTAAATAAACTCTTTTTACTTAATGAATCAAAGTTTTGAATGGCTAGTGACTCAACCTATGTGTACCTAGTAACTGTGGAAGTAGAGACTACAGATGTAATGCTGCAGATTGATGTGAAGGTGGTGGGAAGTAAAACAAAACGTGTGAATGAGATGTTGCCTAACAGGTGGCAGGTAATTGAATATAAGGGATGCAATGGAGCTACCTAATGTGAGCTTTTATCCATAATATAAACAAATGAATGCTAATTAACCCCTAGAATACACCTGTGAACTATATAACAAGCTAACATTTGAATTCATGAATTCTGGCATGATGGTGATTCAGCTTGACACAATTGAGAGACGACATCAAGAGATTGTTGACACAAACTCTAACTCTGTTCAATGTACCACCCAATTTGGTGGAATTTAAGGCTTTAGTTATGACCCTCTAAGGCTGACTCAACATAAAAAAAAAATGGGTACATTATTTCTAGTCATAACATAAATTTTATTGATATTGAATGGGCTATCTCTAAGGAAAGAGACGTGAGGTAGAGATGTTTGTGAAGCCAAATGATAGGCCCCTAATAGGCCCCTCAATCATGAATCCTATGACCTCTCTGAGTTATGTAAATGATCAGATTTCAACTTATCATGCATTCAGGAGAAAAAAAATTTGAGATCAAACGGTCATAAAACAGGAAATGTATAAACATGTAATGTATACATTGTTTCTGCACTCAACTTTACAGAGCCATACCTTTCAAATTATAAAATATTCTTCAACGAAATTCAATATATATAGACTTACTGTATGTCAGCGAACGTTTATACAAGAGGTGGTCCCAAGATCCTGGATGGGTTTTGATATACTCAAGTGAGAACATGGCCCGAAGTCAAGACTGCACACCTGCAAAAACAACAAACTGTTAATGTATAAAACTGATTGCATTTTATTTGTTAATAATGTACCAAGAGATCTATCCGAGGAATGCTTTCTATGCATGATTTCATTCTCAACATCTCTTTAAGAAATTAAACCTCATATCTGAGCTTTTGAACTCCCTAATCCAAGGATAATTCTCAAAGGGAGCAGGTGTAGATGATGTGACTGGGGCAGCAATGTAGTAGAGACGATGAAGTGGTAATAGTGGAATTGGTGTAAAGGTATGACAGTGGTGTTTAGGTAGTGAGAAAAATGAAGAGGAATGGCTAACATGTGATACACATGTGCTGTTCAAGTGGAGGTGGAGAGCAGTGCGAAGACACTATAGATGGAGGTGTTTGAAAAATATACAGGGGAATGGAGAGATAGTGTGCTAGCTGACTCCGTTGAACCTCCAAGCATAACGGGAATATGGAGCAGATAGTTTAACTGGTTGTGTTCAACTAAAGGCTTGGGGGGGGGGGTCCTATTAATATCCTATATCCGGCCCTTACCTGCAGAGGAAAACAATATTTAAAGAAATATTCATGTATTTGTTGACCTAACATAACCTCTTATCACGACTAAGGCTTGCATTCTCAGAAACAGGCTGAACAATATTACCATCATTTGCAATTTTATTGATTCCTTTAGTGCAATGGATCCAGACAATATAACCAGATGTGTCTGAGTTATTTGGATTACTTCTTCAATATACACCAATTGGATTGATAAGCAAACTATTAGCTTGACCTGAAGGTTCTGCAACCCAGATTGATCTCCGAGTTGGATTCATGTTCACACGCTAACAGATGACCAAGATAGTCATCCATGATGCTGTCATTATTTGCTTCATAGTTCAGACACCCTTGGTAGATGCGCTTGCAAGATATCACTCCTTTGATAAGATTTCAGACTTCAAACAACAGAGAAAATGATTCTCGGCACAATAGCACATTCATGCCAATAACATCAGGCAGTGAAATTAAGAAATGTTATGCGGTGGAAACTCATGCCATTGTGAAGTGACTCTCTTACAGAAAATTTTCAGCTCCTAAAAGAAAACAGGCAATTATTACCAGAATTTGAAACGATATTGTCTTCAATTCCTCTGCAGCATGCAGAGATACACTTCAAGAGCGATAGGTTCTCCACAGATTCTTCTATAAGCAGCAACCATCCATCTGGATCTTCTAATATATACCTTTCAGTTCTACGCCCACCTCATTTCTTCCTCCACAGTGAACCAATCAGTCCCCCTCCCTTTTTTTTTAGACTGCCATCTCGTTTTGGCAATTAGCTAAAATTTCGGAGGATGACATTATTGCAGTTATTATGCACTTCTCGTTGCAAGACAGCAATGAGTGTTACTCTTGATAGCCTCCTGTACTCAATTCTCATCAGTATACAACAAATTAAAGATTCAAGGAAACGGCAGAGAGAAGAAATAAAAGATAAAATAAAATAAAATAAAATAAAATGAAAACCCATGAACATTGCAGACATGTGAGATGGGAAGGTAGCAGTTCGGATGGCACTCTGTACCAGGATTCAACCAAACTTGCTTTTCAAAAAAAAAATATCATTCATATCAATGCTACAGATGTAAATATAACTTGAGCAATCCATCAGGTTTGAGAAGGGCGAGATGTTATAGACAGAAACCGCTGATAAAGTAATGTTTTGACCCAGTACAGGGGATATCCTCTTTGGGGCTCCAATTAGAGAGAGGGTGTTATGAGGATCTGAATCCACCCTTGCACGAAATTCCCACAGAGCTGCACCTTCAGGGTTAAATGAGAAGCATACTTTGATTTGGAGGTGAACCATCAAGGTCGCAAGAAAGGTCCAACGAAATGGAAATTCAAAGGGGTTCCATCGACTGCTCATTTCTCAATGGGGCAAATGCACTAATCGCTAATATGAGTGGAATTTCCAATTGGCCAGGCTTCCATATATAGGACCCTTCTGATAACTCTTTCAGACTTCAACTGACTGGATCGTAATTCACTAAACACCGAACCAAAGAGGGGAAGAAACAAAATGTAGATGGAGAAGAAGAGGGGAGGAAATGTTGCAATATTATAGATCGATAAGCATATCGATACCATATGAAATGCGAATAATCTGAAGCATGTATTCAATATTTATAGACATTTACCAGGAATGATGCTAAAACGTAAAGGATCTAAAATATATATGTATGGCAATCAGCATCATGATCGATGAACAATATACACAGAGGAATAGCATGAGAAACAAAGAAGAAAGAGAGAAAAAGAAGAAGAAGAAAAGAAAAAGAAGAAGAAAAAAAAAATTAAACTAATACCGATGAAGTAAAAAAGACAAAGGGTGAACTTACGGCTGCTCATACTGAAATGCAAAAAGAAAGTTAAAGGGGAAATCAAAACAAAACAAAAAAAATGAATTAAATTCAGACATAAGTTGATATTTACAGCCCGAGGGATCGATGATGCTATTGTGAAGCATCATCGGTTCCCCTCATGCTAGAAAATATACAAGACAGAACTGAGGGTCCAATGCAAATCTTGAGATCGAAGTGAATATGAAGAATTGATCTGAGGATGAGAAATTATACATATAAACAGGCAATGAAAACAAAATATAGAAAATCAAAACATAAACGTAGATTAAATTCTGTGAAAATCAAAACATAAACGTAGATTAAATGGATGATAAAAGGAAAGAGATGAGATGTCGAAATCGGGGATTTCGTTTATTGTAGCAATGGGAGGGGTCGATCCTGCTATATGCAGGTCGATCCCTTCTTTGATGCCTTGAGGGGAAAACAAAAAGCAGGAAAGATGATAATACAAAATTCCTATAGAAAATCAGAATAAGAGAAAGAGAAGGGAGAGAGGTCACTCACCTGGTTTGCTTGAAATCCTGAAGGGGAAGAGGGAGAGGAGAAAGAGGCGATTAGAAGGGGAAGCAGCCGTGGTAGGGTGAAAATGGGTCGAGAAGAGGAAGAATAGAGGTAATGGCGGGGTGATAACGGATGCCTTCAATAGGGCTTTGTGCATCCCCTTTTAAGGAGGAAGAGAAGGTTTGAGAGGTAGGTGCCGTTAGGCATCGATGGCGGAGAAAGGGGGTTCGGAGATGGAGGGTGATGGATAGAGGAGGCCGTCCGAGAAGAAGGGTTTCAAGGGTTTTGTAAAAGAGAAACCGAAAAGGGGAGAAAAGGAGAAGAAGAAAGAAAGGGTTTGGAGGGGTTTAAAAAAATTTTGGTTTTTCCAAAAAGAGGCTCCTTTAAAAAGTTTTTCATAAAAAGGGTTTTAAAACGATTTTTTTAGCAAAATTGATTTAGAAAGCTTAAACTCATTTGTTTTTCTCGTAATTTTTCCAATTTTTTGGTTTTTTGCGTTATTTTCCATTTTTTGTATTTTTAGAATAAAAATCCTAGAGTTTTACGAGAAACCAAAGGTTAAAACTAATAATTTTTTTTGTGTTTTTGCAAAATATTTACAAAAAATGAAATTTTTTCTGAGAATTTAAAAACTATTTTGAGAAAATTTCTTCAGAAATGGGTTTTGATCCGGATTTTGAGGAAATATGGATTTAAAGTGCCGGATTCGGATCCGGAGTTGATTTTGAATATATCAATATGGATTTTAATTCAGAGAATCTGAAGAAATGACTTGATTTTCTCAGAAAATGGGGTTAGGGGCAAAAGGGCCATTTTTATAAAACTTTGAAAGATTTGGGGTGTTCACACTTTCTCATATTGATTTTGACAACCCTTTGTTCGTTGAGAAAACCGATGGTTGTCTATCCATGTTTGATGACTAATTCATCTTTAAGAATCCGATCTACAAAGATGTTGAAAAAAACATAGAAGATGAAGAATCATTTGAATGTGAGGATGTCGACAATGTTCTCACACATGTCATTAATAAACCCATCTTTGAGCAAAATATAAGAATTGAAAAGATGGATTCTAATGTTGAGGTTCAACAAGAAATGTGTGTCATTGAAAAGATAAAAGTTCAAAATGGAAATTTTCCTGTTAATTTGTTAGAAAATTCTGAGACTCATTTTAGTCTTGAATGTGAGTCAAACACTTTAGGAATGGCAAACATGAAAACTCCAAATTTTTTTTGCGAACATCAGGGTTTTATTAATAACATTACTTTTATATCTTTGACAAATTCTAATAATAAGTTTGCACTATTATTATATTGTGTTGCTTGCTTTCCAAATGAATTGTCTTGTGATTGCCAACTTCTTTGTGTGAAATTTAATATTTTGAATAGCATGATACATAAACAAATTTTATTTGCTGCTGATCCAAATTTTGTTGCAATCTTTAGAACTCTAATGCAAGGTAAAATTATTAAGTATCATGTCCTTGAAAATTTTGTGCCTCAATCAAATTTCTCTGAATTACGTTTTGCAAGGAATATTAATTTGCATGTTTTTTATCGAACCATAAATAGTTACAAAAATCAATGTGAATATCTAAGTGAAAACCCAAATATGTTTGCCTTGCAAGATAAAAATGTTAATGTGTTGATGACTGATAGCACTTTATAAAAATTTCAAAGCATGCATAATTATTCTCTTATATATCTGATGTTGTCTATATTGTATAATTCAATTCTTATTCCTGGGAACAGATTCTGTGTTGATTTTATTTTGAATCTTTACAGGGATTGTGGAGCTTCGCATGTGAAGGACAAGGCTTCAAGGATAAAGCCTTTCAACCCAGGAGGGGATGATGCAGAGCATTCAGATCATCCATTCAGTGAAGATGAGTTAGATCTAAATCCAACTAATCAGACCCGACCCGAGATACAATATCTCACAGATCCAATGACATGCAGAACTATCTGAGTCCAATTGAATCTTTGAGAAATAAAATCTATTTTGATTATCATATTTCAATTTCTGAGAATTTTGCTTTTACATTCTCTAAAATTGCATTTTTCATTTTCAATTCCATTTTGTCAAAGTAGGAATCATATTAAACATTTTTATTTTTTTTTAGGTGCCAGATTCTATGGATACGGATAGTTTTAGTGCCTTGTAGGATCTTTTTGTTGCATTAGAGGGTGTATGGTGATTAAGGGTAGTTTTCTTTCTTTTTTTATCGCATTGAATCCTTGCATTTTAAGATGGGTTCAAATTATAGAGTTAGTTTGGATCTTGTCCAGGACCCAAACCCATTTTGTTACCCATATGTGGTGCCACCTTTGGAAGGACAAACATAGTCCTCATTTGAATTTAGATTTGACCCTTGAAAGTCATAGGGCTGTTAAAGGAGCTTAAATGCTCAAATTTAAAATATGCAAGCTGATTGGCCTTGGAAGGAGGCAGCCTTGGGAAGGCCTTCCCCTCCTTTATGAAGCCCCATTTTTGGTGTTTAAGAGCCCAAGAGTTGTGTGTGTGGGGGGGGGGGGGGTCGACCAGGTTGGGTCTGGTTATCCCTTTTAAAGAAAATTCTGCAGAGTTTGGAAGGTGCTAGACCACTATAAGAAAATAGGTTATTAGTGGCAGATCTTAGCGACAAAATAATTTCGTCACTAGCTGGCGACAGATTAACGAGCGAAACACATTTGTCACTACAATCAATGAAATTTACAAAAATAGCGACGGAATATATCTTGTCGTAAAAGACGTCGCTAATTAGCAACGTATTTTGCGAGAGAATATTTTGTCGTCACGGACGCAACAATTAGCGATGGAAAATCTTTCGTCGCTAATTAGCGACGGACTTGGTGACGGAATATATTTTGTCGCCATTTACGTGTTTTGATTTACAGTGGCTTAGCGACGGAATTAATCTGTCGCAAAGCCGTCGCGAATTGTCGCATAACCCTAATCCCAGTCCTTTCCACATTTTCTGGCAGGGGGTCGACCCCCTGCATTTTTTGGCAGGGGGTCGACCCCCTATTGTTCCGACAGGGGGTCGACCCCCTGCGTTTCCGGCAGGGGGTTAACCCCCTGCGTTTCCGGTAGGGGGTCGACCCCCTGCTGTTCCGACAGGGGGTTGACCCCCTGCCGGAAAGGCAGGGCGTTAACCCCCTATGTTCCAGCAGGGGGTCAACCCCATGCCGGAAAGGCAGAGGGTTAACCCCCTATGTTCCGACAGGGGGTCGACCCCCTGCCGAAACAGCAGGGGGTCGAACCCCCTGTCGAAACGCAGGGGGTCGACCCACTACGGTTTCCGGCAGGGGATTGACCCCCTGCGTTCCTGTAGGGGGTCGACTTCCTACGGTTTTTGTAAGTCATTGGGTACTGGGCTTTTCAAGGCCTATGCAAGATGTTTTCATTTGCCTCAGTTTTTTTTTTGTGACTTCATTTTAAAACAGTGTTTTTTGCATATTTCTCAACGAAACCCGCTTGTACTCAGCCACCCGTGGTAAGTGACAAAAACAATGCAAATCGGGTAAATACCCGTGGTGAGTAAGTGATGCAAGTGTATCACATGTTATTTAATTTATTAGATGTAACACTTTATTGTTAACACACTCACTTAGTTGTTGATATCTAGGGTTGCTTTGTTGGAGTTCGGAGATCATACTGAGCATGATTTTAATGTATGAATATAGAAGTGTTCTTATTTTTGGCATGGTAGTAGTTAGTGAAATATTGAAGTGTGTTTGCTGCAGGTACATGTTTGCCATTTGTTTGATATGAATGATTACGATGTATTTCAATGTTTGATGTAATTGTATTCATGCTGGCATGTAGTTACTTTCAATTCGATTATGGCTTTCATGTGAAATTGTATAATGAAAGCATGCTTCAAATGATTGTATTGTGTCATTAATAGTTTGCACATAAAAATATTAAGTTATTAATGCATGCATCATAATTCTTGTTATTGTATGACATCATATATTGCTTGATAAATTTGATATTTTCTTCATCATAGCATTCTGATGGTTCTTTTTAAACTGGTTAGGTTATTATTCGTAACATCATAAGAAAATGACTGCAAACCGTGAATGGATGTATCATAGGATAGTGGACAATGAGTTATCGCATGAATATATAGATGGTGTTGAAAGTTTTATTGAATTTGCAACGGCAAGTGTCAGTACAGTGGATCCCACAGGTCGGATTAGGTGTCCCTGCAAGATTTGTAAGAATAATCGATTTGTAGAACCTCATGGCGTTAGACATCACCTATATAAGAAGGGTTTTGTGAGTGATTACCAGAATTGGACGTTTCATGGAGAAGAATTTAGAAACAATTTTTATGCATGAGTGAATGTGGTGCACGATAATCCATATATAGATTTGATATTTGATGCCGCAGGAACATAACTGGGTTCTGCTATGAGTTCTAGTGATGTAAGAACTGTCGTAGATGAAGAATCACCAAACGATGCAACTATTAGATTTTATGATTTACTTAAAGATGCTGATGAGCCACTTTGAAACGGTTGCGAGAGTCACACTATCTTGTATGCATTTTTTCAACTAATGAATTTGAAGTCCGAGTATAATTTAAGTCAATCATATTTTGACTGTTTGTGCATGATTGTGAAGAGTATGTTGCCCAAAGATGAGAAATTGCCACAAAATTTCTATCGTGCGAAAGTTATGGTCAACGATCTAGGTATGGGGTACAAAAAGATTGATGCTTATCCAAATCAACGCATGTTGTATTTCAAGGATCAGGAAAACAACATATCATGCCCGTCATGTGGGCATCCTCGGTTCAAGCCAAAGACAAGAGGCAATGGTAGCACGAGATCAAAGGAAGTTTCATACAAGTCGCTCTGCTACTTTCCTATCACTCCTAGATTGCAACAATTGTATATGTCTTCAAGGACAGCTAAACATATGAGATGGCATGCAAATAAAGTTTGACACGATGAAAACAAGATCACACATCCTGTTGACGATGAAGCTTGGAAGCACTTTGATCGTACTCATCAGAACTTTGCAATGGAAGTGCGAAATGTTAGACTCAGTCTATGTACATATGGATTTAATCCATTTGGGGGTAGATCAACTCCATACTCATGCTGACCAGTATTTGTAACTCCATACAACCTTCGACCAAGCTTGTATATGAAACATCCAAATATTTTCTTGTCTCTGTTGATCCCTGATCCGACCTCACCTGGCCAAAATCTTGATGTATATTTAAGGTCATTAATTGATGAACTAATAGTATTGTGGGATGACGGTGTTATCACGTATGATGCCCACAAAAAACAATTTTTCAATATGAAGGTCGTTGTTCTATGGACAATTAGTGACTTCCCTGCATATGATATGCTATCTGGTTGGAGCACACATGGGAGGTTGGCATGTCCGTACTGCATGGAGGATTCCAAATCTTTTGGATTGATGCATGGAAAGAAGCCTTGCTGGTTTGAGTGCCATCATCGATTTCTACCCAGCGACCATCCGTTTCGACGACAAAAGAATGCGTTTAAAGCAGACACAACTGAAATGGAAGGTCTATCCACATGATTGTCTGGCATAGAGATTCTAAGAAGATTGTGATACTTTTCAGATATATTAACAGATGCTCACAGTCGTACACCCTTCCGTGGATTTGGGAAGGATCATAATTGGACAAAGACAACTATTTTTTGGGAACTACCATATTGGCTGACCCTATTGATACGACATAATTTGGATGTGATGCATGTGGAGAAAAATGTGTTTGATAATGTGTTCAATATAGTAATGAATGTTAAAGGAAAAACAAAGGCTAATCCGAATGCCCGTATGGATTTAAAAGTAATATGTAAAAGACCAGAATTGGAACTCAAAAAGTATAATGGCAAAGTACTGAAACCAAAGGCAAAGTATATGCTTGGATCTGATCAAATAAAGCATGTATGGCAATGGTTGAGACAATTGAGATTTTCAGATGGATATGGCTCTAACATTGCTCGGACTGTAAAGATTGATGATGGACAATTATATGGGTTGAAGAGCCATGATTGCCATATCTTTATGCAACGATTGATACCCCTAGCATTTCATGATATGCTAGACAAACCTATATGGGGGGTATTGTCTGAGTTGAGTTGATTTTTTAGAACATTGTGCGCATTAGAAGTCGTAGTATATGATGTAAAGAATCTCGAAGACTCTGTCATCACCACTGTTTGTCTACTAAAAAAGATATTTCTGCCAACATTTTTCGATGTTATGGAACATTTGATCATACATTTTCCATATGAACTAAGGGTTGGTGGCCCTGTGCAATATCGATGGATGTACCCATTTGAAAGGTATATGTTTTTTTATATTTGTCTCTTTAATGACAGATATTTCAAATTTGAAATATATATTTTTGCCAGATGCATGTTTGACCTCAAAAAAAAAGGTTCGTAATAAAGCAAGAGTAGAAGGCTCTATTTGTGAGGCGTACACTTTAGAAGAGATTTCAAATTTCTCATCTATGTACTTTGAACCTCACATTCCAACACGTTACATATGCCCGCCCCATAACGATGATGGAGAACAAGTAACTGTAGCTGACAAACTGTCGATATTTCAACCACTTGGGCATGCGTTTGGTAGTTGCCGATCAAGGCTCTTGACAGATCGAGAGCAAGATGCAGCACACATCTATATTCTTTTTAATTGCTCAGCGATCGACCCATACATCGAGTAAGTATATGTAGACGCAACACAATTATAAATTCTTTTATATTCTATACGTGCATACATGGTTCAGTAATATAAGTATTTGTGGTTTGCAGACGATTTGATCTGGAGTTGCAAAGAGAAGTTTCACATTTCACTAATGCAGAAGTACAAAAAGAACGTGAAACTAAGTTTGTGAAGTGGTTAAAACAGTTGGTAAGGACGCTAACATAAATTTTGTACTTGTAAACAACACTAAGTTACTTAATTGGTCGTGATCATAATCATTATTTATGTCTGTGCGTAGGTCTGCCATGGTGATGTTAAAGATCAAGGAATATGTGATTTAGAAAATGGTCCAACCAAAGTTGTGCAATGCTACAACGGGTACATTGTAAATGGTTATCGATTCCATACAAAAGATTACGGTATGAACAAATCAACGATGAATAGTGGCGAGTGTGTGTCAAGGGTAGCAGCTACAGTGAAAATGAACATGATTACTACGGTGTTATAGAGAAAATAATGGAGTTTACTTACTTAGGCATAAATAATAGGGTAACTTTATTCAAGTGTCATTGGTTTGATCCAATTGCAACAAGACTCGACAAAGCTTAAGGCATTGTGGAGGTGAATCATAAATCAAGGTTTGGAATATATGAACCATTCATATTAGCCTCGCAAGCTCAACAAGTTTATTATACTTCATATCCGAGTATAAAAAAGTCAGATAGAAATGAATAGTGGGCAGTTTGCAAGGTGAAGTCCAAGCTATACCCTGAGTATGATCAGTTACAGGAAGACAAGTTAGTTGAAGACAGTGATTACTATCAATCAGATGATATCTATGACTTCGCTTATGGTCACGATGTTGCGCATGATATGCATGTCATATCTCCATTGGCCGATGAAACATTCGTAGAAGAATGTGATCTAAATGATATACCAAGTAGATGGGTAAACAATGAAGAAGAAGAAGAAGAAGAAGAATATGAAAGTCAAACAAGTGACGAGAAAGAATTCTCAAGCTAGTGAGCAAAATCTTGTAATACAAACCTCTATTTGAATGCATTGCAATACTTGATGTGAATGATTTGAATGTATTGTAATACTTGATGCGAATGAATGAGTTGTATTGCAATACTTGATGTGAATGATTTGAATTATTTGAATGTATTGTAATACTTGATACGAATGATTTGAATGCATTGCAATACTTGATGTGAATGATTTGAATTATTTGAATGTATTGTAATACTTGATGTGAATGATTTGAATTATTTGAATGCATTGTAATATTTGATGTGAATGATTTGAATGCATTGCAATACTTGATGTGAATGATTTGAATGCATTGCAATACTTGATGTGAATGACTTTAATGCATTGTAATACTTGATGGGAATGACTTGAATGCATTGTAATACTTGATGTGAATGACTTGAATGTATTGTAATACTTGATGCGAATGAATGGGTTGTATTGCAATACTTGATGTGAATGATTTGAATTATTTGAATGCATTGCAATACCTAATGTGAATGATTTGAATGCATTGCAATACATGATGTGAATGACTTGAATGTATTGTAATACTTGATATAAATGACTTGAATATATTATAATACTTGATGTGAATGACTTGAATGTATTGTAATACTTGATGCAAATGAATGAGTTGTATTGTACTTAATGTGAATGATTTGAATTATTTGAATGCATTGTAATACTTGTTGTGAATCATTTGAATGTATTGCAATACTTGATGCGAATGATTTGAATGTATTGTAATACTTGATGCGAATTATTTGAATGTATTGTATGATATTTGTTATTTGTTAGAATATGGTTCATGGAGGTTACAATGGTTGTTCATCCAGTAGTAGTCAGGCACAGCCTTCAGCTTCACGGGCTCCTATGATAGGTTATCATTTAACTAATTGGATGTTTGATGAGTTGAAATGCGCATTCTGAGAATTTTTAATGTATTTTTTTACAGATGATGTTTCGCCTGTACACGACCTACCTACACCAGTTGATCACACAAGTCAGGAGCCAACACAGGATGCAGGGTCTTCTCAGTCTGGCACAAGAAGACTCATTCAAATAGTGTATATCAATAATCGACCGTAAATTTCGTTTTCAATTATTACACATCTTATAAATATTTTATATTGATATTTATCGTGTATCAATTCATACACAACACGAGGTTTCAGCCACAAGAAGTAGTACGCGAGATTAGAAATTCACTTCTTCAATATCTACCAGGACCAGTCGCTCAATGGAAAGAGTATCCAAAAGAGGTGATAGATAGATTGTGGTCCTCATTCACGATATACAGTTGTTTCTCATAGTTAATGTGTTTCATATTTAATTTTTTTTTAGTCATGTCTACTAACTTTTTGAAAATATTTGTAGGCTTCGAATCACTTTGCAACAACGGTGGAGGAAAATGATGCAAGGAAGGTGTGGCAGAAGGTGGTTGCCAATTGATTTGCGGACATGCTGCACAATATGAAGACTGCAGCAAAAAAAGCATATGGCGGAATAGATGATCCACTACAGTGGAAGGGCCATGGCCCTATTACTATCATGAGAGATTATTGGGATGAAATGTGCGATAAGTGGGCGGGGCATGCATTTCAAAATTGCTCTGCGAAGGCTGCACAAATATGAGCGAAAATGCCCGAAGTCCAGCTACACACAGATGGATCTAAGACATTTGGGAGCAACTTGAAGAAAATGGTAACTCATCAATATATAATATTAATTTTATAAGTATTGTTGCAAACTTGTTAACTAAATCATTTATCATTTAACTTTGCAGGAAGCAGAAAAAGGAGGCATTGTACGATATAAGGATGTGTTTGTTGAAACACATAAACGGAAGACCACGAGAGACTTCATATCAGAGAAGGCGAGAACGACAACGGTATGTATTTATTCTATTAATAATCATTGCAATATGCAAGTTATCATAATGTTATCATTAATTATTAATGCATACTTTAAACATTATTTTATAGGAGGCATATGAGCAACAGATGGTAGAGCGATATGGCGATGATGCTACTCAGCATCCATCATTTGATCCTGCAGCAGGTGAACCCAAAAAGGGCTGTGTGTTCGAGTTTGGGAGTAATATGAACACTTCACCTGTTATTGCTTCTTCCAGTTACGGCTCACAGACTTCTTCCGTCGACATAAGCTCCAAGCAACAACCTATTCTTTTCGGTGATGATGTACGCCAGATCGTTAAGGACACAATACATGACTGCTTCCATGAAACCGTCGTCGACGTTCTCCAAGCTGAGTTCAACAGTTTTTTGCTGAACAGGAGAACTTCGATTGCAGGTCTCTCTCAGGTATAAAAGTTTCATGCAATATATTGCATGTCGTTAGATTTCATGTAACTTTGATTGCCTTAACATATTCAGTTTTTTTTACTGCCTTAGAACACATATGAGCATGCTATAATCATATATTCAGTTTTTTTACTGCCGTAGAACACATATGAGCATGCTAGAATCACATATACAGCTTTTTAACTGCCTTAGAGCACATATGAGCATGGTAGAATCACATATAGAGTTTTTCTGACTGCCTTAGAACACATATGAGCATGCTATAATCACATATTCAGTTTTTTGACTGCCTTAGAACACATATGAGCATGATTGAATCACATATATAACTTTTTGCCTGCCTTAGAGCACATATGAGCATAGTAGAATCACATATAGAGTTTTTTGCTTGCCTTAGAGCACATATGAGCATGCTATAATCACATATAAACTTTTTTGCCTGCCTTAGAGCACATATGAGCATGACAGAATCACATGTAAAGTTATTTTGACTGTCTTAGAATACATATGAGCATGCTATAATCACATATTCAGTTTTTTAACTGCCTTAGAACACATATGAGCATGCTATAATCACATATTAAGTTTTTTTACTGCCTTAAAACACATATGAGCATGCTAGAATCACATATAGAGTTTTTTTACTGCCTTAGAACACATATCATTCATGATAGAATCACATATAAAGTGTTTTGCTTTGCCTGCCTTAGAACACATATGAGCATAATAGAATCACATATAGAGTTTTTCTGACTGCCTTAGAACACATATGAGTATGCTATAATCACATATTCAATTTTTTGACTGCCTTAGAACACATATAAGCATGATCAAATCACATATATAGCTTTTTTCCTGCCTAATAGCACATATGAGCATGGTAGAATCACATATAGAGTTTTTCTGGCTGCTTTAGAGCACATATGAGCATGATATAATCACATATAGAGTTTTTTTACTGCCTTAAAACACATATCATTCATGATAGAATCACATATAGAGTTTTTTGTCTGCCTTAGAGCACATATGAGCATGACAGAATCACATATAGAGTTTTTTTACTGCCTTAGAACACATATGAGCACATGATAGAATCACATATAGTGTATAATTTATTTCAATATATTTTGTTTATCAATACTGACTGTTCTTTTCTTGTGTAGGTTGCTAGTGCTAACCAGCGCAACGGAGCTGAAGGGACAGATCAAGGCAATGAACAAGAAGACGCACAAAATCTTGGCGATGATTAGATTAATGTGTTGAATTTGTTCTTTTTTTTTTGTTTCGAAAATGTAATTGTTGAATTGTAAATAATTAAACTGAAATGATTAATTGTTTTAGTTTCCTTTTATATGAAATTTTATGTGTACTTTGTTTTTTATTTACAGGAAATATAAATTGTATAGGAAATATAAATTGTAGCGTTCTCGATATTTAATTTTCAAATAATTTTTTTTTATTTTGTTTTCTTGTTTGCGACGGATATATCCGTCGCTATACATATAATTTAGCAACGGCTATAAATCTGTCGCTAAGTCGAGGTCGTTGTTTAGTATCGGCGGATTTATGACGGAATACGTCATTCGTTATTCCGTCGTAATTAGTGATGAAACTGGCGACAAATTTATTCTGTCGCCAGTTAGCGTCGAAAAATTCGTAACATAAGCTATCCGTCGCTAAGCCTGTTAGCGACAGATTAGCGACGGAATGAGGTCATCGCTAATCCACTACTTTGTTGTAGTGGACGTGAATGGTTGGCTCATTCTCAAGGGAAGACCTTGTTTTACTTGTTGATGTGAATGAGCAAGGGTGAGAGATGATTAGTTGCTTTGGTGTTCAAGTGTTCTAGAAGTCAGAGTTTATGATTTCACCAATCTGTGATCGTTGTGGTCGAGCGGTGTTGCTGCTGCAGTGCGAGTTTCATGGGCTATAAAAGAGATACACAATTTCGGATTCATCTGCCGCTTGTGTTTAACAATCTTGTGATAGAAAGTTTATGACTTGTTAATCTTGTTATTCTAAACTATTTGATTTGATGCTTAATCTGCTATTATGAGACTTGTTTTAAAAATCAAAATTCTTAACTTGTTATTGTTCCTGTGGGATTTCATCTTTGCTGCATTTTCGAATTCGTTCTTAGATTCAGACTATTTTGTTTTTGCCATTTTTGTATAGCAGAATACTCTAAAAGTGTTCTATATTTCACCTTTTTCTCCAAAATTGTTGTACAAAAACTTATGTTCTATAGCTTGTTAGAAAGCTAACATCTGGCTCCACAAGTTTTGTGTTTAACATTTTGAATGAATCAATTTCGTTCAGTCCTCAAATTTTGGCCGTTTGGACGAGACCAGAGTTATGTCCTGTTCATTGCAAATCTGATAGTGTTCTATATTTTGGCTATTTTCTCAAATGGCTAAACGAAAAATTGTGAGCCATAGTTTTTTGGAAAGCTAACGTCTGGATCTACATTTATCCTGTTTAATGTTTTTCCTAAAGCAGCTTTGTTGGATCTCTAAAATCTCTGGCAAATTTTAGTCAGTTGCATGTGACCTAAGTTAGCCTCTGTTGTTTGAAGTTTCTGCTAGAGTTTCGTATTTCTATCATAACTTATTCAATTCAACATTGTTTTTTGATCCAATTGAAGTTCTGGATTAGTTACATCTTGAAGCATATCTTTCATGTTTTGATATTTTGTTGAATCATCCATCTACTGATATCGTTTTTCTGAGTATTGAGCTTCTAAAATCACTGCATAATAAATTTGTCATAACTTTTTGTTGACATCGACAAAATTTATAAATTTTGATTCGTTGAAAAGACAATAGAATCCCACTAAATTTGTCAATTCTGAGTTTTTCCAAACTCAACCATTGGATAGGTTGAAAATCTTCTCTAAGCTATCAGACTGGTCACTGATCTATTTCGGGTGTCCTGTCCATCCGTCCCATAGAACTTGTCATAACACGAACATCACAGATCCAAATTCTATGATCTTGAATCCGTTAGAAAGGTGTGCTTGTTGTGCAACTTTCTCATGTTTACCTTTTTTATCGAAATAGAGAGATACTACCTCGAATAACTAAGTGTTTGAGTCCTTTTCAGACTCACCTATTATAACTTTTGCTTCCGCGCGTGAAGATCCATTTGGATCTCGGATCGTGGATCAGCTTCTGCACCGAGACCGCCATAAAAAAGCATAGAAAATTTTGAGCAATACCATCATATACTGTCTATGCCCTTCGAAATAGTGCATGATAGGTTGAGGGATGCCCACTTAAATTCCATCACCAAGATGATATGCCATGATCACTAGTTGACCTGAAAACCAAGAAAGTAGTCTTAAGATGCCTCAAAACATACTCTATATCTCACCAAAAAACAAAAAACAATCTACTAATTGAATAGTAGCAATAAATACTAACATACAAGAACTACAAGTATTTTTCATGTTTCAAGATAAAAACTTGTCAAGAATAGATGCGCCAATACTGAAAAAATCGAATATATAGGACTGTATGGTGCACTCACATGGATCTTTGAATAATTCTTTCTGAATATGGATCTAAAATGACATTCGTTCCTATGGAATAAAGATCCATTTACCTGTTTTGCTACACTTTATACTTCATCTTCAACCAAAGAAAATAAAAACTACTTTTACTGTTTTCTTATTGTTACAATTATTTTCAATAAAAGAAAAAATCTTTTGGACCCCAAAATTTTCTCTGCATTCTTAAGACAAGATAAAAGAGTCAAAAAAAGAGGGAAAGCACACACCCAACAAACAACCATGATCCCCTTCCACCCTTATTCCTGCCCAAAGCATTTCCTGCTTGGAAAGCAAGGTTTAGAACTTAGAAAGTGTGATTTTAGATTAAAGCCCCCAATGCACAAGTATAGAGCTGCAACAGCTAATCAACCGTTTCCCTCTTAACCTACTAGAGCTTTGTGTTCTAATTTAAGCCCCAATGACTTAGGCATACAGTTGTGCACAACCACTTAACTGACATACAATTGTGTGAGCGGTGGGTGTTCGACAGAGGGCGAGGAGAAGGCAGCGGGTGTCTGCCAGAGCATGAGCGACGATTGTGTGACAACGGCGAGGGTAGGGGCAAGTGCAGCAACATAGGGCGAGGAGAAGGTAGAGGAGGGGTTTTCGAGAGAGAACGAAAAGAAAAAGGGAGGGAGACCTCCCGTGGAAAAATTAGTTATGAGATTATCATCATTGATGTTAAATTTATCATCATTGATATTAACTATTGGAGACAATAAATATCGTCGTCAATAGAATTAGGGATAAGTTTAAGTTATAATATGGACAACGATAATTTTCGTCGTCAAGAAGAAAAGAGAAATGTTTAATTTATTTTCATTGATATTACACTATTGGCGAAGATAATTATCATCATCAATGGGATTAAGGATATACACTATAGACGATGATAATTATCATCGTCAATAAGATTAGGGATATGTTTATTTATAGTCATTGATGTTACACTAGTGGTGATGATAATTATCGTCATCAATAAGATTAGGGATAAACACTATGAACTATGATAAATATCATTGTCAATAAGATTAGGGATCAGTTTAACATCAACGACGATAATTATCATCATTGATGTTACATTGACTATGATAATTATCGTCATCAATAGGATTAGAGATAAGTCACACTATGGACAATGATCTCATCAATATGATAAAGTTACCCTATCGACAACGATAATTATCGTCATCAATAAGATTAGTGATAAGTTTAACATCAATGATGATATTTACCATAGTTGATGTTACCCTAGTGGCGACAATAATTATTGTCATCAATAGGATTAAGGATAAACACTATGAACGCCGATAATTCATCATCTATAGTCCAAAAAATATAAAGGATAATTGGTGACAATTACTTATCATCGTATTCGAACAACGACGATAATATCGTCGACAATATTTAGTCTTGACCATCTTTCATGTGTTTCTATTCATATTACCAATAGGATAAGAGCGACGCCATTATATCATCGGCTGTAGTTGTTTTTACTATGACATTTTTTATCGTCGTGATTAATTTATTATTAACGACAATAATTTATCCTTGCCATTTTTATGGTCGGTAATTATGTGCTTTCTTGTAGTGAGGTCCACCTTTTTTCCAAGCCTTTCACGATATAACCAAGTTAAGGGTTTCTGCTATGTATGATCAAGGATACTGGCAATCCAAGGTCACCTATCGATATATTTAAGCTACGGGTTTTTGGTACATGGTAGAGGATCTTTCGATCCTAGTGAGAAAAGGGAGTTTGAAAACTTTTACATACAAAAAACCAGAGTGGTTCTAAGCCTAGAGAGAAGAGAGGATAAAAAAAGGAGAGCGCATACATGAAGCATCCATTGTTTTCCACACAATTTGTAAGATTGCTAGGGGCAACAAATTTAATTTTTAAGATCTATGTGTCAAGTAGATCCCTAACAATGTGTGTGTGTGAGAAAAGGTGCTCAAGATTCAAGAATTTCTAAGAAAAAGCTTTCTTAAAATTATCTCAACAATGGAGTCACCAAAAAGATTCATATTGATGTGAAAATTCACCAACAAGGTTTTGCAATATTTTTGAAAGATTTTTAAGTTTTTTTTTGTAAACTTGCCTATGTTAAAAAGGTGATAGGATCTGCAAGTTTGGTACAAGGTTGAACCATTCATTCTCAAATAGCAATGTAAATTCCACAGTTTTTCTGTAATTTTGAAAATAATAAGGGGTTTTCCCTGTATTTTTCTGAATAATTAATTAACGGTTAGTCATTGATGAGATTTTTGGATGTTATCAAGTTATTTACGATTTATGAGTTTTCTTAACATCTTTGGATTTGGATCTTGATGGGGGATCCACGAGGATTGAGCTCCATGAAATTCAATTCAAAATGTGTAATTGAAACACCTAGGATGTACTGGATTTCAAAGTTGAAATGAGTTTGGATCCAGAGATATTCGAATTTGTAAACCAATATGATAAGAACTTGGATCCATTCGATGGATCCGGTCCAAGTTAAGTATAATTTCGATTTGGATCCATAAGAAATCCAAATGGTTAAACACATCGGGTTTGGAATTGGATCCACATAGATGGACCAATTCTAAACAAACAAATAAATAAAATAAGTGTACATATATAGATATATACATAATATATACCCAGAATGAGGTTGTTTTAGATTGAATTGGATCCATTGGATGGACCCAATTCACATTAACACACACACACATTATATATATATATATATATATATATATATATATATATATATATATATATATATATATATATATATTTGGATTCAAGATCCAAATGAGACCGAAGGTGGGTCTCATTTAAAAACCATAGGGGTTGGAACGGTGATATACCATTCTCGAGATGCGGCAGACACTCTGGTTTCATGCACTGCCCCATTTCGAGCGGGGAACGGTGCATCAAACAAGCCCTTAAGACACACCTTGTTCTCGAGGTGTGAAACTAGTCTAGGGCTACCACTAGAAGTTATTACAATTACGAAGTGTTTGCTTTGCTTCTGCAACAGCTCCTCCAGTCACTAGTACGATGGGCTGATATAGGCCATGTCCCACAGTTTTTTTTTTGAAAGGCAACCTAAGGTTTGGCAGACCCCTACCAGTACAAAACACTTTAGACATAAGGCAACCAATCTGGGGGCTTGTTGATCCAGTGGTGACTCTCTTCACTTGTGGCCACCTGGGCCAAGGGTTTGGCAAGGGCATTCTGTTGTTTCGATACAGCTTGCACCCTGACCCTAGTATATTGAAGCAAATATGACAACAAAAGACTGGGAATAGCCAATGGTCTGCCTCTTCCCTCTATGGCTTCTGTTACAATCCTGCCAATGTCTACCCTTGACACCTCAATCCGCACCTTATTGTTATGAGATATTTTACTAAGCACTTCCTTCCACCCGAGCCATTCACTGTCACCCAGCCTCGTTGAAGTAGCCATTACGATCTCTACTATTCTCCATCTGTCCCTGTAAATTCTGTAAAGATTCACCTTGATCCAACCAGCTAGCTGGGGGAGTTTGCCATCGCCCTGTAGTCCTCCAACGAACTGCAAATGGGTGACAAGAGTCCTTGAGGAATGAGGATGTGTAGGACTTGTTATTTCCTTTGTTATCTTTGGAAAACTTCACACCATTATTGTTGAGTCTGGATCTATGCCTTAATACCCCCCTTCAAACTTGGCTGAGGTGCTAAACAAAGTCACAGTTTGGGCCTTAGTATTTGAAAATTGCTTTTTGTGAGAAGTTTGGTAAAGACGTCTGCTGCTTTTAGATTGGAAGGAACAAATTGAGTGATGAGCTGACCCTGAGCTATCTTTTCCTGTATAAAGTGATAGTCGATCTCAATATGTTTGGACCGATTATAAAAAATGGAATTAATGGTTATGTATAGGGCTGACATGTTATCACAATATATGATGGAAGCTTGTGTAGAAAAAACTCCAAGATCCCATAGAATGTAAGTGATCCATGTGATTTCTGTAGCAGTTGAAGCCAAGGATCGATATTCTGCCTCCATGCTTGATCGTTAGATGCTTTTTTGTGCTCCATGAGCTGCAATTGCCTCCAAGATAGATGTAGTACCCTGTAGTGGATCGCCGAGTAATGGGGCAACCTGCCCAGTCGACGTCAAAGAACCCATACAAAACAAGAAGATTTCTGTGTAATAATCAGATTTCATGCTCTATTGAGCCCTTGATATACCTCAAAATCCTCTTAACAAGCTGAAAATGAAACTTTGTTGGGGGCATGCATGTATTGGCATACATAATTGACGCTAAAAGACAAGTCTGGTCTAGTAAAAATTAAATACTGCAAGCTCCCAACAACACTTTGATAGAATTTGATGTCTTCAAATGGTTCATCATTCTAGGAAGGTTGAGGTTTGCCTACCATAGGAGTGGCAATGGGCCGACAATCTATCATTTTTGCTCGATTCAATATAGCATAAGCATATATGCTCTAGTTTAAGAATAAAGCTTCGTTGAAGCGTTGAACTTGAACGCCAAGGAAATGATGAATAGATCCAAGATCCTTCATTGAAAATTCTTGATGCAGTTTTTTGATAATCTCATGAAGAAAGATGGTATTGCTTCCCGTAATGATGATGACATCCACATATAAAAGCAAAAACATACATCTCATGTTTCCTAGGCAAATGAATAAAGAGGAGTCTGCCACACTACTATAGAACCCCATGATGAGTAAGAATGTTGTAAACCTGTCAAACCAGGCTCGAGCAGACTGCTTGAGCCCGTATAATGCATGTGCAAGCTTACACACATAGTATGGTTTAGTTGGATCTTGGAACCCTGGAGGTTGCTCCATGAATATTGGTTCGCCTAAGAACCCATGAAGTAGGTGTTTTTAATATCTAATTGCTTGATATCCCACTTATTTGCAAGAGCAATGGATAACACAATACGTATGGTAGTAGGTTTTATGACAAGAGAGAAAGATTCAACAAAATATACTCTGAAAAGTTGATTGAACCCCTTGGCAACTAACCAAACTTTGAGTCTTTCTAAAGTCCCATCGGCTTTCAACTTAGTCTTAAAAACTCATTTACACCCAACAACGTTGACATTGGGTTGCCTAGGCACTAATTCTCATGTGTTGGTGTGGTATAATGCATTCATTTTTTCCTTCATAGCATTATGCCACCCAGGGTGATTCAATGCTTGTTTAACACTCTTGGGTTCTAGTGGGGCATCACATTGAGCCAAAAAATACTTTGGGTTTGGCTTGATGATGCCGTGTTTGGATCGGGTCACCATGTTGTGTATATTTGAGATGCTACTAGTAGTGACTTCCTGTTGGTTCAGCTGATCTGTTTGAGTAGGTTCATCATCAACTTGAATTTGTTCATCTTGAATGTGCCCATGTTGTTCACCCATTTCCAGTTGTTTAGAAGTTCGATTTCGATGATCACTTTCATAGGTAGGTTTTGTAGTACTAATCTGATTCGGCTGGTTGTCTTGTTTCTCATTGTGAAATGACACCCAGTTTAGAAAGTAGCTTCATTATTATCCATGTCCCCTCAGATGTTTTCTCGAAAAGAAAGAACATTCTCATCAAAAAGTACGTGTCTACTAATATAAACACGCCCATATTCAATATGCAAATACCTATAACTCTTGTGACACTCACTGTATCCCATAAAAATGCATGGCAATGCTCGTGGTTCAAACTTATTTTTCACATAATCCCGGAAGCATGGAAAACATCTTGACCCAAAAATTCTTAGATAAGAATATTCGAGTTTCTTTCCAAAGAGCTTTTCAAATGGTGAAATCATGTTTAAAACTGTACTTGGCAACCTATTAATCAACTAAACAATTGTTTGGAAAGCTTCTACCCAATACCTGTTGGGAATGCGAGCATGAAAAAACATAGATAGACCAAGTTTAGTTATACTATGGTGTTTTCTCTCCACTCAACCATTTTGTTTAGGAGTTCAGGGACAAGAAAGACTTTGATGAATGTTGTGTTCGTTCAAGTACTTTTGAAATGAGTTACTTACGAGCTCACCGCCATCGTTCGATTAAAAAATCTTAATGTGCTTTTGGAAGCGATTTGTGATCATTTTATGAAACTCAAAAAAACAATGCTCAAAATCAGATTTGTACCTTAAAGGATAAAACCAGACAAATCTGGTGCAATCGTCCACAAGAATTGTATAATATTTAAAATCCTAAACAGATGATTCAGGTGTTGGTCCCCAAAGATCACAATGGATCTTTTCAAAAGGCTCGACACATATAGAATTTGAGCTATCAAAAAGCAATTTTGATGATTTTGCCATAGCACACCCAGAGCAAATATTTTGATTTCCATAACCACTACTGCTAATAAATTTATTTTTAACCAAGTGATTCACAATATCATATTTGGGTGTCCCAAGCGTTGGTGTCAAACCTCATTATTAATTGTGCTTTGCCTTGCATAAAATAAAGTTTTCTTTGCCCAAGGCTCGAGAACATAAACATCGTTGTGCCTACGCCCCGATGCTATCTCCATCTTGGTCTCCCTGTTCTTTATCACAAAATGATCATTTAACTCAAAAGTTAGGTGTTGGTCCGATGTCAATTGACTAACGAAAATATAATTTTGCTTGATCTTTGGAATAACTAATACGTTATCCAGTTTTAGTTTTTTTTTTCCAAGATCCAAAGTAGTAGAACCAATATGCATAATTTTCAACTTTTTTCCATTCCCCACCAATATTTTTTTAGGACCATAATATTTAACGAGTTTTTTGAGCTTACCTGAGTCAACTGTCATATGTGAACTAGCTCCAGTGTCAAGGAACCAGGCATGATCCTGATTATCAGAAATGGTCATAGCACTCAAGCATCTGCGTCTCTCCATTGATAAAACCTTGTAGGTCTTGGCTCTCAATGAGACCGAGAACCTGTGTGCACCATAACAAATAATTCACATGAGATCATTTAATCGAAACAAAATTTGAAACATTGAGAGTTGCAGGGTATGAGAACTTTGGAAGCACGGTTGAAGAGGATGTAGTAGCCATGATGAGTTGTTGTACCTCCCGCTCTGATACCATAAAAATAAAAACAATAGAAAGAGAAAGAAGAAATAAAACATATATTAATGTGATGGAATCACTTGTTGGCTTACTTCATTCATCAAGGTTGCCTTATATATATATATATATATATATATAATTTGTTTTCTTAGTACTTGTTATGCTACATAATTCTTTCCTATTAATATTTTTCTTTTCTCTCTCACAACTTTCCTCTTTTACAAGATTTTCTCTCTCACAACTCTCCTCTTTTACAAGATAGGATTTAGCAATAGAGAAAGTTACTAGATGCATTGTATGATTCTCAAATTTATCCTTTGCTGGTTGGTAATCTTTCTTTATTGTGAATTTGTTATTTCCTTTGTTATCTTTGGAAAGCTTCACACCATTACTGTTGGAAGGCTCTAGAGTCTGGATCTCTGCTTGAGTTTGGATCTCTGCCTTAATAAGGGTGTCATCGTCCCTACAAGATTAAAAATGTGTTTCCATATCGTATTCTACTTAACCATAGAGTGGAAGTAAGAGGTACTATGGTTTCCCCCTTCCAACCATCTACATCTGGATCTTTGTCTCTAACACGACTCTTCCATATCTAATAGGGTGTGGAGTTCCTCTCGTAATTGAATTTACTTTTTTAATGGCATGGAAATCCCCCAAATCCACACTTGATTGGAGAGATACAAGTGATTCTTGAATAGTGGAGATGAGCATAGTGAGAACCCCTACCGTTGTTTTGCATCATGTCTTGAGTCTTTTTTAACCTCTTCCAATTTGCAGACCAGTCGAAACATCGGGCATCCCAACACCTCAATATTCCATCACTCTCTAACAACATTATGGCATCCTTCTACAGATGCCCAGAAGGAGAACTTATATTGAGAGTTAACTCACCTACGAAGGACAATGGTAACAAGCAGAGCATTGTGACCTAAGAATGCTTTTGGGAGTGTTTGGATCTTAGTACTTGGAAATCTATTCATCCAAGGACTGTTAAAGAATGTTCGATCAACCTTACTAGCCTTGAATTTTGCACCTCTTTGATGATTGTACCATGTGAACTTCATTAAAGTCATCGGGATCAATATGAGAGTGCTTGGATCCAAACCTTTCACCTTGTGACATTCCAATCACATGACACAATCCAAGGATCTTCTACCTTATGG
Source organism: Nuphar pumila (assembly GCF_984573655.1). Taxonomy (NCBI): domain Eukaryota; kingdom Viridiplantae; phylum Streptophyta; class Magnoliopsida; order Nymphaeales; family Nymphaeaceae; genus Nuphar; species Nuphar pumila. Next base: position 59,633,789 of record NC_143264.1, on the reverse strand, counting down.
TTGCACAATGAAGCCCATAGCCTCTTCCGATCCAAAACCAAATTATGAGCATAAACCCTAGAGTAGCTAGAAGTATGTCATCTCTAGTTTCGACCAAAATGATGATTGATTGGTCAGTAATACATATAAATTCAATTCTCACAGTTTTCTGACCCCAAACACATATTACTCGACTAAAAGGGGATGCTTCCAAATTTCCTAACAACTGAAAGCCATCAAGTATAAAACCATCTGATGATCGTTGGGTGGGGAAGGTAAAAAAAAAGAAAAAAGAAAAATGATAAGGGGAAGGCGGTTCCCCCATTTGCGGAATCACTTCCCCATTATCTTTGTAGGGGGTGAGGATAAACCTCACCCCCCACAATCAACGGGTCGGGTGAGGTTTATCCTCACACACCATGAGGGCCCTCATGGTGAGCCCTCTACCCCATCAGTATACAGAGCGATAATGAAAGCGTGAGGAGAGAAGAAAAAAAAGAAATGAAAAAGAGTTGCATAGTGAGAGGGAGGGGATTACCGAATCTCATCACCGATGACCACCATAGGTATGCTTATTCGCCTTCTTTCTTTTGTTGGTTGATCGGAGGGCCAGTAGCCATGGCTGTCAGCCTTGTTGAGAGAGAGAGAGAGAGAGAGAGAGAGAGAGAGAGAGTCGGCTCTGGTTGTCAACCCCTCTACTTCAGAAGTGGGAAAATCAAGAAGGGGTCATGCCCCTTCTGCCCCTTTTTACCCAGTTGGCTAACTTGAGTCGGTCTAGGTGTGACTTAGACTGAACTAGATGGTTTGGGTCACACCCAGACCAAATCAAGTATAAAAAAAAATGGTCATACTGAACTGTACTGGTCTGAATCTGTCTTACTGACTTAGTTGGACCAAATTGGGTTGGGTGTGAACTAGATCGAGTCAGGTCTGACTGGGTCTCAGTTCTCTGTTTGGAACTGGTATGATCTGGACTAGACCGAATCTGGGTTCAATTCGATCCAGTCAGTCTAGACCAATCTAAATTGAACTGGATCTAGAAAAAATGGGTCTGGATCCTGTCTGACAAATCTGGATTCAGATAAAAAATGGATCTGGGTTAGATAAGTGTTGAATCCAACTAGATGGATCAATTGTGGATCCATATTAGAATTGGGTCTAGATGCAGATCATAACTAGGTTTGGATCCATATCAAAACTGGATCCAGATCTAACTCATAGCTTGATGGATCAATTTTGGATCTAAATCAAAACTGAGTCCGAACCTACTCTAATAGTTTTAGATCTAGATCAGAACTGGATCTAGATCCAGTTTGTGATTAGTTATGAATTTTGATAATCAAATCGAGCTTTTAAACCAAATCCAGATGGGTATAGACTAGATTCAGTAAACCTAGTACTCTAAACTTGGACCAAACTTATTTTAACCTATGATAAGTCAGATCAAATCATAAGAGTTGAAATTACCAAATTACCCCTAAGTGTACCCAATACCCGATTAAGTAAAATGGTCATAACTTTGCATTTCAAACTCAGAATTGAATGAGGTTTGATGCGTTGGACTCGTATCGTAGAGGAATTTCTTTTTTTTCTCTGGTTTTGGTTAAATCAGAGGCACAAAAATTAAGGTCGGATGAGTCAACTCGAGAGGAGTATTTGGGTAATTTTTTAAAATATAAAGAAGATATGTGTATTAATATGAACATGTTTGTGATGATCAAATTTTGTTGTTAGAGGCTCTTGAGACTTAAATTTGACCAAAGTACAATATTTGTATTCGAAGCAAGGGATATTATAAGTAATCTTAGTTGCGAACAAACTATTTTGCATTGCATGTTATGATTGATGGTGCATATTAGCATGTTTAGAAATATAGTTATTGAGCATGAACATGATATGCATAAAATGATCATGCATGAGATTATTGTAATGAGATGATTATATATATATGTTAGTCATAATATGACATGCATATTATAAAGAGATTGTTTTTATGATATCATATTTATGTTATAATATGCAAATAACATGCATTATGATAAGAATATGATTAGACTTGAGTCCCTTTAACCAGTCATGTCATGTTAATTCTACATTGTGATTAGCATGCATAACTCCTTTAATCCTGAAAGTGGCGACCTAGTTCACGGTCAGAGTGCAACCACCAAAGAGAGTGAGTTGCTGGTGATTTAATGACATAGAGACTCTACCTCATTGCATGCTTAGTATGATATAATGTGTGAATTCTAATCTTATTTCACGATATCACTCGTAAAAGAATGAGTGAAACACGAGCTTGAAAGTAAGGTTCAAAGTAATGAATTTAAAATACGACTTAAGGTTATATTCACACAGTATCTGGAACTCTAGACAACCATGGATGGTTGAAAGTCATTATGATTAAAATGTAGCATGAACCATGCCGAGTTTGAGTTTGAGTCTGACCTCCTGGATAGCTACGCGTGGGGTCCTCATTATTTCACTGCAGTGCCTAGTGATCCAGGGATCACTGAGAGTGCATAGTTTATAGTTTGACCAACATTGTAGAATTGAGGTGTTCTACGTGGGTTGCTATGCTCATAGACAATTATGATCGGTATAGCCGACATAGTGTTATAGTTTGGACTGAGTGAGTGTTTGATTGAGAGAGTTAAGAGGAAAAATTAAAACATACAAACCTTGTTTGATGTGTAAAAAACTAAGCTCAGACTAAGGGCTTAAAGCCCACTACAGTTGCAAGTTAAAATCATTATTTGCTTATATGTATTCTTTACACAGTTGTAGACATACCCCTTGTATAATTATAATTGTAGGTTCTAGGTACACTAGCGCAGGTAGGATGTGATTGGCTACTTTGACTTTGCAACAAAGCACTTGTTAGTTTATTTTCATGTCATTGAATACTTATCTAATCATTATTTTTGTATGTTATGAATAATGAACTTTGTGAAAGAAATTGAGTTATTATAAAAAAAAAAATTAACCATGTTTTCTCTCTTTGAACTTTGTATGCTTTCCCTCTGGGAAGTAATACCAACCAGACTTAGACTCTCGAGCTCCTAGATCGGGGTGTTACAAAATGGTATCGAGCCAGGTTCACATAAAAAGGTTCATCATTCAGAACAGGTTCAGTGACATAGAATATAGTATAAGTATCTGCTCACTAAAAACATAATAGTGACTAGGATGTTTTTTTATTAGGAATGGCTAGCAAGCATGATAATCACGAAGACCCTAGGATGCAAGAACCTTCTGAGTAGTCGATCATAGGGAGAGAAGAGTTCATCGCTACAATGGCAATACCTATTGTAGTCATGGCGAGCATGGCTCAAATAGTGCGAGAGTTGACACCATAACTCTTGTTGATCTATATTATATTCGAAGAAAGAGAGGCATACTGATAGAACGACCCCAACACTACTCACAGGTGACAGCCACAGTTTTACAAGCGGCAGTCACAACCCTATGGGTGAGGGACTTACCGGTCTCACCATCAGAGAGCTTGGTCAATGCATGGGCGAACAATGAGGGACTGGATGGCAGCTCAAGGAAGAGTGACAAGGTGAGCATCCTCTAGCACAAACTCGACATCTTGGGAGGAGTCTATAATGGCTAGTGCATGGGGACGACATATTGTAAACACCCTAAATTTTGCTCGTTCATTTCCAAACACCCCCCTGCCATAGATGCCAAACCTGTAGGTCAGTGTAGGAGTCTACCCCTAGGTTTGTCCCCTTTTAGGTGTCATTTCACCCCCATTCTGTCAGTAAAATTCTCATTTTGCCCCTAGGTCACCTTAGATCCTTGTCAGTCAGAGTCGACTAAGCTCATTTTTAAGCTCAGAACAGTTAGAATGTCAGTTATTTCTAGCTCACCTGAGCTCACAATGAGCAGATCATGTTTATTTCTGACCATTCCTGCCAAAATGGGTTCATTTCCTGAGAAATGAGCTCATTTTTAACCTGAATCCCAGTCAATTATTCCTGAGTCACTCAAACACAGTCGACCCTATTCCTTTGAGTCTAATCTGAGCTCATCAGGAGTTCAAGTAGCACGGTTCCAGTTTAAATTCATTTCCCACCGTCTAGGAGTCTATTTTAGCCCATTTCAGCTCATTTCAACTGAAATTGAGCTAAGTCCAATCAATTGAGCTAGTGTTTGAGCTTCAGTTTTAGTTCATCTTAATATTATTGATCTTTGTTCCAGCTCAAACCCAGTTCTTGTTCGTAACTCACTTCACTCCAGTGATCATTTCTCACCTCACTCCAGTGATCATTTCTCACCATTTCTCTGAGAAATGATGTCATTTCTCGATCGTTCAGTCTATGAGTTTAGTTGAGCCAATGTCTTGTCAGTTTATTTGAGTTCTAAAACCCTAGAACTCAGTTTATTCCAGTTTAAACAAGTTAAAACCATAATTTTCAGTGTCACTCTTGGCCCTATAGGGACAAAAACCATTTCTTGAATCATTTTTATCATTTTTATCACTTTTTAAATTGGTACAACTCTCGATCAGGGTCCAATACCTGAAATCTTTTTTCCAAAGTTTGCATTTCACATGACATTCCATGTCATATCTCATCATTTCTTATCATTTCTCATCATTTCATATCATTTCATTGCATTTCATCTCAATTTCGAGATCCAACACTCTGGTTTTTCTAAACATCTAATCTAGATTCAATTTTAAAACCTTTCCTTCAAAAGTAATTTCAAAAATCTGGGTTTTTAAATTGACATTTGCCATTTGGCTAATCCCTAGAGCTTCATTTCAAAAGCATTTCTTTAGAAAAACAATCTGGATTCATTCCAAACCAATTTTTAATCTATTTTAAACATCAGATGAGACCCATCTAGGTGGTGTCACTTCTGAATCAATGATTTCTTTCAAAATTTGTATAATTTCAATTATTTCAGAATTCTAGTTGAACTAGGACTCTGTCATTTTACATTTTTAAGCTCTTTCAGTCTTTCATTTAGTGATTCTGAGTTAGAAGTGGGTCCATACCTTGTTTACTCCCCTATTTGGTCTTTTTCTCGGAGTTCTAATCGAATTAGGACTCTACCCTAGAGTCCTAATCGAATCAGGACTCTATCCTGATTTCATTGTTTTATTTCATTTTCACTTATTTTCAAAAGTCTTTTTTTTTTAATCTCATCATTTGCTTCATAGAAAACCAAAAAATCGTGAAGTTCTAGTCGAATTAGGACTCTTCTTCTGAGTCCTAGTCGGATCAGGACTCTGAATCCGACTTCAATTCCTATCTTATTTTCACCTATTTTCTAAAACCCTCTTATTTGTTTTCTAGAAAACTCTAAATTTTAAGAGTTTTAATCGAATTAGGACTCTATCCCAGAGTCCCAGTTGGATCAGGACTCCAAATTCTGATTTCAGTTTTCATCTTAATTTCACCTGTTTTCGCAAAAAGCTCTCAAAATCTTCTTGTATGTTTTCAAAAAACTCAAAATTTCAAAAGTTTCAGTTGAATTAGGACTCTGTCTCAAAGTCTTGGTCGAATCAGGACTCTGTTCTGACTTTTGTTTTAACTCTCATTTTTAGTTGTTTTTAAAACCTTTTCGCCTATTTTTCGAAAAAATCCAATTTTGTAAAGTTTTAGTCAACTTAGGACTCTATTTCAAGAGTTTCAGTTAAACTAGGACTCTGACCCTAACTTCATTTTTCAGCTCATTTTATCAAATTCTGAGAAAACCTTTTAAAATTCCTTTATTTATCTTTCAAAAATGCCAAAAAATAGAGTTTTAGTCCGGTCGAGACTCTGTCTTAGAGACTTAATCCGATCAGGACTCCATTCTGATTATTGTTTCTACCTCTATTTTTATTTTCTCCACTTGTTCTTCAAAAATTAGTTTACTTTGCAGAGTTTCAGTTGATTCAGGAGTCTATTTCAGAGTTTCGGTTGAGTTAGGACTCTAACTCTGACTGCATTTTCTGACTTATTTTCACTGGTTTTGACAAAATCTTTCAAAAACCTAAATCTCAGAGTTTAAGTTGGTTTAGAACTCTAGTCTAGAGTTTTAGTTCGCCTAGGACTCTGTTTTCAAAACTCCTGATTTTCATTTGGTGAATTTAACTCCATTTTAAAAAACCATTTTGAGACTTTATTTCAACTTTTTCAAAACCCTGATGTGGGACCCACTTAGTTGGCACCACCTCCGAAGGAGTTCTGATCCAGTCTGAACTCTATTTGGTTTAAAAATCTTGAACTTCAAATTCCAATTTCTAAATCTCTTTTGAAAACCTCCATTTTCAAGTTTTCAAATAGTTTTTTTAAAAAATCAAGTGGGGCCCACTCTGGGTGGCACCATATTTGAAAAGGTCAGGCTTAGTCAGTATTTTAGTTAGGTTAGGAGTTTAGGATATTTAGAATTGATTTTAAATTCCCATTTTACTTAGGTTTTTAACTTCGATTTTTAAAACTTTAAAAAATAGGGTTTTAAAGTCAAGTGGGCGCCACCTTTGGAAAATTCTTGAGTTTTCTAGAAACTTAATTAGGGTTAGGCTAGTTAAAGTCCCACTTGGGTTAGTATTTTATCAAAAAACTGTTCCCCCTAAACAACTCAACTTGATAAGGTTTTAAAAGTCAACATTTGGTGCTAATTAACCCCAATTTCTAGAATTTCCAAAGCTTATAAATAGGGGGAATTAAGGAGGTCAAATTTCATGCTTTCTCTCTCTCTCTCACCCTCTCCCAAATTCGTGCTCCCTCTCTTCCTCAATCCCCTCCTTCTTCCTCCATTGAAGCTGCAACAATTCAAGGTAAACTTTCTTATAGTTTTTATTATTTTTTTTAATGTTTATTTGATGTTCAAGCCATTGTCGCCCCTTGTGTATTGAATTCAAGCTTGTATTTTGTTCAAGAACCATGGAATCGATTCAAGAAGATGATCTAAGACTGTGTATGGACGTTTTCCATGATTTCAAATCATTAAAATCATTTATATTAATGTTCTTTATGTTTAAGCCAATAAAAATATGAGATTCGCCCGTTTAATAGGTCAAATCCCTCTTTCGAAAGCTAAATCAAGTTCTAACCATGATTTCCCTGAGTTTTTTATTTTATTTCACTATATTAATGTTTATTTTATTCAATCAAGCATCAGATCCAAATTTGTGACATTATTTCAATATTTTTTTCTACATTTAGATTAAGGTTTTTCAAGCTTTATCACTAATATGTGATTTTCAATCCGGGGCATATAGAAACAACGCTATTTCATGTGCATTTTTCTATTGAAAAAAATTGGTTTTTTTAGGGTTGGTTCACGGGTTTGTCAGTGATTTTTTGTAAAACAATTAGATTATTTTGGGTTCTCAAACTCTATCAAAAAAATAGAAAACCGAACCTTATTTTTCAAACTGTGAAATCGCTATGGAGATTTAGGAACAACTTGTAGAGACAATATCTCTCTCGTCAAAGATCTGATTGACGATCCGTAAGTTGCAGTGGTTTTATCTTGATGTCTAGTATTTACTATATGTTTTTAATATTTTTATGCATTTGCCAAATATTTTTACTATGTCAGAAGACAAAATTGGTTTCTCAGAGCATGTTATATTTTGTTTAAACACTAGATCAACTTGTGTCTTTTGTATCTCCCTAACCGAAGATCAGATCAATGATTCACAAAAAAAAGAATCTTAATATGTGTATCTAATGTCATATGTTAAAATTTTATAATTTTTGAACACAATTTGCTATATTTCCTTGTACCCGAAACCGGATGCATATATTTTAACTCATTATATATTCGTTATAATTGATCGTATATTTTCGGAATGATATCTCCCTAACCGGAGATGATTTTTCTGATCAGAAAAAAGGGAATTTTTTTTTCTAGTATCTCTCTACAAATTTTTATGATTTTCTATGGTTATTTGATTCCTGATTCAAGCCTAACACTGTGACAGGTATATGCTCATGGGCAAAATCGCATATTTTTAAACATTTATGTAATTTTTGTATTAAAATAATTCTAAAAACATATTTTTTTAATTGTAGTTTAATTTCAGGGTTATCAAAAATATTCATGTCAATTCTTATTGATTTTCAGTTTATTTGATATATTATTTGATTAAATCATGAAAACAGGATGCCCACAGAATCCCGCTTCGAGTAAAACATTATTAAAAATTGCTCTTTTGTAATATTTTGAATTTTTATGCATGATTTTCACATTTTTAATGTTTTATCATGCTTATAATCATGTTAGGGTACTTCATACCCGATTTGTCTTTTATTTGAATCCATTTGATCCCTAAAACCAAAGTTTTACAAAAATCTTTTCTGAAAACCCTGATTTCAAGGCCATGGTCTTGTTTTCAGGGGTATTTTTGTCAATTTTTTCAAAATTCCAAATTTCAAAGTTATTTATTTTTATTATTTCTTTAGTTTTATATCATATTTTATTATGTTTATCTCAAGGAAACATGGGAAAAGGTTTATATTCGGATAAATCCAGTAATTTCCAGATATTACTAGATAAATCCAGAAAAGCCAACATATTTTCACTAACAAGTTTTTTAGTTTTGCAGATACCGTCAAGAGTGTATTTTATTTTATTTGATTTTCTTTTCTTATGTAAATTATAATTATAAATTTGGAATAAGAGTTTAAATTCCTACTTAGATTAGGGTATGCATGTGCATATAGTTTAATTTTTTAATAAATGTTAATTGTGTGATGAATGATGATTTGTGCATATTCAAATTCACCATGGTCTACATGAATGGTACGTGCACTAGCTTCTAAGAAGTTAATAAACTCGATTGATTTCGTATTTTTGGCCATAGTCATAATATGAACCAAATCCAGATTTATCATCTTCCTTTAAGCCACAATTAGCCTACACCCTTAGGCTATTTTAAAAAACCATTGCACATTTCAAAGTTTTCTAAATATTTTTCTCCTTTTAGAATCAAATGGGTTATATTCAATTCATATATGTGGCCATAGTTAGGGATATGAGGCGAATTTACTTCATTGAAGTTCTATAAGGCACAAAAGTTCTTTTGTCAAAGATTTTCCTCAAATTCTTCAAAAAATATTTTTGCAAATTGCATCCATTCATTCATATAGGTTTAGATTGCATCATGAAAGTATTTCACAGGGCGACATGCTCCTTTTTTTTATTCATTTTTCCAATTCCATTTCAGAAAAATCGATTTTTCTCAAAAAAATTCAAGTCTTTCTCAGAAATTGATTTTCTCAAAACCCTTGATTTTTGAAGGATTTTTCAAGTAGCTGCTCAAACTCAATCCACAATTTTCCAAGTTATATTTTGAATTTCAAAGTTCAAATTGAGAGAAATCAACTTTCTCTAAGTCATTTTGAGTTTTTCTCAAAAATCAATTTTCTTAAAAACATAAGGATTTCTCAGAAATCGATTTTCTCTTCTTCAAGAATACTTTCTCAATGTGATTCACGATTTTCCAAGCATTCCTTTTTCAAATGTTTTAAAGTATTTCA